>NC_138315.1:27105000-27712500 GCF_965601325.2 Salmo salar | reverse complement strand
TTTTTCCCAGAGGGAACTTCAGTTATGGCAAGTCGGATAAGATGTATAGTAAACATATAACATCAAAATTCACACAACATACAAATACTATACAAGAGAAACTATTATTTCAGGTCATGAAGCTGCTGGACTCCCTCAGGGAACAGTACACTAAGTACCAGGAGGTGTGTCGCCAACGCAGCAAACGATCCCAGCTGGAGGAGATACAGACCAAGGTCATGCAGGTACTGCACACACACTGGCCTATGATATCACAGTCTGCACACGAGCTGGTCACTGCACACACACTGCCCTATGATATCACAGTCTGCACACGAGCTGGTCACTGCCCTATGATATCACAGTCTGCGTACGAGCTGGTCACTGCACACACACTGCGCTATGATATCACAGTCTGCACACGAGCTGGTCACTGCCCTATGATATCACAGTCTGCACATGAGCTGGTCACTGCACACACACTGCCCTATGATATCGCACTCTGGATACACACTGAGCACACACACACACCAACATATTACACACACCCAAACACACTGCACTATGCCAACATCATCAACACCTGCCTAGTATCCTACACACACTGCCCTAATGGCACCAAAACACCAGCATGGTGAAATACTGATGCCAGGATTCAAACAAATGCAGATTACAGACATCGCACTGCCTTGACTTTAGCCCAATAACTTAAACAGCAGCAGCCTAGTGACCAGACGGAGAGACAAGTGAAGAATAAAGCTTCTCTTTTGCCCATTGTGTTCTTCACTTTGTCTCAGAGAGGTTTACAAGCTTCACACCCACAGGATTACATGAGGAGCGTTTCACCAGGAAGACCCAGTGGCTGTGAGACTCAGAGGCTAGTGTAGCCTTATTCAACATAACCTGATTTTCTTCTTCAAGCCAGACCCCGGTGATGAATTGTCGTAGCCCTTTACACTCGTCACCATAAACGGTTTGAACATGGACACTGATAAGCGTCTAAATTGGAACGCAGTGACTGTACAGTAACATGCTATACATGAGGTCAGAGGTCAGGGTCTCTGTTTCACAGCTCTGTTCGGGTTTTGACGACAGACATTCTGAACTTGAACACAACGCGCGCCAAGAAGCTGCCCTCATCCCTCCCGCTAATTGGGCAACTTTTTCAAATTTCTGTGAGGGAAGTACTGTAAATTACAAGGACTCTATGTATTTTGAAAGATGATAGGTTGAGGATTATAATAAATACCACTGATGTCATACAAGCAAGCCAAAAGTGCACCTCATGTTTCCTTATCATAAAACTTGTGTATACACTGAGTATACCAGACATTAGGAACACCTTCCTGATATTGAGTTGCCCTCAGAACAGACCCAATACATCGGGGCATGGACTCTACAAGGTGTCGAGAGCGTTCCACAGAGATGCTGGCCCATGTTGACTCCAAATTCTTCCCACAGTTACGTCAAGTTGGCTGGATATCCTTTGGGTGGTGGACCATTCTTGGTTACACACAGGAAACTGTTGAGCATAAAAGAAAACAGCAGCGTTACAGTTCTTGACACAAACCGGTGCGCCTGGCACTTACTACCAGACCCTGTTCAAAGGCACTTAAATCTATTGTCTTGCCAATTCACCCTCTGAATGGCACACAGACACAATCCATGTCTCAATTGTATCAAGGCTTAAAAATCCTTCTTCATCCCATCTCCTCCCCTTCATCTACACTGATTTTGAAGTGGATTTAACAAGTGACATCAATAAGGGATCATAGCTTTCACCTGGATTCACCTGGTCAGTCTGTCATAGAAAGAGCAGGTGTTCTTAATGTTTTGTACACTCAGTTATACAAAATCACTATGTTTGATGTCCAGTTACAAGATGACATGGCGTTATACCCAGGGTTGTCCTGAACAGAATGAGCCTGTTTGTTGTTTTGGGTAGAGAACCACGCATCAGAATGCACTCATGACTCCATTCTATGTACACCAAAATGACCATCTGCTTCTCTGAATTGCCTTGTGAAAGCCTAACACTGTAAGATCCTATTTTATAATTTAGCTAGTCATGTTGGCAATAGAATAAGCTTTCCAATTATGCCCACCTGACCCCGATTGCGATTTATGATGGACCGTTCTTGGGTATTGCATAAACATCAACAGTAATTGTGTAAAGGTGGGGATGCAGGGCTGTGTGTTCCTCAATGGCACGAGAGCTCAAAAAAGCACCTCATATTGGAGTTAAAAAAAGTGCATTGAAATGACTTAGGAACTGTGCACACTTTGGAGAGGTGTATGGCCACTTTGGAACACCAGTTAGACCTCTCACTCAAACGCTTGTAATTTTTTTGATGCACCTAGCCGATGCACCTGGATACATTCATGTAAAATGCACATAAAATCAACAGTGTAATGTTTGGATTAAGTCTTGTTAGGTGAACTGTTGTGTCCTCACCTTCAGTCTAATAATTGTCCCATATCTAGTGGGCCCTGGTCAAAAGTAGTGCACTATATAGGGAAAAGCTAGTGATTTGAGACAAAGCCAGGATGAGCAGTCAGCACACATGGCTACATCTCAGCACACTTCCTCTTTGGCAGCTGGCACTACCTCATTTCCTGTCTGTAACCATGAAGGGAAAATGCCTTTTCTCCCATTGGCCGATAGATTTAACTCTACTTTAGCATCTAAAACAGTGGTTCTCTGTACTCCGTCATGTGCAACTGATCATTTGGCCTATGTTCTTATTATTCTTCCCATATAGGCTACCACCTGTCGATTTGCCTGATACCATTAGGGCTACTAGTGTCCCAGGCTGAGAACCGCTGATCTAAAGATGTCAGCATTTTGAATGTTTTCCAGTGCGAAAGGAAGTTATAAGGAAGTGAACAGATCCATAGATATGATGTGATGTGTTCCATGGAATGGATGGATTCTATTTTAGATTCTAACGGAATGAGCAGTCTGTTGCTATGGGGATGAAGATGTTGTTCAGTAAGATGGATTAGTTTGGCTAGGGGGGGTTTGGCCTAGTTCTTATCTGCTGGGAGTAGAGATGTAGTGCTGTGTAGCGAGCGGGGGAGTAGTTTGTAAGCTGTATTTCTCCGAGCTATATAGGAGACAGGCGGGAGAATTGCTTAGCAAGGCTAAAGGATGATGCCGAAAACCTCTCTGTCATACTCAACACACTGAACCATTTTATCATCCCCTTTTCAAAGTTCAGTGGATTCTAACACCTCTTCTTGATCCTCCTTAAATAATGCTGTATTTGAACCAGATGTTGAATTAGATTTATCATGTTATCCTTATCTTGTCTTGGGATGTCAGTTTCAAGTAGACACACACAGAAAACATTAGTACAATATATCGTGAACAATATTTACTTTATAGGTAACTTGGCATAATATATTGCTATGCTGACACATGGTACACTGTTTTAACAATGAGCCTCATTTATACAACAATTTAAATTCCAATACATGCTTTATATGTGTTGTAACCTGCTAGCTTTTATGTAGTGTTACCCGATTGAAACCCACACTGATTAAACATTTTTCCAACCAATTAGGGACCTCTGATAACTGGAAGGTATTTAATTGGTCGGCCTGGGGGAAGTGATGAAGCATTTATCAATGATTGTGTCCAATCATTTGTTAATGGGGTCTCTCTTTCTTGTTGCTATGCAGGTTGTGAATTGGCTGGAGGGGCCTGGCACAGAGCAGCTCCGAACACATTGGGGGATCGGAGATTCTATCAGGGCCTCCCAGGCCCTACAGCAGAAACACGAGGAGATGGAAAGCCAACACAGCGTAAGGACAGAATAAAACACACTACAGACGCAACACAACATAATACAATACCACACAACTCAAGACACATAGTTGGCCAGAAGAGACAACCAATCCATACAGCAGAAACACAAGGAGATAGAGAGCAAACACAGCGTAAGGACACCACAGACACGATAACACCACAGACACAGCTCTTGTTACACCACTCAGTGTTCATACTCACTCACAGAGATAGATAGCTGCTAGTTCTCGCACTCTGCAGTAGAAGTACATGTCTGGAGTGTCTTGAAGATCCCAATAATTAGGTCACTGAATATGATTATGGATTTAGATTGTTAGGATGAATGTGTTAGCTGCCAGGAGACTGTAGGGAAGGCACTAGGCAGAAGACATGCTGTTCTGTAACTGCTCTTCATAGATCAGTACTCTCTGGGCTGAGAAGCAGGGGCAAAGCGGTACTAGACTAAAACTATGGATTATAACTGATGTAGGTAAACCATTGTAAATAAGGTACAATGTTCACATCTGGAAAAGGCTTGTGTGATTTCACTAACAAAACAACAGCTGGCATTAGTATTTTCCTGCTCAATCACCAGAGTCAGTCCAGGCCAGGAAGTGACTGCAGCAGCAACAGCTGTGGGGTGTAACTAATGTCTCTCCTGGCTGGGTTTATATCAAAGACCCTGATGAATCATTGCTCTGGGCTGGAGCGTGCCCTGTTGACCGGAACAGAGAAAGCTGGCCAGGGTGAATGGAAGGCTAAAGCCAGAGCGAGGTCAAAGCTAAGATTGACGATTAGGCTAGAGACACCCACACCGGCAGAGAGCGCGACACCCACACCGGCAGAGAGCGCGACACCCACACCGGCAGAGAGCGCGACACCCACACCGGCAGAGAGCGCGACACCCACACCGGCAGAGAGCGCGACACCCACACCGGCAGAGAGCGCGACACCCACACCGGCAGAGAGCGCGACAGCCTTGTTGTGGTGTTATATCCCACAGCCTTCAGCAGATGGCGCTATTGATCTGAAATGTTAAGTGTTCTCTAAGTAATAATGACAGTACAAAAGCATTCAACTCAATTACTGTACACAGTAGGTCTGAACTGTACATTAACAGCTTTGATACAGAAACAATTTGTATTGTTGGTATACAGTATTAGCCCAACCTTCTGTGTTTGCTGGTATGAATTGTGACTCCACAAATAAGTTCCCTCACAGGGAAATAGGTTATTTGTTTTGTAGTGTCTGACTTCTGCTCTGTAATAACGCATGTGTTATTGGTTGTGTATATACAGGATTGCTTGCTGTGTATGATAATGTGTTATTGGTTGTGTATATACAGGATTGCTTGCTGTGTATGATAATGTGTTATTGGTTGTGTATATACAGGATTGCTTGCTGTGTATGATAATGTGTTATTGGTTGTGTATATCCAGGATGGCTTGCGTGTATGTGTGTGTTATTGGTTGTGTATCCCGGAGTGGTTTGCGGCGTAATAATGTGTGTGTTATTGGTTGTGTATCCACAGGAGTGGTTTGCGGCGTAATAATGTGTGTGTTATTGGTTGTGTATCCACAGGAGTGGTTTGCGGCGTAATAATGTGTGTGTTATTGGTTGTGTATCCACAGGAGTGGTTTGCGGCGTAATAATGTGTGTGTTATTGGTTGTGTATCCACAGGAGTGGTTTGCGGCGTAATAATGTGTGTGTTATTGGTTGTGTATCCACAGGAGTGGTTTGCGGCGTAATAATGTGTGTGTTATTGGTTGTGTATCCACAGGAGTGGTTTGCGGCGTAATAATGTGTGTGTTATTGGTTGTGTATCCACAGGAGTGGTTTGCGGTGTAATAATGTGTGTGTTATTGGTTGTGTATCCACAGGAGTGGTTTGCGGCGTAATAATGTGTGTGTTATTGGTTGTGTATCTACAGGAGTGGTTTGCGGTGTAATAATGTGTGTGTTATTGGTTGTGTATCCACAGGAGTGGTTTGCGGTGTACGTGGAGCTGAACCAGCAGATAGCAGCGTTGCTGAGTGCTGGAGACGAGGAGGACCTAGTGGAGCTGAAGGGTCTACAGCAGCAGCTCAGTGATGTCTGTTACAGACAGGCCAGCCAACTGGAGTCCAGGCAGAACGTACTGCAGTCAGCACACGAGTTCCACGGCACCGCACAGGATGTACGTTTCATGGATTCATTCATTGATTGATTGAATTTATTTGATAATAGCAAAATACCTATACAACCAAGAACAAGAGTGACAGTGATTCTCACTCTAAATCACCAAGTCAGTACCTAGGGCCAGTCCCTTGGCATTTGTGTACTGTAGATCGATATGTGAAAGCAATATGGCAACAATCAGATGGCAAGATGGAGCTACCACCACCCATATTGCTTACACTTATCAAGTCCTCCAATCTACATAACGGCCTAGGGGTGAAGGAGTGGGGGTTGATTTGAGATTGTCATAATAATATAGACTAACTGTATGGGCTACAGCTTTGTGCTGCCTTTGTACTAACGCCCCAGTTTACCCTCCCAGCTGTCCCAGCAACTGGATGGTCTACTGGGCATGCTCTGTGCAGACGTGGTCCCCACTGACGGGGCTGCCATCCAACAAACACTCAAACACCTCGAGGAGAAACTCAAGAGTGTTGGTAAGCACAATTCTATTATTCTATTCTATTACTATTCATTTATCGTTCTTTTTAAAAGGAACAAACTCTGTCTTATTTACAGTTGAATTCGGAAGTTTACATACACCTTAGCCAAATACATTTAAACTCAGTTTTTCACAATTCCTGACATTTAATCCTAGTAAAAATTCCCTGTCTTAGGTCAGTTAGGATCACCACTTTATTTTAAGAATGTGAAATGTCAGAATAATAGTAGAGTGATTTATTTCAGCTTTTATTTCTTTCATCACATTCCCAGTGGGTCAGAAATGTACGTACACTCAATTAGTATTTGGTAGCATTGCCTTTAAATTGTTTAACTTGGGTCAAACGTTTCGGGTAGCCTTCCACAAGCTTCCCACAATAAGTTGGGTGAATTTTGGCCCATTCCTCCTGACAGAGCTGGTGTAACTGAGTCAGTTGTCCACACATTTTCTATAGGATTGAGGTAAGGACTTTGTGATGGCAACTCAAATACCCTTGATTTTGTTGTCCTTAAGCCATTTTGCCACAACTTTGGAAGTATGCTTGAGGTCATTGTCCATTTGGAAGACACATTTGCGACCAAGCTTTAACTTCCTGACTGATCTCTTGAGATGTTGCTTCAATATATCCACATAATTTTCCTCCCTCATGATGCCATCTATTTTGTGAAGTCCACCAGTTCCTCATGCAGCAAAGCACCCCCACAACATGATGCTGCCACCCCGTGCTTCACGGTTGGGATGGTGTTCTTTGGCTTGCAAACGTCCCCTTTTTTCCTCCAAACATAACGATGGCCATTATGGCCAAACAGTTCTATTTTTGTTTCATCAGACCAGAGGACATTTCTCCAAAAAGCACAATCTTTGTCCCCACTTTTGTACCTGTTTCCTCCAGCATTTTCACAAGGTCCTTTGCTGTTGTTCTGGGATTGATTTGCACTTTTCGCACCAAAGTACGTTCATCTCTAGGAGACAGAACGCGTCTCCTTCCTGAGCGGTATGACAGCTGCATGGTCCCGTGGTGTTTATACTTGCGTACTATTGTTTGTTCAGATGAACGTGGTACCTTCAGGCGTTTGGAAATTGCTCCCAAGGATGAACCAGACTTGTGGAGGTCTAAACATTTATTTTTTTTGAGGTCTTGGCTGTTTTCTTTTGATTTTCCCATGATGTCAAGCAAAGAGGCACTGAGTTTGAAGGTAGACCTTGAAATACATCCACAGGTACACCTCCAATTGACTCAAATTATGTCAATTAGCCTATCAGAAGCTTCTAAAGCCATGACATCATTTTCTGGAATTTTCCACACTGTTTAAAGGCACAGTCAACTTAGTGTATGTAAACTCCTGATCCACTGGAATTGTGATACAGTGAATTATAAGTGAAATAATCTGTCTGTAAACAATTGTTGGAAAAATGACTTGTCATGCACTAACCGACAAACTATCGTTTGTTAACAAGACATTTGTGGTTGAAAAACGAGTTTTAATGACTCCAACCTAAGTGTATGTGAACTTCCGACTTCAACTGTAGATGGATAACTGCAAGAATAAGGTTTGGTTAGAATATTTATAATTATCAGTAGTGTTAGTTTGGTTATTGAGGAATATTCTCTGCTGTGATGCTCTGTCCAGAGGGATCCCTGGCAGGCCTGAGGGAGAAAGGTCAGGTCGTGATGGATCAGATGTCCAACCAGACAACCTGGTCCTATGGGAAGGACGTGCCCATTGAGAACAAAGAAAACATTGATCATATCCAAGGAGTTATGGAGGACATGCAACTCCGGAAACAAAGGTTTGCCCAGATGTATTTTTTCCTGAGCGTTCAGGGCTGCAGCTGCTCCAGATAATGCTGAAGTTGTTTACAAAGCTTCCACGAGTCAGACAATTTCTGGAATATCATAGAATTTTGGCCGTTGCCATGGATATTGACATGGGAATGACCATAGTCATGTTTTAAGAGTGTTTTGGTTCTGTCTAGATGTGAAGACATGGTGGATGTGAGGAGACTGAAGATGCTTCAGATGGTCCAGCTTTTCAAGTGTGAGGAAGATGCATCACAGGTCAGTCTATGGGCCTTCCCTTCATCATCTCTGTCAGTCTATTTGTTAGTTTAATCTTTGGTTCTGGGTTGCATATTTGAACATGTCACTGTGTTGTATTGTTATTATTGACATATTGTTTTTGTTGTTAAGACCTTGTAAACCTCATACCTGTGTTGATTCTCAGGCGGTGGAGTGGCTTGGTGAGCTGCTGGATGCTCTCCTGAAGACCCACATCAGGCTCGGGGACGATGCACAGGAAACCAAAGCGCTGCTGGAGAAACACAAGAAATTTGTGGATGTTGCACAGGTACTGATCTCTCGTGGCAAGCTGTTGACATACATGTACAGAACACAACCCTGAACACATTACCACAACCCTGATCATCTCCCTCTCTCTCTCTCGTGTGTTTCAGAGCACCTATGACTACGGCCGTCAGCTGCTTCAGGCGACGGTGGTGTTGTGTCAGTCTCTACGTTGCACCACGCGCTCCTCTGGTGACACCCTGCCACACCTCAACCGGGTCTGGAAACAGTTCACTGTCACCTCTGAGGAGAGGGTCCATCGGCTGGAAATGGCATGCTCTTTCCACACCGCAGCTGAGAAGGTGGGTGGAGAATGGACAATAGTTACTGTGTGAAGAATGAGACGCCAAGAAAATTATTTTTCCCTGCCTATGGAAAACCTACGGGTTGTGAGGTTTCATGACAGAAGGTAGTGATGACAGGCAACACTCAAGCCAACATTTTAGGTAAACAATTAGCAACTAAACTCCAGAGCCTCTTTAATGATCAGTGTTGTAGTGAGTCCAGTCTCGAGACCAAATATTGAGTGTCTCGGTCTTGTCTCTGTGTTGGACACATTTTTACTCAGTCTTTGACTCGTCTCGGACAATGAGGACTCGTAATTTCTTCCCGAGAGCAGCAGAGTAAAAGACTCCTAATTATCTGCTCCCATTCAGTCAGCCATAAAACCACTTTGCCAGGCCAAACCACCACACTCCTTTCATGACACTGTCTTATTATCACCTATTGAAACCTGGTCTTCCTACTTTACTGGTAACATTACATTATTATCACCTATTGAAACCTGGTCTTCCTACTTTACTGGTAACATTACTGTCCTTTACTTTCATTGAAAAATATCCAGAAACTTTGTTGCGCTCATCGGAATTTCCTTCGATTCGCTGGTAGGGAAGAGTGGGGGAAATTGTTTGAAAGTTGCGCTCACTAGGCTAATATTAAGGGGAGACTGGGGAAGTTGTAACATATTTTGTATTTTTATCTATTATAGACCTGTTTGGGTTAGTGATATTTTGGCTCTCTGTTTGTGGCTCTCCGTTTTCACCATTTTGAATGTCTAAAGAATCCATATGTTGTTCTGAAATATGAACACAACACTGTCTTCTCCATCCCAGGTGCTGGTCCAAGCCAGCCCAGAGCAGGGTGATCTCCCAGTGGAGGTGGAGCAGGAGACCTATGAGGAGGTGGAGACGGTGGGGAAGGCTCTACTGGACAGACTCACTGTCCCTGTTATATTCCCAGATGGGTAAGAAACAGACGACCGGTCACACTAAAACCTGCATGACTTTAGTGACTCCCTGAAACTTGTCATGGTGCGGGTTAACGTCAATGCTGGTAAAGTTATTTCCAATTTACTCAAGTACCAAACTTAATTTACACTGCCAACTGATGTTATCCATCCACTATAACCATTTATCAACGTCATAGATTGTACATGAAGATGTTTGAAGATCTAATGATGCATGCCACTAAGAGGAGAGCTGATGCCTTGTTGTTGATTCCTTCCCGCCGCTATGTTCCCCTTTAGGAGTGAGCAGTACTTCGGCAGCCCAGGAGACATGGCGTCCTCTGCTGTACACATCCGGGACAAGATGAAGCTGGTGGAGGGCAGGAAACTGACTCTGCACGAGGAAGATGAAGAAGACGTTGAGCAGCTACAGTATGATCAGATACATGACCAGGACAAAGAACTACAAGATGACCAGGAACTACAAGAAGTGGACAAAGAACTACTAGATGGAGAGGAACTGGAACTGGACACTCAGAAAAGCTAATGGAGCACCTTCAACAGCTAACCTAGTCCCAGATCAGTTTGTGCTGTCTTGACAAATCCTATGGCCATTGGCGTGACAATCATAGGAGTTTACAAGACAGCATAAACAGATCTGGGACCAGGCTACAGAACAGCAGCAGCCAGCAGTCCACCAGAGATTCAGGACAGGAAAGAACACCTCTGACCTTTGTCATCATGTCAACACAGCGCCTGACCATCACGTGCTCCAGAACTATCCTGTCAATCACCCGGTGTGACTGCATTCCTTCCGTCTGTTGTACTCTGCCTCGCCAAGCCATATTAACTTACTAAGAGCAGTTAAAGATAGAATATGCTTCTGAGATCAAATTACATTGCTTACCGCACATGACATGGAGATGAAGGGAGGAAACGAAAATGAAGAGGCTGAACTGAAATGGACTATTTCCCTTAAAGCTTTACCTTGCCTGTCGCTCTTAAGTCGCATTCACACTGCACGTAGCCCAGGGCTAGTTCTCAACCAGGGTTAAGGTTTGCCCTGGGCTAAGAACATGTAGTGTGAAAAGCGCTTAAGACTGTTGACTCAAGCTTTTACATGGTGCTACTAAACCTTCTAGAATGTACAGGAAGCAAAGCACCATCTATCTCTCCTTTTACCTTACAGGTGCTGTAGAGTTTCTAGGCCGTTCTCTTTGTCAAACTGCCTTGTTTGACTATAAGCAATGTATTTTATATTTTCCCACTGTTGTTTTTCTTCCCCCGCAATACCTTCACGTGTAAAAAGATGTGCCAGCAATGTAAATTCATTCTGAAGGCGTTTGAATAAGGCACTAACTGCCCAGCCAACTGTTTCCGGTGTAGACAAACTGTTGTATATTGCGCAGATGGATGGGTGCAGTCAACCAGCTTTTAAGACATTTAGGCTGTGTTACTTGTATGCATCAAGGTACAATGTAAAATCAGAGCTTTGTTATAAACCTAGATTAGAGTGGTAGATCCAGGGCTTTGTTTTTATTAATAAAATGTGATTTGAGAATTATGCTTCATCTCTTCATAGTTGTCATTCTAATGTATACATAAAGTACATACGCCTTTTGCATTGTGAGGCATGCTATTGAAATATGAATTCTATATTTATTTTGTTTTGTATATTGGTATTTTACATATCAGTGAAAGTCATAATGCTTGTTGTTTTTAGGTTTGCGAGGCTAATCATGCATTTCTTAAATTGTGGTCCTGCGAAATAAACAAGCAAACATTTGAAAGATTTCTTGGAGAGAATGTAATTATTTGACCATTGTCTTGTAAGACTATGCTTAAAACATGGCAGTGTTGTCTTCTACACATACAGTACACAAGATATGACGTCATGCTTAACATTTTATTTTACACAAAGGCTTATTTTACAGAATAACTTAACTTTACCAGTTGTCAGATTGAGTGGGATATTTGAGGGCTTTCAAAAAAGCTGCCATGCATTCACAAATCTTCAAGGTGTGTGTAGTCAGTGCAGTAGCAGTATGAGAATGGGCAAAATTCAAACTCATTAATAATTATTGCATCATTTATCCCATGATGACAGCACTCCCACCCCCACTCTCTTATCCTCACCTCACCTCTGCCTTCAATCCCAGTCTGTACATAGAAGAATCCAACATGATTACAAAACTGCAGACTGGGAAACCACAATTACCAAAGCTCTTGTTCTGCCCCCCTATGCCTGGACCAGAGGCCGTCCTGATGGGCCAAATCCTTGTCATAGCCAGTGGTCTCCATGAAGTCTGTGCATGGTGCTCCATTACTCCTAATCCACCAGAAAAGGGAGCTGAGGAGAGAATTCATGATAACAAGGCCAACTGAGGTAAAACAGAGTAAACCAACTACAAATAAGAATGTAAATGAAGAAAGAGGGAGGTAGAAAACAGGACACATTTTACTCAGACCTAAACAACGCTCCCGAGCCCAGAACATTCTGGCAGAAAATCCACCAACTCAATGGGAAGAAAAGCAACAGCAAGGTCACAAAACTAAAATAACAAGGGAAAATAGTGGAGGACAGGGAGAAGGCCAATGTTCTTGAAGACCATCTGAAAAACATCCACTCTTGCCCTGGTGGCCCCCTGTTTGACCCTGAGTGGAAGACCATCATTGACCGTCAGGTTTTTATCCCCACCCTCGACACCAGTCACCCCCTCATCACTCCTGTCACTGTCACAGAGCTGCAAGAGCACATCAAGAAACTGAAGATCAAGGCACCAGGGGAGGACACTATCGACAATCGACTCATCAAGGAGGCCTCCCCTGAGTTCCACTACCAGCTCTGTGACCTCTGCACCCTCTGTCTGCACACTGCACATTTCCCCAAGCCCTGGAAGTCGGCGGTTGTCACAATGATCCCCAAGCCAGGTAAGGACCCTCACCAGCCAGCCAACTAAAGGCCCATCAACCTCTTGAAGCTGCTGGAGAGGGTCCTGGCTAGCCGGCTCCAGAGGCACTTCGACAACATCGGAGCACTCAGAGTACATCAGGCCAGCTTCAAGAAGAAGAGATCAACATCCTGAGCCTGGCCGAAGCTGTACAAAGCGGGTTCAACAAAAAAAGAGGTGGCGGTGGCTGTCTTCTTGGACAGTGAAAAGGCATTCGATAAGGTGTGGCACAATGGGCTCATCTATAGGCTATCAGATACAAACCTGAAACTCCCCACTCAGATGGTCACTCTTTTAAATAGCTTTTTAAATCAGCGGGAGATTGCATGGGAGTAGGAGAAGCGACATCATCCAGGTTCTCTCCAGAGGCGGGAGTACCCCAAGGCTCCACCCTCAGCTCTCTATTGTTTTTAATGTACATCTGTGATATTTATTACCCCCACCCAAGAGAGGGACATGTGGCCCAGTTTACAGACAATCTCTGTTATTGGGCCTCCTCTGAGAACTTTGCCCATGCAGGAAAAAAGCTACAGAAGTGCATAACAGAGATCACGAACTTGGCAAATCTGTGGCGGGGCAAGCTTAACCCCCTGAAAACCAACTGCATCCCCTTCTCCAGGCGCCCCAAAAGGACTAAGCAAGTGGACCTTAAACTGTATGGACAGGCACTCTAGACGACCCCAACGGCCAAGTTCTTTGGGGTCACATTCCAAGAAAACATGTCCTGGCGTGCCCACAGACTGCCTGGAGAAGGAGGGAAGGAAGCGCCTGAACCACCTGAGGGTACTCTGTAAAAGAAAAGGAGGAGCCTCCCCAGGAACAGCCATCGAGTCTACCAGAGGTGCATTCGGACGCTCGTTGAGTATGCTACACCAGCCTGGTGTAAAGTGGGGAGGTCTCACATCAGAAAACTTCAGACCATTCAAAACCTTACCATCAAGATGGCATACAGACTCCCCACGTACACAAACACACACTACATGAACCTTTAGGACTGAGAACAGTTGAGGAGAGGATGGCCGTTCTTGGGTGCCGGTTTACACTCAGGTCAGTGGACAACCCATCTCTGAAGCCCATGATTGAGGATGAACAAGTCGACCCACACAGATTTTTATCCAGCACCCTCCTCTATGTTCTTCTTAAACATTGAGAATTTTTATCAGTTCTAACCCTCTTTTAAAACCATTTTAGAGTGGATATGTTACATTTTATTATGATTATATACACTCTTTCTCCCGCTGATATTTTAACATTTTAACTCCTGTTTTTTAACCACTGGACTTACTTTAAACCATGACACCCTTTTAAACCCACCTGTCAAGGATGGTAGTGCACTGCAATAGAAGCTGACATTTTAGCAATCTAAACCCTAGTTTTACTACACTGTAAGTTTATTTCTTTTTTTCAGTTAACTCTTAACGCTAGAGGCTGACATCATAAATGTTTACTATCCAACTCATTTCAACCCACCTATGGAGAAGCACAGAGGCTGCCAGCTTCTAAGAACAGCTTTTAAGAATACTTTACATAAAACAATTAACATAATTGTCTTTTTAAAACATGTTTTAAAACATAAAGGCCTTTTAAAAAATGCATACTTTCCCAAAGTGGCCTTTTATCATGAATACCTACCTAATTACTTACCTAAAATTCAGAACGCCCTGTAGATGGTATGTTGCTGCTCTCTGGAGAAGACATGCGTAATCCTCTCTGCAACTCCTGTTGAAAGATGAAAAACATAAACCACAACCATTTACAAACCACCACCCCCTCCCATATCCTGAAGTTTCCATCTCCCACTTTCTATTTTAAATACAATTACTTACCCCAAACCAAACCACTTACCCTAAACCGGGTTCGTACCCTCTACCCAACCCCTCCTCCTCTATTTTATTTTATTCTTTTCTTTTCTTTACTTTACTTCTTTACATTTTTTTTATCCATTAAACTTTGTTTTAATCAAGTCGAGGATGACAAAAGGAAAACTCCACCCCTCCCACTTGTACCTTGCCCAACCTGACCTTCAACCAGACAGATAAAACGGAGAAGAGGGATAGAAGAGGGCACAAAGCCCTGAGATGTCCCTACCTGTCCCAAAGTTCGTCATCGCAGAGCACCCACAAGCCACCCTGTCCGCGTGCGCCGCCGACCCAGGATGACCTGGCATCAAAGGAGAGGGGGCCGCAGGAGGCATTAGACAGGCCGAGTAACCTACCTGGCCTAACCGCCCTTTTCCTGGCCTAACCGCCCTTTCTCCCTCACGACCGTAGTGTAGAGATGTCAAAGTCTGCTTGAATAAAAGATGAGCTTTTAACTAAAACTGTTACGACTTTGACTTCTTATTATTAGATGGTTTCTAAGAGTTTTAGAGTAGAGTTAATAATAGATAAATAGATATTAAGAGCCTAATCTGTTAGGAATAGATACAATTAAAACATTGAATCATTGTATCTGTCCTTAACAAATAAATAAATAGCATACGTTAAAACACTATATTTATTTAAAACATTGAAGGTGAGGACTAGATGGTATACAGCTATGAACAGAATGTACTTTTCGTAGCAGGTTAGGATAATTAACATAGTAGGTTAGGAGAATTAGGTTAAGGTTAGGACAACGGTTAGGTTTAGTGTTAGTTTAAAGGCTAAAATTCTCCATTCAGTCATCAACATTCAAGTCAGATTCATTGCACCATTATGGTTTAGTTTGCACTCATTTGCCTCATTGGCCTACAATTTCTTGATTCTTGATCCAACTGTTGGTTTCCAAGTTCTAACCCTTATAGACGGCAAATCATTCATTCATAAACATTTACTATAGCTATAACATTGCACAACATTGACAGACAACTAAAGGAAGAGAATAGACAGGGGAATATACACTCTAGTACCAGGTTGGACCCCCCTTTGCCTCCAGAACAGCCTGAATTCGTTGGGGCATGGAAACGTTGCTCAATTGGTATCAAGGGACCTAACATGTGCCAGGAAAACATTCCCCACACCATTACACCACCACCACCAGCCTGTACCGTTGACAACAGGCAGGATGGGGCCATGGACTCATGCTGTTTACTCCAAATTCTAACCCTGCCATCAGCATGACGCAACACTAACCGGGATTTGTCGGACCAGGCAATGTCTTTCCACTCCTCAAATGTCCAGTGTTGGCTATCGCTTGCCCACCAGATGTTTTTTTGGGGTCAAGTTTAAGGAGCTCCTTTAGCACCTCAGACTCAGTGACTGCCTGCAGGGAGAACATTGTAGCGGGGCAGGGGAAAAAGAGGGAGAAGCATCGGGGATAGTCGCATTAGAAGGGGTTGGAGATGAGGAAATGTTGGACGGGCAAGGAGGCATGGCTGAGTCAAATAGGAATCCTGACTTAATGAAGTGGTGATTAAAGAGCTCAGCCATGTGCTTCTTGTCAGTAACAACCACATCATCAACATTAAGGGACGTGGGAAGCTGTGAGGAGGATGGTTTTTTCTTCGGGTCTAACTGTTTTCCAGAAGTTTTGGGGGTTAGACCCACAGAGAGAGAACTGCTCCTTAAAGTAACTAAAACTTTGGCCTTCCGGAAAGCCTGAGTGCACTTATTTCTAATTTGCCTGAACGAGAGCCAGTCAGCTTGAGTATGCGTGTGCCGAGCCTTTTGCCGAATGCAATTCTTGAGATGGAGTAACTCTGCAAGATCACGGTCAAACCAGGGGCTGAACCTGTTTTTAATTCTTATTTTCTTTATGGGGGCGTGTTTGTTAACAATACCACTGAAAATATCAAAAAAGACGGTCCAAGCGTCTTCGACAGAGGGGATCAAGCTGATTCTATACCATTTTACAGAGGCCAGTTCATGAAGGAAGGCTTGCTCATTAAAGTTTTTTAGCAAGCGTCTATGACAAATCAGGACAGGTCGTTTCACTGAGCAGCCATCACGAACACAGGCTGTAAAACAGTGACCTCTAAGGTCATTTCAGAAAACACCAGTCTGATACCTATCAGGATTATTTGTGAGGATAACATCGAGGAGAGTAGTCTTTTCTGGGTGTTTGGAGTCATACCTTGTGGGATTGGTGATAATCTGAGAAAGATTTAGGGAGTTCCATTGCTTTAGGACTTGGTCAGATGGTTTAAGCATGTCCCAGTTTAGGTCACCTAGCAGGACAAATTCAGATTTAGTGTAAGGGGCCAGGAGAGAGCTTAGGGCAGGTAGGGTACAGGCCAGTGCTGATGGAGGATGATAGCCCCCAGCAACAGTCAACAAAGAGCTATTAGAAAGTTTAATGCTTAAAACCAGCAAATCAAATTGTTTGGGGACGGACTTGTTGGAGACAACCGAGCACTGAAGGTGATCCTTGGTAAAGATTGCCACTCCCCCACCTTTGGAAGATCTGTCTTGCCGAAAAAGGTTATAACCAGAAAGGTTAACATCAGTATTCAAAACACTCTTTCTTAATCGCGTCTCAGTAATGACCAACACATCTGGATTGGAGCTGTGAACCCACACTTTTAATTGATCCATTTTAGGTAATAAGCTTCTAGTGTTAATGTGCAGAAAACCCAGGCTTTTACGAGAGCAGAAATCAGTGAAGCAGATGTCAGAGCACAAGTCAGAATTGGGGCTAGCAACTGTAGATGGGCCAGGGTGTACATGCACATTTCCAGATATCATCAACAGTAATAAAATCAAGGCACGGCATAGTACAGGGAGAGCTTGTAACGTTCGTCGCCTGGTGACGAGGAAGCGGACCAAAACGCAGCTGGGAGCGAACACATGTTTATTCAACACACTGGAATTAAACATGTACACAAAAATCAAGAAAAATGCAGATACGTTACGTGCTCAAACAAAGAGACAACACCCCACAAACAGCGTGGGGAAAACAGCAACTTAAATGTGATCCCAATCAGAGACAATTAGCGACAGCTGTCTCTGATTGGGAATCGACAGAACCCAACATAGAAATAACCCACCTAGAGCCTACACAAGGCTAAAACGTAAACCAAACACAAACCAATGAAAAATACCTAACATGACACACCCTGACCCAATATACCCGAGTTCACCTGGTCAGGGCGTGACAGAACCCCCCCCCCCCCCAAACGGTGCGTACTCCCGGCGCACCAAACTTAAGTCTATTAGGGGGGGGGGGGACCCGGGTGGGCGCCTCACCCTCGGTGGAGGCTCTGGCCCCGGGCGTGTTCTCTCCCCCGCCTTCACCTTAACCCTACCCCTCTGGCCCGGACTGGACCACTGTGGAGCGGCATGCTCAGGCTCCGGAGCGGAGCCGTCGACCGGAACAGGATTGGGGACACGCACCACTAACCTGGTGCGGGGAGCAGGGACGGGCCGGACAGGACTGGGGACACGCACCACCGACTTGGTGCGGGGAGCAGGGACGGGCCGGACAGGACTGGGGACACGCACCACCGACTTGGTGCGGGGAGCAGGGACGGGCCGGACAGGACTGGGGACACGCACCACCGACTTGGTGCGGGGAGCAGGGACGGGCCGGACAGGACTGGGGACACGCACCACCGACTTGGTGCAGGGAACAGGGACGGGCCGGACAGGACTGGGGACACGCACCACCGACTTGGTGCGGGGAACAGGGACCGGCCGGACAGGACTGGGGACACGCACCACCGACTTGGTGCGGGGAGCAGGGACGGGCCGGACAGGACTGGGGACACGCACCACCAACCTGGTGCGGGGAGCAGGGACGGGCCGGACAGGACTGGGGACACGCACCACTGACTTGGTGCGGGGAGCAGGGACGGGCCGGACAGGACTGGGGACACGCACCACTAACCTGGTGCGGGGAGCAGGGACGGGCCGGACAGGACTGGGGACACGCACCACTAACCTGGTGCGGGGAGCAGGGACGGGCCGGACAGGACTGGGGACACGCACCACTGACTTGGTGCGGGGAGCAGGGACGGGCCAGACAGGACTGTGAACACGTACTGGTGACCTGAAGCGTGGAGCCGGTTTAGCCACTCGTCCTGGCTGGATGCCCATCCTAGCACGGCATGTGCTGGGCATGTCCACCGGACACACCGGGCTGTGCGGGCGCACTGGCGACACAGCGCGCAACTCCGCATACCATGGCTTGGTGCGGGGAGCAGGGACGGGCCGGGCAGGACTGTGGACACGCACCACTAGCCTGGTGCGGGGAGCAGGGACGGGCCGGACAGGACTGGGGACACGCACCACCAACCTGGTGCGGGGAGCAGGGACGGGCCAGACAGGACTGTGAACACGTACTGGTGACCTGAAGCGTGGAGCCGGTTTAGCCACTCGTCCTGGCTGGATGCCCATCCTAGCACGGCATGTGCTGGGCATGTCCACCGGACGCACCGGGCTGTGCGGGCGCACTGGCGACACAGCGCGCAACTCCGCATACCATGGCTTGGTGCGGGGAGCAGGGACGGGCCGGGCAGGACTGTGGACACGCACCACTAGCCTGGTGCGGGGAGCAGGGACGGGCCGGACAGGACTGGGGACACGCACCACCAACCTGGTGCGGGGAGCAGGGACGGGCCAGACAGGACTGTGAACACGTACTGGTGACCTGAAGCGTGGAGCCGGTTTAGCCACTCGTCCTGGCTGGATGCCCATCCTAGCACGGCATGTGCTGGGCATGTCCACCGGACGCACCGGGCTGTGCGGGCGCACTGGCGACACAGCGCGCAACTCCGCATACCATGGCTTGGTGCGGGGAGCAGGGACGGGCCGGACAGGACTGGGGACACGCACCACCAACCTGGTGCGGGGAGCAGGGACGGGCCAGACAGGACTGTGAACACGTACTGGTGACCTGAAGCGTGGAGCCGGTTTAGCCACTCGTCCTGGCTGGATGCCCATCCTAGCACGGCATGTGCTGGGCATGTCCACCGGACACGCCGGGCTGTGCGGGCGCACTGGCGACACAGCGCGCAACTCCGCATACCATGGTTCCTCCTCCAGATCTTCCCTCTGCAGGTCCTCAATCAACTGCCTCATCGTCTTCGTCTCTTCCTCCGCCGTCATCCCCCACGAGAGCAGTGGTCTGGGCTCTTCCTCTGCCCTTCCGGACCACCCCATTAGCCCCCCCCCAAAATTTTCTTGGGGGTGTTTTCCGGGCCTCCTCGACCGCCGCCTGCGACTCCGTCTACCGGCTGGCTTTACCTCCTCGACCTGGGAATCCTTCCGCCAGGGTCCTTTCCCCGACATGATCTCCTCCCAGGTCCAGAACTCCTTCCCCTCGCGAGCCCATCTCTCGCGCTCCTTTTCCTCCCGCTGCTTGGTCCTGGTTCGGTGGGGTGTTCTGTAACGTTCGTCACCTGGTGACGAGGAAGCGGACCAAAACGCAGCTGGGAGCGAACACATGTTTATTCAACACACTGGAATTAAACATGTACACAAAAAATCAAGAAAAATGCAGATACGTTACGTGCTCAAACAAAGAGACAACACCCCACAAACAGCGTGGGGAAAACAGCAACTTAAATGTGATCCCAATCAGAGACAATTAGCGACAGCTGTCTCTGATTGGGAATCGACAGAACCCAACATAGAAATAACCCACCTAGAGCCTACACAAGGCTAAAACGTAAACCAAACACAAACCAATGAAAAATACCTAACATGACACACCCTGACCCAATATACCCGAGTTCACCTGGTCAGGGCGTGACAGAGCTCTGCAGTGCTGATTTATGACACCTGAATGTAAATCAGATGGCAACAAGATCATATTGTACAGCAATTTCATCAGGTAACAAGAATACAAAGCCGGCGAGAGGTGGTTAGAATAGGATGGGAGGCCAAAAGTTTGTGTAACCAATAGAGAGTCAGAGTCCCGAGTGTGGGAACAAACATAGTCTGTCCCACAGTTGGGTAAAGAAAGTTTGTAGTCAACAAAGTATGCAGGAGTCATGAGGCAAATAGAAAAATGCACAAGAACAAAATAAAATCTATAACGACTTGGGGCTAGCCATTGTAAGTTCAGAGTCACTCGCCCCAATAGTGTGTGTGTGCTGGAGGCAAGCGAAAGCTCGGGAGAGAGGGGTGAGTGTGGTGTTGGTACCTGTACCAGACAGGAGGAGACAGGCCAGGGCAGACGGTGAACAGATCGCCAGGTGGAATCCAAGCAGCAGTGCAGCAGGCAATGGGAGTAGGTGTCACACCCACTTGGGAGAAGCTTTTATTTCTGGAGGCAGATTTCTTGTAGAAAATGCCAGTGAATGGTCTTTGAACAGCAGGAGGGGGCTTCAGAGGACGCTTCAAAGACTCCTGACACTTGTTGGGCCCAAAGGCCTTTTACTTCACACCTTAGTGCTAATTGAATTTGTATCTGGCTCAGCATTAACCATAATGCTCATTGACTGGACATTCCAAATGACCATGGAAATTATGCATCACAATTGTAGTTATACTTCTATGGCGGAGGCCCTTTTAAGGTGGTCATGTAAAAATCTACCCATCGTGAAACAGTTCCCAATCAACATAGGGCAGGCCAGCAGGCCTAACTTTTGCAACCAAATGATTTAACTGTGCCCGGTCCACCGGTGTATTGAAAATTAGTAGCCTTAACAGTGGTGGTCAGTGCCGGAGGATGGCCTTATTTCTATTACAGCATATTGGATGACTGTATTCATATTCCAATCACCCAGCTCAATGTAATACTGATAGGTTTAGGTTACTAAATGATACTCAAATTTTCCCTATACCCATCATGAGGTTGCTACAACTTAAACTATGAATGAAAGTTTACAATGTAGGTGCATAGTTCGAAAGAAAAATGTGAGTAATCAAGGTCACATACAGTACACACTCTTGCCTGCATCTAGCTGATCTATGGTGTAATCATTAGTCCAACAATTGCAAACGAGAATTTCTATTAGACAAATTAAGGTATGTTTATCCCCATTTCATTCCGTTTGAGAAAAGTTTTCAACAGAATCGGCTAAATTAATACATGCTTCAGTTCGGCTGGCGGCTACCCGAAGTCAGCTCGGCCAGGGTTTCCAAAACTCAGTCTTGGGGCCCCCACCTGGGTGCACATTTAGGGTTTTCCCCTAGCGTTACACTGCTGATTCAAATAATCAAAGCTTGATAATGAGTTGGCTAATTGAATCAGCTGTGTAGTGCTAGGGCAAAAAACAAAACGTGCACCCTGGGTGGGCCCCAGGACAGAGTTTGGGAAACCCTGAGCTAGGCGAACCGAACAAGTGCGCTCGCATACTCCCTTTAAAGACCTTCGCTTGAAAAACGAAATAAAAAAAACACAATAATACTGTTTGTCAATTTTTACGCTGTAGCCAGTATACACTTCCTCAAAATAGTCTGAATGAATCTAACATAACTGAAATAAATCTGTCATTAACTTTGATGTTTTTGCAGAGATCTTAGTCATGCAGTATTTTTCAATGAAAAAATGTGCATGAAAACGAGTCGTTTCTCGTTGAATGACAAAGACTTAATTGAAGAATCCATACAGTTGACCAATCATGGACGAAGGGGTGTACCCGAACGGCAGAAAAAAACCTTACCAAAGTCCAAAACATCACAAAATGTCGTCATAACATATGCACAAACACTTCTGAACTGTAGGCATAATTTACAGGCAGCTGGGTGGCAAGCAATTTCACTTCTATATTTAATATTTCAGTACACCTAGTGTAATATACATACGGTATCAAAGCAAGTACGGTGTCATTTTCAGAATGCTGTTGGTTCCACCCCGAACCACTAAGTTAAAACAGTGTTAAAAAAAACACTATGTGAAAATAATATTTTTTGGTGAACAAATGTTTCACTTGGTTATTATAACGAGGTTGGTAGCAACATGTGAAAATCGTTGCAAATCCCACAATACAACGCTATCTCTGGGCTTGCTAGCTAGCAAACGTAGCTACACACAATAATACCCAAGCCAATATCCGCATGTGAAGTAGTTAGATAGCGGTAAAATCGCCTAAAAAAAACTGCACTGTCAATTTAGGAGTATATCTCACGACTTCAATTTGCAGTTTGCCTCCGGTGAGCTCCTGCCCATGTCAAGCACTTGATTATATACAGTATATATATGCAAATACACATATATTTTTTTATTTCACCTTTATTTAACCAGGTAGGCCAGTTGAGAACAAGTTCTCATTTACAACTGCGACCTGGCCAAGAAAAAGCAAAGCAGTGCGACACAAACAACAACACGGAGTTACACATGGAATAAACAAGCGTACAGTCAATAACACAATAGAGAAAAAGTCTATATACAGTGTGCGCAAATGAGGTGACAATTCTTTTTGGAAGAGATGTATGCTTCTTCCTTCTTTGTAATAAAACATGATTAGTAGTGTTCTATTTGTGACACTCGTTTGTGTAAGGTTTGATGGTCAGTAGGCTTGGTGCTGTATGTTATGTATTAAACTAATAATATAGTGATTGAAGCAAGACTGGATGTACAAGGATCGAGGACACTGATACTCTGTATGTTATTGTATTTATGACCTTATGAACACTGTCCTTCTGTAGCAGCTAGCAAAGTCACTGTCTTTTGTTGTAACTCCGTACAAACCTCCCAGGCTGATGTTTACGGAACATTGGTGCTGTGAGACTGGAATATTAGGGCCTACTTGCAGAAGGCGAGTTAGACCTTTTTCTTGGCTTCTGTGTGAGAGGTGTCTCCCTGTTTGCAAACATGTATTGAACCGAAGTGATTTATGATCTGATTTATACCTGCGACTGCTCTGCTCTTTTGTTCACCTGAAATCCTCTCTTACACCTTAGTCACGTGATTAGACCCATCCTTCTTGTCGGAACTGTCAAACTGGTTATGCCATAAACATAACCAACCACACAACCAGATAAAGGGAGGTGGGGAGTGGTAGGCGGTGGTGCTGGAGAGTTGGACAAGACATCCTCTTCATTCTTTACACAGATTTTGAGGTTTGAGGTCTTTTTTGTGTTCTTTAACAGTGCTTTCAATTTGGATTACGAAGCATCTTTTGAACTAAGAAAACTAGAGGCAACCCAGGAAGAGGAATACAAGACCAGGAATGACAGTAAGCCTCAGATATACTGTAGAGAAAAGGAAGAGGAACAAAATGATGTACAAAGCAGTTCATAGATTTGCTTCAGGCTTCATGCTGTAGGCTATGGGAAGACTATGATAACCAACGAGTCATTGAAACTCACTCATACGACCACACGTTATCATTGACTCAGTGAATAAGGTAAACCGTTTAATAGTCACTGTGCTCTCTGCCACACAAAATTAATATTGTAAAGACGTAGGTGATATATAGATATACATACAGTATATACACATATAAAGTCCAGCAGACACACATACATTTACACACGGACAAATACATAGACTGAAAGAACATAAAGAACCAACACCCACACAAACTCCCAGAGGCAGCCATGAGGGTTGTATTGGTGCTAGGAGGCCTAACTATCCTGGTCTCTATGGGCCTGGCGCTGATCGTCTTTGGCCAGCACCTGACAGAAGCCAAGCTGACCCTGCAGAACCTGCATCTGGATCAGATGCAGCGGACGCGCGTCAACCAACTCAAGGAGAGGCAGTGGCTGGAAAACCTGCTGAAGGGGCAGCTAGACTGGAAGAAGAAGAATGTGGAGGAGATGGAGGCAGAGGTGAACAAACTGACCGAAGAGGAGGGGAAGAAGAAGACTGAGGTCGAGGCCTGCCAGGCAGACAAGGTGAGAGACAGATCATTACTGTTCTATACATACTAGACAGACCTGGGTTAAATACTGTACATATAGACCATTGGTGTACTATAAAGACTAGACCAGGACTGCCCAACCCTCTCCATGGAGATCTACCATCCTGTTCGTTTACAGTCCAACCCTTACCTAACATACCTGATTCAGCTACATAAGGCATTGGTGAGCAGCTAAAAGTAAAATCAGTTTGCTAAATTAGGGTTGGAGTGAAAATCTGGAGGACAGTAGCTCTCCAGGTACTGGGCTGGGCTGGCCTGCACTAGACAGACCTGGGTCGAATACTGAACATACAGGTATGTCGAATAATTGAGCTGTTCTTGATTCCATTTTCCTGGTACAATGGATCCAATGGAATAGTGCCAAAAGTGCAACCCCCAAGCATTGAACAGTGATGATAATGGCTTCGGGCTGTGTAGCTTGGAACAGGGTGCACTAAACCAGAGCAATCAAAAAAGCAATTGAAAGTATTTAACATTTGACTCAGGTTGGTGTATGGTGCTTGTCAACCCACTGGGCACACACTGACTGAATCAACATTTTTTCCACGTAATTTCAATGAAATGATGTTGAACAAACGTGGAATAAACGTTGAATTGACGTCTGTGCGCAGTGGAATGTGCTGAGTAGAAGGATTTGAAGCACTCAGATAAGGATTTTTAGTATGTACAGCAAACAGTAGGCGTAAATGTTGTTTTTCCCCTTTGCCTATATTTTGTGTTATCTCTCACTTTCGGCACAAAGAAACAAAAGGAGGAAGAACTTGCACCCATACAGAAGGAGCAGAGTGATATTGAAGGTATGTGAGTCTTTTCTAGTAGAGTTGTTATTCCTGTAGCCACTTGTGCCACAAGGTGGTGAAATCTGGTAACATGTCACCCACTGTAACAGAGCGCATCTCTCTCTGGGTGTATTTCTGAAGTGGCTTCCCTTTGCCTCTCTTCTCTGCTCTTCTCTTCTGATCTCCTCTCCTTGTCTGGTCTCCTCAGCGACGTTCAAAACTGAAAAGGAGGCTTGGACTGGGGAGATCACCACTCTCAAACAGCAGTTGGAGCAGAGTAGCAAAGTGTGTGGTTTTGTAAAGGACTCAACAGATACAGCGTAAGTAGCAGATTTGTATTACCTAGAAAATGAAAATAAATATGTATTTTATATATTTTTTATTTCACCTTTATTTAACCAGGTAGGCCAGTTGAGAGCAAGTTCTCATTTACAACTGCGACCTGGCCAAGATAAAGCAAAGCAGTGCGACACAAACAACAACACAGAGTTACACATGGAATAAACAAGCGTACAGTCAATAACACAATCAAAAAAAAGTCTATATACAGTGTGTGCAAATTGCGTGAGGAGGTAAGGCAATAAATCGGCCATAGTAGCGAAATAATTACAATTTAGCAAATGAACACCGGAGTGATAGATGTGCAGATGATGATGTGCAAGTAGAAATACTGGTGTGCAAAAGAGCAGAAAAGTAAATAAAATAAATATGGGGATGAGGTAGTTAGATTGGATGGGCTATTTACAGATGCGCTATGTACAGCTGCAGCGATCGGTTAGCTGCTCAGATAGCTGATGTTTAAAGTTAGTGAGGGAAATATAAGTCTCCAACTTCAGCGGTTTTCGCAATTCGTTCCAGTCAAAAATAGAACTGTACAAGTCTACTCACAGTACTGGTGAAACATCAAACAAAGTTCATGATGATAATAAAACCTCTTGTTTTCTCCAGGAAATTATGTCCACCCAAAGAAGGAGCAGCAAAACCTGAAGCGGCCTCTGTACAAGCTGAAGCGGCCCCTGTAAAAGCTGAAGCGGCCCCTGTAAAAGCTGAAGCGGCCCCTGTAAAAGCTGAAGCGGCCACTGTAAAAGCAGAAGCGGCCCCTGTAAAAGCTGAAGCAGCCCCTGTAAAAGCTGAAGAAGCCCCTGTAAAAGCTGAAGCAGCCCCTGTAAAAGCTGAAGCAGCCCCTGTAAAAGCTGAAGAGGCCGCTGTACAAGGTGAACCTGCATCTGTAAAAGCTGAAGCAGCCCCTGTAAAAGCCGAAGAGGTCCCTGCACAAGCTGAAGCGGCCCCTGCTCCAAAGCAGTAAACGTCTCAAATTTCTCTCAGAATAACATTAATGGTGTGTAGTCATTCATTCATGATGCACACTCATATTTATGTTGTTTGTTTGTGGGTAATCTTGGCAACCCAGAACTGAAAATCTCATTTAAATTACACCATTTATGTTATGTAGTCTGTCCACAAAAGATTAGGTTGTGGGCATTGTCAATGCATCATTTTGGCACACTCCTAGAGGCCTAAGAAAGGTTTCCAAACTGGCAGCAACAACAGGGCAAAACAGACCGAAGGTACATATCAAAACACTCAACCATATTTAAGGTTTAAGATGAGCTGTCATTCCAATTTTTCCCTTAGACATTGTAAATTAATGACACACCATAACCAACCACATTGGACTTAAATTGGTACAGCATTCTCACTCATGGGTGCAACAAATAGAGCCTCTTACAAGGCACGCCTCAAAATATGTTAATGACACAGAAACAACAATTCCATGCACCTATTAGAGGTCAAACGTTTTTGGCGGTCCAAAGATACGGTGACATTATGCATCACAATAGTAATTATATTTCTGTTGTAAACTGCTGTTTTTTAATACTGTAGATATGGATAACATGGGTTAGGCCTATCAAAACATGCACCACCTACACATGCAGCAGCGAGAATTGCATTGAATCTAAATATACATTTCAATAATTTACCACCCGTGAGGGCGGGGTACCACCCGTATAATATACTGTAGGCTATTTCACAAAATCAATCTAGTGGATACTGAATAGAGTGCCATTCAATGCAACAACATCATCTTTTTTTTACAGGGCGGGATTAGATTGTCGTCATTTGCGAGAGGCATTGTCATTTTCAGAATGTGGTTGGGTCGCTCCTGCTCATTAACCTTATAGCAGGGTAGTAATGTCATTATGACTCACAGACATTCTTAAAGGCATAATCCACCCCGAACCACTAATTATTATGATTAACAGTGTTAAACAGTGTTAAAAACCACTAATAGGCTATGTGAAAATAATGTTTTTTTGTGAACAAATGTTTCACTTTGTCATTATAACGAGGTTGGTAGCAACATGTGAAAATCACTGCAAAACCCACAATACAACGCTATCGCTGGTCTTGCCAGCTAGCTAGGTAGCTAGCTAGAAAACGTAGCTACTCACAATAATACCAAAGCCAATATCAGCATGTGAATTATCACAGGGCGCATTATGAGATGGTACTTAAAGAAGAAACTGTGTTGAATAATCTGGTACACTGTTAAGATTGAGCACATCTAAGCAAAATATACTTTGTCATGACAATATAAACGGATGGATGTGTTCTAGACAAGTATGACCATATCATCTACCATTGATTTGGCGATCTGGAGTGCAGTTAATTGTTTTAAAAGCGTTATGAAATGTGATAGTGTGTTATCCCCAGTGACAGAACCATGTATGACGCGTTCCTATAAGATTTCCTGATTTCACAGACTGATCACTTAGAAGTTAAATCATGGAGAATTGTTTTATTTTCCCCACTGATAGAACATAGTCTTTCACCAAATTGACAGGGGCTTCAGGATTTTTATTTCTGGGGGTGGATTATCCAATTAATAATAGCTCATACTAAATTGTAATGAAACAGGCAGGAAGCATGGCTTGATCCCTCAACCTTCTGGCCCGAAGCCCTGCTAGCCATCTACTGTGCCACACAAAAACATGCTCAAGTGGCAGAGACGATATTTACCCTCATAAACCAGGGTCGCTACAATATAAAAAGAGGGCAAAATTACATACCTTACTGACTTATTACTGTAACCATGTGGCCTATGTAAATACATGACCAAATGGCAGAATAGAATACCCAATGGAATATTGAAGAACACTGGTTCGGAATAAGAAGATGTGTATTTTCAGTGGAGAACAACTCATGATTTACCTCCTTGTTTCTGCTACTTTGTTTTACTGTTTAATAAAATGTAAAGTTGTGAGAGTGTATAAACAGCATATAGTTTATATCAGTACAATACTTGGAGTGAAATAGGTACCGTTAATCATTTTGAGTGCGGGAATAGAACATTTGAGGTGCCCGTACTCAGCTCTGGTGAGCTTCTGCCCAAGTCAAGCACTTGTTTATATACAGCATATATATGCAAATACACATGTATGACAATTCTTTTTGGAAGAGAAAATACATCAATATGTATGTCTCCCCTTTTTTTCTAATAAACATGATTTGTAGTGTTCTATTTGTGACACTCGTTTGTGTAAGGTTTGATGGTCAGTAGGCTTGGTGCTGTATGTTATGTATTAAACTAATAATATAGTGATTGAAGCAAGACTGGATGTACAAGGATTGAGGACACTGACACTCTGTATGTTATTGTATTTATGACCTTATGAACACTGTCCTTCTGTAGCAGCTAGCAAAGTCACTGTCTTTTGTTGTAACTCCGTACAAACCTCCCAGGCTGATGTTTACGGAACATTGGTGCTGTGAGACTGGAATATTAGGGACTACTTGCAGAAGGCGAGTTAGACCTTTTTCTTGGCTTCTGTGTGAGAGGTGTCTCCCTGTTTGCAAACATGTATTGAACCGAAGTGATTTATGATCTGATTTATACCTGCGACTGCTCTGCTCTTTTGTTCACCTGAAATCCTCTCTTACACCTTAGTCACGTGATTAGACCCATTCTTCCTTTCGGAACAGTCAAACTGGTTATGCCATAAACATAACCAACCACACAACCAGATAAAGGGAGGTGGGGAGTGGTAGGCGGTGGTGCTGGAGAGTTGGACAAGACATCCTCTTCATTCTTTACACAGATTTTGAGGTTTGAGGTCTTTTTTGTGTTCTTTAACAGTGCTTTCAATTTGGATTACGAAGCATCGTTTGAACTAAGAAAACTAGAGGCAACCCAGGAAGAGGAATACAAGACCAGGAATGACAGTAAGCCTCAGATATACTGTAGAGAAAAGGAAGAGGAACAAAATGATGTACAAAGCAGTTCATAGATTTGCTTCAGGCTTCATGCTGTAGGCTATGGGAAGACTATGATAACCAACGAGTCATTGAAACTCACTCATACGACCACACGTTATCATTGACTCAGTGAATAAGGTAAACCGTTTAATAGTCACTGTGCTCTCTGCCACACAAAATTAATATTGTAAAGACGTAGGTGATATATAGATATACATACAGTATATACACATATAAAGTCCAGCAGACACACATACATTTACACACGGACAAATACATAGACTGAAAGAACATAAAGAACCAACACCCACACAAACTCCCAGAGGCAGCCATGAGGGTTGTATTGGTGCTAGGAGGCCTAACTATCCTGGTCTCTATGGGCCTGGCGCTGATCGTCTTTGGCCAGCACCTGACAGAAGCCAAGCTGACCCTGCAGAACCTGCATCTGGATCAGATGCAGAGGACGCGCGTCAACCAACTCAACGAGAGGCAGTGGCTGGAAAACCTGCTGAAGGGGCAGCTAGACTGGAAGAAGAAGAATGTGGAGGAGATGGAGGCAGAGGTGAACAAACTGACCGAAGAGGAGGGGAAGAAGAAGACTGAGGTCGAGGCCTGCCAGGCAGACAAGGTGAGAGACAGATCATTACTGTTCTATACATACTAGACAGACCTGGGTTAAATACTGTACATATAGACCATTGGTGTACTATAAAGACTAGACCAGGACTGCCCAACCCTCTCCATGGAGATCTACCATCCTGTTCGTTTACAGTCCAACCCTTACCTAACATACCTGATTCAGCTACATAAGGCATTGGTGAGCAGCTAAAAGTAAAATCAGTTTGCTAAATTAGGGTTGGAGTGAAAATCTGGAGGACAGTAGCTCTCCAGGTACTGGGCTGGGCTGGCCTGCACTAGACAGACCTGGGTCGAATACTGAACATACAGGTATGTCGAATAATTGAGCTGTTCTTGATTCCATTTTCCTGGTACAATGGATCCAATGGAATAGTGCCAAAAGCGCAACCCCCAAGCATTGAACAGTGATGATAATGGCTTCGGGCTGTGTAGCTTGGAACAGGGTGCACTAAACCAGAGCAATCAAAAAAGCAATTGAAAGTATTTAACATTTGACCCAGGTTGGTGTATGGTGCTTGTCAACCCACTGGGCACACACTGACTGAATCAACATTTTTTCCACGTAATTTCAATGAAATGATGTTGAACAAACGTGGAATAAACGTTGAATTGACGTCTGTGCGCAGTGGAATGTGCTGAGTAGAAGGATTTGAAGCACTCAGATAAGGATTTTTAGTATGTACAGCAAACAGTAGGCGTAAATGTTGTTTTTCCCCTTTACCTATATTTTGTGTTATCTCTCACTTTCGGCACAAAGAAACAAAAGGAGGAAGAACTTGCACCCATACAGAAGGAGCAGAGTGATATTGAAGGTATGTGAGTCTTTTCTAGTAGAGTTGTTATTCCTGTAGCCACTTGTGCCACAAGGTGGTGAAATCTGGTAACATGTCACCCACTGTAACAGAGCGCATCTCTCTCTGGGTGTATTTCTGAAGTGGCTTCCCTTTGCCTCTCTTCTCTGCTCTTCTCTTCTGATCTCCTCTCCTTGTCTGGTCTCCTCAGCGACGTTCAAAACTGAAAAGGAGGCTTGGACTGGGGAGATCACCACTCTCAAACTGCAGTTGGAGCAGAGTAGCAAAGTGTGTGGTTTTGTAAAGGACTCAACAGATACAGCGTAAGTAGCAGATTTGTATTACCTAGAAAATGAAAATAAATATGTATTTTATATATTTTTTATTTCACCTTTATTTAACCAGGTAGGCCAGTTGAGAGCAAGTTCTCATTTACAACTGCGACCTGGCCAAGATAAAGCAAAGCAGTGCGACACAAACAACAACACAGAGTTACACATGGAATAAACAAGCGTACAGTCAATAACACAATAAAAAAAAAGTCTATATACAGTGTGTGCAAATTGCGTGAGGAGGTAAGGCAATAAATCGGCCATAGTAGCGAAATAATTACAATTTAGCAAATGAACACCGGAGTGATAGATGTGCAGATGATGATGTGCAAGTAGAAATACTGGTGTGCAAAAGAGCAGAAAAGTAAATAAAATAAATATGGGGATGAGGTAGTTAGATTGGGTGGGCTATTTACAGATGCGCTATGTACAGCTGCAGCGATCGGTTAGCTGCTCAGATAGCTGATGTTTAAAGTTAGTGAGGGAAATATAAGTCTCCAACTTCAGCGGTTTTCGCAATTCGTTCCAGTCAAAAATAGAACTGTACAAGTCTACTCACAGTACTGGTGAAACATCAAACAAAGTTCATGATGATAATAAAACCTCTTGTTTTCTCCAGGAAATTATGTCCACCCAAAGAAGGAGCAGCAAAACCTGAAGCGGCCCCTGTACAAGCTGAAGCGGCCCCTGTAAAAGCTGAAGCGGCCCCTGTACAAGCTGAAGCGGCCCCTGTAAAAGCTGAAGCGGCCCCTGTACAAGCTGAAGCGGCCCCTGTAAAAGCTGAAGCGGCCCCTGTAAAAGCTGAAGCAGCCCCTGTAAAAGCTGAAGCAGCCCCTGTAAAAGCTGAAGAGGCCGCTGTACAAGGTGAACCTGCATCTGTAAAAGCTGAAGCAGCCCCTGTAAAAGCCGAAGAGGTCCCTGCACAAGCTGAAGCGGCCCCTGCTCCAAAGCAGTAAACGTCTCCAAAGATACGGTGACATTATGCATCACAATAGTAATTATATTACTATTCATTCGTGATGCTCACTCATATTTATGTTGTTTGTTTGTGGGTAATCTTGTGGGTAATCTTGTGGGTAATCTTGGCAACCCAATGTAAATTACACCATTTATGTTATATAGTCTGTCCACAAGAGATTAGGCTGTGGGCATTGTCAATGTGTCAGTTTGGCACACTATGTCAATGTGCCTAAAGTAATTAGGTGCTGTTCGTTTTCAAAAACGTTTAATATCTTATCAGTTTTTAAATAAACGTTTTTTGTTTTTAATTTCCATTTTTATAAAGCCTTTTAGTTAGGCACAGAAAACACGGAAAGAGAAAACACTGCTTTTCCCTGTTGGTGGTTCATGTGATGAAGAGGGTGGAACTCCTATCAAACCTGCACAGTTCAATACCAATATAACTTAGACCATTAAAGTTTTAATGTAGCTTACCTTATCATCATCATCATTGACTGCCAGGGTAAAACATAATATTGTAAAGCTGTTGGGTGTAATCTGCCAGGTTAAAATGGAGCCAGCTGGTGGATGAGTAATATGTAAACATAGGGTGACAGTGAGCAGCGAGCAAAATGACCATAGACGAGATGTTGACAATGGCTTATTAATAGGCATAAATACATAGTATTTCTATGATTGCAGTCCTCAAAGATTGAATTGCAATGAATCAAATGAATCAGATTCAATGGTTTACCGCCCATAGGGCGGGTGCAGTTTTTTTGTGCTTTGGAATGTTCGGTATTCCTGGGATACCATGCTGTCACCATGTAAATTATATAAAAACATTTATAAAACGGGTTGTTTGGATCCTGGATGCTGACTGGTTGATAGAAGGGAGTTATAGCACAACAATCCCCGCATTCACCGGGTAATGCCTGTTAACAGTTCCATTTGATTTATCAATGCGCATCCACTATCCACTAGCCTGGCTGACGTGACTCACGGTACCACACAGCACGGTACCACACAGCAGACTCACTGGTCTGGAAAGGAGGCCGTTTATTACAGTTTTTCTCCATTGGTTTGGCTCATTTCTTGAAACAGAAATTACATTCTCAAAACTCTAAGATCATTTGGCAAAACAGTCTTACAGTTCAGCACAACACTATAGCTCACTTGCAAAAGCTCATATCTCTCCTAAAACTGTTCACTCATGCTTCAAAACTAAATTCCTTTCCCATATAAAGAGTCAGTGCCACGAAAATGGCAAAGATCCTTCTCAATTGCTTTGGCTAATTTCTTGAAACAGACCGGACGTTTTCAACACTCTTGGTGCTTTAACCAAAACTAAATTTCCTTCTCATTTAAACAGTCAGTGCCCCCAAAATGCTTCGTCCCTTTGGCATTGTGTAAGCACTGCAAGTCAAAATGTTTAGATGTTTTGTCACTATGGCAGAGGACCATTGAAATATCCCTCATGTCCACCTTTCAGTCTTAGCCCAGTCCTTCATTGACAATGGTTACTGTACTGTTTTTTGTCCAGCTAACAGAATACAATTGTGTATAAAACTGAAAAAAAGAAATAGGATTTTAGGGTAAGAGTAGCCTCCAAGGTTTGACATCACACATTGCACTCATACTGCCAAGGAAATTGTAACCATTATCATTCACACACATAAAGTAACTTCCATACATCAGAGTAAAAAGAAAATGTATACAGCATAATATACTGTAATATAAACACACAAACAAAAAACAATGAAAATTATATGCAGCCTACAGTGCTGTAAATAAAGCTGGAGTTTCACAACTAACAGTTCTTCACTGGTCGCTGTCCTCACCCTCCTGGCCATCCACACGCTGCTGTCTGTCTGGCCACAGATTCTCGTCCACATCACAGCGTATATGCTCCCTTGCGATGCAACGAGGGAAGAAACGGCGTGCATGTCGCAACCATCCCCTACACTGATCTCCTGTAATATCCTCACACGCAGCGTCCATTGCATGGAGCAGGGACCTCTGATCTTGAGCCCGATGCTCATACACTCTCCACCTCCAAGCAGAGAAATACTCCTCAATAGGATTGAGGAAAGGAGAGTAAGGTGGTAGGAACACCATGACCATCCTTGGATGAGTAGTGAACCAGGCCCTGATGAGCGGGCCACGGTGGAAATTCACATTGTCCCATACAATGACATATTGTGGTAGGTGAGGCCTTACGAGACCTCTCTCATTTTCAGGGATCAAATCAAAATGAAGGCGGTCCAAGAAGATGAGGAGCTTCTGTGTATTGTATGGGCCAAGACTGGTGATGTGAGTGGCCACACCATTCTCAGATATGGCAGCACACATAGTTATATTGCCCCCTCGCTGGCCTGGGACATCCACCGTGGCCCGGTGGCCAATAATATTACGGCCACGTCTTCGGCCCTTGGCCAGGTTGAAGCCAGCTTCATCCACAAACACGAGGATGTGATGGGTCTCGTGCTCCTCGGCCTCTTCCCCCTATTCCACCACCACGCACCCTTACTCCTCCTCCTCCTCTTCTTCTTCTTCCTCTTCCTCTTCCTCGAGCAGGCAGTTGCCCTTGTTCATTTACTTGGCCAGGTGCCTCCATGTTCAGAAATTGTACTGGTCCTGCATGGTCAAGCTCTTTACATACATGTTTGGCAGCATTCACAGTCATGGACAGCACCTGTCAGGTAACTAATCATACTGTTTGATTGGTCATCTGAGATGTGTGAAACTCCTCCTTCGTTAGTCAAGTTCTAGTTTCACCTGACTGTCAATTGCTGTAATAAATGTATCAAATGTTCCAAGGGATTCATATATGGTATTCATGGTATTATGTTCTTGACTAATTTTGACAATTGAACAGACTATTGTGCATGTGATGACTTATACAATGAAATGACGCTGACACGTTTTGGAGAGAACAACCATTAGACTGAGAATCAGCAATCAGTTTAGATCGATAAGATCTATTCACTTGGAAATTGTGCTAAATGTAGGCTACATGTACTTAATCATTTGCAAAGATGTACTGAGACATTGAGACATGTACTTAGACATTTGCAATTTGATGAAATGAATGAGAAATTCAATTCTGTTGTGAACAATTGCCAAGTGGTTTGGAGGTTTGTCCATGTAGTTTTGAGAATGTAATTTCTGTTTCAAGAAATGAGCCAAACCAATGGAGAAAAACTGTAATGCAATATTCACTCAGAAATTGAGCAGACGGATTGATTGGTTGAGACCTCTCATTGTTTGGATTTGAAAATCCAACATTTGTAATGGAAGGGGGCGGTGCTCAGGGGCTTTGTGTGGCTGTGCCTGTAGGTGTTTGAGTGAGACAACATCAAAACAGCCTTTCCAGACTCTAAAGTCAGGAGGACTTCGAGTTTGGTATCAGCCAGACTACTGTCCCACAACCCAGCCAGTCAATTTATATTATAGCCTTAACTTCATCTCCCCTGTTAAAAAGTATCTAAACCATTTTCCCCCATGCTATTAGGTTAGCATTTCGTTTACAACAGTTAGGGTTTGTCTAAACCTTGCTGTCTGCTTCTCTGACCTGTGGAAGTTTTTTTGCGATCTCCTCCGTACCATGCATATGAACGTGACGTGACTGACAGTTTCTCTGAGCCAGGCAAATTAATTTATCAGGATCATTATAATGGATATATCCAAAGAAATGGCAAAAGAAACAAACAAATGTAAAACAAAGGAAAGTACACATAGTTGCTGTCATTTCAGCTGCTTTCTTTAGTTTGCTAGAGGAAAGGAGAAGTACAGTAGCTAGCCTGGAGCTACATGGCAATGATTTGTTTAGCATAGCAATCATTGCAAAAATAATGGATAGAATGAACGACCAGCCTATTTGGCTAGCAACTTAAGACCTCATAATTATTTAAAAAATGTTTGCATTTTATCGCACCTACAGTATGGCTTTTATGATCACAGGACATTCCCCACTAAATACACCCACACTCCTATTCAAATAGTCATCTCTACTACTCAGCTGTCGTTGTCTTTTACCTTTCCTGAGGAAATGCAGTAGATATTTAATGAAGTGGGAATGAGATATTGGACTTTGATTCATCACTGCCAATGATGTGCTTGATGTTGTATTTCCATCACAGTAACGATGATGCACTGGGGACTCTGATCATGATGTGTAATTAATTAATGTAAAGGTTTTTCAGTTTGCTTTACTTCTTCGTCCATAAGCTTTTTGAGGCTTATAGGACTTCAGCAAAATGAATACTTTTTTTATTCTTACTTTTTCAAGAATTGTCTGTTCAAAAACATACTGAAAAATTGTTTGGAGTTTTGGAATGGCATCATATTTCATGGCCATTCTGTAGTACTTGTCATGGAGTTGTTTGTGATCACTGCTTGTTTAGCCTGTCACACTGTTGCCGTCGTGAGTATTGTTTTGTTTGGTTTTCCAGTGGATACTTTACTTGTTTTTTTTCATCAATAAACATGAGTATCCACATTCCCGCTGCGCCTTGGTCCATTCCTAACGACGGTTGTTACATGGAGATGGTCCAAAACAAACTATTGTCTTACAGGTTCTTAGGGAGAGGCTCTGCCTCATTTCACAATGCCATTACTAACTAAATAAAATATAAGATGGTAAAAGAGAATTTCCATATTCTATTTCCTTAGAACGATAACTAGGAAGCTTTGTCTCAATCCGGTTTAGTATACCCACACACACGGATGTGTTCTCACACAAACAAATTTGTACCATTTTTACCTGGCTCACATTTTTGCGAACCAGTTAAAAGCAAGGAATTGGAAGGATGTACAAAGAGCTATTGGAGTATTGATAGGGAGAGTAAACAGAGTACGTCAGTGGATATGGAAAAGTAATTTACAGTACACAGCAATCAGTATATATCATCTGTTAGTGAGAATCTAAATAATGACTAGTATTTTAAGCATGGCATATAGAGAAACCACAGCCTTTAAGTGGAATGCTATTCTATGGAGTGTGACATCACATGAGCCTACAGCTCTTGTTTCAGAGATCCAGGCTGCCTTCCATTACTACTTAGTGTGACACAGAGTCACTGTAGAGGAGCCAAACACCTGGTCAACATACCAGACTGAAGGCCCATTAATGATCAGCCTGACACTTCGATGGGTCAATAGGGACCACACATAGAGTTATAATTGATGAACAACTGTGTTCAGGTCAAATTCAATTGTGATATGTATTATTCATTTCCTTAATTATCTGTGTCATTGATATTCTTGTAATAGATTCATTTATTGAACAATGCTTGTTAAATATGATAAGATCATAGAAATGTAGTTTCTTGCTGTGAGGCTAGTCACCCCTCTCAAAGCGACTGTTGTACTCTGTCTATGATGGTCCAACATAGACATAGTATTCAACATAGACATAGTATTCAACATAGACATAGTATTCAACATAGACATAGTATTAGACATAGTATTCAACATAGTATTCAACATAGACATAGTATTCAACATAGACATTGTATTCACCATAGACATTGTGTTCAACATAGACATATTATTTAAGTCTAATGACTAAGAATAGGGCCTTTCTCTTCCATGAAGTATCCATCATCTGGTTCTGGCAAGACCTCAAAGATGTGTGACTCATAAACCACAGTTGGACCTGCCGCTTGACATACTGTAGATGGCAGGGGCGGAAATCCCGGGGGGGATGGGGGACACACGACCCCCCCATCCTGGGAAAAATATGATTTGTCCCCCCCAATATATCACTGAAACATAACTATGTAACTTAAATAATATTAATAATACGCAATGAAAGCAATTGTGCTGATTATAGATACTTAATAGCGCGTTTTTAAGTTTCAAAAGATTGCAACCCCCCCACCCTTTGCCTCACAATGGTTTGATCCACTGCCAGTTCCTTAGCTTGCTAGGTAACAGAGGTCGTATCTACTGTCTGAAAGGCACTCAATGCACGTAACTGACGTGAGGTTAATCCAGTCAATCGCGCACACACACTAGCTGAATATGCAGAGCTAGCGCGCAAATATTAACTATTAAGCTAGCTAGTACCTATTCCATTTATGTGGCGTTGTCAAAGATGGAATCAGCATGCAGATGATGTAAGTTAGTGCTTCAAAGTCCCTGTGATAAGGTTAGCGATAAACTGAAATCCAAACTGAACAGAACTACACTCTCTTCTACCATTGTCTTAAATATATTTAATGGTCTCGTTGCAAAAGCTAAATTGTCGCAAGATAACTTTTATTTATTTATTTTATTTCACCTTTATTTAACCCGGGTAGCAAAGATTATAGCAAACACCACTGAAACGGAACTGGTGCTCGCTAGCTTTGCAAATTCAGCTATTGTTGGAAGCCAGCCAATATGAAACAAACTATTAAAATTACAAAAGGTTGCAGCATATGTTGTGTAAATGGTGAACTCATACAGCTGTCAACTCTTGTCATTTTAATCCGTTTCACATTTGCTAGCTACCTTTTAGATCGAAGCCCAAATAGAATGATAGAAGATGATAGAAGCCCATCTCCTACTGTAAATAACCTACACACTGTGTGTGTAGCCAGCCAGCCAGCCAGGTAGAAAAATGGCAGAAAAATAAAAGACGGACATCAGAGTATTTTTCAGTACACCAAAACGCATAGTAAGAACCCTTGTAGCCTAATATCTCAAAGACTAGTTGATAAAATGTTCATAAGAAAGAAATGAAATTCTAATGGAAATGTTTCACAATGATGTCATTAGGCAGAGCAGGCAACAGATGGCACACAGACAGCAGAGTTGGGGACAGATATGCAGGGACAGACTGACAGAGACAGGGAGTCTCAGGTAAGTTTGTTGAGTCTTTGTTTGGCAACATTATGAAAGGTTCTCAATTTTTTTGACTTGTAAAATAGGAACATAATTGGAAAATGCCATGGATACCCCCACTCTCAACTTAAACTGGTGACTGAACTAAGATTTGTTAAAGGCAATGGTATTGCTGTTGTGATTAGTTGTGTAGTTTTGGGTACCGGTAATTAGGAGTACGGCAAACACCTTATTTCTTTGGTTCCTCAATATACATTTACCATATTACAATGTAGGCTATGTTTTACAGCACTACTTTTGGTGTCCCCCTCAGGAATTGCTCTTGAGAAAATGTCATGTAATTGTCCCCTCCAAAGTTGATATCAGATTTTCGCCAATGGTAGATGGGGCTAAACAATGCAGGATGAAATGGTGCAAAGGGTTCACAGGGAAGTGAATACGCTTGAGACAGACGAGGAAGCCAACAGTGTCCTCATAAACTAGGATTTTCTTTATAAAATAAACACGTGTGATTGGTTTTGATATAGTGTACGAGAATTTCAAAGACACTACTTTGGGAGATACATATTCTTTGTATTAGATTTGAATAACATTGTTGTGGTGAATTTCTTTCCTTAAGTGTTCACACAGTGAGAACAAGGGGTAACCTGTACGCAAACCTGAGACACTCCACTCAGCATGACGTGCCACCCCACGCCTCGCATGGTATGTATTAATTTGTGGATGTCCATCACCTATTTCATATGATATGTTACGAATTACAATTCATATTATATGTTCTGGATTTGCAAAATGTCCAATATGTTACGAATTTGCAAAACGTCCAATATGTTATGAATTCTAGCTAGGTGGCTAACGTTAGCTAGGCTAGGGGTTAGGGTTAAGGTTAGGGTGAAGTTTAGGAGTTAGGTTAAGAGTTAAGATTAGGGTTAGTTAAAACGGTTAACTCTTTCTGTATAGTCCATTTGTTGGTCTTGGCTAGCTTAATGTTGCGCCAGGTAGCCTAGCGGTTAGGAATGTTGGGCCAGTAACTGAAAGGTTGCTGGTTTAAATCCCCAAGCTGACTATGTGAAACATCTGTTGGTGCCCTTGAGCAAGGCACTTAACCCTAATTGCTCCAGGGTTGCTGTCAATAATATCTGACCCCACTCTCTGAGCACGTCCCAGGGGGTGGGATGTGTAAAAAACCCATTTTCAATTCACACATGCACTTGTACATTTTTCTAAATAGCAAGAACGCTTGGGAGCTGGCGATGTTGAAAAATACGTACTTTTCTTAAATGTAGTTTTGTAATTGACTCTTAAATAGAACGTTAAGGCCCTGTCCACCTTGGGGGAAAACAAACCATGGTCACCTTGGTTACCCCATTGGCTCACAGCAAAACTTGTTCATCTGCTTGTTTAACACAGACTGGGTCTCTAGTAAAGGAGGTCAATGGAACTCGACCCAAACAATGGAAATGCCATGGAATCGCATGGGAGGGAAAGATGCAGTGAGGGAAAGATCCACCTGTGGAAAGATCCCGAATCTCCTCACTGCACCCTAGCAAAATGTGCCTACATTTACGCTATTGTTTATGTGTATTTCACACTATGTTGATGTAAAGATCAGATGTATTGCAGTTAAAAAATACTTTGACTACCATCACCGATTTCTTTATGCTAGCTATACTACCAGCTAATAAGAACGGGAGTTAGCATTTAGCAGTCACTTCTTCTAAACCTGAAAAGGAACAACTTCTAAATGTTATGGAGCGAAAACAGACAAATATATAAAAATTGTACTCTAGTAACCACATTGTGGGACTGTTACAATACATCAATCACGACGGATTTGATAAATATCCACTTTATTAGATCAGATTTGTTGAATGTGAGCCAATACTGCTTTCCCCACGGTTTGCATTGACCTATTTCTTCTTCTTCTTCTTTACAGTGACAGGTAGGCCGTCATTGTAAATAACAATTTGTTCTTAACTGACTTGGCTAGTTAAATAAAGGTTAAATAAAAATAAATAAATACAAATTCTTGTTTGTTTGGTTTTAACGGCAGTTGGCATCCAATATTGATGGTGCACTACCGCCCCCAACTGGACTGGAGTATAAATCCATTAGACTTTGTGATACAAAAAGGGGAAAAAGGGAAAAGGAGAAAAAAATCCCTGCCAACTCATTAAGAACCCACCATCCCATTCCCCTATTTTGACTCTATCTGATCCTACACCAGGGCGATGGCCTGGGAGCCCGGTACACTACCATTCAACACACCCTTGTAACTCTTCTGCAATAAAATCTCGTAAACCCAAGTACTTCTCTGCAGCTGCCACCACAACACCTATTTTCTATGATTTATGTTCCATTTCTGCGGTACAGTTAATAACCATGGCAAGGAACACTAAAAAGCCAACCTTACTGAAGCACATTGCATTTGGCAGGTAGCCTAGTGGTTAGAGCATTGGGCCAGTAACCAATAGGTTGCTGGCTTGAATCCCCGACCTGTCAAGGTAAAAATCTGTCGTTCTGCCCCTGAGCAAGGCAGTTAACTCACTGTTTCCTGGGCACCGTGGATGTTGATTAAGGCAGCCCCCTGAACCTCTCTGATTCAGAGATTCCCAATTCACTCTGTACTTGTGAAAAGTCTACTACTTACCGGGAGCCTCTTAGGATCCCTCACCCATCTTCCTCTACTTTCTTCTCTGCCTTGGCATACGACACCTTCTGTACAACTCTGACCATGGCAACCTCAACTTGCTTCTCTCGCATTGGATACTTCTGATCCCCAGCAACATGGTTGATCCACTTCCACCCAGTAATCACTCCTTTCCTTTCTTCACCCTGTTCCTGAAAGAAAAACAAGTAAGAGCTCTTGTCCCCATTCACGTGGCGTGGAGTGCCCGCTCCCTCTGGGCGGAAGAAACACAAAAAAATCCTCACAAGTCCACTTCGGGTTACCTTTACCGATTCAAAAATGTCACTGCTACTGGACCACATTTGTCTTTATCATGACCATCGGTGCGAGGCTGGAGCCTGCCATCTCAGGTAGTTCATCCTCACTCTCTTCCAATTCACCTCCAGAGCTACTGGAGTGCAGCTCATTCTGTTTGTACTGGATGGCAATCTTCCTTTCTAACTTTTAAATGATACGTTTCGAGAAGCATAGGCTGTTCAGTGTTGTATTTAACATCCTAAATCATGCAATTATATATATTAAATGTTTTTTAAATAAATAAATAAATAATAATAGGTTGCTCGTTTCAAAGCATAGATGGCATACACTGTAGTTTCTAAGTAACATTACCACGTGACCAATGACGTTGTCACGGCTGTTTGAAAGAGCGGACCAAGATGCAGCGTTTTCGTAGTTCCACATGTTTTATTTAGATCAGTGAAACCGAATGCAACAATTAACACTTTAAGTAAATACAAAACAACAAACCGTGACGCTGGAGGAACATCAACCTCACGAAGAACAATCACCCACAAACATCTGTGGGACAAACCTAAACTTAAATAGGACCTCCAATTAGAGACAACGACAACCTGCTGCCTCTAATTGGAGGTCATGCCAAATAACACCAGCATAGAAATACAAACCTAGAACCAAAACATAGACATACAAAAACCAGACAAACACCCCCTGTCACGCCCTGCCCTAATCTACCATAGAAAATAACACTCACTATGGTCAGGACGTGACAGACGTCACTTTATCACGTCAAAGACTGTCTATTGCATGTCTGGTTTATCTCTAAATATTAGGAAATTTGAATTATTTGCATTGTGAATTATTGACCGCAGGTAGCCTAGTGGTTAAGAGCGTTGAGCAGATAACTGAAAGGTTGCTGTATCAAATCCCCAAGCCGACTAGCTGAATACTCTGTCGATGTGCCCTTGAGCAAACCTGAATTGCTCTGGATAAGAGTGTCTGCTAAATTATATGAGTCAATATGTAATATCCCTGTAAAGGATGTGATCACATATCTTGGTATCAGAAAGAAAGGGACAATTTACAATTCTCTCATATTGTTGAGAAAATTGGAAAGAGCTTTCCACTGCCTTCAGAAAGTATTCACACCCCTTTGGACTTTTTCCACATTTTGTTGTGTTACAGCCTGAATTTAAAATCTATTACATTTAGATTTTGTGTCACTGGCTTACACACAACACCCTGTAATGTCAAAGTTGAATTATGTTTTTATAAATGTTTACAAATTAATAAAAAATTAAAAGCTGAAATGTCTTGAGTCAATAAGTATTCAACCTCTTTCTTATGGCAAGCCTAAATAAGTTCAGGAGTAAAAATGTTCTTAACTAGTCCTAGTCACATAATAAGTTGCATGGACTCACTCTGTGTTTAACATGATTTTTGAATGACTACCTCATCTCTGTATCCCAGACATACAATAATCTGTAAGGTCCCTCGGTCAACCATAAAGACCAGGGAGGTTTTCCAATGCCAATCACCTATTGGTAGATGGGTTAAAAAGAAAGAAAAGAATACATTGAATATCCTTTTGAGCATGGTGAAGTTATTACTTACGCTTTGGATGATGTATCAATACACCCAGACACTAAAAAGATACAGGCGTCCTTCCTAACTCAGTTGCCGAAGAGGAAGAAAACATTCAGGGATTTCACCATGAGGCCAATGGTGACCTTATAACAGTTTAATGTCTTTGATAGGAGAAAACTGATGGATCAACAACATTGTATTTACTCCACAATTCAAACCCAAATAAGTGAAAAGAAGGAAGCCTATACAGAATACAATTATTCCAGGTAGTGCATCCTATTTGCAATAAGGCACTAAAGTAAAACTGCAAAAAATGTGGAAAAGAAACTACATTTATGTCCTGAATACAAAGCGTTATGTTTGAGGCAAATCCAATACAACATCACTGAATTACACTATTTATATCAAACGCATTAAGACGGAAAGAAATTCCACAAATTAACTTTTAACAAGGCACACCTGTTAATTGAAATTCCAGGTGACTACCTCATGAAGCTGGTTGAGAGAATGCCAAGAGCGTGCAAAGCTGTCATCAAGGCAAAGGGTGGCTACTTTAAAGAATCTCAAATGTAAAATATATTTTGATTAGTTTAGTACTTTTTTGGTTACTACATGATTCCATTTGTGTTATTTAACAGTTTTGATGTCTTCACTATTATTCTACAATGTAGAAAATAGTAAAAATAAAGAAAAACCCTTAAATTAGTAGGTGTATCCAAACTTTTGACTGGTACTTTTGACTGGTACTGTCAAAGTGTTACTATTCCTTCTGCTAGAATATACTGGAATGCAGCCCTGGGACAAGTGAACTGGAACAAAGTTTCATTGTTGTCTAGCAAATATTGTATATCTAACAAGGTGAAAGAAGTATCATATTAACTCATTCACAGAGTCTACCCTGTAAAGACCTTTATTGTACACAGATTCAAAATTGCTATAGATGACAAATGTGTTTTGTGTTTGTGACCCAGAAACTCCTGACTATTGATTTTGGGACTGCTCTCATCAGAAGATTTAGGGTGACTTAGAATACTTTATTTTAAGGTAAACTACTGTTAATGTTAATTTGGAAGACTCTGATATAACTTTTTATTCTGACCCAACTGATAAGGACCCCGGTTAAATTTTATTTGTTAATTTTATTATTTTACTTGGAAGATTCTTTATTGATAAGATGAAGTGGCGGAGAACAAACTCCTCTTTAAATTATTTAACATAGAACTGAAACATTATTTAGAAATTATCAGTAAATGTAAAAACAAAAAAGCAGTACATACCATAAAACTTTTTTGACAAATGTACATTTTCTTTTGAAATATAATACCCCTGTCTAGGTTAAGTGTATGTACTCCTGTCTGTATATTTCTATTTTTGTATGTTGTGTTATTGTTTGTGGTGCTGGTGCTTTCTTCCAAGTTGCTTTCAAACACTGACCTCTACTGGACACATTTACATTTTAGTCATTTAGTAGACACTTATCCAGAGTGACTTACAGTAGTGAATGCATACATTTCATTTTTTTGTACTGGCCCCCCATGGGAATTGAACCCACAACCCTGGCATTTGCACACACCATGCTGGCATTGCAAACACCATGCTCTACCAACTGAGCCACAGGGAAGACACCTTATTTACCAATTTATGATAGTTCAAATGTTTCCAGTGTATTGCAACCAAGCAGTAGCTCAGCAGGTATCTGAGACTGGCATAGGCACAAGATCTGGCTATGTTTGGAAATGTATTTTCTGTGAAACCACACTATCTTTCCATTGTTGTTCAAATTATTTGTTTTCATTAAGTGTAGCCTATGATAATCTTTTGTCTTCAGCATCCTAAATAATACCACATATGCACAATAAATAAATAGTGAACCTTGAGGCAAAAAGGTAAGTAGGATGTGAACCCCACATTCTAAGTAGGCTACATTTACGTTACTTAAGTTCGCACCTATTGATTGCGCCACAAAGTACGGATGGAGTGACAGGGGGGAAAAGTATATATTAACATCAAACATGCTGATATTTATTCTTAACCAGTAGATGTCACTAATGTGCATTGCGTTAGAAGCTCTGAGTAATGAACAGTTTTTTGGCACAATTTGGTGAAAGCCCCAAAGGGTTCAGAGAGCCTCGGTTTCCCATCACTCATTTTAGTATTTACGGAACAAATCTGAATTATTTTTGGAAGCGATACACAACATCCAAGATTAGCATTAAGCCACTCTAGCACGGTGGTGAAAATCTGTGTTTCATAAGGAAAGTACGCATATTTTCCCTGTTGTTTTCTGCCTTCACACCATTAAATAAAGTTAAGGAGGAAGTCGAAGCCTATGCAGCCTGAATGGAGAATGTTTTAGGTACGAACCGGTCCACGAGGGACACACGAATGTATAAGCTGCATTCAATGCGTTTGGATGGTAAAATGAAATGACTCAATATTGCCATCTGCTGGCCTTAGGGCTTGGGTCATGGCTAGAAAGATTACAGCTTGTGTAAAATGTATGTTTTTTGGGGCATTTTACCTAACCCTTACAATTTTCCTGACCTTAACCTAATTCCCCTAACCTGCTACGTTTGTTCTCCTAACCTGCTGCGTAAATTCTCCTAACCTGCTACGAAAAGTCAATTCTGGTGAATTCTGACATAAACTGTATACCATCTAGTCGAAACCATCTGTAGGGTGTTGTGGTGGCTTCTGGGTTTACAAGTCTTCTCTTAATGGTTAATTTTATTTTGTTGGGAGGTAATGGTAACTATAAACAAATAGACAAAAATATTTATATTCACACATCAAACATAATAAAAGTGAGATTTGTAACACAAACAAATATTATATCAACATGGGGGGAAAATTCCAAAGCAAATGCTGTTTGTGGCCCAGTTTATTGAAAACAAGGGAATGTCTGCTCGGACACTTTACTGTCACCAAACTTGATGTTTTAATATAGCTTAAAGGTGATACTTTACAATGTTTGCATCTATCTGACCCAGTAGCTTTTAATAGGCCTAAATCTTGAAGGTGATACTGTAGCTGTTGTTGATGCTAAATGACATGAGGCTGATGGTGATGCTATATTTAACGTTCTCTGATTTCTCTCAGCCAGGCTGGGGCCACTCAGAGGGTGCATCCCAAATGACCCCCTATTCTCTTTAGGGTACACAAGTTTTAACCAAAGCCCTAAAGGCCCTTGTCAAAAGTAGTGAACGCTGCACTATATAGGGAATATGGTGCCATTTGGGATGTCGCTCAGAGAGGGACGCTAGCAGGGATAGCTTTATCAGGGGACACCCACAGGTGGCTCTTTGGAGTGAGGGGGCCTTCCAGGTCCTCCCAAGCTGTCCTGGGCTTTGTGTGTGTGTGTGTGTGTGCCCCCGACTCGGCTGATCTTTCAACACAGTCTTACTTTCTCAGCTGTTTCTCTAACTTCTCCAACAGCTGTCTCCAGCCTGCCTGCAGCACTAGTCCATGGCAGACCTGGGTTCAAATACTATTTCAAATTATTTCAAATATTTTAGCTGTGGTTGATTGAGCTTGCATGTTACATTGGAACCAATAGTAAACTCCGAAAAGTGAAAACCAGACCATCTGGATTTCAAGTAGTATTTGAACCCAGGTCTGAGTGGCTGTAGTGTCATTGGGGAAGCATGACATGCAGAGCCAAGTTGTCCTGTTAGCAATCACAATATTTCTTTTGACAGTCGGGCTCCCTGGCATGCCTGGGACCAGGGGGGGCCAGTGCCCCTGTGACAACAATTTTGGACCCCCTTGTGGCCCCCCCTAAATGTGGAGTATGAAATAATTTTTACATAACTCATTTTTGCTATCGTTCTTTTTTTTCCATCCGTTATTAGACAGTGGCAATGATGATGATTATGAACATGGTCTTTTGCCTGCTAATGCCTGCAATGCAGTGAAGAAAACAATATGACAACAATAATGTCTAATGTAACTAGCCCCTCTAACAGTACAACTGGCCCCAGCTTGGCCCCCCCAGTTGAAATGGTCTAGAACCGCCACTGCACCACTGTCTCTTCAACAGTCATGATTGTTCATATTATTGTTTGGCAGTCAGTAGCACACACAGTGAAGTCCCACAGCGTAAACCCCGAACAGTGGTACTATTCTCGAGATGGAGCATTTCTACCCAGTATGAAGCCCAGCTTGATTATTCACATTCACCTCCTCCACAGTGCTACACATTACAGACAGTCAGTTCTCTGTCCTTTAACCTTGGCATGCCCTCTAACTAAGCCCACTACAATTACGCCTCCTCCTATAAAACAATACACTTAATAGGCTATATTGCATATTAGAACAGTGGTTATTGTTTGGACATATATTGTGTTTGTTGTGTTTGTTTGTTTCTTCCTCCAGTTTACAGTACAAATATACATCTATCTATCTATCTATCTATCTATCTATCTATCTATCTATCTATCTATCTATCTATCTATCTATCTATCTATCTATCTATCTATCTATCTATCTATCTATCTATCTATCTATCTATCTATCTATCTATCTATCTATCTATCTATCTATCTATCTATCTATCTATCTATCTATCTATCTATCTATATAAAAGCTATGATCCCTTATTGATGTCACCTATTAATTCCACTTTAATCAGTGTAGATGAAAGGGAGGAACTAGATTAAAGAAGGATTCCCCCCCCCCCCCCCCCCTCCCCTGAGACAATTGAGACATGGATTGTGTATGTGTGTCATTCAGAGGGTCAATGGGCAAGACAAAAGATTTAAGTGCTTTTGAACGGTTTATTTTATTAGGCTCCAGGCACACCTGTCAAGAACTGCAACGATGCTGTTTTTTTTAACGCTCAACAGTTTCCTGTGCATATCAAGAATAGTCCACCACCCAAAGGACAACTTGACACAACTGTGGGAAGCATTGGCGTCAGCATGGGTCAGCATGTGGAACTCTTTCAACACCTTATAGAGTCCATGCACCAATGAATTGAGGCTGTTTTGAGGGCAAAAGGAGGGGGGTGCATGCAACTCAATATTGGGCCTGCAGGAAGCTGAGGTCTGTTTGTGTTTCCCTGCTGTATCAGCATTTTCTCTCTGACTCTTTCTTTTCCTCTCTTTAGTCTCTCTAACCACATTGCTCAAGAGCAGAATGGCAGATTTTTCCACCTTGCCGGCTCTGAACCAGTGACCGTTCGGCTATTGGCCCAATGTGCTTAACCGCTAGGCTACCTGCTTAAAGGGGGTATCTAGTCAGCCAGCCAGGAGGGTGTGGACTTTTCTCTCTCTTAGAAGATACTTAAACACTAGTGCAGCATACCAGTGTTAAGTGTTCTTGGCTTTTGGCTGTAGAAAAACTTATTCACAGACCCAGAGGAGCAAGATAATAATCTGTCCAACTGTGTTGACTCACAGGGTATTTTCCCTTCTATTGGAAGACACAGTAGATAGGCCAATTTCTATGATATTCCATGGATGGACTGGTGCTTTTGTGGGGTTTGTCTGTGTGGGATGGGAGGCAGGAAAAGATAAAGAGGGCCTGGGCGAGACAGGCAGGGAGAGGGGGCGGTTGTGAAAATAGACCAGAGTAGAGCGGAGCCACCGAACTAGGGGTGTGTCAAAATGGCTCCCAACATAGCACAGTGTGATATTTCTATTTTTAACACAGTTGCCTGCCGTGTTCTGCCCTGTCAACTTCTCTCTGCTCTGTGTCTCCTGCCTGTTGAGTGTCAGTCAGCCCGTTGACGCTAGTGGCTCTGCTGTGGGACTGGAGTGAGTGGAACGGGGCCAGAACACCACTGATGAAACATACACCTTTCAACGATACTGGATTTTATAACACCTGTTGGACAAGGGGACCGAGGGGACTCTCTACTGTGGTTTTTGTTTGGTCACTCTACCTTAAAAGGAAATATTGAAGGACTGTTGCTGTTGAGTTTTGAAGTCCCCAGAGACTGAAGTGAGAGAATAGGAGACAGACAAGGATTTTCAGGATCCAGGGAGAAGAGAGGGGACAGTAGAGGCTGTAAAATTTCTTACGTTTGGACGGGGGAGACAATGTCTAACAAAGGTGACACTGGAGGTCAACCTGCTGCCACAACAACAATCAGCACTATTGCCGTGCAGGCTGGCGACTCTCAGATTATTGTCGCTGTGCTCAAGGTACCGACCTTCTAAAATATTATTTAGTTGTGTCTTTGGGTTGTCTTTAGCTGTCTTTAATTGCCTTTTTAAGCATATTTTGGGTCCTTGAAAGCACTATATAAAACCCATATATTCTTCTCACGTTTGTAGATATCTCAGGTGAACAGAACTTGTTCTAAGAAATGTTTGGATGTATGCCTCTCAGAACTCTACTTTGGTCAGAAATGGTTGATCAGGCCATCTAAAAAATATTAGATCATTTTAGAAATACGGAATTATCTTTAAAATGGATGGAGAAGATCAATAATTACAAGCAGTTTTAACAGAAAGGTTGTCCAACATTACCATAGTGTTATGGTGATAATTCAGTGTCAGGCTAGATTATTGATCTGTCTGAATCTGACAGACACTGACCTCACAGTGTTCAGCGATCTGCATCCATCGATCTTCTTTCCAAAGTGCTGCTGCTAATAGAGGGTGCGTCCCAAAAGGCACCCTATTCCCTTTATGGTGCCTCGGTCTGGTCTGGTCAAAGTAGTGCACTAACCTATATAGGGAATAGGGTGCCATTTGGGACTCAAACCAGAGAAAGGCATTTAATGTTGTCAGTGATGTCACAAGCTCACATAGTCCACATTGTTCAGCTGGTGTCCTGAGATGTCAATAGCTCTCTCTGTTTGTCCATTAAGCTTCTAGGAAATATTTCCTAGCCAAACCAGAAGGCCTCACATACTAACACCATGTACATCTCAACATGTAGGCAGCCCTGCAGGGCTTTCCCACAGTACTAATATAAAAATCAACATTAGATCTTACGTATTTTTTTTTAAGTTTACATTTCAACGTTTTTATTTTCCCACATACCTGTGTGAAATACATTCTAAATGTGTGGGAATAGATATTAGATATGGTAAAACACAGAAACAGAGGAGATGGTTTTCAAATATGATTCATATTTTTTTTTGCCTATGTTTTGTTTGAAAAGAGAGAGATTTTGTTGTCCTCTGTTGTATCCTCTGCCATCAATTTTGTTGAGCACTTTTGGTTGTGAAGGGGACGGCGTTCCCCTGCGTTCCGAGGCCCCTTTAAAGTGACTGCCACAGCCACAGCTGCAATCTAAGGCATGCAATGATTAAAGAGCAAAACATGTCTAGTAAGAAATTATCTCTACAGCTAGCACAAACATAGTTACATTGCCCATGCTCACTCTGTGGCTGTTATTGACAAATCAATTATTGTCTAAGTGAAATGATTCCTTACATTTGAGACAACATAGGCTACTGTAACACTTGAGACACGCATACATCTTGTAATTTGGCTTAACAGCTGTTGGTGATCCTCACAGTGCCCATGCGTACAATGTGGCTGTAACCACCATGGTCATCATTGACAAATCAATTACTGTAATGTCTATTCAAATGTCCAATGTATGTCACACTGGAGACATTATAGACATATAGTTTAGTGTACACTACAGACACGATGTAGTAATACTGTCATATAGGCTATAGCAACCGCTGTTTTTACTTTCAGAGTGACACTTTACAAAAAAGCTCAACTTTGAGATAATTTGGAGTTAATGTGTCACCCAGAAAGGTATCAGTATCAGTCATTACAGCAAAGGAATTCCTAAGTCAGTTTAATGGTTTGATATTGTCGTCATCTGTCGTAGATGGCACCATATTCCCTACTTTTGACCAGGGTCCATATCAATCAATCAATCAAATGTATTTATAAAGCCTTTCTTACATCAGCTGATGTCACAAGGTGCTATACAGAAACCCAGCCTAAAACCCCAAACAGCAAGCAATGCAGGTGTAGAAGCACGGTGGCTAGGAAAAACTCCCTAGAAAGGCCAGAACCTAGGAAGAAACCTAGAGAGGAACCAGGCTATGAGGGGTGGCCAGTCCTCTTCTGGCTGTTCCGGGTGGAGATTATAACAGAACATGGGCAAGATGTTCAAATGTTCATAAATGACCAGCAGGGTCAAATAATAATAATCACAGTGGTTGTCGTGGGTGCAACAGGTCAGCAACTCAGGAGTAGTCAGTTGGCTTTTCATAGCTGATTATTGAGAGTATCTCTACTGCTCCTGCTGTCTCTAGAGAGTTGAAAACAGCAGGTCTGGGACAGGTAGCACGTCCGGTGAACAGGTCAGGGTTCCATAGCCGCAGGCAGAACAGTTGAAACTGGAGCAGCAGCAAGGCCAGGTGGACTCGGGCCAACCCGAACAGGAAGATCACGTCAGTGACTCAACCCACTCAAGTGACGCACCCCTCCTAGAGACAGCATGGAAGAGCACCAGTAAGCCAGTGACTCAGCCCCTGTAATAGGGTTAGAGGCAGAGAATCCCAGTGGAGAGAGGGGAACCGGCCAGGCAGAGACAGCAAGGGCAGTTTGTTGCTCCAGTGCCTTTCCGTTCACCTTCATACTCCTGGGCCAGACTACACTCAATCATAGGTCCTACTGAAGAGATCAGTCTTCAATAAAGACTTAAAGGTTGAGACCGAGTCTGGGTCTCTCACATGGGTAGGCAGACCATTCCATAAAAATTGAGCTTAATAGGAGAAAGCCCTGCCTCCAGCTGTTTGGTTAGAAATTCTAGGGACAGTAAGAAAGCCTGCGTCTTGTGACCGTAGCGTACGTGTAGGTATATACGGCAGGATCAAATTGGAAAGATAGGTAGGATCAAGCCCATGTAATGCTTTGTAGGTTAGCAGTACAACCTTGAAATCAGCCCTTGCCTTAACAGGAAGCCAGTGTAGAGAGACTAGCACTTGAGTAATATGATCACATTTTGTGGTTCTAGTTCAAGATTAATTGTCAGATCCAACCGAAGAAATCTTTGTTTCTTGGGACCTGGAACAAGTATCTCTGTTTTGTCCAAGTTTAAAAGTAGAACATTTGCAGCCATCCACTTCCTGATGTCTGAAACACAGGCTTCCAGGGAGGGCAAATTTGGGGCTTCACCATGTTACGTTGAAATGTACAGCTGTGTGTCAACCACACAGCAGTGAAAGTTAACATTATGTTTCCTAATGACTGAATCACCAAGAGGTAAAAGAGGTAAAAGAGGTAAAAGAGGTAAAATATATATTGAAAACAATAGTGGTCCTAAAACGGAGCCTTGAGGAACACCGAAATGTACAGTTGATTTGTCAGAGGACAAACCATCCACAGAGACAAACTGATATCTTTCCGACAGATAAGATTTAAACCAGGCCAAAACTTGTTCGTGTAGACCAATTTGGGTTTCAAATCTCTCCAAAAGAATGTGGTGATCGATGGTATCAAAAGCAGCACTAAGGTCTAGAAGCACAAGGACAGATGTCAGTCTGATGCCATTAAAAGGTCATTGACCACCTTCACAAGTGCAGTCTCAGTGCTATGATGGGGTCTAAAACCAGACTGAAGCGTTTCGTATACATTGTTTGTCTTCAGGAAGGCAGTGAGTAGCTGCGCAACAGCTTTTCCAACATTTTTGAGAGGAATGGGAGATTCGATATAGGCCGATAGTTTTTTTTATATTTTCTGGGTCAAGGTTTGGCTTTTTCAAGAGAAGCTTTATTACTGCCACTTTTAGTGAGTTTGGTACACATCCAGTGGATAGAGAGCCGTTTATTGTGTTCAACATAGGAGGGCCAAGCACAGGAAGCAGCTCTTTCAGTAGTTTAGTTGGAATAGAGTCCAGTATGCAGCTTGAAGGTTCTGAGGCCATGATTATTTTCATCAATGTGTCAAGAGATATAGTACTAAAAAACGTGAGTGTCTCCCTTGATCCTAGGTCCTGGCAGAGTTGTGCAGACTCAGGACAACTGAGCTTTGGAGGAACACGCAGATTTAAAGAGGAGTCAGTCATTTGCTTTCTAATGATCATGATCTTCTCCTCAAAGAAGTTCATGAATGTATCACTGCTAAAATGAAAGCCATCCTCTCTTGGGGAATGCTGCTTTTTAGTTAGCTTTGCGACAGTATCAAATATTAATTTTGGATTGTTCTTATTTTCCTCAATTAAGTTGGAAAAATAGGATGATCGAGCAGCAGTGAGGGCTCTCCGTTACTGCACGGTACTGTCTTTCCAAGCTAGTCGAAAGACTTCCAGTTTGGTGTAGCGCCATTTCCATTCCAATTTTCTGGAAGCTTGCTTCAGTGCTTGGGTATTTTCTGTATACCAGGGAGCTAGTTTCTTATGACAAATGTTTTTTGTTTTTAGGGGTGCGACTGCATCTAGGGTATTGTGCAAGGTTATATTGACTTCCTCAGTTAGGTGGTTAACTGATGTTTGTACTCTGACGTCCTTGGGTAGGCGGAGGGAGTCCTGGAAGGGCATCTAGGAATCTTTGGGTTGTCTGAGAATTTATAGCACGACTTTTGATGATCCTTGGTTGGGGTCTGAGCAGATTATTTGTTGCGATTGCAAACGTAATAAAATGCTGGTCCAATAGTCCAGGATTATGAGGAAAAGCATTAAGATCCACAACATTTATTCCACGGGACAAAACTAGGTCCAGAGTATGACTGTGGCAATGAGTAGGTCTGGAGACATGTTGGACAAAACCCACTGAGTCGATGATGGCTCCGAAAGCCTTTTGGAGTGGGTCTGTGGATTTTTCCATGTGAATATTAAAGTCAACAGAAATTAGAATATTATCTGCCTTGACTACAAGGTCCGATAGGAATTCAGGGAACTCAGTGAGCAACGCTGTATATGTCCTAGGAGGTCTGTAAACAATAGCTATAAAAGGTAATTGAGTAGGCTGCACAGATTTCATGACTAGAAGCTCAAAAGACAAAAATGTCTGTTTTTTTTGTAAATTTAAATTTGCTATCATAAATGTTAGCAACACCGCTGCCTTTGCGGGATGTGCAGGGGATATAGTCACTAGTGTAACCAGGAGGTGAGGCCTCATTTAACACAGTAAATTCATCAGGCTTAAGCCATGTTTCAGTCAGGCCAATCACATCAAGATTATGATCAGTGATTAGATCATTGACTGTAACTGCCTTGGAAGTGAGGGATCTAACATTAAGTAGCCCTATTTTGAGATGTGAGGTATCACAATCTCTTTCAATAATGTTAGGAATGGAGGGGTCTTTATTATAGTGAGATTGCTAAGACGAACACCGCCATGTTTAGTTTTGCCCAACCTAGGTCGAGGCACAGACACGGTCTCAATGGGGATAGCTGAGCTGACTACACTGACTGTGCTAGTGGCAGACTCCAGCCTACTGCCTGGCCTGCTGCCTGTCTCATTGTGGAGCTAGGGGAGTTAGAGCCCTGTCTATGTTCGTACATATGATGAGAACACCCCTCCAGCTAGGATGGAATCCGTCACTCCTCAACAGGCCAGGCTTGGTCCTGTTTGTGGGTGAGTCCCAGAAAGAGGGCCAATTATCTACAAATTCTATCTTTTGGGAGGGGCAGAAAACAGTTTTCAACCAGCGATTGAATTGTGAGACTCTGCTGTAGAGCTCATCACTCCCCGTAACTGGGAGGGGGCCAGAGATAATTACTCGATGCCGACACATCTTTCTAGCTGATTTACACGCTGAAGCTATGTTGCGCTTGGTGACCTCTGACTGTTTCATCCTAACATCGTTGGTGCCGACGTGGATAACAATATCCCTATACTCTCTACACTCGCCATAGGGCTTTTGGTCAAAAGTAGTACACTATATTATTATTATGAATCCAAGATGGCGTAGCAGTCAGATGTCTTTGTCCTTCGTCTTGTCGTGTCCCTTGTATATATATATTTACATATTTTCTTCGCATATCTTTTTTTAATATATTTTTTTCTAAAAACTCAACCTCAAAACACTCTCCTGAAACCCGCCTCACCAATTAAAAAAAAAAGTATTATTTACCTCAAATCTGAAATCCACAACAGAAGCTAGCCAGATGTTAGCCAGAGGCTGGCCAGTTCACTGGTTAACGTTCTCTCCATTCCCCGGATTTCTACAGCAGGATCTGGACATTTATACCTGGATCTTGCAGCTAGCTAGCTGCTACCCGAGTGACTATTGGCTAACGTCCGTCCCGGAGCTAACATCAATTATTCCGGAGCTAGCCAGCTGAAGAGTTCCATCAGCCACTCCTGGGCTACAATCACCTATCCGGATCCGTTTTACTGCCGATGCGGAGCCCCATCGGGCCTTCACGACTGGACTACCGACGTTATCTGCCCGAGGGAGTTATCCAACTGGCCCCTCCGTTGCGACGTAACCTGAACACCCATCTGCGGCCCGCTAATCGTTAGCTGTCTTATCGGCTGCTATCTGAATAGGTCTATCAGACAATTTTCTTGGGCCACTATAACTATAACTATTTTGCCAATTGGACTGGTCCCTCCTACCACACGGAACCCCACTAATCTACAGATGGAAACGCACGAGGTGGCTAAAAACAGACCTCCCTCCATCTTCTGCCAGCTTTCTACCTATGGCTCGGCTAGCTGTCTGAATCTCTCTGGACCCTTATGATCCCTCGGCTAAACATGCCTCTCCTTAATGTCAATATGCCTTGTCCATTGCTGTTCTGGTTAGTGTTTATTGGCTTATTTCACCGTAGAGCCTCTAGCCCTGCTCATTATACCTTATCCAACCTTTCAGTTCCACCACCCACACATGCTATGACATCTTCTGGTTTCAATGATGTTTCTAGAGATAATATTTCTCTCATCATCACTCAATGCCTAGGTTTACCTCCACTGTATTCACATCCTACCATACCTTTGTCTGTACACTAAACCTTGAAGCTATTTTATCGCCCCCAGAAACCTGCTCCTTTTACTCTCTATTCTGGGCGTCATAGACGACCAATTCTCATAGCTTTTAGCCGTACCCTTATCCTACTCCTCCTCTGTTCCTCTGGTGATGTAGAGGTGAATCCAGGCCCTGCAGTGCCTAGCTCCACTCCTATTCCCCAGGCGCTCTCTTTTGATGACTTCTGTAACCGTAATAGCCTTGGTTTCATGCATGTTAACATTAGAAGCCTTCTCCCTAAGTTTGTTTTATTCACTGCTTTAGCACACTCTGCCAACCCGGATGTCCTAGCCGTGTCTGAATCCTGGCTTAGGAAGTCCACCAAAAATTCTGAAATCTTCATCCCTAACTACAACATATTCAGACAAGATAGAACGGCCAAAGGGGGCGGTGTTGCAATCTACTGCAGAGATAGCCTGCAGAGTTCTGTCCTACTATCCAGGTCTGTACCCAAACAATTTGAACTTCTGCTTTTAAAAATCCATCTCTCTAAAAACAAGTCTCTCACCGTTGCCGCCTGCTATAGACCACCCTCTGCCCCCAGCTGTGCTCTGGACACCATATGTGAACTGATTGCCCCCCATCTATCTTCAGAGCTCGTGCTGCTAGGTGACCTAAACTGGGACATGCTTAACACCCCAGCCATCCTATAATCTAAGCTTGATGCCCTCAATCTCACACAAATTATCAATGAACCTACCAGGTACCACCCCAAAGCCTTAAACACGGGCACCCTCATAGATATCATCCTAACCAACTTGCCCTCTAAATACACCTCTGCTGTTTTCAACCAAGATCTCAGGTATCACTGCCTCATTGCCTGCATCCGTAATGGGTCAGCGGTCAAACGACCTCCACTCATCACTGTCAGACGCTCCCTGAAACATTTCAGCGAGCAAGCTTTTCTAATCAACCTGGCCCGGGTATCCTGGAAGGATATTAACCTCATCCCGTCAGTAGAGGATGCTTAGTTTTTTTTTTAAATGCCTTTCTCACCATCTTAAATAAGCATGCCCCATTCAAGAAATTTAGAACCAGGAACAGATATAGCCCTTGGTTCTCTCCAGACCTGACTGCCCTTAACCAACACAAAAACATCCTGTGGCGTTCTGCATTAGCATCGAACAGCCCCCATGATATGCAACTTTTCAGGGAAGTGAGAAACCAATATACATAGGCAGTTAGAAAAGCCAAGGCTAGCTTTTTCAAGCAGAAATTTGCTTCCTGCAACACAAACTCAAAAAGTTCTGGGACACTGTGAAGTCCATGGAGAATAAGAACACCTCCTCCCAGCTGCCCACTGCACTGAGGATAGGAAACTCTGTCACCTCCGATAAATCCAATATAATTGAGAATTTCAATAAGCATTTTTCTACGGCTGGCCATGCTTTTCACCTGGCTACCCCTACCACGGTCAACAGCACTGCACCCCCCCACAGCTACTCGACCAAGCCTTCCCCATTTCTCCTTCTCCCAAATCCAGTCAGCTGATGTTCTGAAAGAGCTGCAAAATCTGGATCCCTACAAATCAGCCGGGCTAGACAATCTGGACCCTTTCTTTCTCATATTATCTGCTGAAATTGTTGCAACCCCTATTACTAGCCTGTTCAACCTCTCTTTCGTGTCATCTGAGATTCCAAAAGATTGGAAAGCAGCTGCTGTCATCCCCCTCTTCAAAGGAGGGGACACTCTTGACCCAAACTGCTACAGACCTATATCTATCCTACCCTGCCTTTCTAAGGTCTTCAAAATCCAAGTCAAGAAACAGATTACCGACCATTTCGAATCCCACCGCACCTTCTCCGCTATGCAATCTGGTTTCAGAGCTGGTCATGGGTGCACCTCAGCCACGCTCAAGGTCCTAAACGTCATCGTAACCGCCATCGATAAGAAACAATACTGTGCTGCCGTATTCATTGACCTGGCCAAGGCTTTCGACTCTGTCAATCACCACATCCTCATCGGCAGGCTCAATAGCCTTGTTTTCTCAAATGATTGCCTCGCCTGATTCACCAACTACTTCTCTGATAGAGTTCAATGTGTCAAATCGGATGGCCTGTTGTCCGGGCCTCTGGTAGTCTCTAGCGGGGTGCCACAGGGTTCAATTCTTGGGCCAACTCTTTTCTCTGTATAAATCAATGATGTCACTCTTGCTGCTGGTGAGCCTCTGATCCACCTCTACGCAGACGACACCATTCTGTATACTTCTAGCCCATCTTTGGACACTGTGTTAACAACCCTCCAGGCGAGCTTCAATGCCATACAACTCGCCTCCAACTGCTCTTAAATACTAGTAAAACTAAATGCATGCTCTTCAAGCGATCGCTGCCCGTACCTGCCGGCCCGTCTAGCATCACTACTCTGGACGGTTCTTACTTAGAATATGTGGACAACTGCAAATACCTAGGTGTCTGGTTAGACTGTAAGCTCTCCTTCCAGACTCACATCAAACATCTCCAATCCAAAGTTAAATCTCGAATTGGCTTCCTATTTCGCAACAAAGCATCCTTCACTCATACTGCCAAACATACCCTCATAAAACTGACCATCCTGCCGATCCTCGACTTCGGCAATGTCATTTACAAAATAGCCTCCAATACCCTACTCAATAAACTGGATGCAGTCTATCACAGTGCCATCCGTATTGTCACCAAAGCCCCATATACTACCCACCACTGCGACCTGTACGCTCTCGTTGGCTGGCCCTCGCTTCATACTCGTCGCCAAACCCACTGGCTCCAGGTCATCTACAAGACCCTGCTAGGTAAAGTCCCCCCTTATCTCAGCTCACTGGTCACCATAGCAGCACCCACCTGTAGCACGCACTCCAGCAGGTATATCTCTCTGGTCACCCCCAAAGCCAATTCCTCCTTTGGCCGTCTCTCCTTCCAGTTCTCTGCTGCCAATGACTGGAACGAACTACAAAAATCTCTGAAACTGGAAACACATCTCCCTCACTAGCTTTAAGCACCAGCTATCAGAGCAGCTCACATATCACTGTACCTGTACATAGCCCATCTATAATTTAGCCCAAACAACTACCTCTTCCCCTACTGTATTTATTTATTTATTTATTTATTTTGCTCCTTTGCACTCCATTATTTCTATTTCTACTTTGCACTTTCTTCCACTACAAATCTACCATTCCAGTGTTTTACTTGCTATATAGGATTTACTTTGCCACCATGGCCTTTTTTGCCTTTACCTCCCTTATCTCACCTCATTTGCTCACATTTTATATAGACTTATTTTTCTACTGTATTATTGACTGTATGTTTGTTTTACAACATATGTAACTCTGTGTTGTTGTATGTGTCGAACTGCTTTGCTTTATCTTGGCCAGGTCGCAATTGTAAATGAGAACTTGTTCTCAACTTGCCTACCTGGTTAAATAAAGGTAAAATAAAAATAAATAAATAAATATAGGGAATAGGGTGTCATTTGGGACGCAGACTCTGAAGGTGTTCCCGGGACACGACAGTATAGTGGAAAAGGAGCCCCATGTTGCGGAAGACAGACCTATTTCCAAGCGGTGTTTACACACTGTGAAATTCACAGGGAGACCATGTGGGTGTTCACATGTATACCGTAATTTCCGGACTATAAGCCGCAACTTTTTTCCCACGCTTTGAACCTCGCGGCTTAAACAATGATGCGGCTAATATATGGATTTTTCCCGCTTTCAATTTTTTTTGAAAGGAGATGACTTCAGTGGTTTCAGTGCACAGGAGGAGGAAGATAGTGACCAATGACTTTCTTGGTAGGCTACTGTTTACTGCAAATTTTTTATTTTTTGTTACAAGCCGTGTTTCGTTAAAGCCTATTTATTTTTGTTACAAGCCGTGTTTCGTTAAAGCCTGTGTAAAGTTCATTTGTTTCAATGTACCGGTAGGCACCTGCGACTTATAGACATGTGCGGCTTATTTATGTTCAAAATAAATAAAAAAGTTTAATTCAGTGGGTGCGTCTTATATTCAGGTGCGCTCAATAGTCCGGAAATTACGGGTAATGTTACACCAACCTGCCCTGCTCACAGTCGGAACATGAACAACAAGTAAAAAGGCCTTGGCAGGGCAACACAAACAGACCTCTCCATCCTGCTGGTCTAACTTGGATGAGTCTCTTTGATACATAGTAGTACATAGTAGTACATTCATTGATCCAATTGACGCAGGCTATTTACTCCTAAAATATGTGAAGAAATATGTACTGAAAACATAAGGGAGAAAACAAACAATTCTGTATGTAAAGTTGAGTGTGTATTTTGTTGTGTGTGTGTCTGTGTTTTGTACTGTAGTGTGGGGAACTGGTGAAGCTGCAGTTGACTGAAGCCAATCCCAACCTGCTGGAGATCGGCAGCAACCAGGACGAAACAAAGAAACTGCTGGATGAACACCAGCAGCTCCTAATCAAACTCAAGGTAATAATCTCATTAGGAATACAGTAGAGGGACATACAACTAATGTGTCAGCTCAGGTGACATAAGTACACTATTCTGTTATTGATACTGTATGTCACTATTTGGACGTATTCAAATGAGACCATGCTGGGCCACGAGGATGAGCTGCCCATTGGGCATATTACACTGAACAAAAATATAAATGCAACATGCAACAATTTCAAAGATTTTACCGAGTTCAAATAAGGAAATCAGTCAATTTAAATAAATAAATTATACCCTAATCTATGGATTTCACATAACTGGGATAGAGATATGCATCTGTTGATCACAAAAGGTAGGGGCTTTGATCATAACACCAATCAGTATCTGGTGTGACCACCATTTGCCTCATGCAGCGCAACACATGTCCTTCGCATAGAGTTGATCAGGCTGTTGATCGTGGCCTGTGGAATGTTGTCCCTCTCCTCTTCAATGGCTGTGCGAAGTTGCTGGATATTGGCGAGAACTGGAACACGCTGTCGTACACATCGATCCAGAGCATCCCAAACATGCTCAATGGGTCTGGTGAGTATGCAGGCCATGGAAGAACTGTGACATTTTCAGCTTCCATGAATTGTGTACAGGTCCTTACGACATGGGTGATGGCGGCGGCTGAATGGCACGGCAATGGGCCTCTTGATCTCGTCACGGTATCTCTGTGCACTCAAATTGCCATCGATAAAATGCAATTGTGTTCGTTGTCTGTAGCTTATGCCTGCCCATACCATAACCCCACTGCCACCAGGGGGCACTCTGTTCACAACGTTGACGTCAGAAAACCGCTCGCCCACACAACACCATACATGCTGTCTGCCATCTGCCCTGTACAGTTGAAACCGGGATTCATCTGTGAACAGCACACATCTCCACTATACCAGTGGCCATCAAAGGTGAGCATTTGCCCATTGAAGTCAGGTCAAGACCCTGGTGAGCACACAGATGAGGTTTCTGATAGTTTGTGCAAAAATTATTTGGCTGTGCAAACCCACAGTTTCATCAGCTGTCCAGGTGGTTGGTCTCAGAGAATCCGATGGATGTGGAGGTGCTGGGCTGGCGTGGTCACACGTGGTCTGCGGTTGTGAGGCCGGTTGGACGTACTGCCAAATTCTGTAAAACTACATTGGAGGTGGCTTATGGTAGAGAAATGAACATTAAATTATCTGGCAACAGCTTTGGGGGACATTCCTGCAGTCACTATGCCAATTGCATGCTCCCTCAAAACTTGAGACATCTGTGGGATTCTGATGTGTGACAAATCGGCACATTTTAGAGGGGCCTTTTATTGTCCCCAGCACAAGGGACAGCTGTGTAATGATCATGCTGTTTAATCAGATTCTTGATATGCCACACCTGTCAGGTGGATGCATTATCTTGGAAAAGGAGAAATGCTCACTAACAGGCATGTAGACAAATTTGAGCACAAGTAGAGAAATAAGCTTTGAGAGAAATAAGCTTTTTGTGCATATGGAACATTTCTGGGATCTTTTATTTGAGCTCATGAAACTTGGGACCAACACTTTACATATTGCGTTTATATTTTTGTTGAGTGTAGTTACAGTTGGAGTCGGAAGTTTACATACACTTAGGTTGGAGTCATTAAAACTCGTTTTTCAACCACTCCACAAATATCTTGTTAACAAACTATACTTTTGGCAAGTCAGTTAGGACATCTACTTTGTGCATGACAGAAGTAATTTTTCCAACAATTGTTTACAGACAGATTATTTCACTTATAATTCACTGTATCACAATTCCAGTGGGTCAGAAGTTTACATACACCAAGTTGACTGTGCCTTTAAACAGCTTGGAAAATTCCAGAAAATTATGTCATGGCTTTAGAAGCTTCCGACAGGCTAATTGACATCATACCTGTGGATGTATTTCAAGGCCTACCTTCAAACTCAGTGCCTCTTTGCTTGACATCATGGGAAAATCAAAAGAAATCAGCCAAGACCTCAGAAAATAATTGGAGACCTCCACAAGTCTGGTTCATCCTTGGGAGCAATTTCCAAATGCCTGAAGGTACCACGTTCATCTGTACAAACAATAGTACGCAAGTATAAACACCATGGGACCATGCAGCCGTCATACCGCTCAGGAAGGAGACGCGTTCTGTCTCCTAGAGATGAACGTACTTTGGTGCGAAAAGTGCAAATAAATCCCAGAACAACAGCAAAGGACCTTGTGAAGATGCTGGCGGAAACAGGTACAAAAGTATCCATATCCACAGTAAAACGAGTCCTATATCGACATAACCTGAAGGGCCGCTCAGCAAGGAAGAAGCCACTGCTCCAAAACCGCCATAAAAAGCCAGACTACGGTTTGCATCTGCACATGGGAACATGGTCTGATGAAACTGTTTGGAGGAAAAAGGGGGAGGCTTGCAAGCCGAAGAACACCATCCCAACTGTGAAGCACGGGGGTGGCAGCATCATGTTGGGGGGGGGGGGAGGTGCTTTGCTGCAGGAGGGACTGGTGCACTTCACAAAATAGATGGCATCATGAGGGAGGAAAATTATGTGGATATTTTGAAGCAACATCTCAAGACATCAGTCAGGAAGTTAAAGCTTGGTCGCAAATGGGTCTTCCAAATGAACAATGACCCCAAGCATACTTCAAAAGTTGTGGCAAAATGGTTTAAGGACAACAATGTCAAGGTATTGGAGTGGCCATCACAAAGCCCTGACCTCAATCCTATAGAAAACTTGTTAGCAGAACTGAAAAAGCGTGTGCGAACATATGACCCAAGTTAAACAATTTAAAGGCAATGCTACCAAATACTAATTGAGTGTAACTTCTGACCCACTGGGAATGTGATGAAAGAAATACAAGCTGAAATAAATCACTCTACTGTTATTCTGACATTTCTTAAATGTCAGAATAATTCTTAACACATTCTTAAAATAAAGTGGTGATCCTAACTGACCTAAGACAGGGAATTTTTACTAGGATTAAATGTCAGGAATTGTGAAAACTGACTTTAAATGCATTTGGCTAAGGTGTATGTTAACTTCCGACTGTATATGTCACTTGTGGTGACATTTAGACTGTGATTAAAGCTTCTTCAGTCCCGGCCTTGTTGGAGTGTAACTCATTGAGACAACATCAAATCAAAATCAAATCAAATCAAATTTATTTATATAGCCCTTCGTACATCAGCTGATATCTCAAAGTGCTGTACAGAAACCCAGCCTAAAACCCCAAACAGCAAGCAATGCATGTGAAAGAAGCACGGTGGCTAGGAAAAACTCCCTAGGAAAAACTCCCTAGAAAGGCCAATAACCTAGGAAGAAACCTAGAGAGGAACCAGGCTATGAGGGGTGGCCAGTCCTCTTCTGGCTGTGCAGGGTGGATATTATAACAGAACCTGGTCAAGATGTTAAAATGTTCATAAATGACCAGCATGGTCAAATAATAATAATCATAGTAGTTGTCGAGGGTGCAACAAGCACGTCCGGTGAACAGGTCAGGGTTCCATAGCCGCAGGCAGAACAGTTGAAACTGGAGCAGCAGCACGGCCAGGTGGACTGGGGACAGCAAGGAGTCATCATGCCAGGTAGTCCTGAGGCATGGTCCTCCGAGAGAAAGACAGAAAGAGAGAAAGAGAGGATTAGAGAGAGCATATTTAAATTCACACAGGACACCGGATAAGACAAGAGAAATACTCCAGATGTAACAGACTGACCCTAGCCCCCCGACACATAAACTACTGCAGCATAAATACTGGAGGCTGAGACAGGAGGGATCAGAAGACACTGTGGCCCCATCCGATGATACCCCCGGACAGGGCCAAACAGGGCTAAAATCATGAACCAAACAGGGCTAATGAATCATGAACATGAACGCTTTTCTTCTCTCAGAGATACTTCAGAGAACTATTTCAGTCACTTTCATTGCCTCAGCCTGGGTGGAAGTTGAAATGTTCACAGCAGCCCTCTCAATGTTGATTTATATTATTTCCACTCAATGCTTTTTTCCCCCTGGCCTTGTTATAGACTCCTGCACAATGGTTATTTTGATCCAGGCCATTCATTCCTAGTGCCAAGCACTCATTCACTTTTTCCACCTACTGTCAGGTGTTTGAGTTATGCCTGAGGGCTGAGCGTGTTCAATCTTATTTTATACAAGTATGACAATATTGGCATAAGCATGTGAACAATTGATCTTATACATTTAAATCTTATGGTCAGATGATTCCTGACATATTTTGCTGTTGCTGCCCTTAGATATGCATTTGCAAAAAATAACTGCTATTCGGTGCCTGCTCTCACAAAAAGAGGGACTAGTTGTTCACTTGGGAATACTTTTAAATCACAATCAGATGTATGATTTTAGCCCTCATACTGTCCCAATGCCACAGAGAGACTTCTTTCAGTAATAAGAAAGAGATTCAGCTCCTTATTGTGATTATGCACAAGTGAAAATGTTATATTGATTTGAATGTACAGTTGCATGACTCAATGTCATTGACCATAAGGATTCCAAAATAGAAGGTTAGGAATTAGTTTAATTATCACCTATGTGTTCCAGTGTGGAGGCAGAATATCTCCAGTCATCTTCAGTAAGACATCAGAGTTACTGCAGATTTAGACCTATGAACAACCCCTCTAGTTAAAGAGAGGGTTTACCACAAAACAATCTAAAACAGATTTACATTTGGGATGGAATATGTTGTTGGTTCATCCACTGCTTTTATTTAGCAAGGCTTCGAACTTCTAGAAATATCATTTTAAATGTGTAGCTTACAATAGTGCAATTGAACAAAATGTAAATTAATCGCTCCGTTAACAATTTTGATTTACATGCAAGCATAAAAATGGTAATTTTATGTTTTTTTTTTTATTAATGCAGAGAAGATAATTCAATGAACCAGGTATATCTTACTGACTTCTGCCTTGTTTTTGTATGATCCTTTCTCTCTTGCCAGAAACATGAGGCAGGCGTGTGGGCTCTGCTGGAAGAGGCAGACAGGATGAAAGAGGAGAAGAAGGAGAATGAAGGGGAGGTGTACGAGGCCATGGCTAACTCACTGAGCGATGCCTGGAGGACCCTGATCTTAATGCTAGAGAAGCGCAGGTCGCTGTTACACCTGGCCTCAGAGTTCTTTGACAGGGCCCTGGAGGTAGGAGGGCTAACAGATGGAGATGTTATAGCTACATAGAGAATACATAGAGCTACATAGAGCTACATAGACCATACATAGACCCAGATCTCACTTCTAGAGAAGTGCTGATTTCTGCTACACCTGGCCTCAGAGTTTTTTGACAGGGCACTTGAGTTAGGAGCCAGGCAAACAGAAACAGAGTCATTAAAGGTACATTAAAGCTACATAGAACACACATAGAACATACATAGAGCTGACATAGACCATAACCCTAACAGATCAGAGCTGATGTTGAGTTAATGTACATGCATGCCTCAGGTGTTTTCACTGCACTAATAAGCATGTAACAAAGTGACCTTTCAACCAGTTCTGTGGTTCTGAAATGGAAAGTTCATTTTTTATTTTGTTTGTTGGAGGAAATGTAACATTTCATGATATCAACACAGCACCCAGTGTTGTGTTCTTGTTATAACTGCTGTTCTTTAAAAAAAAATGTATTTAACTAGGCAAGTCAGTTAAGAACAAATTCTTACTTACAATGACAGCCTAGGAACTGTGTTCAGGGGCAGAATGACAGATTTTTACCTTGTCAGCTCAGGGATTTGATCTAGCGACCTTTCGATTACTGGCCCAACGCTTTAACCACTAGGCTACCTACCACCCCTAGAGTTAGTACATCTGTTTCCTCCTCTCCAGTTTGCTTAAAATAAACATAAAAGAAAACAGCACATTGTTTTATCAGTTTTGTTAGCATTACGTTATTGAAAACTATTTTCCTAAATAGCAGTGTAAATGACGAGGGGCTGTAATGTAACCCCGTTTTTACTGCAATATAAATACACAGGTCATAGATACTGTGTCATGGAGCCCTGTTCACAAATGTACTGTTAATATGGCACCATGGGGCAGTTTCCTTGTTATTAGTCCAATGACAGTGGCTCCAACCAAGAGCATTGAGTTGTGTGATACTGTACAGCCACTGTTACTTACCCAGGCACTAAATGATGGCCACCCTAAATGCTGCCACACAAAGCAGACACATTACTGTGATGATTATGAAACATGATGAGTGGGTGTGTGACATATACAGGAATCAGGTGGTTCTGTAGATGCTCTGTAGATGTGACTGAGAAGTAAAAAAAAAAGTAGCAGAACTGTTTGTACTGTCTGTCCTTTACATGTTTCATCCCTGACCAAACAGTGCTTCTTGTTTCCTTCGTTAACTTTTCTATCAAATCTACTGTGAGTGAATTAAGACCCCATGAATAAATGTGCAAAGCCAGAGCCCATGCTAGTATAAATGACTGTGTTGTCTAACTATACAGATAGATTTACTATATCTTCCTCCACCTCTTGCAGTTTGCTATCAGAATAGATGAGGCAGAAGAGTTCCAGAGCAGAGAACAGGAGCTGGCAGATGCTGAATGTCTGAAAGAACTGCTCCTGAAACACAGTGTTATGAAGAGAGGTGAGTATATGCTGATACACCTGCAGTAATGCCTCTCTTAGAGAAATGATGTGTTTATTCCCTTTGAGTAATGACGTCCGGGTTACTGCTCCAGATGTCTGATACTTGATACACAACCTCGATCTGGTCCTGACAGTCATTCAGTCACCTCTGCCCTCCCTTGAGAGAATAATTCTCCTCTTAAAGTTCCTGAAATGTGATGGATTTTACCCTGCCTTTCAATCTCCAAGGAACTGAGAGCTAATGGAGAGATAGATATATGCTAGATGTGAGAATGAGTGGCGTTCATGTCATATCAACAGCACAGGGCTAGGACTGAGACATGTCAGTAAAGTAAAAGCTAGTTGTCATTCACATGAGCTGGTTGAGGCTGCTGAGGGCCACAGGGGCCATTATGCCATGCCGTCGTAGTGGTAATAAACAGGCACTCCTTCTCATGATAGTATTTGATGAGAGATTACACTTTAGTGTGAGGTACGTCATTTACTTTACAAATTGATCTATAACAGCTGTATTTACACGACCCAAAGCTGGATCAAAATTTTCATTTGGCTTTATACTCCAGCATTTTGGATTTTAGATAAAACGTTTTATATGAGGCGGCAGTACAGAATGTCACCTTTTATTTGAGGGTATTTTCATACATATCTGTTTTACCGTTGAGAAATGAAAGCACTTTATGTATCTAATCTCCCCAGTTGAAGGTGTCATAAGTATTTGGACAAATTCATAACATTTGGTAAAAAGTTTAGTATTTGGTCCCATATTTCTAGCACACAATGACTACATCAAGCTTGTGACTCTACAAACTTGTTGGATGCATTTGCAGTTTGTTTTGGTTGTGTTTCGTATTATGTTGTGCCCAATAGAAATGAATGGTTAATAATGTGTTGTGTCATTTTGAAGTCACTTTTATTGTAAATAAGAATAGAATAAAATATGTTTCTGAAAACTTCTACATTAGTGTGGATGCTACCATGATTGCGGGTAATCCTGAATGAATCGTGAATAATGATGAGTGAGAAAGATACAGAGGAATAAACATTATGCCCCCCAAAAAATATAACCTCCCCTGTTATTGGTAATGGTGAGAGGTTAGCATGTTTTGTGGGCATGGTCTTTGTGCATCTGTACATTTCACACTCATCATTATTCAAGATTCATTCAGGTGTTTAGAAACATATTTTATTCTTATTTACAATAAAAGTGACTCCAAAATGACACAATACATTATTAACCATTAATTTCTATTGCGCACAACATAATCTGAAACACAACCAAAACAAACTGCAAATGCATCCAAAGTTTGTAGTCACAAGCCTGATGTCGTCATTGTGTGCTAGGAATATGGGACCAAATCCAAACCTTTAGACTAAATTAAATGAATTAGTCCAAATACTTATGACACTTTCAAATGGGTGGATACATAAAGTGCATTCATTTCTAAATGGTAAAACAAATATGTATAAACATCAGCTATCTGAGCAGCTAACAGATTGCTGCAGCTGTACATAGCCCATCTGTAAATAGCCCATCCAATCTACCTACCTTATCCCCATATTGTTTTTAATTTACTTTTCTGCTCTTTTTCACACCAGTATTTCTACTTGCACATCATCATCTGCACATCTACCACTCCAGTGTTAATTTGCTAAATTGTAATTACTTCGCTACTATGGCCTATTTATTGCCTTACCTCCTCATGCCATTTGCAAACACTGTATATAGACTTTCTTTTTTCTATTGTGTTATTGACTGTACGCTTGTTTATTCCATGTGTAACTCTGTGTTGTTGTTTGTGTCACACTGCTTTGCTTTATCTTGGCCAGGTCGCAGGTGTAAATGAGAACTTGTTCTCAACTAGCCTACCTGGTTAAATAAAGGTTAAATAAAAAATAAAAAAAAATGTATGAAAATACCCCCAAAAAAAGGTGACATTTTGTACTGTCGCCTCATATAAAATATTTGATCTCAAATCCAAAATGCTGGAGTATAGAGACAAATTCAACTTTTTAGCTTCACTATCCAAATAAATACGTAGAGGGGTATACATATTGTTACACATGTCTAGCATCTGCTCAAAGATGTTGCATGTGCAAATGAAATCATATTTTTCTATTTTGACCCATATCTGTCCCTCAGGTCTACTGGAGAAGTCAATGCTGGTTATAAACAAGAGTGTCTTTCTAATGAGAAAGTTGGAAATATTACAGTATCAAGTAATTCAGCTCTTTGCAGCTATTGGTACTATGAAATGCTTTCAAGTAATAGTAAATAAACCATTCTTCCCTCTCTCTCTCTCCTCTCTCTTTCCCTCCCTCCGTCCCTCCCTCCCCCTCAGGTCTCCTGGAGAAGTCCATGCTGGTTCTGAATAAGAGCCGTGATCTTCTAGACTTCCTGAGAGAGTTCCAGACAGAGGAGGCTCTACAGAGGAGCGAGGCGTTGCAGGGGGCTCACAGCAGCTGTGGCCGGGTGGAGAGTCTTATGGAGATACTGCAGGACAGGAGGAGACAGGTGGACCAGCACATGAAGCAGCAGCTCCTTGACCTGGAAGTCATCCTCAGCATTTACCAATGGGATCGGCAGGAACAGGAAGTGAGTCACGAAATGTCAATATCCAAGATCAATCCATGTTACAAATCTACTTTTTACTTAAAACCTTTACCTACCTTATATGCAAGTAGACATAAATGTTCTGTGGCATGACCTTTGGATATTAAGTATGGTATTAGAAAGTGCATCTGATATTGAACTGAGAGAATACTTACCTAGGAAAATATAATACCATCAGTCTTGTTGAGCCATAAGGGGTCGTGTTAAGATGATGAAAGCACAGATGTCTCTGGCTGTGCTTCATAAAGGTTTGATACTCTATCACGTGTGACTCAGTTGGTAGAGCATTTTATTTTATTTATTTAACCTTTATTTAACTAGGAAAGTCAGTTAAGAACAAATTCTTATTTACAATGATGGCCTACCCTGGCCAAACCCTAACCCGGACAACGCTGGGTCAATTGTGCTCCGCCTTATGGGACTCCCAATCAAGGCCGGTTGTAATACAGCCTGGATTCAAACCAGGGTCTGTAGTGACGCCTTTAGCACATAGATGCTGTGCCTTAGAACGCTGCGCCACTCGGGAGCATGCATCGCCAGGGTTGTGGTTTCAATCCCTCTATGCACTCACTACTGGCAGTAGCTCTGGCTAAGAGCGTCTGGAAACATGCATCCACTGCTTAGTGTCAGGGAGAGCAGTCATGAAGCATATAACTCTTCCTTTGAAGTAACATGTTACCTGATCTATTGCACCTTTATCCAAGTATAAGTTCATGAATAACTGATTGTAGTGATAATACATTGTATTCTTTTCAGGTAACCCACTGGTTCAAGAGCAATGCTGACTTGTACTTTAAAAGAGATCATTTGGGCTCAACTCTCACTGAAAATGAAAAGCTCCTTCAGGAATACAAGAAGTTTGAAGAGAAAGCCAAGGTATGATACTTTAAATATGAGTATATTATGGGGAACACATTTGCTAAGGGTTTGACTGTTATTTTCATTTCATTCCTTGTATCACACAATAGACATGGAAAATGTATAGAATTGCAAGAAATGTCCTTTAAAACGTCTAAATGTTCCTATCGCTCCATGGCACAATGTGTAGAATTGCAGGAAATGTGCTTTAAAACTGCAATTTATTTTATTTCTGCCAACAAGAGGGGTGTGAACAGTTTGAACAGTTTGGGGTTGCATGGGTTGAGAGGTGAGGGTTTGTTACTATGCCGATAAATGACAATATCCATACGGCCCTTTGCCACCTAGGGAATTTGTGTGACTGGACCTTCTCAAAAAGTATGTTAGTACTTCTGATATCAGTCATACCGTGCCCTTATAATAATGCATGTTGTGTGTGTGTGTGTGTGTGTGTGTGTGTGTGTGTGTGTGTGTGTGTGTGTGTGTATGTGTGTGTGTGTGTGTGTGTGTGTGTGTGTGTGCGTGCGTGTGCATGTGTCTGCATCCTGTCCTGCAGGACTGGAGTGAGTTGGTGGAGAAGTTGCTAGCCCAGGCCTCAGAGCTGCTAGTGGGGGAAGCAGAGGGCCGGGCTGAGGCTGAGACGGGACATGTTTCTGAGAGGAGTCTGGCTCTCAGAGCCCTGCACGAGCACTTCTGGAACCTGATGATGGGCCGCCTCGCACACCTACAGGAGAGCAATGCGTTCTTTAGCAGTGCCAACAAGGTACGGTAACTGAGAACCAAAAGGAAAAATTATAACCTCAAATAAAAAGTCCAGGCACCTAATGATATGTACCCATTGATTCTTAAAGAATATAACTTATAAATGCCTCATTAGTTTAATTCAACTGTCGTACCCCATCAGAACTCAACATATACACTTGTTATACTTCAGTGTTTGTAAACAAAGTAAACGTAAACAAACACTATTTAGCCCCAAAACACGGTTAAAACCATAATTTGACTATCAGGGATGGTCAGTCTGGACAGTCCTTGCATTCATAGCCTCATCCCTCAGCTTTTTACTGAAACAATGGTGGGAGTACACTTCGATATTGTTTCAACTGCTGATTGCCCTTTTAATGTACGGCCTCAGACATGATTGAAATACACCTATGTGTATGTACATAACCCTGTTAGGAGAGTAGGTGGCACAGTAGTAGTAGTAGTAGAAGGTAGCTGGTGTAACTATACATATCACCTACAGGAGAGCAACACCTTCTTTAACAGTGTCAACAAGGTACAGTAACTTGTGTCTTGTGGCGACAAATAAGCAGGGTCAAGATAGTAGTTACTAATTAGTGAACATAGAGATAGAACGGTTCTATATCTATACTAGTGTACATGTAACCTTCAGGAAAAACATGCCTTCAGTGCCAACAAGGTAGCTACTGAAACTGTACATATGACCTTCAGGAGAGCAATGCATTCTTTATTAGTGCCAACAAGATAGTAACTGTACATATAATGTGCCACATAAACTGTGCCAATAAGGTACTGTAGCTTTAACAACAAAATGAAGGCTAAACATGTAGGATATAGACCATCCAAATATACGAGCACACTCTTGCCAGATAGCTGTTAAAAAGTATTTATTTAGTTGGAATATCTATGTTGTAAGATTCATATTTTTCCTGCAGTCAAATGACCAAATTACCCTCTAGTGGCCTCATGGGTGGAATGTTATTAATATTTTTCAGAATTTCATAATTAGTCAACCTTATTTTAAAAAACCCGTTGAAAATCCAGTGTTTCTATGTCAAATGGTTTTGTTATATTTCAGTCTTCTGTGATGTATATAAAGTGGAATATTGGGATGCAAATTCAAAATGTAATACATTTCAAAGTACAGGTGTCTTCTTAAGCCCATAACCATGTACAGTACCAGTCAAATGTTGTTATTGTACATTGTAAAAAAAAAAGATTATTCTACATTGTAGAAAAATAGTGAAGACATCAGAACTATGAAATAACACATATGGAATCATGTAGTAACACCCTTGGCATTCCCTTGGCATTCTCTCAACCAGCTTCACCTGGAATGCTTTTCCAACCATCTTGAAGGAGTTCCCACGTATGCTGAGCACTTGTTGGCTGCTTTTCCTTCACTCTGCGGTCCAGCTCATCCTAAATCATCTCAATTGGGTTGAGGTCGGGTGATTGTGGAGGCCTGGTCATCTGATGCAGCACTCTTCTTGATCAAATAGCCCTTACACATCCTGGAGGTGTGTTTTGGGTCATTGTCCTGTTGAAAAACAAATTATAGTCCCACTAAGCTCAAACCAGATGGGATGGTGTATCGCTGCAGAATGATGTGGTAGCCATGATGGTTAAGTATGCCTTGAATTCTAAATAAATCACTGAGAGTGTCACCAGCAAAGCACCCCCACATCATCACACCTCCTCCTCCATGCTTCATGGTGGGAACCACACATGCGGAGATCATCCGCTCACCTTTTCTGCATCTCACAAAGACACGGCGGTTGGAACCAAAAATCTCAAATTTAGACTCATCAGACCAAAGGACAGATTTGCAATGGTCCAATGTCCATTGCTTGTGTTTCTTGGCCCAAGCAAGTCTCTTCTTCTTATTGGTCTCCTTTAGTAGTGTTTTGTTTGCAGCAATTTGACCATGAAGGCCTGATTCACACAGTCTCCTCTGAACAGTTGATGTTGAGATGTGTCTATTACTTGAACTCTGTGAAGCATTTATTTGGGCTGAGAATTTCTGAGGCAGGTAACTTTAATGAACTTATCCTCTGCAGCAGAGGTAACTCTGGGTCTTCATTTCCTGTGGCGGTCCTCATGAGAGGCAGTTTCAGCATGGCGCTTGATGGTTTTTGCGACTGCACTTGAAAGAACTTTCAAAGTTCTTGAAATGTTCCTCATTGACTGACCTCCGTGTTTTAAAGTAATGATGGACTGTTGTTTCTCTTTGCTTATTTGAGCTGTTCTTGCCATAATATGGACTTGGTCTTTTACCAAATAGGGCTATCTTCTGTATATCACTCCTACCTTGTCACAACACAGCTGATTGGCTCAAATGCATTAAGAAGGAAAGAAATTCTACAAATTAACTTTTAACAAGGCACACCTGTTAATGGAAATGCATTCCAGGTGACTACCTCATGAAGCTGTTTGAGAGAATGCCAAGACCGTGCAAAGCTGTCATCATGGCAAAGGGTGGCTACTTTGAAGAATATTTAATATAAAATATATTTGGATTTGTTTAACACTTTTTTGGTTACTACATGTGTGTTTCATAGTTACATATGTGTTGTTTCATAGTTTTGATGTCTTCACTATTATTCTACAATGTAGAAACAAAGAAAAACTCTTGAATGAGTAGGTGTGTCCAAACCTTTGCCTGGTACTGTATGTGAGGTGTATACTTTTGTTTCATAGTAGATTTGTTTAAGGACACCAAGAAACACTATTGATTTAACCCATTGCAGTAAAAAGTTAAAACAAGGAAAACAGACCAGCTACTGCCAATGCATTACGCTCTCACACAACCTGCTGTACATATCATGTGCCGCCTTCTATAGCAGTACCAATGAGGTAGCTATGTAACCGTAGATATCACATTCAGGAAAGCAATGTGTTCTTTAGCAGTGCCAACAAGGTATTTACTGTACCAATCATGTGCCCGACAAATATGCGAAGAGTGTAATTATTATTGAAGCACTAAGCTTTGAAGTCCTTACACAGCATAGTGAACTAGTGACTTGAATTTGATTTGAATATGCTGCCCTCAAGTGGACATTAAGGGCAAATTTGTGCCATCTACTGCATCATACATTTTTATTTTTATTATAAGGAGCAATATTACATTTACTCAGGACTTCCGTTAAACTATCTATCATGTTTACATGATTACTTTTATGAATAATGTCCTATCCTCTCATTTCTGTTTATGTCAGGCTTTTGGGGTCCTGGGAACTGTTGAGAGTAAACTAAAGGGGTTGAAGAGCCAGACACTACGGTTGCCTAAGTTGGCCAAAAAGCATGAGGAGCTGCTGCGAAGCATTAAAGAGTCAGCCACCGACCCTCTTCAGAGAGGACAGCTCATACTGCAGAAGGTTGACCCACAGAGGTAAACTGCACGGCATCCATATTAGGACATCCTCAGTCCTCAGACTCAAAACCTTACTGCCACCCTAGTCAAGTTTAAAACCTGCGGTGGTCAAGTATCACCACAGCCTGCTTATTGCTGGTGTAGCAAAACTTAGATTTTAAATATGCTTGTTAAACTATGTGATGCAGTGTGTGCATAATATGCCTTTATTTTGATAGATGGATGGATCGATCAAGAATGCAGATATTATTATTACTACATGGAGCATTTGACAGCATATATGGCTCTTACTGTATTTCTAGTACCCAAGTGGAAGGGGTGAAAAGGATGCTGGGATATGTGAGAGACCGGGTTGATACTCTGAGCCGGGAATGCCACGCCCACCGAGCACTGGCAGCCAAGAGACAGCAGCTGGTGTCCACATGTGAAGACCTCATAGACAAGGTACACACAAGCCTTAGGCTGTGTCCCAAATGGCACAGCCTATTCCCTCGATAGTGCACTACTTTTGACCAGGACCCTTAGGGCTCTGGTTAAATGTAGTGCACAATATAGGGAATAGAGTGCCATTTGGGGCTAAACTTTAGCTATCTTTTTTATCGCACTCCTATTGATGTGTAAGCCCACTGCTAGTCTCATTGGGCCTGATTCAGAGTTGAAATAAGCATGTGCAAGTTAGATGATTGCATATCATTTACCGTCAATAGGAAAGGTACACAAAAGTTTTGAGTTAAAAAGATCTAAAGTCAGATTGGTCATTTTCAGTCGTATTGTGAGGCTAGTTGACAGCCTACAGTCAACTGCCAATGCTTTTATATGTGTGTACATTTCCATCTATTTCAGTTAACTGCATTTGACTGAATTGTTTCGTATCCCACCGCACCTTCTCCGCTATGCAATCTGGTTTCCAAGCTGGTCATGGGTGCACGTCAGCCACGCTCAAGGTCCTAAACGACATCATAACCGCCATCGATAAAAGACAATACTGTGCAGCCGTATTCATCGACCTGGCCAGGCCTTTCGACTCTGTCAATCACAGCATTCTTATTGGCAGACTCAACAGCCTTGGTCTCTCAAATGACTGCCTCGCCTGGTTCACCAACTACTTCTCTGATAGAGTTCAGTGTGTCAAATCTGAGGGCCTGATGTCCGGACCTCTGGCAGTCTCTATGGGGATACCACAGGGTTCAATTCTCGGGCCGACTCTTTTCTCTGTATACATCAATGATGTCGCTCTTGCTGCTGGTGAATCTCTGATCCACCTCTACGCAGACGACACCATTTTGTATACTTCTAGACCTTCTTTGGACACTGTGTAAACTAACCTCCAGACGAGCTTCAATGCCATACAACACTCCTTCCGTGGCCTCCAACTGCTCTTAAATGCAAGTAAAACTAAATGCATGGTCTTCAACCGATCGCTGCCAACACCTGCCTGCCCGCGCGACTAGCATCACTACTCTGGGCGGTTCTGACTTAGAATATGTGGACAACTACAAATACCTAGGTGTCTGGTTAGACTGTAAACTCTCCTTCCAGACTCACAATAAGCATCTCCAATCCAAAATGAAATCTAGAATCGGCTTCCTATTTCGCAACAAAGCATCCTTCACTCATGCTGCCAAACATGCCCTCGTAAAACTGACTATCCTACCGATCCTTGACTTCGGCAATGTCATTTACAAAATAGCCTCACTCTACTCAGCAAATTGGATGCAGTCTATCACAGTGCCATCCGTTTTGTCACCAAAGCCCCATATACTACCCACCACTGTGATCTGTATGCTCTCGTTGGCTGGCCCTCGCTTCATATTTTATTTGCCAAACCCGCTGGCTCCAGGTCATCTACAAGTCTTTGCTAGGTAAAGCCTCGCCTTATCTCAGCTCACTGGTCACCATAGCAGCACCCACCCATAGCACGCGATCCAGCAGGTATATTTCACTGGTCACCCCCAAAGCCAATTCTTCCTTTGGTCCGCCTTTCCTTCCAGTTCTCTGCTGCCAATGACTGGAACGAACTACAAAAATCACTGAAGCTGGAGACTCATATCTCCCTCACTAACTTTAAGCATCAGCTGTCAGAGCAGCTTACAGATCATTGCACCTGTACATAGTCCATCTGAAAATAGCCCATCTGTAAAACTACCTCATCCCCATATTGCTACTTATTTTTCTGCTCCTTTGCACCCGTGTCTCTACTTGCACATTCATCTTCTGCACATCTATCACTCCAGTTTTTTATTGCTAAATTGTAATTTATTTCGCCACTACGGCCTATTTATTGCCTTACCACCCTAATCTTACTTAATTTGTACATACTGTATATAGACTTTTCTATTGTGTTATTGACTGTACGTTTGTTTATTCTATGTGTAACTCTGTGTTGTTGTTTGTGTCGCACTGCTTTGCTTTATCTTGGCCTGGTCGCAGTTGTTAATGAGAACTTGTTCTCAACTGGCCTACCTGGTTAAATAAAGGTGAAATAAAACATTACAAAAATTGTGGAACTAATAAAGTTAAGTAAAATTCATGTTTTTCTGTCCCAGATCTCGGTGTGGCTAAAGAGCAGCAACTGTGTCCTCTCCAGAAACACTGAGCCAGGCTCCCTGCTCTCCCAGTCTGAAGACATGCTCAACAAACACCTGGAACTCTCCTCACAAACACAGGTAGTCAGGGATAGCACCTGTGCATTTACTCAACCTAATTCAAATGTATGTCCCCTTTGTTCATTTACATATCTTGTACCAAGGTTGGGGTCAATTCCATTTAAACTCAGGAACTTCAGTTAACTTCCTGAACTGAATGAATTCAAATGGACCTACCTCTGTCTTGTACTGTACTGAAGTACTGTACCAGTAAAACCTTTGGACACACCTACTCATTCAAGGGTTTTTCTTTATTTTTTACTATTTTCTACATTGTAGAATAATAGTGAAGACATCAAAACTGTGAAATATCTCATCTGGAATCATGTAGTAACCAAAACAGTGCTAAACAAATCCAAATATATTTTATATGAAATATTCTTCAAAGTAGCCACCCTTTGCCTTGATGACAGCTTTGCACAATCTTGGCATTCTCTCAACCAGCTTCATGAGGTAGTCACCTGGAATGCATTTCCATTAACAGGTGTACCTTGTTAAAAGTTCATTTGTGGAATTTCTTTCCTTCTTAATGAGTTTGAGCCAATCAGCAGTGTTGTGACAAGGTAGGGGTGATATACAGAAGATAGCCCATAAGTCCATATTATGGCAAGAACAGCTCATATAAGCAAAGAGAAACAACAGTCCATCATTACTTTAAGCCATTAAGGTCAGTCAATGAGGAACATTTCAAGAACTTTGAAAATGTCTTAAGGTGCAGTCGCAAAAATCATCAAGTGCTATGACGAAACTGGCTCCCATGAGGACCGCCACAGGAAAGGAAGTCCCAGAGTTACCTCTGCTGCAGAGGATATGTTCATTAGAGTTACCAGCCTCAGAAAATGCAGCCCAAATAAATGCTTCACAGAGTTCAAGTAACAGACACATCTCAACATCAACTGTTCAGAGGAGACTGTGTGAATAGAGTCATTCATGGTCGAATTGCTGCAAAGAAACCACTATTAAAGGATGCCAATAATAAGAAGAGACTTGCTTGTGCCAAGAAACACAAGCAATGGACATTAGACCATTGGAAATCTGTCCTTTGGTCTGATGAGTCTAAATTTGAGATTTTTGGTTCCAACCGCCGTGTCTTTGTGAGACGCAGAGTAGGTGAACAGATGATCTCCGCATGTGTGGTTCCGACCGTGAAGCACGGAGGAGGAGGTGTGATGGTGTGTTGGTGCTTTGCTGGTGACACTGTCAGTGATTTATTTAGAATTCAAGGCACACTTAACCAGCATGGCTACCACAGCATTCTGCAGCGATACGCCATCCTGTCTGGTTTGCGCTTAGTGGGACTATAATTTGTTTTTCAACAGGACAACGACCCAACACACCTCCAGGCTGTGTAAGGGCTATTTGACCAAGAAGGAGAGTGATGAAGTGTTGCATCAGATGATCTGGCCTCCACAATCACCCGACCTCAACCCAATTGATATGGTTTGGGATGAGTTGGACCGCAGAGTGAAGGAAAAGCAGCCAGCAAGTGCTCAGAATATGTGGGAACTCCTTCAAGATGGTTGGAAAAGCATTCCAGGTGAAGCTGGTTGAGAGAATGCCAAGAGTGTGTGAAGCTGTCATCAAGGTAAAGGATGGCTACTTTGAAGAATCTCAAATATAAAATATATTTAGATTTGTTTAACACTTTTTTGGTAACTACATGATTCCACTTGTGTTATTTTACTCTACAATGTAGAAAATTGTACAAATAAAGAAAAACCCTTGAATGAGTAGGTGTGTCCAAACTTTTGACAGGTACTGTATATGTGTGATACTATCGAGCTTCTCAATCCTGGTCATTTGGTTCTCAGGAAACAGCCAGTGAGGCAGAGGCCATGGCAGAACAGATAACGGAACTGAAAACACTGGAGTGTCCTGAAGCCACTGAGTTCTCCAACAAAGCATCACTGTTAGAGGAGGAGCTGAAGACAGTCACCAGAAACATCACATCCCGCATCGACAATATCCGACCATACGTGGGCTTCTTGCGAATTGCTGAGGAGGTTATTTTGTCTTACATTATACACTGCTCAAAAAAATAAAGGGAACACTTAAACAACACAATGTAACTCCAAGTCAATCACACTTCTATGAAATCAAACTGTCCACTTAGGAAGCAACACTGATTGACAATAAATTTCACATGCTGTTGTGCAAATGGAATAGACAACAGGTGGAAATTATAGGCAATTAGCAAGACACCCCCAATAAAGGAGTGGTTCTGCAGGTGGGGACCACAGACCACTTCTCAGTTCCTATGCTTCCTGGCTGATGTTTTGGTCAATTTTGAATGCTGGCGGTGCTTTCACTCTAGTGGTAGCATGAGACGGAGTCTACAACCCACACAAGTGGCTCAGGTAGTGCAGCTCATCCAGGATGGCACATCAATGCGAGCTGTGGCAAGAAGGTTTGCTGTGTCTGTCAGCGTAATGTCCAGAGCATGGAGGCGCTACCAGGAGACAGGCCAGTACATCAGGAGACGTGGAGGAGGCCGTAGGAGGGCAACAACCCAGCAGCAGGACCGCTACCTCCGCCTTTGTGCAAGGAGGAGCAAGAGGAGCACTGCCAGAGCCCTGCAAAATGACCTCCAGCAGGCCACAAATGTGCATGTGTCTGCTCAAATGGTCAGAAACAGACTCCATGAGGGTGGCATGAGGGCCCGACGTCCACAGGTGGGGGTTGTGCTTACAGCCCAACACCGTGCAGAATGTTTGGCATTTGCCAGAGAACACCAAGATTGGCAAATTTGCCACTGGCGCCCTGTGCTCTTCACAGATGAAAGCAGGTTCACACTGAGCACGTGACAGACGTGACAGAGTCTGGAGACGCCGTGGAGAACGTTCTGCTGCCTGCAACATCCTCCAGCATGACCGGTTTGGCGGTGGGCCAGTCATGGTGTGGGGTGGCATTTCTTTGGGGGGCCGCACAGCCCTCCATGTGCTCGCCAGAGGTAGCCTGACTGCCATTAGGTACCGAGATGAGATCCTCAGACCCCTTGTGAGACCATATGCTGGTGCGGTTGGCCCTGGGTTCCTCCTAATGCAAGACAATGCTAGACCTCATGTGGCTGGAGTGTGTCAGCAGTTCCTGCAAGAGGAAGGCATTGATGCTATGGACTGGCCCGCCCGTTCCCCAGACCTGAATCCAATTGAGCACATCTGGGACATCATGTCTCGCTCCATCCACCAACGCCACGTTGCACCACAGACTGTCCAGGAGTTGGCGGATGCTTTAGTCCAGGTCTGGGAGGAGATCCCTCAGGAGACCATCCGCCACCTCATCAGGAGCATGCCCAGGCATTGTATGGAGGTCATACGGGCACGTGGAGGCCACACACACTGCTGAGCCTCATTTTGACTTGTTTTAAGGACATTACATCAAAGTTGGATCAGCCTGTAGTGTGGTTTTCCACTTTAATTTTGAGTGTGACTCCAAATCCAGACCTACATGGGTTGATAAATTGGATTTCCATTGATTATTTTTGTGTGATTTTGTTGTCAGCACATTTAACTATGTAAAGAAAAAAGTATTTAATAAGATTATTTCTTTCATTCAGATCTAGGATGTGTTGTTTAAGTGTTCCCTTTATTTCTTTGAGCAGTATATTTTTTTGAAATGTGTAAGTTGAAATGTGTATGTTAATGTTTTACAGTGGTAGGTGACACAGTGGTATCTTGACTGACTGAACATCCTTATTCTGTATGTATTTGAACTGAAATGTGAATAACAGAATAACAGTGACATTGTACTGAATAGAGTTGTAACTCCTATGGTGTTTTAGGTGGAGGAGCAGATGCAGAGTCTACATGAGAGCTATAACTGGAAGCCAGAGGAGGAGGAGAACAAGGAGAGTAGCGTCACGTCGAAGGAGATCGCAGATGCTAAGTGGCAGTCCATGTTGGAACGCTTCCTTGCCATGCAGGACCTGGGAAACAACTACATCAATTCATCTAACATGGTTAGACATTATTACCTGGTTCGAGAAATTGTTAGGACTCAGCTTCTTCAAATGCTATTATTCATGCAACAGTTTTGGCAGCCTGACATTTGCCAATTTTAGATGTATTGATTATACGTATCTAGTAGAAGTTGGAAAACCCATTTATTATTGCTGTGTAATTATCTTTGGAATAAATTGCACTTAACAGGTCACTGTCTGTACGCATATAGACAAACAGAACCATTTATTACTGTAATTCAAACAAGAGGGAGAATGGTTAGACCAACATCCAGTGGTGCTTCATATATGAGGGCTGTAGGATACAGACAAGACCCAGTACCTGATAGCAATGGATTCTTTATGCTGGCATCGTCAGGTGAGTGAGGACCTGAACCTGAATGTGAGGGTAGCCATCGGTGTGGTGGAGAAGACCATGGAGGAGCTGAACAAGAAGAAGATGGACCTGTCGGACCTCTGGACCTCCTGGCAGCTCCATGTCAGTCAGGTGAAGTCCATCAAGAAACAGTGGAAGAAATACAAAGAACAATTGAAAAAGGTAAAGTAAAAAGAAGTAGATAATGTATATCCATTACAAATTCCTGAATCCCAACCAATGTATTCTTAATGTATCATCAAGTGCAATCTCATGAATTAGTAAGACCCCCTGAATACAATGTCAGAACAGGGGGGGTTCTTTTTTTTTTCTTTTTCTGTTTTTTTAAATGTGTTTTTTACAGACTGTTCATGACTTGAAGAGTGTGGAGGAGGTTCTTGTCCCGACTTCTAAAGTAGATCTGGGAAGTGACCTTAAGACTGTGTCAAAGCTACTGGAGAACTTTAGCCTAGATAAGCCCCACTTCCTGGTAAGAACTATAGCCCATTGACCTGTCATATAGGTAGAATAAATCACAACATTATTATGTATATATTTTTTTACAGAACACAATGGTTTTATGAGTACCAATAGAATTATATAGTCTTAAGTGTAAGTCAGAATACATTTAGACTGCTTGATAGTACAGTATCTATACGGTGGCTCTAAGTAGCTTGACACCATGCCTGAATCTTTTTACATTTGTGTCATCTCCCTTCGTTCTTTGATCTGGCCCATTATATGATATCCTATAAGTAAATATGCATAATTATTCTCTATGTAATGTATGTCCCTGTAGCAACTGAATGCGGAGGTAGAATACATGGTGAAGACATCAGAACTGTTGGCATTGAAAGGAATTCCTATCAAAGAGAAGAGTGAGAAGGTCACAGAGATGCTTCACCTTCATCAGAGAGTGAAAGATAACATCAAAGAGTACGAGTCTGTCCTCAAGATGGCTGTGAAGTTCCACCAGCTTTATGAGGAGGTAACAACACATAGTCTAAGGGTGTGGCATGCACCCCAAATGGCACCCTATTCCCTACTGAATAGTGCACTACTTTTAACCAGGGCCCACAGAGTGCACTATATAAAGTAGTGCACAATATAGGGAATAGGGTGATATTTGGGACACCCCAAAGTCTACACACTGTAAATATCAGGGAGGATGTTATCTTAGCTGTAGTCTCTTCAGAGCCATTGTGTCTGTCTCTGGCAGGGAAACTATCTTTGCTGTGTGTTTGAGAGAACACATGGGATCAGTTTAGATCAAAGTTCTCTTCCCTTCATAGGCCTTTTCAGCTTTAAATGTCATATAAAATACTGTAACTATCAGATAGTTAGTTACCTATCTAGCTTTGCTGTATAAACCGAAGAACACAGGATATTAATTTAGAGATACGCTGGAGATACAGTACCTCGCAGACCTTTTCTGACTAAAATGTACCATAAGAGATTGATACTTTGCATGCTCCATCCACACTACACTACGCCTGGCAGTCAAATACTAACCATGTCTTTATGGTTGATACATTGACTCATATGAATGTGAAGGCGTGTTCTCAAAGCATATGCAGACCAGCATTCAAATGTTCAATCTCTTCGTGTCCCAGTCTGTAATTACAACATGTTTCAATTTGACAATTTTTGTCCCTGTTCCTGCCTAAATCGCCATGTGGCATTCACATCTGTAATTATGAAGTGCTTTCAAAGGCTGGTCATGACACACATCAACACTATCATCCCAGACACCCTGGACCCACTCCAATCCGCACACCACCCAAAAGATCCACAGATGGCCTCTCCCACCTGGACAAGAGGGGAAATAACTATGTGAGAGTGCTGTTCATAGACCACTCCTCAGCATTTAACACCATAGTCCCTTCCATGCTCATTACCAAGCTGGGGACCCTGGGAGTGAACATCTCCCTCTGTAACTGGATCCTGGACTTCCTGACAGAACGGCCCCAGGTGGTGAGGGTAGGAAACAACACCTCCGCCATGCTGACCCTCAACATGGGGGATGCTCAAGGGTGTGTGCTTAGTCCCCTCTTGTACTCCCTGTTCACCCACAACTGTGTCCACCCACGACTCCAACACCATTATCAAGTTTGCTAACAACACAACAGTGGTAGGCCTGATCACCGATGGCGATGACACAGCCTACAGGGAGGAGCTCAGACACTTGGCAGTGAGGTGCCATGACAACAACTTTTCCCCAAACGTCTGTAAGACCAAGGAGCTGATCGTGGACTACAGGAGAAAGAGGGGTGAGTACGCCCCCATCACATCGACAGGGCTGTAGTGGAGCGGGTCGGCACAACAGTGCCTCTTCCCACTCAGAAGGCTGAAAAGATTTGGCATGGGCCTTCGGATCCTCAAAAAGTTCTATAGCTGCACCATCGAGAGCATCTTAACTGGCTGTATCACCGCTTGGTATGGCTAATGCACCACGCTCGCCCGCAAAGTGCTACAGAGGGTGGTGTGGACAGCCCAGTACATCACTGAGGCCGAGCTCCCTGCCGTCCAGGACCTCTATATCAGGTGGTGTCAGAGGAATGCCTGAAAAATTGCCAAAGACTCCAGCCACCCAAAACTATTCCCTCAGCTACCGTCTGGCAAACAGTACCGGGACATTGGCTCTCAGACCAACAGGCTCCGAGACAGCTTCTACTCCCAAGCCACAAGACTACTAAATAGTTAATTAGTGTTTACCCAGATCTGCACTGACTAACTGTCTTGCACTGACTTTATGCACACTCACAAGACTATATACTGTATACACACAATATATATACTCACACACACACTACACTGACACTCTCACACAAAACCCATACGCATTCACATACACTACATAAGCACATTTGCACACACATGCATACCGACAACACAAACACAAATACACACACACACATTCAAACACAACACACTCATCATATGCTGCTGCTACTCTGTTCTTTATTTTACTCATATTGTTATCTACCGTGATGCCTAGTCACTTTACCTTTCATGTACATATCTACCTCAAATACCATGTACCTCTGCACATTGACTAGGTAATGTATCTCTCTGAATATAGCTCCATTCTTGTGTATTTTATTCCTCTTGTGTTACTATTTTTGGGAAGGGCTAGTAAGCAAGCATTCCTTTCACGGTTAAGTCTACACCCGTTGTATTCGGCACGTGAAAAATCTATTTGATTTGAGAAATGAAGTTAAATAAACACCTATTTAATGAATAACGGCATCATTACACAAGCAAAGTCTAGATTGAATCCAAGAGAATAAATCAGCCTTCTATGAGCTCAGGGGGTTTCCTAGACAAGATACCCCAGAACACACTAATAGAACACTAATTGAATATAAGGCTGCATTACTCGGTTATTCGAAATCTTGACCACCTGGTGATATGCAAACATCATCAAACATTCACATAGATACTGATCATAGCAACAAATAAACAGCCACCTAATTGGATAACCGTTCAATAAACAGCCTCCTAATTGGTTAACTGTTGTGTCCCCAGCTGGATAAGCTGTTAACGTCGGAGCCTGTGACAGGATTCAGCGAGACGAGCCAGGCTAAGATCCAGCTGATCCAACACCAGGACAGACAGAGCCACATCAGACACCTGTACAACCTGGCTATCTCTCTGGGAGGAGACATCAGCAACACTGTCCAGCAGTCGGTGAGACTGGAAGGCAACACCTCAACATTCACCACTGTTTGTTTGTTCGTCTTGACCCTGAGAGTTTTTTTTTTCATTGTGTTTGCACTCCCCTTGTTCCAAGTGCTGTATTACTTTACTTATTTTTTTAAAAATTTACATGCACACTAACAAATATTAGTATGCTTTTGAAGATCTAGTTACATTACATGCTCATTATCTTATGATACAGAACTTCTCTCACCTTCCGTCCCAGCATGCCTCAGGGTTTACAGTGTGGCGTCTGCAGGAGCGTCTGGAGAGACTGGAGAGAGGTTGTGTGAACTGGAGCGCTGAGGCCAACAGGTGTGAAGAGAGCCTCACCAGCAACCTGCACTACTGTGTCTTCAAGGAGGAGATCACTGAGGTGAAACCCTCTCTCATGCACGTACACACACACACACACACACACACACACACACACACACACACTGCTTCAAGGAGGAGATCATTGAGGTCGGACGGTGAAACAACCCTTTGGCTTTATCTCAATAAGACTGTTAGTCTTGGTTATTCATCCCAACGTATATAACCCAGGCCCCAGATCAAGAGCTCAAGTATTCATTTGTGTTGGGGCTTTAGGATTTTGTAGTTGCTGGGGCTTTTTATTGTCTGGCCTAGCACCATAGCATAGCACAGCTGTCCCGGGTCTAAATTTAGCTCTGGGACTGTGATCTTTGTCTCTAGAGGGCCTCTATTCAAAGTTACATTTTCCCCCTCCCTCCCTCCCTCTCTGCCATTTGTCTCATGTCACTCCAGTCAGGAGGGCAGATTCCTCTCGTATCAGCTGTAGAAGGGTAACCCAAATAAAAGAGTCCTCAATACCAGGGCCCTCAGTCAGACAAGGGACCAGGAGGTCTCCCTTATTAATTAGAGATCACCTGGACGTAAGAATTATTATCTGCATGACATATGCAGGCCTAGAGGTATGGTTGGTACTAGTCTAAAGTTCACACACAAATCTAGATTTATCAGTGTTCTGTTCCAAATCTATTCATGCTACTCTATTTTTACTCAAACCACCCTTTATGCCCGAGACATGATCTGTTTTGGCCTCTATGGCAATTTGAAACTTTCATTAAACATACTTTTATCAATATATAACTGTATTTAAGATGGTTCGGAAATGAAACTGTTGTTTCTATTTGTGTTTTCTGTAGGATTTCTATATTGCACTGCTGGGTTTTACATACCATAAATATCTCTACTCTTAATACACATACTTGAGATACCAATACTTGAGAAGCGAGGTCTTTGGGGGGAATCCTACCTGATGTCGGCTCCTGAGTGGTGCAGCTGTCTAAGGCACTGCATCTCAGTGCAAGAGGCAACAGGTGTCACTACAGTTCCTAGTTCGAATCCAGGCTGTATCACATCCGGCCGTGTTTGGGAGGCGCACAATTGGCCCAACTTTGTCCGGGTTTGGCCTGGGTAGGCCGTCATTGTAAATAAGAATTTGTTCTTAACTGACTTGCCTAGTTAAATAAATAAAATGTAAACTGGGGTGCATTTATTAGTCGGAATCCGTTGCAAAATGTTTCCATTTGAAACGGGAACCGTTTACTCTTGCTATCAAATGTAAGCAAACCGAGCAAACAGAATGAAACTTGTTTTCGTTGCAAAACGCTTTCTATTTGGAGTAACGGTTTCCGTTGCAAAACGTTTTGCAACAGACAAAATGTTTTGCAACAGAATCCGACTAATGAATACACCCCTGATGTCAATTATAAAGTGTAGATTTGTCCCTTTATGTTTAGGTTCCATTAAGTTGTGATTTCATCTGGCCAGCAGAGCACTGTTGCCTTCTGAGAGATGAGAGCTCCCCTAAAGATGTCTTGAATATACAGTATCACCTGGCTTGGACCATTACTTGGATTGCATGTGGCATGTGGTATTTCATACACTGCCAACTAGCTGATACAGGTTGACATACTTCTTTTTAGCAAGGGACACCATACAGTTGGCTGAGCATACCTACAGTAGACACATCTAGACATTCACCAAACACTGATGCACGTGTGCTCTCTTATTTCAGGGGTGGTGTCAATTCCATTTCAATTTTGTCAATTCAGGAAGTACAGTAAACTGAAATTCCAATTTCAATTGTCCTTAATAAATAGCATTGGAATTTTCAGTTTACTTAATGAATTGACTGAATTGAAATGGAATTATCCCCAATCCTGTTTTAAGTAATTTTACAGACCAATATACAATCATTTATATCTGCATGAATAAACAATGAGAAGATACATTCTGAAAAAAGATGACTTTCAATTGAATTACATTTTAAGTAGATTATATAATCAATATAATCTTAATAGTAACGACTAGCTAAGCCTTTAATATTAATAATGACTTAAGTAAATATTAAGCCATTATGTGTTAAGTATTAAGTAGTAATATTTGTGATTAGAAATTGAGATAAGGACTTTTTTCTCTCTTTGCTGTGTCATAGTGTCACCATGAAAAAAGACAGACCATGTGGCTGTTGGTGTCAGTGACCGGCAGCCATGGTTATCTAGCCAACACCCTTTCATAAGTATGTATGAGTAAACATGATGGCATTTTAGCAGCAGGGGCAGTTGCTGCTGCTCATCAGCTGGGATGAGACCATTTAAATCAGACCGTGCTCTCAGATCCTTATTCTACAGTAGCTAGCCCAAGCCTACTGCCATCAAGACTCAGACCATTCTGCTTCTCTGAACTACAGCAATCTCTTCTATTTTAAAATACTTTAAACAATACTTTGAACGTAATCACCGCTGCTACTCTCTGTTGTTATCATCTATGCATTATCACTTTAATAACTCTACCTACATGTGCATATTACCTCAGCTAACCGGTGCCCCCGCACATTGACTCTGTACCGGTACCCACCCCCCCCCCCCCCCCGTATATAGTCTTGCTATTGTTATTTTACTGATGCTCTTTAATTACTTGTTACTTTTATTTCTTATTCTTATCCGTATTTTTTTAAACTGCATTGTTGGTTAGGGGCTTGTAAGTACCGGTAAGCATTTCACTGTAAGGTCTACACCTGTTGTATTCGGTGCACGTGATTATTAAAATGTGATTTGATTTGAATGATTGACTATTTTGAATGAGAAGAAAACCCAACATAAATGAGACAGTTCTTTTTTTAATGTTTTGAACTTGGATAATTGTAGTAATCTCAAAATAACACAATTGTGTTAAAGACTAATGTCTTTTTAGCAAACCAATAAAATTCTTCTTCTGTATCTATTTTTATAGTTCCCTAAAGGTTATTTACTTTGGTTCTTTTAAGATATCACTGAGTCAGAAGTCAGTCATGTAGTTCTCAACAGCAGCTGGCTCAGTAGCTATACAGTAATTGCTTTGGCAAGCCCAACTCTAGCTACTTGGGGCTCCTAGAGGCGCAGCGGTCTAAGGGACTGCATCTCAGAGCTAGAGGCATCACTACAGAGCCTGGTTTGATTCCAGGCTGTATCACAACCGGCTGTGATTGGCCCAGCGTTGTCGGGTTAGGGTTTGGCCAGGGTAGGCCGTTATTGGAAATAAGAATTTGTTCTTAACTGACTTGCCTAGTTAAATAAGGGTTAAATAAAGGTGAGATAGTACAGTCCTGTTGGACAACAAACAACCTTTCCTTAAGGTTTCCTTGAAACTCATGCTGTGTTTTTTGCTTCCCCATGCTGTGATTTGACTCTCCCAACCTTCTCTCTCTTTTTCTCTCTATCTCTTTCTCTCTCTGTCTCTCTGTCTCTCCCTTCCTCCCCTCCCCCCTCTCTCTCTCTGGTCAGTAAAACTCCCCATGTACCCAAACCAATTCCAGGTCGGGAAAAAGCCAGTAAGATAGTTAGAGTTATATGAGGCTCCCAAAATGGGATGTGGAGGGCAGGGGGAGGTTGGTGAGGCTGCAGCTGTCCTGGTCTGACACATGAGCTGGCCATTCTACCATTGCAGAAGCCTGTCGACCAGGACAGAAATGGCCCTGCAGTATAAATCACGTCCCCAGACTTAGTCATTAAGCTCACCAAAATAATCCCCCCAGTGACTGAATCTGAATCCAACCCTGCTCTGATGCACTGTTCTGTTTTCCTGGGATAGGATACCCAGCCCCCCTCCTCTCAAACCATCTCTCTGGGGGTGCTGTTAGATGGTACATGTTCAATATTCTGTAACTGTATCAAGGGGAGTGAATTACAATTGATTTAGCTGCCAACACAGATAAGAAACACAGGATGATAGTATAGGATTTTAGGTCTTAACTGATTTAAGTGTTTTGTATTCTGATTGAAAGCCTTTGTTATTAATATATATTTTTTTTATTTCAGCTGAGAGAGTCATTCAAGGATCTCAAGAAGAAATTCAACAACTTGAAGTTCAATTATATGAAGAGAAATGACAAGTCAAGGAACCTCAAAGCAGTTAAAAACCAAATCCAGCAGATAGAGATGTATAATGAAAAGTTACAGGTGAGACACATCCTGTTTGCTATGACAATCCAGTTAAAAAAAGAACACATTTCCCTCTTTCCCTGCTGTTCAATGGTTTACATGCATATTTATTTTGTCTCTTTCTATGTTCATTCTTTATTAATTTCTTTCTCTCTTCAACCAGGTATTGAAGAAGAGAATGCAGGCTTTCACAGTGAAAGTGACATCCAACACAGAGAAGCATCTGAAAGGCAGTAGCCCCAGAGAGATAGAGGATGCTGTCAATGAGTTACAGAGACAGCTGGGGGACTTTGACAAGACTGTGGAGGAGTACAGAGGGAACCTGGACATGAGCGTGAAGCTGCAGCAAGCTATGGAGGAGGTGCATGGTTGGACAACACTTAAGAAGATACATCATTGATCCTATACTTGTCAATTATGGAAATTAACATCTTGTCAAAAATTCTCACAAATTTAAGGGAATTGGATATAGTATATTTTGTGTTATGATTGTTATGATTTTGCTGAATGAAGTGGATCAACACGCATTTTCTCCCCTTATCTCTGGCGCAAATGTCTCACAATTCTTCTGCTTTTGAATTTCAGTATCAGTTCTGGTGTGATGAAGCAAGTGCTACAATTGTGAGAGTAGGGAAGTACTCTTCCCAGTGTAAGACCAGGGAAGCAGTGTCTATTCTATACAAGCAGTTTGAGAAGTTTGTTTGGCCCACTGTGCCCCAGCAAGAGGAGAGGATCAGCCAAATCACAGAACTGGCTGTCCGTCTGCATGGTAAAGGGCCAGATCACACACAACAAACCACCATCTTGATTTTAGAAATAATTTTTTGGGTCTGGGTCATCTTTTTGGGGGGTAAGGAAATGGATGCTGAACAAAAATGTTGTTTTAAAATGTAGGGGGGATATGTCCCCCTGTCCTTAGTGGAAGTTACGCCCATGACACTGGCATTGAGGACTGTATGAACTGTCTTTAATGTACAGGTGCTGAGGAGGGAAAGAAGTATATGGAGAAAACTCTCACCAGACACAATGAGATAGTGGAATCGATAAAGGAACTTTGTAATGGATTAATGGATTTGGAGGCTAAACTACAGGTACGATGAATTTGTTGGGGGTGCCTAGTAATTTTCTTCAGTAATTTTAATAGAAAAGGACCTAAAAATATGTGATTTTCCTCTGATTTCAGACTGAGGCTTTGAAGGAGGAGCCTGAAATAAAAAAAATGGATAATGTCATACAAGAGGAAAACAAACAAGAACAAAAATCAAACCAAGAAACAGGGAAAGCTGAGATGTACCCCCAGGAGTCTCTTGATGTCGTAAGTTTATTGAGATGGAAACAGGACACTACTTTGTCAGTTTCAGTGGGTTTGAATCCCACTTCTGAAACCATCTGTAAACTGTAAAAAACAAACAAACAATAGTTTCAGTATCACAATTGTTAAATGATAAATTAAATGTGGGATCTCTGCATTTATTCAGTCTGAGCTGAAAGAAACTGGACACACTCCTGAACTAACCATGGGAGGGAACGGGAAAGAGGTACCCATCAAAACATTAGAAAATACAAGAAGCAAGAAACCTCATATCCGCAAAACAAGGAGTCAGGACCTTCCAGACAAACTCCACCCAGAACATCACAACAAAGTGTTATCAGAGAGCAGGTACCTTCAACCGTGCATCTCCGCCACTATCCACACATAGTTTAGTTTAGTTTATTTGCACAAATAGAAAGACAGTTTGTAACAGTAAAAAAACAAGAGTATGAGCAGAAAAAAGCCTTAAAGGGCTTGTCGAGTAACTTTGCGATCACACACACAACACATACATTCCTCTCCCCTTACTCCCCTTTTTCTGTTTTGTTGATATTTTATTATATATATTTTTTTACTATTGTAAAGAGACTTTGGTTTGATGAAAAGGGCTATATAAAACCCATTTATTATTATTATTATTATTATAGGTATCACACACAGAAGGCGTACTCAGAGATGAGCAGAGTGGAGACTATCATCAGCAGGTCAACGCTGGAGAGTAAAGAGCAGCTGAGCACCTCTGTCTGCTGCACACACACCTTCAACCTGTCCTGTTCACCACTGGAGAGGGACAGGAAAGTCCATGTGCTCCAACAGGCAGGGATCAAGTCTCTGGTCACCTCTCCTACTGTTCCTCCTCCCCCAGCCTTCACTTCAGCTCCCAGCTTCTCTGATATACAGAGAGAGTTCCAGAAGAAGGAGAGGCAGGGCCCTGCTCAGAGGAACTTCCCTGGGTTTCCTACTTCTAATACTGATCAGATTGGTCTTCTTACAGTAAGTCCTCAGTAAGACTATTGGCTTTCCAATTATCATAACTTATTATCATACTTTTTTTCTGGCCCACAATCCCATGAATAAGGGATGTGCATGTGACTATACATCAAATTTCAATCAATCAAATGTATTAAAAAGCCCTTTTTACATCAGCCGATGTCACAAAGTGCTATACAGAAACCCAGCCTAAAACCCCAAACAGCAAGCAATGCAGATGTAGAAGCACGGTGGCTAGGAAAATCTCCCTAGAAAGGCAGGAACCTAGGAAGAAACCTAGAGAGGAACCAGGCTCTGAGGGGTGGCCAGTCCTCTTCTGGCTGTGCTGGGTGAAGATTATAACAGTACATGGCCAAGATGTTCAAACGTTCATATATAATATTAATAATAGAGGGTAGAGGGTGCAACAGGTCAGCACCTCAGGAATAAATGTCAGTTGGCTTTTCATAGCCGATCATTCAGAGTTAAAGACAGCAGGTGCTGTAGAGCGAGAGAGAGTTGAAAACAGCAGGTCCGGGACAAGGTAGCACGTCAGGTTTGTGAACAGGTCAGGGTTCCATAGCCACAAGCAGAACAGTTGAAACTGAAGTAGCAGCACGACCAGGTGGACTGGGGACAGCAAGGAGTCATCAGGCCAGGTAGTCCTGAGGCATGGTCCTAGGGCTCAGGTCCTCTGAGAGAAGAGAAAGAGAGAGAAAGAGAGAGAGAGAGAATTAGAGGGAGCATACTTAAATTCACACAGGACAATGGATAAGGCAGGAGAAATACTCCAGATATAACAGACTGACCCTAGCCCACCGACACATAAACTATTGCAGCATAATTACTGGAGGCTGAGACAGGAGGAGTCGGAAGACACTGTGGCCCCGTCCGACAATACCCCCGGACAGGGCCTACCAGGCAGGATATAACCCCACCCACTTTGCCAAAGCACAGCCCCCACACCACTAGAGGGATATATTGAACCACCAACTTACTACCCTGAGACAAGGCCGAGTATAGCCCACGAAGATCTCCCCCACGGCACGAACCCGAGGGCCAACCCGAACAGGTAGATCATGTCAGTGACTCAACCCACTCAAGTGACGCACCCCTCCTAGGGATGTCATGGAAGAGCACCAGTAAGTCAGTGACTCAGCCCCCGTAATAGGGTTAGAGGCAGAGAATACCAGTGGAGAGAGGGGAACCGGCCAGGCAGAGACAGCAAAGGTGGTTCGTCGCTCCAGTGCCTTTCCGTTCACCTTCGCACCCCTGGGCCAGACTACACTCAATCATAGGACTTACTGAAGAGATGAGTCTTCAATAAAGACTTAAAGGTCGAGACCGAGTCTGGGTCTCTCACATGGATAGGCAGACCATTCCATAAAAATGTAACTCTATAGGAGAAAGCCCTGCCTCCAGCTGTTTGCTTAGAAATTCTAGGGACAATAAGGAGGCCTGCGTCTTGTGACCGTAGCGTATGTGTAGGTATGTACGGCAGGACCAAATCGGAAAGATATAGCAAGCCCATGTAATGATTTGTAGGTTAGCAGTAAAACCTTGAAATCTGCCCTAGCCTTATAACAGGAAGCCAGTATAGAGAGGCTAGCACTGGAGTAATATGATACATTTTTTTGGTTCTAGTCAAGATTGTAGCAGCCGTGTTTAGCACTAACTGAAGTTTATTTAGTGCTTTATCTGGGTAGACGGAATGTAGAGCATTGCAGTAGTCTAATCTAGAAGTGATAACAGCATGGATACATTTTTCTGCATCATTTTTGGACAGAAAGTTTCTAATTTTTGCAATGTTACGTAGATGGAAAAAAGCTGTCTTGATATGTTCATCAAAAGAGAGATCAGGGTCCAGAGTAACGCCAAGGTCCTTTACAGTTTTATTTGAGACGACTGTACAACCATCAAGATTAATTGTCAGATCCAACAGAATATATCTTTGTCTCTTGGGACCTAGAAATAGCATCTCTGTTTTGCCTGAGTTTAAAAGTAAAACATTTGCCGCCATCCACTTCCTTATGTTAGAAACACAGGCTTCCAGGGAGAGCAATTTTGGGGCTTCACCATGTTTCATCGAAATGTACAGCTGTGTATCGTCCGCATAGCAGTGAAAGTTAACATTATGTTTCCGAATGACATCACCCAGAGGTAAAATATATAGTGATGACAATACATGCTATTATTGTGTATTTGTTTATTTTTTCCAATCCTTGCAGGGCGAGCCTTTCTCCCAAGATGTATCACCCCTGCTGCCGCCCACAGGTGGTCTGACAGAGGGGAACCTTCAGCGGCATAACCTCATGACAGAAGAGTCCCTCTCCAATGATGAATATGAGTGCATTTCCCCCGACGACATCTCCCTGCCCCCGCTCTCCGAGACCCCAGAGTCCAACATCGTCCTATCAGAGAATGACATGGACCTGGATGGTGTCTGTCTCAGCTCCCAGTCCCACACCATTCACATCAACCAGTACAGCCACCAGTTACACTCCACACGTAATAATGAAAACAACAACGGCCAGAGCCAACAGAGGATCAGAGAGCAGACTGAAAGATGCCACTCTCCTACAGTCGGCCTCAACACCAAGTTCAGAGAGGAGTCCTCTTCTTTCGTCCACAGCACCCTGACTGTCCCAGCACCGAGCCTGATCTCAAACACACTCTCCAGTATTCTGAAAAGCAAGGGAATCCCCAACCTCCCAAAACCCAACCTCCCTAATCTCGCACCAGTCGGCCCCCTAGGCCTAAATGAGTGCCACCAGACCATGTATTCCGTGCATGAGAGCTCTGTCACAGAGACGCAGGAGTGTGTGCATGACCCAAGCAGCGTGATGGTCCGAGGAGCTGCCGCGCCCTCTGCGTTTCCCGCTGCTGCCACCACTCGTTCTCTTAACACGCATGCTACCCCCTCCCCATTAACCACCACAGCAGTCACACCCACAGACCAGGGCCAAGACACAGACCTGTGCAATCCAACAGACATCAGAGAAGAGATCAGGCTACCTGGTACCAGCCGGTCCGTGGGGATCACCCTAGCAGGCCAGGGCCCTCCTCACTTCTCCAAACTACTGTCTAGTCCCACAGTTATGGAGGGGTCGCCTGTGACCCTGGAAGTGGAGGTCACTGGATTTCCAGAGCCTACTTTAACATGGTGGGTAGCTCATAGGCATTAGTTGTAGTAATAGACCAATATTTATCTAATAGAAGCATAGTGGCTGCGTTTCAAATGGTATCCTATTCACTATAAAGTGCACTACTTGGGCCCTGTTCAAAAGTAGTGGACTATATATGGAATAGGGTGCCATTTTGGAGACAGACAGAGTATTTGGTGCAAGTGATAAACAGTAGAATTTCATAATTTTAATCAAATATTTCTATTCTTTTTATTCTTCATTAGCATGACAAGTTATTAGCATAAACGGTCACTGCTTATTCTACAAGCAAACTGTACACCAATGTGTTCGGAGTATTCTATAAATCAATTCCAAAAGGATCGTTCAGGTGGAGAGGAGAGGACACATTGAGAAATGATAAGATCGATTTATATACTGCATGAATAGTGTTACATCTGAAACTAAAGTCATTTTTGGTGGATAACATTTATTCCATTTCATTTTACTCCAATCATTTGTGAGTTTTTTTACTAATCTTACGTTTGTTTTTTTATTACTTTTTAATAACATAACTTTTATATAACACAAGTTCGATCATTATTCACTTTAGTAGAACATTGAATTATCTAATTGCTTGGATTGATTGTGTTTCAGCTCACCCTCTGATAAATAGGAATGTGATTTGTGTCTTTCTTGTGTTGTGATTGTGTTTTGTGTTATAATTCACTTCTTGCTTCAGGTTCAAGAATGGAGAGAAACTGACCAATGATGAGCACATAGAACTGTCACAAAAAAAAGGCAAACATGCACTGTTCATACAGAAGGTCACTGAGACCGACGCAGGCCTCTATGTGTGCCGGGCCGTCAACTCAAGTGGCACCCTGTCCTCTAGCACCGCTCTTCAGGTGAAAGCACGTAACAACAGCTGTCCCGAACCCGGCTACGCTCTTCTCAAGCTGGACTGGCACACTTGTTTTGGTACTCTGTGTTTTCTCCTGTACCTCCTGTACTTATTGCTGTTATGAAGTAATACAAAATATTATATCAAGCTTTTCACTGCCAGACCCTTTTCCACTCTCACTGTAATGGAAAGTAGTGTTGATTTTGCACAGTAGTACACTGGATAACCCTAATTTTAACTGTGAAATCTGTAAGGCTGCCTGGGGTGTCACTTCTGAACCTGATCACAATAACCACTTACATACTACACCCAAAATACCAACTGTGTGTATGAATGTGAGCTTAATTTATTTGTAGTTTAGATAATTGTTTAATTTGTGCATAAAACCAAATTATATCTCAACTTCAGTCAAAATATCCTTAATATTATACTTATATTTTATCAGCTTTTTATGTAAGTTAGCGCATTTGATTCTGTGCCTCTATGACCAAATGTCCTACAATTAACAAGAGAATAAGGTATATTTATTAATAAATGCTAAAAACAGTAATTTAGCAATTTCTTCAGTTTCAATACTGTATTACAGTGCATTCAGAAACTATTAAGACCCCTTGACTTTATTTCACATTTAGTTTTTTTCATCATCAATGTACACACAATACCCCATAATGACAAAGCAAAAACAGATTTTTAGACATTTTTGCACCCCAAAAATAAAAACAAACGGAAATATCACATTTACATAAGTATTCAGACCCATTACTCAGTACTTTGTTGAAGAACCTTTGGCAGCAATCACAGCCTGGAGTATTCTTGGGTATGATGCTACAAGCTTGGCACATCTGTATTTGGGGAGTTTCTCCAATTCTTCTCTGCAGATCCTCTCAAGCTCTGTCAGGTTGGATGGGGAGCTTTGCTGCACAGCTATTTTCACGTCTCTCCAGAGATGTTTGATCGGGTTCAAGTCCGGGCTATGGCTGGGCCACTTAAGGACATTCAGCCACTTGTCCTGAAGCCACTCTTGCATTGTCTTGTCTGTGTGCTTAGGGTCGTTGTCCTGTTGGATGGTGGACCTTCGCCCCAGTCCTTGCAGCTGAAAAACACCCCTACAGAATAATGCTGCCACGACAATCCTTCAACGTAGGGAAGGTGCCAGGTTTCCTCCAGACATGACGCTTGGTATTCAGGCCAAGGAGTTCAATCTTGGTTTCATCAGACCAGAGAATCTTGTTTCTCATGGTCTGACAGTCCTTTAGGTGCCTTTTGGCAAACTCCAAACGGGCTGTCATGTGCCTTTTAGTGAGGACTGGCTTCTGTCTGTCCACTCTACCATAAAGGCCTGATTGGTGCAGTGCTGCACCAAACTTCTTCCATTTAAGAATGATTGAGTCCACTGTGTTCAATGCTGCAGAAATGTTTTGATACCCGTCCCCAAATCTGTGCCTCAAACTAAACCTGTCTCAGACCTCTACGGACAATTCCGTCAACCTCATAGCTTGGTTTTTGCTCTGACATTCACTGTCAACTGTGGGACCTTATGTAGTCAGGTGTGAGCCTTTCCAGATTATGTCCAATCAATTTAATTTACCACAGGTGGACTCCAACCAAGTTGTAGAAACATCTCAAGGATGATCAATGGAAACAGGATGCACCTAAGCTCAATTTCGAGTCTCATAGCAAAGGGTCTGGATACTTATGTAAATAAGGTATTTCTGTTTTTACATTTTGTGTAAATGTGCAAACATTTCTAAAAAACAGTTTTTGCTTTGTCGTTATGGGGTATTGTGTGTAGATTGACGAGGGAAAAAATGTATTTAATCTATTTCAGAATAACGCTGTAACGTAACAAATGTGGAAAATGGGAAAGGGTCTGAATGCTTTCCGAAAGCACTGTATGCCCTTCCTATAAAAGTCTCAAAATCTTTGAGATATGATGGTAAATTGTGTCAGCCAAGTCCCCTTAAATATCAATGTCTTTCAAATAAAGTAATGCTTCTGATATCTAAAAGTTGTATGTATTGTTTGTGCTTTCTCTACCACTACATTGTCGTAGCTGTTTTATGGTTATAGCTAAAGTTTAATGTACATTTATCAAACATTTCAGATTGAAAGATCTGTAGGAAGAGAACTGAGGTGTTCAGTTCTTGCATTTTACTAGTCTGCATTATGATTGTGAAACTGTCAACCTATCACATGATATCACTTTATCTTTTTTATTTAACTAGGAAAGTCAGTTAAGAACAAAATCTTATTTACAATGACGGCCTACCCCGGCCAAAATGGACAAAGCTGAGTTAATTGTGCGCCACCCTTTGGGACTCCCAATCACGACCGGGTGTGATACAGCCTGGATTTGAACCAGGGACTGTAGTGACACCTCTTGCACTGAGATGCAGTGCCTTAGACCACTGCGCCACTCAGGAGCCCACAATAAAATCATATAACCACATGAAACTACTCTCACCTATAACACAATTAAATAACCAACGAAAATGATCCCATGGCATTTTGACATACAAATAGCACTTGGTTTCAAAGATACAGTATATCTGTAGTGTTGAAGGAATAACACGCATGACATTACTTGATTTGTAGCTTTGCCTCATTAGTTCACGATTTGTTTTACAAAACAAAACAAAAATAAATTAAATGTTTTGGTTATTAAGGTTGTCTGTACTGCTGTTGTACTGTATGTTGTGGGGTAACAAAATCTCTCAGGTCGAGCTGTGGTTCCCTATTCTCAGGTTACACCTCTTCACTCCCATCCACCTCTCTCGCCATCTCTCCACTCCACTAACTACTACTTCACTCCGGAGATGATTAGGCTGGCTCCAATCCTGTGGTAGAGGGCTGAGATAATAGCTTGAGATTGGCCTGCCTGAACATTTATTTGCAACAGATAGAGGAGTCAATGTGGCTATTCTTGATAAAATCACTAGTATTTGACATGCAAACACCCCATTTAATTCCTGCAGTTTGTTACAAGTGAGGTGAACCTATGTCTTTCTCTACTCAGCAGACATTGATGGTAATTAGACTATTTATTCTGAGACTTTATTTTGGTAAACATTTGTGTCTACTGATTGACTTCACCTTGAACAAAGCACAAGCTCATCTAATTTGAAGAATATATCCTGCTGAACCTACTTGACCTAATCAAACAATGTCATACATATAGTAAATAGTGTAACCTGGTCTCCCCAGCCTGACAATGTCATACATACAGTAAATAGTGTAACCTGGTTTCCCCAGCCTAACAATGTCATACATACAGTAAATAGTGTAACCTGGTCTCCCCAGCCTAACAATGTCATACATACAGTAAATAGTGTAACCTGGTCTCCCCAGCCTAACAATGTCATACATACAGTAAATAGTGTAACCTGGTCTCCCCAGCCTAACAATGTCATATATACAGTAAATAGTGTAACCTGGTCTCCCCAGCCTGATAATGTCATACATACAGTAAATAGTGTAACCTGGTCTCCCCAGCCTAACAATGTCATACATACAGTAAATAGTGTAACCTGGTCTCCCCAGCCTAACAATGTCATACAAACAGTAAATAGTGTAAGCTGGTAAGCCAGAACATAAGGGTATCCTGGTGGGAAGAGATCTCTTCCTGGAGTGTGTCATCTCGGAAAGCCTGCTCCCCGTGTCATGTGGTTAAATGATAGTGTGGTTGTAGCTTGTGGCGAAGGCAGTAAATAGTCTAATACTAGTCTAATATTTGTCTAATACTACATTAAATAGACTTTAAACATCACAGGCTGGTTTCCCAGACAAAGTTTAAGTCTTGTCCTGGACTAAAAAGCTTTCAATGGAGATTCTTCATTCAGAATGCACTTTATTTATTATTGTTTATTGCATTTATTTGGACAGGGACGATGTATAACAAAAACACAAGTCTCAGAAGTGAGAAGTGGTGCCTTGCACCAGATTTAGCTAATAGCGAATTAAGTCTGCAGTCCCCGGGCAGGTGAACAATTAAACTTGAAAATATTATACACAAACGTAGAACATACAGTACATACATCAGACAATTTAAAAACAGAAGAACAGGCTTGTAAAATCACATTATTGAACTTTACATGACAGTTTTAAAGAATGTTATGTGAATACCAATTAACACAATTTTCCACACAGAAAAAGGTCAGGACATACAGGCACGTTTCAAAACAGAAGTCGACATCACACATAAAAGTTTGCACACTGACAAAGAAATGATCAATCTATAATTTTAATAGTAGGTTTATTTAAAACAGTGAGAGACAGAATAACAACAAAGAAATCCAGAAAAACGCATGTCAAAAATGTTATAAAATGATTTGCATTTTAATGAGGCAAATAAGTATTTGACCCCTCTGCAAAACATGACTTAGTACTTGGTGGCAAAAACCTTGTTGGCAATCACAGAGGTCAGACGTTTCTTGTAGTTGGCCACCAGGTTTGCACACATCTCAGGAGGGATTTTGTCCCACTTCTCTTTGCAGATCTTCTCCAAGTCATTAAGGTTTCGAGGCTGACGTTTGGCAACTCGAACCTTCAGCTCCCTCCACAGATTTTCTATGGGATTAAGGTCTGGAGACTGGCTAGGCCACTCCAGTTCCTTAATAATATGCTTCTTCTTGAGCCACTCCTTTGTTGCCTTGGCCGTGAGTTTTGGGTCATTGTCATGCTGGAATACCCATCCACGACCCATTTTCAATGCCCTGGCTGAGGGAAGGAGGTTCTCACCCAAGATTTGACGGTACATGGCCCCGTCCATCGTCCCTTTGATGCGGTGAAGTTGTCCTGTCCCCTTAGCAGAAAAACAACCCCAAAGCATAATGTTTCCACCTCCATGTTTGATGGTGGGGATGGAGTTCTTGGGGTCATAGGCAGCATTCCTCCTCCTCCAAACACGGCGAGTTGAGTTGATGCCAAAGAGCTCCATTTTGGTCTCATCTGACCACAACACTTTCACCCAGTTGTCCTCTGAATCATTCAGATGTTCATTGGCAAACTTCAGACGGGCATGTATATGTGCTTTCTTGAGCAGGGGGACCTTGCGGGCGCTGCAGGATTTCAGTCCTTCACGGCGTAGTATGTTACCAATTGTTTTCTTGGTGACTATGGTCCCAGCTGCCTTGAGATCATTGACAAGATCCTCCCGTGTAGTTCTGGGCTGATTCCTCACCGTTCTCATGATCATTGCAACTCCACGAGGTGAGATCTTGCATGGAGCCCCAGGCCGAGGGAGATTGACAGTTCTTTTGTGTTTCTTCCATTTGCGAATAATCACACCAACTGTTGTCACCTTCTCACCAAGCTGCTTGACGATGGTCTTGTAGCCCATTTCAGCCTTGTGTAGGTCTACAATCTTGTCCCTGACATCCTTGGAGAGCTCTTTGGTCTTGGCCATTTTGGAGAGTTTGTTGATTGATTGATTGCTTCTGTGGACAGGTGTCTTTTATACAGGTAACAAACTGAGATTAGGAGCACTCCCTTTAAGAGTGTGCTCCTAATCTCAGCTCGTTACCTGTATAAAAGACACCTGGGAGCCAGAAATCTTTCTGATTGAGAGGGGGTCAAATACTTATTTCCATAATTAAAATGCTGTCATGTCCTGACCAGTAATAGGGGTTATTTGTATTGTTGTTTGGTCAGGACGTGGCAGAGGGTATTTGTTTTATGTGGTTCGGGGTGGTGGTTTGTTTAGTAGGGTATTTGATTTATGTATTCTGGGGGTTTATGGGCACTGTTCTATGTTAGTGTATTTCTATGTTCTGTCTAGTCTTTTGTATTTCTATGTTTTGTTAATTGGGGTTGGACTCTCAATTGGAGGCAGGTGTTTTCTAGTTGCCTCTGATTGAGAGTCCTATATATAGGTATGTGTTTGTTGAGTACTTTGTGGGAGATTGTTCTGTGTATAGCCTTGTGCCTTACCAGCCTGTGATTAGTCGTTGTGTTTTCTTTGTGTTTGTTTTGGTTCTCCTTCTTGTCCGTTTATAATAAAGAAGATGAGTGCACATTTCCCCGCTGCATTTTGGTCTATATCCGACGACAACCGTTACAAATGCAAATCAATTTATAACATTTTTGACATGCGTTTTTCTGGATTCTTTTGTTGTTATTCTGTCTCTCACTGTTCAAATAAACCTACCATTAAAATTGTAGACTGATAATATCTTTGTCAGTGGGCAAACGTACAAAATCAGCAGGGGATCAAATACTTTTTTCTCTCACTGTATTACTGTTGGACCTGATAATATTTGAGTTGTAAAACACATAAGCACACAAGTCCAGGGGGGGGGTGTATTTAGCCTACCTACAACTAATCCAAAGAGGATTTTCCTTGAACAGATGAAAATAACTTTATTTCCCTACAATGTCCGATTTAAAGCCAAAGTAACACTCACGTTCTGCATAAAGGAGTGTTGTTGTGCCAGATTCTGGGAAGTATGTGTGTGTTGCTAAGAATGAAAGGTGAAGTCTGGTGTTCTGCAAAAGTGGTAGTCAGTGGTAGTAGCAGGTAAACCCTTACATTTTTTAAAATCCTCTACGTGTTTGAAATAAGATTTTTATTTTTTTTCTATAACCTGAGTACATAACTGTCCACAAATGTGAATTTGGGACGTGTGATCTTAATGCTTCAAGAAATGTGACTTCTCAACTTCTGTTGCCTTTGTTCCCTGGCAGGACCGAGCCAAAGTGTCTCAGAGCCCTGGAAGTCGTCATGATCAACACACTGAAAATCCAGATGGGAAAACACTACATTCATCCTCAACAAGTTAACAAGATAAAAATTCAAGATGGTCAGGAGGGGAAATAGGGAGTCTGGGGACTTAAATAAAGACAATGATTGGAGTTTGAAAGACTGGCATGAAATACTTTTTTATTAATACTGTTTTTTATTAATACTGTTCTAATGTATTGTCCAATACATATCTGAATGTGTTATTGGAGTGCTGTCTATTTCAGTCTTTATGTTTTGAAGAATAATCTGTGAGTGAGCATGTTTTTTGTGTCAGAGAATATATGACACTGAGAAATCATTAGATACAGACTGAGAAATATTTTATAGGTACAGACTATGAGGCAGACTTTGTATATGAAGACAGGAAAACTTACACGTACTAACATAGCTGCCACAAGTATTTAGCAGCCATATGTAAACACTTGTCCTGTCCCTCTGATGGCATCATTTGTTCCAGTCAAGATACTGATGTGATGGGGGTAGCCCAGGACTTGAGTGACAGGCACAGCCTCACTTTCCATTTGGTCAATAAATTAATGTCAGTAAGTACTTTTACATTTTAGAACAGAAATTGACATAGTGGTAGCATTTGGGGATATGAAAGATTGTTATTATTCAAAAGGAAAGTCATTCGAAGCTAAATTTTGTGTTATAAGTAAGTCCGATGAACGCAAACAGTGACAACAGTGACTGGACAATGTTAAGTAAAGTGAGTGACAGGTTTGGGCTTGCATAAAATGGCTTCCAATCTCCCATCATCCCCTCTGGGTGGCAGACCAATGAGGAGAGCAGATGCACTGATGATGCTGATTTGCCCAGGGGTATAAAAAGTAACACAACCATATTGTCACTTCTGAGCAGTTGGAGCATTCCCAGCCTTGCCTCGGGTGTAGGGATTGCATAGGAAAAAGAGCAAAACTACACAGCTACACTGTGTGGTTTTGTTTTTTTTGGGTTTCTTTGAGGCTAAACTGTTCTCACATTGGATTTTCTGACATTTCTGGATAAGGAGATTGTTTCTGAAGAAATACAACTTCTGGGCTTCGCCCCATCAAATCTAGGCACTCTTGTGGATACAAGTAAGTAACTTTAGTTAATTAAACTTTGACCTGTTCCAATGCAGTGTTTGTCAATTAATATTGTGTTATTATCTGTATATAATAATTCCCATAGAATAACAGGTAACAACTGGTGATTTCCACCTAATTGGGGACAAGTATCTCAAAATATATTATGTGAATCATTTCACATTAAGAACATTTCATTTTAAATATTTAAATAATTAAGAACTAATGCTTATCATTTTCAAGGTTATTTATATATGGTGCAATGACTAGAGAAGCTCCCAGAATAGCCCCTGATAGCATTAGAGTGGTGTCCCAGCTGGGTCGCAATGTCTTTTTAAGGAAATCAGCAGCAGGGCTATCAGTTGCACCTCCAGTTATGTGCCACATGGTGACTGTCAGTCAAGTCTGGTACAGAGTATTTTTAGAGTCTGACATTTGTGTTACATGTCTCATCTGATGTTAACAGTTTTGGATAGTTTTCATACAATATGAAAACTATCGATGTGATGAAGGCTATAATTGATTGTTAAGGTAATGTCTGTTTTTAGAGTCTGCCATTCGTGTTACATGTCTCATCTGAAGTTAACAGTTTTGGATAGTTTTCATACAATATGAAAACTATTGATGTGATGAAGGCTATAATTGATTGATAAGGCAATGTCTTAGTTAATTGTTGAGCCAATGTATACTTTCTGAACAGTATATACTGTGGCCATTGTTTAATGATTTGTCCTGCCATTGAGATCACTAAAAAGACTATGGAGATTTCTAGAGGTCATGTTTTTCAAAGTTGTACTTTCTGGAGTGATATATATTCAGATGCTTCAGAATAATTGTTATCTGCTAGCTTCATATATGTTCTATTCAATGGAAGGTGTGATCTTGTGTTTCATTAAGGCCAAAGGAATCTACACTGAGTGTACAAAACATTAGGAACACCTGCTCTTTCCATAACAAAGACTGACCAGGTGAATACAGGTGAAAGCTATGAGCCCTTATTGATGTCACCTGTTAAATCCACTTCAATTAGTGTAGATGAAGGAGTTAAAGAAGGATTTTTAAGCCTTGAGACAATTGAGACATGGATTGTGTTTGTTTGCCATTCAGAAGGTGAATGGGCAAGACAAAAGATTTAAGTGCCTTTGAACGAGGTATGGTAGTAGGTGCCAGGCACACCGGTTTGAGTGTTTCAAGAACTGCAATGCTGCTGAGTTTTTCACGCTCAATAGTTTCCCATGTGTATCAAGAATGGTCCACCACCCAAAGGACATCCAATTTGACACAATTGTGGGAAGCATTGGAGTCTACATGGGCCATTGGAGTCTACATGAAGTCTACATGGACCTTTGGACACCTTGTAGAGTCCATGCCCCTTCGAACTGAGGCTGTTCTGAGGGCAAAAGAGGTTCCACTCAATATTAGGAAGGTGTTCCTAATGTAATGTACAGTCAGTGTATATTCAATGTGCGTATGTATTTAAGGTAATGTGATACAATAGTGCTTAATGGCTCATATGTTTGGTTGAATAATGTATGTCAGTATAATTCTGGATTCTAGGCCTGTACTGGATTGAAAGTACAGGCATACTGAGTTTAAGCTGTTCTATCTATAGGCCTAAACAAGTTCTACAAATGTAAAGCTTTAACCTTGCAGTGTTTTGAACAATGGAAATTGTCACCTTTATAAATTCATGACTGGTTTATTAATACTTCATTACAAAACCTCATGTTGATAGCTTATCCAGCTATTATTTAAAGATGAATTAATGGATTGTTTGTATCTGTAACTGTAATGGCAATGGCAGACATTTTAGGACATTAACACAGGCCCAGCCAAGGGATATGTTTTGTTTAGCAGCCCTAGTGTAACTGTAGGCCTAATGGCTGACATTTCTAGACTTAAACATCAAGGGACGTCAATGGATATGTCCCGTTCAGTTGGAGTTATAAAGCATCTATTACACATGTATTAGTTACCTTTGTTAACATTTACCTTACCCTAAGTACAGTGTACTTACAGTGTAACATTGTGTACTTACAGGAATACTTATTTTTTATTTATTTTATTTTATTTAACCTTTATTTAACTAGGCAAGCCAATTAAGAACAAATTCTTATTTACAATGACGGCCTACCCCAGTTGTTACTGTCTTGTCTGTGAGCTGTCACCGGGAGCTGTGGCCCTGGTGTGTGGCCTAACACCCCATGGAGCCTCTGATAGCTCAAGTGACAGGATGCAGTAAGCCAGGTGCTGGATATGACACAAGTCATTAGACTCTCACTGGAAAAAAAATAGGCTCTGGGTTCATTTGATGTATGTATTTTTTCTGCAGATGTAAAATATGTCAAATAAAAAATCCTCTTCATTGGTTAGGTGATGTGACACAAGTGACATAAGACTCTCAGAGGCTAAAAATAGAGTTCAAATGTAGAATATGCTTTGTTTGGAGATTGTGCCATAAAACTAATGTAAAAGATGTAAAAGAAAGGTAGATTTTTCTTCATTGGTTTGGTGATGTGACACAAGCAGTGTGAGTTTCCCAGACAGCGATTAAGCATGGTCCTAGAATAAAAGGCCCATTCAATGGAGAATCTCCATTGGCAATGCTTTTTAGTTCTGGAATAAGCTTAGTCAGTGTCTGGGAAACCTACCCTCGGTGGCTAAAAATAAACAGAGTTTAAATGTGTGGGTGTGCTTTGTTAAGGGATTTCACCATACAACTACTGTAAAAGATCAGAGAAGAAGATTTATGGTGTATGAGTGGTTTGGTGATGTTCTGCTCTGTTGTGTCTCTTAGGGTGCCGTCCACAATGTCTACACAGGCGCCAACATTTACACAGCCGCTGCAAAGCGTTGTGGCACTAGAGGGTAGTGCTGCAACGTTTGAAGCTCAAGTTAGTGGTAAGGAGATCTTTTATGTTCCTTTTAAACTGTACCTCATAGATATAGCTGACTGTCCAAACATAGATATAAATATGTTGAATCATTGATGTAAAACCACATACAGATAGAAAGCCTTTGCACAGCAACATTTTATGAAGTGATTACACAAGTAATAAGTACCCAATTATGGGTTGGTTTCCCAGACACAGATTAAGCCTAGTCCTGGAGTAAAAAGCTTTCGTAATGGAGAATCTCCATTTAAAATGCTTTTTAGTTCTGGATCTAGGCTTAATCTGTGTCTGGGAAGCCTGCCCTATGTGATATTGCTGGCCTTTTCTCAACTTTGCTCTGAATTGTAACTGCTTGCTATGAGTTTAAAATCGTCACCAAATTCATCACCATCATCATCAGCTCTGCTGTGCTGACTAGAATGTTGACTTGATCTAAAGGTTCTCCAGTTCCTGAGGTGAGCTGGTTCCGTGATGGCCAGGTTCTTTCCGCTGCCGCTCTGCCCGGCGCACAGATCTCGTTCAGCGATGGCCGCGCTGTTCTGATGATCCCTGCTGTGACAGCCGCACACAGTGGAAGATTTTCTGTCAGAGCCACCAATGGTGCTGGACAAGCCACTAGCACCGCTGAACTTCTTGTTACAGGTGAGAGAACCGGAGTTGATGAAACAGTGGTGTTTGCATTGTTTGAGGTTGTTCTAGCTAGCCAATGCTTTGGCTTGCAGTTTTAGACAGTGTCCTGAATCATACTAAAGAGTCATCATGGCTGCAAACATAAAGGGCAGCCAAAGATAACATAGTATTCATTAATAAAGTTCTAGAAGCAGCCTCTCCCATTGAAGTGACTGACCACAAGTACTGTAGGCCGAATGCCCCTTCATTAATAGTTACTTCTGTCTTTACTGACTTGTTCAATTAACAGCACTTAATTTCAGTGGTGAGAGTGATAGCTGCATTGGTGTTTACATTTTGCATATCCAATAATGAGAACCAATATTGAATTAGGAAACTGCTGTTTGTACCTAAGATGGACAGGTTTTGGTGCTATGTTTCTAAATGGAGCTATGCTTGTTTGTGTGTGATTTTTTTACATATAAAGTTGGATAAAGTTGTTCTTCAGAGATACCTGCTAGCGAGCGCAATCATGATCACTGTGCTGTAACTATTCCTAGTGACTAAACTACGCCCTCGAGTCAACTTCTTGATTTGTGCAATCGAAGTGGCACCCAATTTAAATAGATTTCTCCTCATCTTGCCCTCCAGAACCAACCTGGACTCAGGGGTAGATGTAACATAGTAAATGTGAATCTGGACACTCAAATTAGTATGATATGTTACGTATGGTATGTATTAATTATTTATGTTATGAATTTGCAATATGTATGATATGTTACGAATTCCAATTTGTTCTGGCTAACGTTAACTAGGCTAGGGGTTAAGGTTAGAGTTAGGGTTAACCTCTCTAGGGTAGGTGGCACCAAATCGTCCCACCTACGTAACAGCCAGTGTAATCCCGTGGCGCGTTATTCAAAAACCTCAAAAATGCATTCGGTCGACTCGGGCACGCGCCTAAGCCCATAGTACTCTGATCGGCCACTTGCCAAAAGCAATAATATGTTTCAGCCAGAGGCTGCCTCGATATCGTTCAGCTTTTTCCCGGGCTCTGAGAGCCTATGGGAGCTGTAGGAAGTGTCACGTTAGAGCAAAGATCCTCAGTCTTCAATAAAAAGAGCCAAGATGAAACACAACTTGTCAGACAGGCCACTTCCTGCATGGAATCTTCTCAGGTTTTGGCCTGCCATTTGAGTTCTGTTATACTCACAGACACCATTCAAACAGTTTTAGAAACTTTAGAGTGTTTTCTATCCAAAGCCAATAATTATATACATATTCTAGTTACTGGGCAGGAGTAGTAACCAGATTAAATCGGGTACGTTTTTTATCCGGCCGTGTCAATACTGCCCCCTAGCCCTAACAAGTTAAGCTTAGGGGTTAAGGGTTAGAGGAAGGGTTACCTAACATGCTAATTGTTGCTAAGTAGCTAAAAATGTGTAAGTATATTTTCAAAGTTGCTAAAATTCTAAAGTTGTCCTTGATGTGATTTGGACACGCAACCTCTGGGTTGCTCGACGTCCGCGTTATACGCCCATCCGTCCTTTAGTTTTGGGTTTAAATAACTTCTGTCTTTTGAAACTATACCAAATGTAACAAATTGTACTAATATGAGAGTCACAGAACTACTTTTACTATGTTACGTCTAGTCCTTGAGACCAGGCTGCCAGAACTGGCATTCTTAGGATGCTAAACATGGATTGCGTTATAAAGAGTTAGCCTATTAGCCACATAATATTTGACACAAAGCAAATGTATTTGTAAACACGTTTAAAGTAAAAATGTCTAGTGCTTCAACTGACCCCGGGCATAGGGGCAAATGTAACCATCGGACCATTTGGATTCAAATCTGTATAACGATCCAAAGATCTTCTGTAAATACCTATTCATGGTATATGACTAGATAGATGTAAGTAGATAGATTAAGTTTCGTATTTAAAAAGGTCTCTCTCTGGGTAGACCGAATGAAAAAATAATTACGTTTGCCCCCGGTCTCAGCCTAGCCAATGGATATCTGTGCTGCTCAAGTTGAGTTCACTTCCATCGATTTTCCTTTGATTAATTTTTTTTTGCCATAAAACGTATTTTTCCATTTCCATGTATTATTACAGTGGAGACTGCGCCGCCCAACTTTATTCAGAGACTTCAGAGTTTGACCGTGAGACAAAGAAGCCAAGTGAGACTGGATGTTCGTGTGACAGGAATCCCTACACCTGTGGTAAAGTTCTACAGAGAGGGAGCCGAGATACAGAGCTCCGCTGACTTTCAGATTGTTCAAGAAGGAGACCTTTACAGTTTGTTGATTGCCGAAGCCTTCCCAGAAGATTCTGGAACTTACTCTGTAAATGCCTCAAACAGCAGCGGACGGGCTACCTCCACCGCTGAACTGCTGGTTCAAGGTGAAAAAGTTGATTTGTGATTAGGACTGTCCTTAATATTGTGTTTTGGGCGTTTGGAAGCCCACATTGTAACAGCCTTCTCACATTTAGGCTTTCATAAAAGTGAAGTTACAAGAATTCCTGTTTAAATTTTTTATTGAGCATTTCCTTAATGTTTTGTGGACAGGAAATGGCATTTATCTAGCCTAGAGGTGACCTAGCCTTCAATGAGCCAGTCTGTCAATGCATTAAAACTGAATGGAAACTGTTATAGGCCCAATGAATTCTATATTGACATGTTGCCTGAACTGAATTTGAAGAACAGTTTTGAATTCACAACTTGTCATCATGTTCAATAATTTGATGGGAAATGCATCTTTATATTTGTTTCTGTCCAGGTGAAGAAGCTGTGCCTGCCAAGAAGACTAAAACCGTAATTTCATCTTCCTCTCAGAGGTCCTCCTCTCAGAGTCGCCAGACCAGAGTTGAGACAAGGGTAAATATACATTAAATATGATCTAAAATGACTTGTGATAACCTAACCCTATAGGGCCACTAAGTAGACTCGACTACAACACCTTCTGTTTAATGAGGGGAAGGACCACAACCTTAAAGCCTGGCCTAGAATGTTCCCTGCACAGCTCAACAGATCACTAGATAAGGCAGTTTCAGAAAAAGAAAAAAGGCAATTTTATTACAGCATTTAAATAGTTTCACAAGGGTTATGAAATGTATGACTTTGTTTAATATGCAAGATACTCAATCTTAATTAGCCAACCAGCTGACAGTCTCTGCACTGCATCCCCGGGGAGCTGGAGCTCGCTCCCAACACGTCGTCCCCGCCCCCACCACGGGCACCTGCAGGGAAGATGGGGATGTGGAAAAGAGGAGGAAGCATGCAAATTCCCCCCAAAAACACAACAAACCAAGAGTATTTAAACATTTTAATGTGCACAAAATCATATTGCTACAAAAACACCTAGTGAAGAATTGACTCACCGAAATGGAAGCAGTGAACGGAGAGCTGGAACGTCAGCCCAGCTTTCCCTCTATGTAAAACATTTGCCATGACCGTCTCAGTGACCAGATCTCAACCCAACTGAACACTTATGGGATATTTTGGAGCTCCACCTGACAGCGTTTTCTACCACCATCAACAAAAGACCAAATGATGGAATTTCACGTGGAAGAATGGAGCTGAGTCCCTCCAATAGAGTTCCAGACACTTCTAGAATCTATGCCAAGGTGCATTGGAGCTGTTCTGGCTCGTGGTGGCCCAGCGCCCTATTAAGACACTTTATGTTGGTGTTTCCTTTATTTTGGCAATTGGCAGTTGTATCTGTCTGTCTATTGAAGCTATCAGTCAGATAAATACACTTTTATTTCAATAAAACACTAACCTTTAATGTTGTTTTATTTTCAGAGTATGGAGGCTCAGTTCGAATCCTCATCCATGCAAATGCATGTTGAAGGTGGTGTAGTGAGCCATCTAGCACACAAGACCCCACCACGTGTGCCCCCCAAGCCAACCTCAACCTCCAAGTCCCCAACACCATCATCTCTTGCAGCCAGAGTTGCAGGGGGACGTCATCAGTCACCATCACCTGTGAGACATGTCAAGGCACCCACTCCGGCCCCTGTTAGGTAAAAAACTTTATTTCAATCTTTCATTAACAAGGAAGTGTAGAGAGTTCAACAATATTCCACACATATAATACAGACAGATAGTTCACCTCAATCTCCATAGGGAATAAGACCATGTTATTTTATAATACAGAAATGACCAGGTATTTAGGCTCCCTAGAAGTGACCTGGTAAAACAGTAATTACATGATAAACATATTAATTACTTGTTTGTCTATTTACACTACAAAACACCATTTGGTACTAGGTAATATACGAATAATGATTTTTTTTTTACATTTTCTCTCTCTTTGTTTAACGCAGGTCCGTATCCCCCACTTCAAGACTGTCTGTGTCCCCAATCAGACCAGTCAAATCCCCACTGACCACACGCAAACAGGTAGCCCATGGTCCTGATGTCCTCCCACCATGGAAGCAGGGAGACTTTGTTGAAGGGTCCAGCAGCTATTCCAGCAGCATGACTTCTAGTGCCACCCATGCCCAGGCTTCCATGTCTACCACCCAGGTTCACATGGAGCAGCGCTGGGAGGGCTCTTATGGATTGCAAACGGCTGGGTCCGCAGTATCTGGTGTCGCTGTGAGAGAGGTAAGGAAATTCTTATTTCTTAGGGGCCACTCTCTCAACTCTCTCTGTGGCAGAGCCATCTTGTGGCTGATTACTGAATGTGCATGAGATGGTAAGGGTTTTAAGATTGTGAACTTATTTGATTAGCTGATTCGCTCTCTTTTTGGGATCTAACATGGCTCATTAGGATAGGTTGCCTGCATGTAGAAAGGTATGAAAGAGTGCATCTCTTATCAATAATATGATAATGACGTTTGAAGCTATTATCAATAAAACTTCTGATTGGATCCTAAGTTAACGCTACTAATGTATGCTAGGAGGCGCAGCATGAGGTGGACGATAAAAGCATTGCTGTAGCTACTGTGGTAGCAGCTGTGGACCAGGCTCGCAGCCGCAAGTCTGCTGGTTTTACACCAGAGCCGGTGCCGGTGGTGACACCCAGTACAGAGACACAGAGCACCTCTACTACTGTGTTAATGTCCACAACAAGGGAACAGGTAGTTCATTATTTAACGAAGTACAAACCCTGTCGTCCTTCCCTTCACTTCCATTATTTATTTATTTCCCTTTTTTCTGTCATCACAGCCCCACTCTAGTAGACCCCCCTCACGCTTAACAATATTATCCCTGATCAACATAGACCATTTTACATTTGAAATTGTTGTCATTTCAGCGTACCCACATATTCGACCTCACAACCATCTGTGATTTTGTCACATTCCCTGTGGTTTATTTTTCACATTCCCACGGATGTTGTTGAGCTCCCCCATAGTGTCGATATGTGTTATTCATATTCTCATTATTTATTCACCGAATATATTACTCTCCTGCCCATGACTATGTTTATCATATAGATCATGCCAGAGTCTATAGCTGTTGAACCAGCTATAGCGACAGACACTGATGACACTGTGGTACAGAACAGAGAGGTTGGAATCTCTACTGTTACATGTATGATGACAACCGAGGAGCAGGTAGTTTAAAGATGGCGCTTAATGTTTTGTTTACTACTCTGAGCACTTTCCCAAATCACTCACCTCACCTATACTGTATGTAAGCACTATTTAAGTTGAAGTCACTACACAGGTCCCATTTTCTATATGATATTATCACTATATTTAGGTGCCGATACAATATGTATTGCGATACTCACTATTCTAAATGTATGCGATTCAACACTTTGATTTCATTGCGATTTAATGTTCCAAACATGTTGCTCTCTCTATGTCTGCTGCAGAGAGACGAGAAGCATGAGAAAATGAGTTTTGATCAGTAATGGAAGTAAAAGTACTGATAAACATGTTGGCTCACTATTTAAAAAGAACATGGAGAATAAGCTATAGGATGAAAAAGTTTGGGCATAGGTACAGCCGACTAGCACTAGCACTACCTAGCAAGAAATATATATAATAGTAATAAATATGATATACATATATATATATATTTTTTTTGTACAAAATAATATTGTAACATGTAACTGCATTGATTTTTTTTCTCCATCACTTTGATTTAAGAGGAAAATGCGTTCCCAAGTCGATTGAGCAAAAATTCTTGCAATTTCAATTAGTCAACTGCATGTTCATTTTCACTATTGCACAACCAATTCAACTAAACTAACATGATTCCATGCATTAATGATGACATGTTAATACCAGGTAATGCACACAAAACTTGTTTTGTATCCACGGGTGTGATGTTTTTCCTGTTTGTCATCGTTATGTGAATCTGTTTGCTGTCATAGTGACTGCTGCCATGGATGCTATGTATAATATCTATGTGCTGTATGTATGACATTGATTGCTTGTTGTCTCAAAGGTTGAGGGTGGGAAAAAAGCGGAGGCAAAGGCTACAGTGGTTGCTGCTGTCGACCTAGCACGTGTTCGGAAGCCTTTGCATGCTGAGGGGGGTCATGCTGAAGAGGAAACCATACAATCTGATTTAAAACAGCAAATGATGATGGCAACTACTGAGCAACAAGTCACAGTGAAAACTGAGGCTGCAACTGTGCCAATGGTGCAAATACCAATAATACCACCACCATCAATTCAAACAACAGCTGATGAGCAGAGTATTCATGTTACCCAGGTTTGCTATCTTTTTAAATATAAAAAGATGCTGCATTTTCTCTGATAGGTTTCTCAGAAGTTCTGCATTGAGTTGACCTTTCCTTACTCTATCACACTTTGTTGGTTACTTTAGATACAAAGAAGTTCAGAAACTACTACCGCCCACATGGAAACTGCCCTCACACCATCCCCAATTCCACATTTCACAGTTTCAAAAGTTACTGTTCCTAAACCTGACCATAGCTATGAGGTAAGCATAGGACATATCAGGCAAGCAGGGGTACACACGTTTTATTGCCTCAGTTTAATTGATAAAGTAATAATCAAGTAATACATTGCTGGCCTCTCTGGTCAACAATGCAATAGGTTTCTTAAGCCTGCCTGACATAAAACTGTTTTGATCTCTGTTAGACGATCATCTCTCAATATACAGTTTATGTGTTTAACCACATTTTATCTTAACAGACCATCCAATCCTAACACACACAGTCTGCACTGCCATATTATGTACTGTACACTGAATAAATATCCATTCTAAATAACTTAATTTTCCCTCTCTTCTCAGGACATACCATAAAAATTCACTCTTAGAAATCACTATTTAGCTTAGCAAGTATTTCCTAAAAACTAATGCTCACTTAATCCGTGTACATCGTCATCCATTCCATTATATTTTTGAGTCACAGCCTTAATATTTCTAAACAAAGCAGACAATATCATAATGGGTTGTTCTGATTCGTGATGATAATGCTATTCTCCTTGGGTTGGTCAGGTTTCGATAGCAGGTTCTGCTATTGCCACACTGCAGAAAGAGTTATCCTCTACCTCTGCACATGCTGCTCAAAAGATCATCAAGCCAGTCAAGCCTCCATCTCCTAGTCTCCACCGTAAGGTTGTGGACGTGATGCCAGCGCCAACCCAGTCTCCGTTTAAGGATCTCTCCGAGAGATATAAGACGCATTTCGACACTCAGTTACAGACTCAGATAGGCGCTACGTTTACAGGGGAAATGGAGCAAATGTATAAGGATTTGGAAACAAAGGTTTGTAGTCCAGAGTGTTGTGCCCTCTAAAATAACATTGTGTGGAGTCTCACCTATTAGTACACCTTCTCTTCACCATAACGCCGAAGCCTCGCCACGTTATCTTTGTTTCAGAACCCATCTGCATCACAAAGAAAGCCCACCTTGCTATCCTCTTCCTCTTCCTCCCTTCTTCATATATCTGTTCCCAGCCTGTGTCACAACCCCTCTTTGTCTTTTCAGGATTCACTCTTATCTTGCTTCCATTTTATCCATCTTTCACTACTGCCAAAGTCAAGTTCAGAAACTGTACTGTATGTCACTTTTTGTGACCTATATGCATTTTCCATAGATCGTTGAGACTGCAGCAGTCCCATCCCCTGCAGAAGAGCCAGTTGTGCCACCTACTCTTGTAGCTGTAAGTATTTCTCTTGTGGGTGTATGTCAGGTCATATAAGTTATTGTTGTCTATTCAGGCGTCCTTTCATCCATCTTTTTCTAAATGTCAACATGTCAGTAAAACTATTGTATTTTGTTTTCAGGGCTTGAAGAACCTGACTGTGACTGAGGGTGAGTCTGTGACTCTGGAATGCCAGATCTCTGGTCACCCTGCCCCTGGCATCATGTGGTTCAGGGAGGACTACAGAATTGAAAGCTCCATTGACTTCCAGATCACTTATGAGAGTAAATGTGCCCGTCTGGTCATCCGCGAGGCCTTCGCAGAAGACAGCGGTCGCTTCACTTGCACTGCTACTAGCAAGGCTGGAACTATCAGCACATCCTGTTACCTGCTTGTCAAAGGTAAACAGGCAGTTTAGTTTTCAACATTTCTGTCTACAAAACTAAGTACTGTTGAAGTGTAATACTGTACTGCCGAATGGTTTATTGGTTTATGAATGTGCTAATACTTGTATACATTTCTTCCTTCTAGTAACCGAGGAGATTGAGACCCGGGAAGAGATGACACAACAAGGCACTGTCACTGTATTTGACCTTACTACTCAAGAGAAACTGTGAGTGCTAACTATTTTATACCACTACATTTGGAAACTCTTGACATGTACAGTTATGAGTCATGCCATTTATTGACAAGGGAAAACGGAATCATTCTATGATACCTATCAAACATTATGAAACCATTCGCCAGCAAGTCATACTGAATCTTCCCTGATTGAGTTTTGCGAATGGGGATGAAAAAATTGGACTTGTTTGATATTACATTTTCCCTAATTGATGTATATTTCTAATGCCCTTCAAACAGTTTTACTGCTGAAGCAAAGGAGGAGACCATGTCGGAGGTGAGCACTGCCATCGCCACCGCAGGTTCACCAGTGGATACTGCAGATGCCGTCGCTCCTTTCTTTGTCAAGAAGCCAACTGTACAGAAGTTGGTGGAGGGCGGACGTGTTGTCTTTGAGTGCCAGATCGGAGGCAGCCCCAAGCCACACATGTTCTGGAAGAAGAGTGGAGTGCCCCTTACTACAGGATACAGGTAGCCTACTTGTGATACATTTTCAATTCATCTCTATTTTGCATTTGTAAGACTGTGTTGATCATTCATTGTACTGTTTAAAATGTATAACTTATTCACCCATTAGATATAAAGTCCACTACAATAAGGAAAGTGGAGTGTGTAAATTGGAGATCTCCATGACATTTGCTGATGATGCTGGAGAGTACTCCGTCTTTGCCAGGAACCCGCTTGGAGAAGCCTCTGCCTCAGCTGGACTGCTGGAGGAAGGTCAGTTGCTTTAATCAAAATGTTGTTCAATCTCATGGACTACAAACTATGCTCAGTTAGCATTGCTTTTAAATCCAGTAATAGGATGCATCCTAAATGGCACCCTATTCCCTACATACAGTAGTGCACTACTTTTGTCCAGAGCCCTATGGCCTTTGGTTGAAAGTAGTGCACTATGTAGGGAATAGGGTGCCATTTGGGACAATCCGTGGCTTTATTTGGGTCCGTGAAATCAGACCATAATGTTTTAACTTTTGTTTACACATTGTATATTTTGTTTACAGGGGAATATGAAGAATACATGAAGAAACATGAAATGACATATAAGAGTGAAGTAATTACAACGGTGCAGGTGGATGTACCCCCTGTTGTTGTGAGCGAATATGACGACGACCAGATGTATAGGCAGAGGAGAATAACACAGCAAGCACAAACGCAAAGCTTTGTTTCAACACAGGTATGTGGATGAAAAGAAACACATTACTTATACAATGCAGAACTTATTTTGCTGATACCTGTTTTATTGAGGAAAGTTTTATTGACTGTGATATGTGGTTGTTTAATTCGCTCTGGATAAGAACATCTACTAAATTACTAAAATGTAAATGTAATTATTGTGATGGTATGGCATTTGATTTGTTCTCAGCCACCTGTTATGAAACAAGACAACAGCATGCTTTATTCCAATGTGTTTTTTTTTACAGGAATTCCAGATTTCTTCCTTTGAGGAGAGGATTATCCACGAGATTGAGATCCGCATCCTGCAAATTACCTACCAACAAATTGTGACTGAGGATCGGGAAGAGATGGTGACTTGTGCAGATCGTGAGGCTTTACAGTCAGCCTTTGCCACTCCAGTTAAAAACTACAGGATCATAGAAGGAATGGGTGTTACTTTCCACTGCAAAATGGCAGGAACTCCACTGCCCAAGGTAGTAAAGAAACCATACATTTGTATTTTACATTGAGATTAATATAACATTTAGTATATATTCATCAAACGTTTCTTGTCTTTCAAAAGATTGCGTGGTACAAAGATGGAAAGCGTATCCATCATGGTGGCCGTTACCAGATGGAGAGTCTTCATGATGGTAGAGCCAGCCTGCGTCTTCCTGTGGTGCTGCCAGAGGATGAGGGTGTTTACACAGCATTAGCTAGCAACATGAAGGGCAACTCTGTGAGCTCAGGGAAACTGTATGTGGAGCCCACTGCCATTGCAGGAGCTCAGCGTTACACGCCTGAACCTCAGGCAATGCAGAGAATTAGGTGAGATTTTTATTACCAAATGTAACAGGGTTATTACCAGATTTTAATTTATATTTGTTTAACATAGCCATCATAAAAACTTCCCAAGTATCACTGAATTTGGTATTTATTTGCTCAGGTCCCAGTCCCCAAGATCTCTGAGTCGCTCTCCCGGACGCTCTACTAGTCGCTCTCCTGCACGCTCTCCTGGTCGCAGGCTTGATGACACTGATGAGAGTCAGCTGGAGAGACTGTACAAGCCTGTGTTTGTCTTGAAGCCACAGTCATTCAAGTGCGCTGAAGGGCAGACTGCCAGATTTGACCTGAAAGTAGTTGGTAGACCCATGCCTGACACTTTCTGGTTCCACAATGGTAAGTGATGTGAAAACATATTCTCTTCTCTCAACTAGTTTTATGAAAATCATACATTTATTCCTCTATTTGTGTTCTTTTCAGGGCAACAAGTTGTCAATGATTACACCCACAAGATAGTGGTGAAGGAAGATGGAACTCAGTCACTGATTGTGGTTCCAGCCATGCCCCATGACTCTGGAGAATGGACGGTAGTTGCTCAAAACAGAGCTGGAAAAAGCTCTGTGACCATGACACTTACAGTTGATGGTAAGATCTTTGTCTTGTTTATATCATTCCTCATTTGAAGCTCAAATGAATTGTCACTTTGTATCGATACGTCACATACCGTTGTTGACTGATAACATTGTCCTTGTATATGTTTCTCCATTTACAGCCAAAGAAAATTTGATCAGACCCCAGTTTATTGAGAAGCTGAAGAATGTTAGTGTCAAGAAAGGCACTCTGGTTGAGTTGGCGGTCAAAGCCATCGGAAACCCCCTGCCTGACATTGTTTGGCTGAAAAACAGCGACATCATCTCCCCACAGAAGCACCCAAATATCAAGTATGTGTTTTGCCCCACCTTTTATCTCAATGTGCACATGCCTATGTTATTCATCAAGTGCACCAAATACCTCTCCAGTCGTTAAGATATGCATATTTGTTACTATCTTTATTTTACATGGCTGTACTTAATGCTGATTTACTAATGACGATGTCTGTTGTAGGATTGAGGGCATCAAGGGGGAAGCCAAATTCCATATCCCACAGTCGGTGAGCTCTGATAGTGCCTGGTACACAGCCACAGCCATTAACAAAGCAGGAAGAGATACCACTCGCTGCAGGGTCAACATTGAGGTAGATGCTGCTGAACCTGCGCCAGAGAGGAGACTCATTATCACCAAAGGAACCTACAAGGCCAAGGACATAGCAGCTCCAGAGCTGGAACCCTTGCATCTCCGATATGGTCAAGAGCAGTGGGAGGAGGATGACCTATATGACAAGGACAAGCAGCAGAAACCACAGTTCAAGAAGAAACTGACTTCTGTCAGGTTGAAGCGTTTTGGCCCAGTCCATTTTGAATGCAGACTGACCCCAATTGGTGATCCCACTATGGTGGTTGAGTGGTTGCATGATGGCAAACCCCTGGCAGCTGCTAACAGATTGCGCATGGTTAATGAATTTGGCTACTGTAGTCTTGACTTTGAAGTTGCCTATGCCAGAGATAGTGGTGTCATCACCTGCAGAGCCACTAACAAGTTTGGAGTTGATCAGACCTCAGCTACACTGATTGTAAAGGATGAGAAGAGCCTTGTTGAGGAGACACAGTTACCTGAGGGCAGGAGGGAAATACACAGAATTGATGAGATGGAGCGCATGGCTCACGAGGGAGGACCTTCTGGAGTCACTGGGGATGAGTATTCAGAGAAGTCAAAGCCTGAAATTGTCCTTCTTCCTGAGCCAGCAAGAGTGCTGGAAGGTGACATTGCAAGATTCCGTTGCAGAGTGATTGGCTATCCTACGCCTAAGGTTAACTGGTACCTCAATGGACAGCTCATTCGCAAGAGCAAGAGAATGAGGCTTCGCTATGATGGCATTTACTATCTTGAGATTATAGATATCAAGTCATACGATGCAGGAGATGTCAAAGTGGTAGCAGAGAACCCAGAGGGCACAGCTGAGCATCTGGTGAAGCTCGAGATCACACAGAGAGAGGACTTCAGATCCATTCTCCGTCGCGTCCCTGAACCAAAGGCACATGACACTACTGAACATGGGAGAGTTAGCTTTGAAGTTGTGAAGGTTGACAGACCAGCTGATGCCCAGCCAAAGGAAGTTGTCAAACTGAGGAAGACTGAAAGAGTCATCCATGAGAAGTCCACAGAGGAGACAGATGAGTTGAAGAGCAAATTTAAGCGCAGGACAGAGGAAGGTTATTATGAAGCCATCACTGCTGTGGAGCTCAAGTCCAGAAGAAAGGATGAGTCCTATGAGGATATGCTTAGGAAGAGGAAGGAAGAACTGCTTCATCACATGAAAGAGTTGACTGAGGCTGAGAAGAAGAAAGAGATGGAGGAGGGTCAACTCACCATACCCACAATCAAACCAGAGAGAATACAGCTCTCTCCCAGCATGGAAGCTCCAAAGATCTTGGAACGCATTGCTAGCCAGACCGTGTCTCAGACCGAGGAAGTTCGCTTCAGAGTCAGAGTTGTCGGCAAACCAGAACCTGAGTGCCAGTGGTTCAAGAATGGAATTCTGCTGGAGAAGACCGATCGTATTTACTGGTACTGGCCTGAAGACCACGTGTGTGAATTAGTGGTCAGAGATGTCACAGCAGAAGACTCTGCTAGCATCATGGTCAAAGCCATGAACATTGCTGGAGAGACATCAAGCCATGCATTCCTGCTGGTGCAAGGTAAATGATCTATTTATTATCTATTTCAATGCTTGTATTCTACAAATAGTTAAAGGTCTAATGCAGCCGTTTTTATCTCAATATCAAATCATTTTTGGGTGACAATTAAGTACCTTACTGTGCTTTGTTTTCAATTAAAATAAGAAATTTGCTAGGACAGTCTTGGAGTGTCTGAGTAGGGAGGGGAAAAAGTTGTTAATTGCAGAGGTTTTGAACTGTTCTTGGTCTATTATCTAATTTATAGCCTGGTGATGTCACCAGGTGCCATCTCACCAAAACAGGCTGAAATTTCAGGCAGTCTTTTCAAACAGCTCTTAAATTTAAAGGGCATTATCATTTTCACAATTTCACAGTATTATTCCAACCTCATATTGTGGAAATACAGTGCATTCGGGAAAGTATTCAGACCCCTTGACCCTTTCCACATTTTGTTACATTACAGCCTTAGTCTAAAATTGATTAAATTGTTTGTTTTCCTCATCAATCTACAAACAATACCCCATAATGACAAAGCAAAAACAGGTTTTTAGAAATTTTTGCAAATGTATTAAAGCAGAAAAACGGAAATATTACATGTACATAAGTATTCAGACCCTTTACTCAGTACTTTGTTGAAGCACCTTTGGCAGCGATTACAGCCTCAAGTCTTCTTGGGTATGACACTACAAGCTTGGCACACCTGTATTTGGGGAGTTTCTCCCATTCTTCTCTGCAGATTCTACAGCTATTTTCAGGTCTTTCCAGAGATGTTTGATCGGGTTCAAGTCCGGGCTATGGCTGGGCCACTCAAGGACATTCAAAGACTTGTCCCGAAGCCACTCCTGCATTGTCTTAGCCGTGTGCTTAGGGTCATTGCCCTGTTAGAAGGTGAACCTTCGCCCCAGTCTGAGGTCCTGAGGGCTCTGGAGCAGGTTTTCATCAAGGAGTTCTTTGTACTTTGCTCCATTCACCTTTCCCTTGATCCTGGCTAGTCTCCCAGTCCCTGCCTATGAAAAACATCCCCACAGCATGATGCTACCACCACCATGCTTCACCGTAGGGATGGTGCCAGGTTTCCTCCAGACGTGACACTTGGTATTCAGGCCAAAGAGTTCAATCTTGGTTTTATCAGACCCAGAGAATCTAGTTTCTTGTGGTCTGAGTCCTTTAGGTGCCTTTTGGCAAACTCCAAGCGGTCTGTCATGTGCCTTTTTACTGCAGAGTGGCTTCCATCTCTCCACTCTACCATAAAGGCCTGATTGGTGGAGTGCTGCAGAGATGGTTGTCCTTCTGGAAGGTTCTACCATCTCCACAGAGGAACTCTGATAGAGCTCTAGAGTTTCTCTGTGGAGATGGTAGAATCTTCCAGAAGGACAACAATGGCCTTTATGGTAGAGTGGACAGACGAAAGCCACTCCGCAGTAAACCAAGGCCCTTCTCCCCCGATTGCTCAGTTAGGCCGGGTGGCCAGCTCTAGAAAGAGTCTTGGTGGTTCCAAACATATTCCATTTAGGAATGATGGAGGCCACTGTGTTCTTGGGGACCTTCAAGGCTGTAAAAAATGTTTGGTATCCTTCCACATTTCTGTGCCTCGACACAATTCTGTCTTGGGTCTCTACAGACAATTCATTCGACCTCATGGCTTGGTTTTTGTTCTTACATTCATTGTCAACTGTGGGACCTTATATCGACAGGTGTCATGTCCAAATCATGTCCAATTAATTGAATTTACCACAGTTAAATTAAGTTGTAGAAACAGCTCAAGGATGATCAATGGAAACAGGATGCACCAGCTCAATTTTGAGTCTCATATCAAAGGGTCTGAATACTTATGTAAAGAAGGTATTTCTGTTTTTTATTTTTAGTACATTTGCAAACATTTCTAAAATCCTTTTTCCGCTTTGTCATTATGGAGTATTGTGTTAGATTGATGAGGATTTAAAAAAATATATATTTTAGAATAAAGCTGTAACGTAACAAAATGTCGAAAAAGTCAAGGGGTCAGAATACCTTCCAAATGCACTGTATATATAAAACAGGTGAAAATTAAGTTTTTGGCAGCACTGGGCCTTGTATGCACTTTTACATCGAACTATAGACAACTGTTGTATGTCCACATTGAAAAAGCACAATAAATATGTGTATTTCCTTTGTTTCACTTTAGCCATTACAGTTAATAGCTTTACTCAACAACTAGAGGATGTGGAAGCGAAAGAGAAGGACACCATGGCGACCTTTGAGTGTGAAACAAATGAGCCTTTCGTTAAAGTCAAATGGCTGAAGAACAATTCAGAGATTTTCTCTGGAGACAAATACAGGATGCACTCAGACAGAAAGGTTCATTTCCTTTCTGTACTGATCATCAACATGAAGGATGATGCAGACTACAGTTGTGTTGTTGTTGAAGATGACCACATCAGGACCACTGCCAGACTCAATGTGGAAGGTTGGCAGTTTTTCTTACTATTTTACTATATCACTATATCACTGTGAAAATAGTGAAGTTGGAATACAAACAGTAACTCTGAAACAGTTATACTTAGCAATGTCTCATTGTGCAGGTGCTTCACTGTCAATTGTGAAGAGGCTGGAGAACATTGAAGTGCCTGAGACCTACTCTGGGGAGTTTGAGGTTGAATTATCTCGAGAGGATGCTGAAGGTACATGGTATTTCAATGACAAGGAAATCACTCCCAGCAGCAAATATGTTACCTCCTCCCGTCGTGGACGCCATGCCTTGACTGTCAAAGACGTCAAGAAAGAAGATCAGGGAAAATATACATTCAAAATTGCTGATATGCAGACCAGTGCCTCGCTGAAGATGAAACGTGAGTTGTGACTGTTATTGGTGTTGTTAGCTTGTTCTCTTCCAATCCATGTCAAGACAACTATTACTGTTGAAAAAGTGGGATGAACTGCGCAATAATATCAATGTCTTTTCCTTCAGTGCGCCCTGTGACGCTGATGCAACCCCTCACTGACCTGACAATCTGCGAGGGTGACATCGCTCAATTAGAAGTGCGATTCTCTCAGGAAAACGTTGAGGGAACATGGATGAAGAATGGCCAAGCAATCTCCGCCACAGATCGTATCCACATCGTTATCGACAAACAGGTCCACAAGCTGCTTGTTGAAAACGTGAGCAGAGACGATGCTGCAACATACTCCTTCGTTGTCCCAGCACAGGATATCTCCACCTCTGGGAAGTTGAACATTCAAAGTAAGTCACTTTTATCAGTCTGACTATATTCATATTGGTATAGTTCTATTGTGAATCATCAGGTATTAAAAAAAAAATGTCTCTGTGTTTTACAGTGATTGATATTTTGAGCCCACTCACTGATATTACCGCAGTTGAGGGCACCAAGGCTGTTATGGAGGCTAAAATCTCTGCTGCTGATGTTACCTCTGTGAAATGGTACCACAATGACAAACTTGTGATGCCCAGTGAGAGAATCCAGATGCTTGCAAAGGGATCCAAACAGCGCCTGGTATTCCACAGGACCTTTGCCTCTGATGAAGGAACCTACAAGCTATGTGTTGGCAAAGCTGACTCTAGCTGTAAACTGACTATTGAAAGTAAGTTGTTTTTACCGATTGTGTTAAATGTTGATTCAAACTACATTGATACAGACCCTATTCAACGTGTTTTGTTATTTTACAGAAATTCACATCACCAAGCATATGGAGGATCAAGTTTGCACAGAGACCCAGAATATAACATTTAAAGTTGAGGTTTCCCACCCTGGCATTGCCGCTGTGTGGACCTTCAAGAAACAACCACTCAAAGCTGGTCCAAAGCATAAGATTGAGGCCAAGGGCAAAAATTACAGCCTGAGTGTGATTAATACCATGAAGGATGAAGAGGGAGAATACGCATTCGCTGCTGGTGAACAGACATCCAGCGCAAAGCTTACTGTGTCAGGTATGTTTAACATCTTCATGATTTCTTACATCAACTCCTTCAGAATTGTTTTTACATTTCATGAATTGATATACATTTTCACTACCCTGACTCGAAGGTGTTTGCTGAGTAAAATCGGATTGGTTCCTTATTGGTTCCTTATTTTCTTCATATACCAGATTAAAGCTGTGTCTCCACCATCCACTACCCTTTCACTACCCTCTTTACCAGTTATCTAAAGTAAACCATGTCTCCATGTTCCCAGGTGGTGCCATAAACAGACCACTCCAGGACGTGACTGTGGCTGAGTCTCAGACAGCTGAGCTGGAGTGTGAGGTGGCCAACCCAACTGCTGAGGGCAAATGGCTCAAGGATGGACAACCCGTGAACTTCAGTGACAATGTCAACCATATGAACAATGGAGCTGTCAGACGTCTTGTTATTACCATAACCAGACCCAATGACATCGGTGAATACACTTACCAGGTCGCAAACTCCAAGACAACAGCCAACCTGAGAGTTGAGGGTGGGTGTTAAATCCTGAGTGGAATTTTTTATTTTTTTTTTAACTGGTGTTAGCATTAATAAATGCCTATTATATGATTGTTACATGACTGCTGAAATGTAATGTTTATGTTTGATTTCATAGCTGTGAAAGTCAAGAAGACACTGAAGAACCAAACTGTTACTGAGACACAGGAGGCAGAGTTCAGTCTGGAGCTCACACACAAGAATGTGAAGGGCTCACAATGGATTAAGAATGGTGTAGAGATCAACCCTAGTGAGAAATATGAAATCACAACTGATGGCATGGTCCACACCTTGAAGATCAAGAACTGCGACACACGCGATGAATCAGTTTATGGATTCAAACTTGGGAAACTATCTGCTAATGCTAGATTGAACGTTGAGAGTAAGTGCATATTTTAACTGTCACAAATTGATTTATGCAATCAAGTATACAAATGTATGTATACTTGAAATGTTTCTACTTACCCTTTGAGGTTTTTGACTCTCATCAATCTCTATTTCAGCAATCAAGATTGTGAAGAAGCCTAAAGATGTGACATCACTATTGGATGCCACTGCCTCTTTTGAGCTGAGTCTGTCCCATGATGACATCCCTATCAAATGGATGTTCAATAACAAGGAGCTTAAACCAAGTGAAAACGTCAAAATACTGTCTGAGAGAAAAGCTCACAAGCTGACCATTCAGAATGTGAAGACTGACAACCATGGAGAGTACACAGCTGTAGTTGGAAACCTGCAATGCAGCGCATCTTTATATGTTGAAGGTCGGTATTGAGTTTGATGAATAGACTAGAGTACTGGATACATGACTGCTGAATACTCAGTTGATACCTTTTACTTAAATTAAGATTTGATGTGATTCTTCCAGCTCTGCGTGTCATAAAACCCATCAAGAACATTGAAGTCCCAGAGACCCATGTGGCCACTTTTGAATGTGAAGTTTCACACTTCAATGTCCCGTCCACTTGGCTGAAAAATGGAGTGGAGATAGAAATGAGTGAAAAGTTCAGGATTGTGGTGCAGGGCAAACTTCACCAGCTCAAGATCATGAACACTAGCAGAGAAGATTCTGCAGAATACACATTTGTCTGTGGAAATGACAGAGTCTCCGCCACTTTGACCGTCAATGGTAAGTTTACTCTTCATTATCAATGAAGTAATCCCTAATCATATTATTGTCAGAATGTATCGTAACATTTTCCTTTTTACCTTAGCCATTTTGATCACCAACATGCTGAAAGACCTCAATGCACAGGAGAAAGACACCATCACATTTGAAGTGAATGTCAACTATGAGGGCATCACCTACAAGTGGCTCAAGAATGGTGTTGAGATTCCCTCCACAGATAGATGCCAGAGCCGCACCAAACAGCTAACTCACTCGCTCACCATCCGAAATGTTCATTTTGGTGATAGTGCGGAGTACAAGTTTGTGGCTGGTTCTGCTGCGTCAGCAGCAAAGCTTTATGTTGATGGTATGTTCTTAGTTTTCTTCCATTTTCAAAAAAAAGTTTTTCCTGTATATTTCACAATCTAAGGTCTTATTTCTGTGCTTTGTGTTTCAGCTCGCGTTATTGAATTCACCAAGCATATCAAAGATATCAAGATTACAGAGAAGAAGAGGGCCACTTTTGAATGTGAGATCTCTGAGCCTAATGTTCAGGTGATGTGGATGAAAGATGGACAAGAGCTGGACATTTCCGAAAGGTACATCTTATTACCAGTAATATTAGACCTGGTGAAGATACTAATGGGTATCATAATAAACTAATCTTAACTATTCATCTGTATCTAACTGTTATTTGTAAATGCCTTAACAGATACACCGTATCCACCGAGAAATTCCTGCACCGTCTAATGATCCAGTCAGTCCGCATGTCTGATGCCGGAGAATATTCTGTAGTCGCTGGTGCAAGCGTGTCAAAGGCTTATCTCACCGTGGAGGGCAAAGATGTCCGCATTACAGAGCCTGCTGAGAAGAAAATGACGGTGAATATGATTTTTTTTATGTACAGAAAAAACACACTTTTTATTATCATTTTAAAGATGATTAATATCATGATTAATTTCTAGGTTGTTGAGAAACAAAGAACGACGTTTGAGTTTGAAGTCAATGAGGATGACATTGAAGGTCGCTGGCTGAGGAATGGTGTTGAGCTCCAGTTTTCCGTTGAGCAGAGGTTTAGCTATGTTTGCATTAGAAAGCTCCATCGTCTGACAATCACTGAGACCTACAGAAGTGATGCAGGTGAATACACCTTCATCGCTGGCAGGAACAGGACCGTTGTGACACTTCATGTCAACAGTAAGTCAAACTTCATGGTATTGGTTTTATGGGAAAATATATTTAATTGCCCTACGGTATGTCTGTATAATAGTTACAGTAATAACTGCAGTTATATGTCCTTGCCTGTAGAGGGCATTGCAGTGCCCTCCTACTAAAGTAGCAGCATAGTAGGTATGGACTACGCTGATAAGAGGATACAGTATGTCATTTTTTAACAGCTGGATTCAAAGTGATGATGACAATGGTCGTTCCTCAGTGTTGCATCTTTCTTCATCACATTTCTTATTTCATATTTTTTTTTTTTCATTTAGTCCCTGAGCCACCTCAGATCATTAAGCACATGCAGCCCCTGTCTGTGGAGGCCGGCAAACCTGCTCGCTTCTCTGTGGAAGTGACTGGCGTCCCCCAGCCCCAGGTGTTCTGGTACAAGAACTCCCAGGCTCTCTCCACAGGCTTCAAGTGCAAGTTTCTGCGAGATGGAAATGAGCACTGTCTGCTACTCATTGAAGTGTTCCCAGAGGACGCAGCGGTCTACAACTGTGAGGCCAAGAATGAAGGTGGTGTTGCCACCAGTTCAGCTGCACTGAATGTCGAAGGTAACCATTAAATTTTTTGTGTGATAATAATACCAAGTCAACAGAAATTATGACATAACAGAAGAACAATTGTTGTCAAAAACGAGTTGTAAAAGTACAACATTCTTACAAATTTTATGCATTCCGTATATAATTATTTTATTGGACCAACCTTTTTATAGAGTGTTAAGATGACCATGATGTTTTTGTTTAGTCGCCGAAGATATTACCTCACAAATAAAGAACTGAAATGGTTTATTAATATAAGAAAGTTGCTAATTATTTTTCATTTCAGTTTCAGAAGTTGTTTCTCCTGACACAGGAGCTCCTCTGTCCCCACCTACCATCATCTCACCAATCAGCAACACCTCAACCACTGAGGGAGAGTCTGCCAGATTCCAGTGCAAAGTTACTGGAGAAGGTATTTTGCACATTACATTGTTGGGATGAGTTGGAATAAAAACATGTTGTTGTGGGTGTAATGGGTGTAATTGTGGAAGTATACCTTTTGTTATTAGTTGTCCTATTGCATTAGAAGGTGAGGCATGTGAACCTCTCCATAATAAAAAATAAATTGTATTATAAATCCTTGTTGAAAACATACTGTGATGTTTCAAGCAGAGACCTGGATCAGACAGAGCTCATTTGTCAGACATTCATTTTTAAGAGTATAATTTAACTTTATTTTGTATGTATGTACGTTTGCTGGCAATTATTATTAATAAATAAATACAAAATTATTCTAAAACAATATATAGTTTTAAATCCAATCCTCCATTTGTAGCTCTGAAGATGTCCTGGTACCGTGGTGAGAAGGAAATTAAGCAGTCAGACGTCTTCAGGATTTCTACATTTGATGACACCTGCCAGCTGGAGATCACCAGAGTGTACTCTGAGGATGAGGGGGAATACACCTGTGTTGCCAGAAACGCAGGAGGAATGGTCACATGCTCTGCACATTTGAAACTTGATGGTGAGTTTGCATACCTTTCTGTAACCAGATGGTTACCTATACCCGGAATAGATTCCGACTCTACTCTTGCTTATAGCTACACTGGGGTCGGGCAGGCTTCCTGTTTAGATTAAGACACCGTGGAGCCGGCGTGAGATATGGCTCGGAAAACGTACCTGAATCCAGGGATGAGAAATTAGTTGTACTTCAAATTGTCCCATTATCTCAATTGTTAAACCGAGAAGGTTGAATGACTGCTATTTAAATGGCAGTCGTTCAATCTTCTCAGTGTAACAGTTGAGATAATGGGACAATTCTGAGAAGAACGCATTTCTGGATTGAGGTACGTTTTCCGAGTCATATCTAGAAATATTATCATTTGTAGCCAAATAACTAATTTAGCTGATAAATAACTTCAATATATAATATGATTATGCAGTATCCTCTTAAATATGTAATATTTTCTCTATGCACATGACTTTCACTAGAAATATACACACATGGATATGTGTATCTGTGTCCATCCATAAAAATGCTAATACTCAATTAATTGAACGTACTTCCTTTCAGGGCAAAAACAAACTATGGATATTACATCTGATTCTCAAAGGCATGTCTCATCCAGTCTTTCATCAAGCTTCTCAAGTGTAAAGAAGGAGCAAATTGCCCAAAGGCCCACTTTTATTCACCCAATAGAAAGCTGCGTCGTTCAGCATGGTGAAGTGGCCAGGTTTCATGCTTGTGTGTCCAGCATGCCAAAGCCAGAGATTAGCTGGTATCATAACCAGCAGCCAATTAAGCCTATCAAAGATATTGTCTTTCATTTCGATGAGATGACAAACACTGCCACATTAATTATAGTCGATGCTTACTCTGAGCATGCTGGACAATACACTTGCAAAGCAACCAATAACGCCGGAGAGGCGATGTGCACAGCAACCCTTGCAGTAACCAAAGAAGGTAACTCGTTTTTTACCTTGAATTAGCCTTTAATTTTACAACACCGTGTAATTAATCATCTATTAATTTTCACAAAATTCCTTTCTCCAACCGACACCTCTCATTAAACCAACCAAACGACTTTCTTCTTCTTCTTGGGAAAAACCTTTTTGCTTTCCCATGTTCTATATAGTTTACTAACCTCACAATTTCAAATAGAATAGTAGAAATATGTTAGTCACTTTTTTAGTTCTAATTCCTAGATGGGTATATGCAGCTTGAGTAGAACACATTCTCTTCTTGTCATTCTTCTCTGTCACTCCTTGCTCTCCTTGCAGCTTGAGTAGGTAGTACATTCTCTTTTTGTCATTCATCTATCGCACTCCTTGCTGTCCTTGGTTGTGGTATCCCTCTCAGCGATAGCTCGATGGACTGTGCATGTTGTAGCCTATACCCTCTCCCTATTTGGACTTGTGTCAGACTGCCAAACTTTGCTTTGTTTGTTTATACCCCTGTTTGTACCCCTGTTTTGTACCCTTGTTTGTACTATCAAAGTGGAAAAGTTCAAATTATTGTAATCAGTTGAAGGGTTTGAGTTAAAATTGTTAGCATAACCTCTGAAAAGCATTTTTGTTCAGCAGGATATAACTTCAAGGAAATTACATCTGGGCTAAGCATTAAGTCCAAAATTGTTTCTTGATATGAGCAATCTCAAAATGATAGACGGATCAATTCAGTATCTCATTTAATTGGCAACCATTTTTCTGTAAGTTTGTAGATCTAGGCTCTCACATACAGAGAGGATGAAATTAAGCCAAAATGGAAAGGAATTGGTACCCATCATCATCATAGATTATCGTCTTAAATCACACCAACTCTTCATTTCCTTTACAGTTACCCATATGAAGGAAGAGATTGAAGCAACCATTGAGCAAGAAGTCAAAGGTAAGACTCATTTACACTCTTCATTACTGAAATGTACTTCATCAACCCCTTAGTTGAATGACATGTACCTGAGCATATGGATAAGTGATTTATGAATGTTCACACTGCATGCAAGCGGAAAATGTTTTTGATGCAAAATGTTCATCTTATGTATTCTTCAATATCGACAATGTTATGTCCTTGTATTATGTGATTGGTTTTTGTACAGCAAGCACTGATTAAAACTGCTTGCTTTTAGAAGTTTTAGAAAAATGAGTTTTGGCATCTATCAATCTTATCCTTTACGCATGAGGGTTCTTAGTGGATTGTAATGGATTCCCAAAAAGGTGCAGGATGTGTATCTTTTAAAGTTTCCAGACCTCAGGAAATTATCCTTTAAAAGATATGGGAATAGCCACATCTTTTAATTGCTTCTTAAAGTGTATTGCATTTGGAACTCTCCTCCTGCAAATATTTCTTAGACTGGCTTGCAGATAGTGGTATGTGATTAATTGTTTGCTTTTAAAATAACATGATTATACCTGTAAACTATATTAGTTCGAATAAACGCCTTCTCATACAATTCTAGAGCTGCTTTTACAAGTTTTACTTATTTGTATCATTGGAGAGTCATGTTTGTCATGAAATATTTTTTAATAATTTACCCTCATTCAAAGGATTAGAAAGGGCGTTTATTCATCTTTCTGCAAGTCAGGTAAGGAATATTTAGCTTAAGAATACACTAAGTAAAGCAAAAGCAAGCTTATTTAAAAAAAAGCAGAGCAGGTTATTTTGGAAATTATTATGCTTTTTAGAAATTTATGTTTTGAAGAAATGTCCACAGAAGAAGGAACAAAACATCCAGCAATTTTCGTGTCAGAATCTTTAAAAAAGAATCAAGTCTTGCGTTTATTCGAACAAATATGGTGAGTGAAATTGTTTTTTTATGGCTATGTGACTTGCTGCATGTACTTAATATTTTCATTAATATTCATTTAAAAAATTTGAATTTTATTATCTTTTTTTTTTACCCAGATGGAATTTTATTGAAAGGTTTTTTTCTTTTTTCCAGAGTTGTTTTATAATAAAAGGACTGAATCCTGGGAGAACAGAGGACAGATGCGCAAAGCCGTTTCAGACACGGAGGACTTGGATCAAGCAAACAATTCATTCATCAAATGGAATGGGGCTGATAACATTAAGCCATTTTTTATAAAAAAGCTGAAATTCCAGAATGTTCTTGAGGGAGAACCTGCAGCATTAAGATGCAGATTGGTAGCTTTCCCGATCCCAACCATATTATGGTTTCATAACAATAGACCGATTCAGAAAGAGCGTCGTCGTAAAATACGTACAGAGAGCACTATGCACATACACGCTACTAGTTTAATCATTGATAGTATCAAAGACAAAGACTCCGGCTGTTACAAAGTAATGGCTATTAACACAGAGGGGTCTGCAGAGTCCATAGCATCACTTCTGGTGTCAATGAGGGAAGAACAAGATGCCAATTATCTAAGCCATGTTAGACGGTCAACTAGACCTCATGGAAGCTTAGATTCGTTGGTTGATCAAAAAAAAGAGAAAAAGTTTAGGGTTGACCTGAGATGCGTTGGATCTCCATTTGATAAAAAGTCCAAACCGAGGGGTAGATCTAGGTCTAAGGATGCGCCGGTTCGCACCTTGTACTTCAGAAGCTTATCACCAACAAGAGGGAAAAATAAAGAAAGTAATCTGAATGAAACCGCATCTGAACGAGCCCGCTCTCCACCTTCTATGTTTGGGGGAGAAAGGGTTAGTAGGTCTGAAAGGTTTAACGACAGACACAGTGACATCTACTGTGACAGACATACTGGCAGATTCAGCGACAAATTCAGTGACAGGTGCAGTGATAGATACAGCGATAGATTTAGTGACACAGAAAGCCTGCACGGAGAAGTAAAAGTAAAGCTTGGCCTGTTACAAAATGCTGTCAAACAAAAAAAGAGGCTCTCTATGTCCACAATGTCATCATCAGAGTTTGACTTGGAGTCAAACGCAAGTGAATCTAGCTATGCAGATTATGTTGATCGATTAAGGGTCAAGAAGCCTGCCTCCTTACCTGGAGATTTACAGCATGCTCGACCTTTTGAAAGATACAATAGAAACGATAAAGTTTCTGCAGAATTCTATGGTAGATATGACATAATTCCCACACATAGTGCTGCATCGACACAGACCCATGTAAGGCATTCATTTGAACCTCAGTCTCGATCTAGGGCCATTCAAATGTTGAAAAGTGAACTACCAGCGGCAGGAAAAGAAAAGGACTTTGAAACACAAATGGATGAAAAGGCCCTTACTCCAGGGGAACCTCAACATGAGGTCAGATTCGAACAAAAGATAGGTGAGGACTTAGAAAATCAAGGTGCACACTACATAGGAAATCAAGGTGAGGAATATTTAGGAAATCAAACGCGGATTTCTGAAGACCTAAAGACAAAGATGGAGGGGAGATCACCACACATTGCTGCACGGAGATCTCCAAACATTGCTGCATTGGATAACTTTTCTAGATCCAGCCCAATCAAACCACTGAAGGAAATACTTTCCAGTGAGACGATTATTACACAAGAGGATACTGTGAAGAGCACAGAACAATTTGAACATCCACCCAGCTCTGCGGAAAACCGCTATGAGAACATTGAAAGTGAATGTGAAGATAAGCTTTTAGCCTTGAGGATTAGAAAATGGCAAAAGGGAATGCAGATGGACCAAGAGGAACAGTTTGAGAATGAAACAGACCATTCGAAGGCAAGAGATTCGCCATACATGCGATCTGAAATGCATATTTATGGTGAGGAGGTAGAGACAAAAACAGCAATAGAAACTGTCAGTGAGGAGAAGCATTGGGAAGAGCATCATATATCCCAGGAAAAGGTCCTTTTATCCCAGGAAAATGTTTATGGCTTGAAGAGTGGAACTGAACAGAATCTGTCCCTTTCCCAAACCAAAGAGAAGAATGCCAGTGAGAAAACACAAGAAGAGCACCATGTATCCCGGGAAGATGCCCACTTAACAATGGAAGAGCTCCACGTACCCCAAGAAAATATTAATTCCCCAAAAGAGAGGCATGCCAATATTTATGGTGAGGGGCAAGGGAGAAAAACTACAACAGAAACTGAGGCATTCACTTCCCAACATTTGCCCTGTTCTCCAAAAGAGAGCTGTGCAGAGAGTAGTGGGGAAAAAACTTGGGAAGAGCACCATTTATCCCTTGAAAATGTTGTCCCTTTCCAGAATTTGCCCCATTTCCAAACAAGGAGTGCCAGTGTTAACAAAACCGGAGAAGAGCACCTTTTATCTCAGGAGAATATTTATGTATTGAAGAGTGACAGTGAACAGAATTTGTCCAGTTCCCAAACAACAGACAGACGTACCATTGAGAAAACCCGAGAAGAGTACCTTTCATCCCGAGAAGAGCGCCACCACTTATCACGGGAAGAGCTCCGCTTATCCCGGGAAAATATTTCTGGATTGAAGAGTGAAAGTGAACAGAATTTGCCCCGTTCCCCAAGAGAGAGACGTGCCAGTGTGAATAAAAAAGGAGAAGAGCACCATTTATCCCAGGAGAATATTTATGGGTTGAAGAGTGACAGTGAACAGAATTTGCCCCGTTCCCCAAGAGAGAGGCGTGCCAGTGAAAAGAAAACACGAGAAGAGCACCATGTATCCCAGGAAGGACTTCAGTTATCCTGTGAGGAGCTCCACTTATCCCGGGAAAATATTTATGAATTAAAGAGCGAAAGTGAAAAGTTTGGGAGTGAGGAAGAGGCTCTGGCCCATCGAATCATGAAATGGCAGCAAGACGTTTTGACTGAGCAGGAGAAAGCTGTTGACTTGGATTCTGATTGGGTTGGTGCGGATTACTCACCCTATGTTGCTAGAAAAAGGTCGGAATCAAAAATGGCTGCTGAGGGCACTGCTCTTGGATCAACCGCTCACTCTGAGGCAGATTCAGCGAGAAGAAGAAAGCCTTCCCCGGAAAAGACAGACTATGAAAAATTCCTGACTGAGGATGTCCCTCATGATTTCAGAGATGAGAGAAGGTCCACACAAGAAAAGACAGTAAACAAACATGTCCTTACTAAGAAGGATATTGCTCCTGAATATAGATATGACAGCTCCTCACCAGAAAAGACGGCAGATGAAACGTTCCTGACTGAGGATGCCCCTCATGAGTACAGAGATGTAAGAATAAAGTCTTCTGCAGAAAATACAACAAAGGAAATGCTTCTCCGTGATGATACAGCCCATGAAGGCCCAAAAAGGCCTTCTCCAGAAAAGATGACAAAGGAAAGGTTCCTGAGTGAGCATGCTCCTCATGACTACAGATATGAAAGAAGATCTTCGCCAGAAAGAACAGCAAAGGAAAAGTCCCAGAGTAAGGATGTCCATGATTTCAAAGATGAACATTTCCAGTGGCCCCCTCCTCCACAAACTGTTATTGATGAAACAAGGTTGCGGACCGAAAGTGAGTATTTTGTGAGCGAAGAGGAAGCTCTGGCTCAGCGCATCTTAAAATGGCAAGAAGACGTTCTCACCGAACAAGAAGAAGCTGTTGAATTAGAGTCTAACTGGGCTTTGGCTGAACATTCACAACACCCAAAGAAAACCGATGCCAGTGGACCCGATGAAGGTTACTCTAATGAACCTGTGAAAGAACGCTCACCTGTGAGAGAACCCTCCCCTATGAGACATCACATTGGTCAGCATGAAAGTTCCTCTTTTGAACCAGTCTCTTATCAGAATGAGAAGTCTCATGCAATGTCATTTGGGTCCTCACCTGTGAGAGAACGCTTGCCTGTGAAAGAACGCTCTCCAATTAAAGAGCGCTCTCCTGTGAAAGAATCCTCACCTATGAGACAACATCGAATTGGTGAGCTTGTCTCTCAAGAGGATTGGGCTATGGCTGAACTTTCACAACACCATCGTCAGAGAACTTATGCCAGTGGAGATGATGCCAATGACGGTCCTTCTTATGAACCTGTTTCTCATCATATAGAGAAGTTTCATCAAATGTCACTTGGGTTTCACTCACCGGTGAGAGGGTCCTCACCAGTTAGAGGGTCCTCACCAGGGAGAGAAACCTCACCTGGTAGAGAGCCCTCCCCTGGCAGAGAACGCTCACTTGGCAGAGTTCGATCACCTGTGAAAGAAGCCTCACCTGGTAGAGAAGCCTCACCTAGGAGAGGCCGTTCACCGTTGAGAGAACATCACATTGGTCAGCATGGCTCTCAAGCCGAAGTTGGTGCAGAAGGGCCTTCCAATTGGGAATCCGACTTAAGACCTGATGAAAAAGAAAAAGTGCCTATGAGGACCACAGAGAGGAAAGAAGAACACAGAGAAATGCTATCAAAAGATGACCTTCACCAAATGGACATGCATCAGAGGACAAAAGAATTTGATAAGACTTCACCGAAAACATCCCTACCTATCTTTGTGAGAGAAATCTCATCCATGAAAGTAAAGAGGGGAGAGATGACAGACTTTAAATGTCGTTTCCGGGGAGACCCTCAACCAACTGTCACTTGGCTGAAAGATGACCAACCAATCAGTCAAAACCCAGACTTTGATATTCTCATCAAATTGAATGAAACCACATTAACCATCTACTATCCGACTATATACCATGAGGGGACATTTAGTTGTGTTATCACTAATACATTTGGAAAGTCAACCTCCTCTGCCACACTAGAAGTTACTGAGAGTGAGCAATTAAGAAAATCACCATCGCCGGTGGCCTCGCGTAAAGTGAAAGTGACAACAGATTATGAAATTAGTGAAGAAGATCTTGAGCAAATGATTGACGAGGAACTTGAATCGTACATGGACGTTGAAACGGATGAGAAATCCTTTTTACAGGTGCCTCAGGCTGTCATGTACAGACCTCGTGCTTCAGACTCACAATATTCTACTTCTCATGTCGAGATCAGGATCACTGCTCCAACACCAGTCCCATTCGAAATGATTGAAAAAGACGCAGAGATGTCTGAGGACGATGGCAGTTCCCATCCTATGAAACACAAATTCACATTCTCCTATGATCCGAGTGATGCCGCTAAGGTAGTCAGTAAATCTGAGAACATAAGCTCTTCAGAAGGCCAAACCAGTAAGGTTGAAAGCAGTTCTGATGTGTACTTCCAACCAGCTGTTGCTATTGCTGGATCTTCTGAGGTAGAAGCAGCCATGGCTGGTGAATGGGAACAATATATACTATCTGGAAATTCAGAAGATTTGAGGCAGTCCCCTCTGAGTGATACTGGTGATATTACTGACCAGGCATTGATGCTGACTTTGGACAGAACTGTAGGTTCCCACAGCCTTAAAAAGACTGTTCCAAAAGTAACTAAACCAAAGCAAAGTGTTTCAAAAGAAGCACCTACTATTACTGGGTGTGGTCGGCAATCATCTGCTGCAGTAGTCGAAATGTCACATATTATGCAGGCCTTTGAGACACCTGTGTTGTCAGAGGCACCTGCATTGTCTGATACCACTGTTCATGAAGTGAAAAAGTCCACAGAGTCATATATCCCTGAGGATATCCCAGAAGTTTCAATCCATCCTGAACAGGATGATATGTCATTGGTAACTAATGTTGTGGAAGGAACTCCACTGCAGGCCAAACAAGACACTATATTAGTGGAAGGTAGTTATACACAAATTTCAAGGGAAAAGTCAATTTCCCCCAAAAGTGGACCAGAGGTTGTCTTACTAGAAGGTAGTAATACACAAATTTCAACCAAAGCGAAGACAGACTCTCCAAAACGTGCCCCTGAGCGTGGCCAGACCATGTCTACTACTCAGGAGGAAGACAAGGAAATCTGTATGATTTCAGGAGAAACTGTTGAGGAAGCTGGCGTAATTGACACCCATGGTGACTTAAAACACTTTGTTCCCCTCTCAAGTGTAGCAGAGGTGCAGGAGTCACCAAAACTTGTCAGACCTGAGGCAGTTAAGGCAGTAAAGACTAGCCATTCTCCAGAAAGTATAGGACCTGGTGTGATAGATGAAAGTATGAAAGAGGACAGTGAAAGTGCATTTGTCAGTACTGGAAGTAGCTTCATTCCTTGTGAGAAAGTCCCAGTGTCGGAGACCCCAGACGATGTTTCAGCGTCAGTCGGTAATGAGGTTGTAAAGCCAAAAAGATTCTCTGGCTCATTTGCAGCTCCAGAGGTTCAGAGATTGGACACTGAGTCTTCTGTTGGCGAGGACATGACTCATATGAATGAAAATATGTCTATATTTGAACGCTCAAAGGGTTGCGCATTTGTCAGTGTTAGTGGGGCACGTAGTGAAATTGTTAGTGAAAAAACTGCAGAGGAAAACGAGGAACATGCTGATGCTGAGAGTGGTGAGCCTTCAGTGGTTTCAAAATCAGTGAGTATTAAGTTTAAAGAAGATGGTTTTACAGATGATCTTGCTGCACAAGGTTCACAACAGCAAGCAGAGGCTAAACCAGACAGTGTTTATCTAAGTACGGCTGTCAGTCAAGGTGCTACAGGTTTGACCTCACTTGAAGAGGAGGCAGTGACCTTCAGTACTGTTTATGACTACTACAACCCACCAACTGAGTGGGGCAGACCCCTATCACCAGAGTCGGAGATGTCCATTGAGTGTGGTAGCACATTTAGTGAGGAATTAACAGAAATCGAGCGGTTCTATACGCCAGCTTCTTCAACTGAAATTTCGCAGCTCCCGAAATCTCCTGAATCTTTCCACACTCCTGAAACTGAAACTCCAGCTGGTTATATGACCCCTAATGAGTACGCCTTCTCTCCTCTTGAACATAAAAGAACATCTACTGACTTCAGTGAGAGGTTATTTTCTCCTGCTAAGTTCTTGAGGTCACCCGATGATGAGGGCATTGAGACAACTCCCCCTGCATTTAGCTTAGAGGAAGGAATCTTCCTCTCAGAGCGTGCCCTTGGCCTTGGAGGACTACAGGAAAAAGTCCAGGGAATCCCTCCGGCTTTCCTCAAACCTCTCACCAAAAGGAGAGTTTTTGAACAAGATTCGTTATCGTTTTACGCTGAGGTGTTTGGGTTACCTTCACCTGAAGTGAAGTGGTTTAGAAACAAAACTCAGCTTGTTGCAGAAGAAAGGATTATAATCGATAGAGATGGCGACAATATCACACTTGTTATTCAAAACATTACGAAAGCTGATCAAGGTGAATATATTTGCGAAGCTGTTAACTATGTAGGAGAGGCAAAAAGCGTTGCACTAGTTGTAGTTATATCCAACGAGGCCAGATATATGCCCCCACCACCAGCAGTCACCCACCAGCATGTGATGGAGTTTGATGTTGAGGAAGATGATGACTCATCGAGGTCTTGCTCCCCTCAAGAGATTCTATTAGAGGTGGAGCTGGATGAAAATGAGGTTAAAGAGTTTGAGAGACAGGTGAAGATAATTACCGTCCCAGAATACACCGCTGACAATAAAAGTATGATAATATCACTCGATGTTCTCCCGAGTATGTACGAGGAGAGTGGAGTTGACTTTGTAACGCAAGAAAGGGATGATTTGAAAATAGCTTTTGAGGTTACAGAAATGCCACCACGCTTCATCAACCCAATTTGTGATATGGAAACCCCCGAAAATACAACTGTAATGTTTGAGTGTTCTCTGATGGGAATTCCCTCTCCCATAGTATCATGGTTTAAAGGTAACAAAAAGATCCCTCACGATAACAAGAAATACTTGTACTCATCTGATGGAGACAATCATTTCCTAAAGATCAGGAAAGCCAGCGCTCATGATAGTGGAATATACACCTGCAGGGCCATCAATGTGGTTGGGGAAACTCTTTGCAGGGCATCTCTTCTTGTGTTGAATCCTAAAAGCTTTATAGGGAAAACAAGAGGAAGAGAATTGACAGCTGTGTCTCTTGGTAGTGCTAAAGTTCAGCCTCAAAAGTTTGACTTGGTTGTTGGGAATGAGTTTGACAGTGAACAGGCATCAGAAATAGAGCTGGAATTTGAATTTGAGCAGGAAGCTGATGAATCACAAAAGGCTGTTAGACTCGTAGCCATGACAGACAATGAGATGAGCGAGCAGGGAGAGAAATATGTCAGTATAAATTTTGATGTTTTCGCAGAGCCCGCCAAAGATGATAAAATAGAATTCAAAGGAAAGTCATCGGAATCGTGTAGTTTCCAGTTTCAAATTACTGAAACTCCACCAAAATGCATTATTCCTTTGACAAACGTCACTGCAGCAGTAGGAACTCCAGTGGTACTCCAGTGTTTAGTTAATGGTAAACCTCATCCCACTGCTGAATGGTACAAAGATGGGGATCCAGTGAAAGACACTAGGTACATGATCCAAGAGAAAGCATCTGGACATTTTAATTTGATCATAACAAATGTCACTCAAAATGATGCTGGAGAGTACAAGTGCCTCATCCAAAATAAATCTGGATATACTGAAACAACTGCTTTGTTGAAAGTGTTCTAATCTCTTCATGTAATTTGTTTTCATGTGGATGTTGAACTCAATTAAGCAATTGTATGTTCGAAAAGTAGCTTTTGTTAATTATTCTGAGATACATGTGAAAAGTTTTCTGAAATTAAGTGTAGATCTTATTTATTGTGTATAGTGTGTAATCACTTCACACATAAGAGTAATTATAAATGTTATTTAATCATGTTTGGTATGTTTGAATGTTGAATGTTTGCTTTTCAAAATAGTAAAACAAAAGTTAATGCTTATTGTTTTATTTAATGTGACAATGTGTATGAATACTTACCACCCATGTGTAATCAAAACATTGTTATCAAGACATTCGTGTTAGGCCCAAAATGTCCAATGTTTTACTATTTCAAATTAATCATATAATTGAATATATAGTCAGACATAATATAACAAATACAAAAAACTCTGGGGCTTATCTAATTGATCCTTGGGGATTTCTCGGACCCAGATCAAGCGTACTCCTGAACGAAAAAGCATGCTCAATGGAGAACTGGTGATCCAATTCCCAGTGTGTAGTGTTGGAATTTACATTAGGGTAAACAGCATGACTGTCCGCCCCAGCACCTTTGTTATAGTTTTATTTTGTAGCCGAAATGGAGGTGAGGTGCGTAAATCAGTGTGGTAAAAATAATAATTACAGTACATATTCTGCTGTTCTATCGCGCGTGCAATGATGTCAGGAAAAACAGTGGGCATTGTTTTCAGTAACGTTGTTGTTGTAATATCCCAAACGGATGTGGCAGTTTCACCATTAAGGGTTCCAGCTTTAAGAAGTGCATGTCAAATTATCAATATATATGCAACCATGATAATTCCGTCTTATCATGATGCTGTACAATCAGTAATGTGCAGAATTTAAACATTTTCTTTGTGAATGAGTTTCTGATAATATTTTGTTTCTTTTGGTTAATGATTTTTAAAAAACTATATTGTACACAAAAAAATGCAATATCTAACACAATTTGAATCTAATATTGAATGTACTATTGTAGAGTTTATTTTTTCTTTAGGACTACAGTGGCAAAGTACATCCATTCAAAATTAAGCCTTGGGGTTGGCTGTAAAATTACATTTTTAAAAAGGATATGTTCATTATATACATTATATGTGCTGTAAATATGTGTTTCACTGTATGTTTGAGGCAATTGTATTCTTAATGAATACTGTATATTTGGGCTTATAAAAGATTTACCAATTTGACTGATCTCAATAAAGTACGACAGAGTATTCATTTGGAAATGGGAGTAATTGAAATTCATGATTTGTTTGTACAGAAATCACTTCAGTTTGTTTCTAACAGTGTTTATTTATGTATAAATAAAATAGTTATATACTGATGTATGTATTGTATGGTGTTTTTTTTATGTAAAGTAATGTTGATGTCAACCTTTAAGCTTTTGCAGCGGACACACGGTTGACCAGCATAACCCTGTCTTTAATGGACATTTTATCTCAATCTTACAAATTATTTTTTACACAGAATATTCTAGGTCGACTGTGACGACAGTGGAAGAAGAACAAGAATCCTACACCACTGGCCTTCAGTTACCTCAAACATCCAAAACACTTGAACTCCAGCCAGAGTCTAAATACTATTCTAGTACTTTAGAGGATAAAAAAGAAAAGCCTATATTTTTGACCCAACTCTCACCAGCAGCTGTCAATGTTGGGGAGTCAGCTAGATTTACTATCACAGTATCTGGCCTTCCAAAGCCTAGTGTTCAGTGGTTTCATAATGGGAAAGTAATTACTTCTTCATCAATTTACAAATTGGTTCAAGAAAAAGATGAGTATACCTTAATAATATCTGAGGTAAAAACAGAGTATGAAGGCGAGTACACTTGTACAGCTAGCAATAGATTTGGCCAGACAACCTGTACTACTTACCTGGAGGTAAGTAAGAGAGCTTCAACTACAGCTGAGCAATGGGTGGAAAAAATGTTCAAAGCCACTGTCCAACCTCCAAATTTCACTAGCCAAATCAAACCTATAAAATGCCAAGAGGGAGGTGAGGCTTACTTTAAATATAAAGTAACTGGTGATCCAATTCCTGATGTACAGTGGTATAAAAGTGCTCGTCAAATTCAGCCTGGTAAGTACTGCATTATAGTGAACAACCCAGATGGCTCTGGCTTCATCAACATGAAGGGCATTCAACAGCAGGACAGTGGTCTCTATACATGTAAGGCTTCCAACCCATCTGGGGAGGCCTCTTGTAGTGCTGACCTAATTGTGTTCAAAGAGCCTATCTCTGTATCTCAGCGTAAGGAACACATGGTTGTTCAAAAAGGTTATAAAGTATCCATGACTGCTGAACAAGCTACAGAGTCCCGCTTGTACGAGGTCAACCTTCCTGGAGAGACCAGGGCCAGAGATCAAGCAGGACATCAGATGGTGTACACCATTGGCACCGAGAACAGCCAGGTTGTTTCCAGTGAGCAAGTACAAACCCTTAGAAAGTTGGATATGTCTGCAGCTACTGTCCAAAGAGAGAGGGTCACCCACCAGGCTGCAGTTCTGCAGTCACATGAGGTACAAGAGAGAGTGTCTGTGGGTGTCACTCTTCCACCTGAAGTTTCAGTAGTTTCTACGAAACAACATCGTACGGCTCCCTTTCATACATCTGCTGTTCAGGATAGCCCACAGCTCACAGAGCAGCACTGTGACCGTATCCAAAGCCCAGTAGTCATAGAGCTTCAGTCTTCAAAAGAAAAGCCTTCAAAATTAATGTCTGCCACTTCCGAGGAGATAACCACCTTGGCGAGTGTAAGCACAGAGATGTCAGGTGAAAGGAAGACAGATAAAGTAAAGCCAACCTCCGAGCCAAAACATCTTGTCAGTAGTCATCTTGTTGAATCCCAACTGTCAATTTTAAAAGAACAATCGCAAGAGATTCCCAAGCCACAGGAGGAAAAAAGTTACAAAGTCAAAGAAGGCATTAAGATATTGTATTCTGCAATGTCAACTGAAAAACAGATGATTCCTGAGGGCCATACCACAGATGTGCCATCTTCTGACTCTGCTCTACAATCTTCAGTGACAAAAGAATCGTTCAAACCAATCCTAGTCTCAGTTTCTGAGACAAAACAAACATTATCAAAAGAGACTAAATTTACCATGCAGAGGCCAGAGGCAGAAAAGGCTCTCCTTCGTAAAGATTACATTATGAAATCTGCACTGACAGCTGAGGAAAAGCAGATGTTACAAGCTGAACACACAAAACAAGTGAAGAGTTTAGAAAGTGCTACCTCATTATTTTCTCAGGTCGAAGGTGAACAGGTACTGCATTTGCAGATAATTAGAGATCAGGATATCCTACCATCTGAGGAACCATTTACTTGTGAGAAACCAGCTGTAGAACAAGCAGGTGCCAGGAAAAGCCCTACTCTTTTACATACAGTAACCCACGATGAACGGACATCTGTCACTTGCGAAGATACGACTGAGTTTGAGGCGAAGAGAGACACAATGACCATTCAGCCTCAAAAACAAGCCCCTACCCCATTACATCTTCAGTCAGTTCATCCAGGAGGTGCCTTAACCAAAGAGGGAATTATTACCATTGAAAAGCCAGCCCAACAGACAGCAACACAGAAGCAGGAGAAAGCCAGAAAACACGCAGCATCCTCAGAGGAAAAAAGGGATCTTAGCGCAGATTATTCCAAAGATCTTGATGTGTCCGTGACAGGAGTCCAGTCAAAGCTTAGAACAGAACCCAGACCACAGAACATTCTTCAGGTCACATCAAAGCATATGCAGATATGCAAAGAAACACCATTTACTAGTGATGCCAAACAGCAGCGTGCATTAATCCAAAAAGAAGATCGTTGGAACATCATGCAAGTTACAAGTGTGGCAGATAGTCAAGCGTTAGAGGAGGGACATACTGAGAGTTTGACAGCTGTTGACAAATTTACATGCAAAACCGAAATAGAGCCTAAAGTACCTACTGAGCCCATACAAATAGAGGAGAAGGCGATCGCAACTGAGAGTAGTGCACTTCTAGAAGCAACAGAGCAAGATTTTGCCATCCAGATACAGGAAGGACAGTCTGTTAGACAGTCAATAATGATGGATGAAAAGCGTATATTGATTGGGGAAATGTCTCAGCAAATAAGCAAATCGGAGTCAACAAAAGTTAGCCTTAAAACTCAGCACAAAATGGCTGTTTTCGTTTCAGAGTCTGGAGAAAGTCGAACTCTTCCAAAGGAGCTCACATTTGTTATTCAGATTCCAAAACCAACCAGTTTGGACATCAGACGTCAGTTGAAAGATGCACTTCAGTCTGCTGTGGCTCTTGATCAGCCACTTATACTAGCAGACGTTGTTGGAAGTTTAGAGGCTACTGAGGTACAGGAAGTGAAGGTACTCAAGGAACCTAGGCGTGCGATGTTCACTTATCTTATCACAACACCAGGTTCCCCTATGGAAATAACACTTGCTTTTGAAGGTCAGTACCCCAAGACTGCAGATCTAAGGACTGAACTCCAGGCAGCTTTCTACTCAATTGTCTATCACGAGCAGCATGTTCTTACATCTGAGCAACCTGGCACACTGCAAATCGACAAGCCCCAAAGACTAAAGGTTAGCAGTGCATCCTCCAAAGAAATATTGTCATCGGTAGTTGAGACAGTAAAAGTAGCAGAAAGTGTAGTTGATTTCACAACACCTAAATCTCAGGCTGCTAAACGAAAGACAGAATCTCGGGCTACACATGAAACAGCAACAGCTGAGGAACGTATTGTGGTGCAAGAGTCCAAAGTAACTCAATCCAACTTGGGCGCTCAAGTAATGGAAGTTACTACAGAATCACATGCTGAGTTTGAACAGACAGTACAGGTGGCCAGACAGGAGGTTAGAACTATGACTGTAAAAGGTTATGAGAGAGATGTAGGTATGGTTGATATCATCACCGATATGCCCATGACATCCATTCCAACTGAACAGTCTTTAGATGTACTCATCCAAAAAGAACACAGGGAGGAATTTATTTCAGAAGAAGTCAAAAAATCTAAACCTCAAGGAAGCGTAAAAGATTATCCCATTATTGAAACTTTCCTTGAGGACATTACCACAGAGGAGCATTGTAAGGTTACATACACTGTGACAGTAAAGTATGTTACAAAAGCTAATTGGCTTTTCAATGGCCAAATAATTAAATCTGGCAAAGAGTTCAAGTGTTCCAAAGAACATGACACATACACACTTACAATCATGAAAATTATCAAGGAGAAGCACGAAGGAGAATATGCCTTTGAGGCTGTGAATGAAGCTGGAAAGACCACAACATCATCAAGACTCACAGTTGTCTCGAAAGGTTGGATAATGGGGATAGTTTTATTGTTACTCGTCACCATACACATAAACTAACTTTATCATTCATTACATTTTTATAATGTAGTATAACATTTTATTTTCATATTGGCAGCAAACTCATACTTTATTTCATACATATTTATTTTTAGATCAAATTAATTACTAAATTAAAAAAATGTATTGCTAGAATTTTCAGCATGAATTTACTATACTTTCAATCCACTACTAATTCACCTTAGTATTTCTCTATATCATTCCCCACATGCTTATTTCTTCTATATCATTCCCAGGTATTTTCGTCACCCATGAACTATAACATTTAATTCTTGGTCATTCTCCACTGAGCACTGAAATCTTTTTGCATGCTTTCAGGGGCAAATGTGTCATGGTTTCATTCTTCATGATGTCACTTTCCTCCTTCCTCTATCATGAAGTCACTTTCCTTCTTCCTCCTCTAACCATTCCACCATTTCTTCACAGTCACTCCTGGAATGCATCCCACCATACTGTAGCATTCCACCATCCCTGTTCCAGCTCTGTGTACCATTTGTCTACTTGTCATTTTTCGCATCATTATCTACCTGTGTACTAATTTACTTTTCTTTTTGTGCACATTATAGTGCCACCTGTTTTCAGGTACAAAATTGTTCCCCTGGAGATCAATGTTGGCAGTGGAGCCAAGTTTGAATGTGAGATTGAAGAGGCACCAAATGTGAACTTCAAATGGTTCAAGTCTGGCACTTTGATCAAAGAGAGTGCAAATTGTCACATTCTCAGTCAGCAACTGACATCTTCATTGGAGCTTCTGAGCCCAACCAAAGCCGACAGTGGTGAATACACCTGCAAGGCTACAAACCAACATGGCAGTGACGACTGTGCTGCCAAACTGACAGTGACTGGTGAGTCCTCTGTTTCCTTTAACATTATTTATACAACTGTATGTATATTGCTGTTTTTTTTAAGGTTGAATACAATAGAACACATTTTAATGTGCACTTGTTGTCTCAACATTTGTATATTGTACCGGTTTGTAAAGTAAATGAGGTATTCATATCCTATTGCTTTTTTCCATCTTTAATTACTTTTTTATAGAGATGTACCCACCAGTATTTAGTACAAAGCCTGATCCCATGACTTTATACGTGGGCAAACAAGCAACATTCCAGTGTGTAGTTACTGGCTCTTCACCGATGACTATTGTCTGGCACAAAGACAACATTGCTATCTCTCCGGGGGGAAGCTATCAAATATCATCTGACAAGACCAAATATTCCCTACAAATCAAAAATCTTCAGCTGAACGATCAGGGCACATACCTTTGCAAAGCATCGAACAGTGTTGGTACTGCTACATGCAGTTCAGAGTTGAGGGTTATCAACAAACCCAGTTTCATAAAGACCTTTGAGGCCTCGGTGTCTTCAGCCGTTGGTAACACACTGCGGCTCGAAGGTCAAGTGGATGAGGACACTGGAGTGTCCATCACCTGGATGAAAGATGGCAAAAAGCTTCATCAAACAATGGATTGTAAACAATCCTTTGAAGACAAGGTTGTCGTTCTTGAAATTACAAAGGCAAAACTGAAAGATTCAGGGAAATATGTATGTACAGCTTCAAATGATGCTGGGAGTGCAACTTGTCCTACCACGTTGACGGTACAAGGTAAGGTCTTTAAGTAGATTTTCTGTATTAACACAGTGTTTGTGCACTTACAGATCTGCTTATTAGGAACTAATTGTAAAAAAAACAGCTGTTGAGTCCTCTTTGAAACAGCCACTAACGCTATGCAGCTTCTGTATGTTTTCTTATTTTCTCTTTCTTGAACTCTTCTCTTTTGTATTGATTCTTGTTTGACAACACATTTGCCGTTTTGCAATCCAAAACTTATTTCAGAGCCCCCTACCTTTGTTAAGAAAATGGAACCAAAACTAATGTGGAAGCAGGGCATAGCTGCTCGGATGCAGTGCACAGTCAAAGGATCAGCTGAACTCAAAGCTTCCTGGTTTCTGAATGACAAGGAGCTCAGTGATGGAGATAAATATAAAATCACTTTCAAGGCTGGTCTTGCAACTTTGGAAATAATCGATGTAAACGTGTTAGACAGCGGAAACTACACTTGTGAGGTGTCAAATGAAGCTGGTAGTGAGAGCTGCAGCACTGAGTTATCTGTAAAAGGTTTGTCACCATTCTTTACTTACAATTATTAAAAAAATCTAACAGATAGTTGTATAATTTAATCTGATCTTTACTCTTAGAGCCCCCTTCCCTTCGAAAAGAATTGCAAATGGTTGAGACAGTGAAGGGAACTCCTGCCGTACTCGAATGTGAAATTAAAGGAACAGCTCCATTTGAAATCACCTGGTTGAAGAATAAGAAACCAGTCGTCGCCACAGATAAAAAGTACAAGATCGTTTCTCAGGAGTCCATTGCTCGTTTGGAGTTCTACTCATTTGAAAGTGCAGACATTGGGGATTACCAGTGCTGCATTGCTAATGATGTTGGTAAAATCACCACTAAGGCACTGGCCAAACTAAAAGGTTGGTATTGTTGATAAATTAAAATAACTCAAATTGATTTATCTAAATAAGGTATGTTTTCTAAAGAACATGGTTCATTGATTTTACAATATGTTTTGTATAGAACCACCAACATTTGCAAAGAAGATTGAAACCATTACAGCAACATTGGGAGATTCTGTGAAACTGCAGGGCACATTGAAAGGCTCACCTCCCATTTCCGTCAAATGGATAAAGGACATTGAAATGTTGAGAGATGATGATCCAAATATCAAAATGACATTTGAGAACAACATTGCTATTTTGTCAATAACAACTGTTGCCATTAGCCATGGTGGCAAGTACACTTGCCAAGCAGAGAATGAGGCTGGACAAAACAAATGTGAAGCCACTCTAACAGTTCAAGGTTAGAGTTGAACATTTAAATAAAACATTTACATAAATGTATGTATTACATATAAACACATTATACTCTTGTGACACCTCAATCTAATTCATTTTACTTTAATATAGAACCTGCTAGAATCTTAGAGAAAGCAGAATCCATCAATGTGACTTCAGGGGAATCTGCAACCTTGGAATGCAAAATCGCTGGAACCCCAGAACTTAAAGTGAAATGGTTCCAGGATGGAAAGGAGATGAAAGGGAGTCGAAAATATAAAATAACTCTGAAAGATAATATTGCCATCTTAAAGATTCTTGCGTCTGAAAAAGTAGACTCTTCCGAATACACAATGGAAGTGTCCAACCGTGTTGGAAAGGACCAGTGCTCATGCTCTATTACTGTGCTGGGTTAGCGTTTCTTCTTTGCTACTTTTAAAAGTTTGTTTTCATGACATTTATTTTAACTTGCAATGTACAATATGACTTAACTTTTTCTTTCCAAAACAGATCGTATCATACCACCCTCTTTCACAAGGTCTCTGAAAAGACTTGATGGAATTATGGGTAACGATATTTCAATGGATTGCAAAGTATCTGGATCCCAGCCTATGACTCTGTCTTGGTTCAAAGACGATAAAGAAATTAAGTTTGGAGATAGATATTTACCTGAAATTAAAGACAACTCAGCTGCACTGAAAATTACTAAATTGGAAAAGGTTGATGCTGGAGTGTACACATGCCGGGCAACAAATTCTGCTGGATCTGAAGAAAGCAGTGGAACCTTATATGTCAAAGGTTTATAAAGTTTAAGTAATTCTTTAGCCCTATGTTTTTACTTCTAATTGAAGTAGGCCTATGGCGTTTTCTTGGGGTAATATGATGATGAAAAATAAATATTTTCTCCTTTTAATGAATTTTAGAACCTCCAGTCTTCACATTGAAACCTGACAACCAAGATGTCATACCAGGATCTACAGTTGTCTTGAAGTGTGCTTTCACTGGAACAGCTCCTCTTATGATCAAGTGGTTCAGAGACGACAAGGAGATATCAAGTGGAGGCACATTTTTTATCAAGAAGGAGACCTCCTTAAGTTTTTTGGAACTTCACTCAGTAAAACCCTCTGACTCAGCTAACTACACATGCCAAGTGGCCAATGACGCTGGAAAGGTGGCATGCACTGCTGTCTTGTTTGTGAAAGGTGACCTTCTTATATATACCCTGCTCAATATGAATTTGTTGTTCTTCTGTTCTTGCATCAATGTTTGTTTACTTGACTGATAATCAATGTCAAACTCTTTTTTAGAACCTCCAATGTTTGTGGTGAAGCTTGAGCCTACGAAACTAGTAGTGAAAGGAAGTTCTGTAAAGCTGGAGTGTAAGGCAACTGGCACCCCTGAGATCAGTTTTAAATGGTTCAAGAATGAGATTGAGATAACACAAAAGGAGAAATACAAAATGGCTGTCACCAATTCAGTTGCCTCATTGGAGTTTGTCAACTGCTCTGTTGATGATAGTGGAAATTATGTTTGTGTGGCATCAAGTGATGCTGGTAGTGACCACAGCGGCAGCACAGTTACAGTTAAAGGTGTGTTGAGTATTCCTGCTTACTGAGTTTTTTTTAGATGAATCAATTTAGATTTTTGTTGATTGTATTCTGACTTGATTGCCATCTTCTTTTAGAACCTCCAATATTTACAAGGACCTTTGATTCCAAAGAAGTTATCAAAGGATCTGATATTATGTTGGAAGGAAAGCTTGCAGGCTCTGCTCCATTCAACGTATCTTTTTACAAAAACACAAAGGCGATCAGAAATGATAAAAGACACAAGATAGTCTTAAAGGATGACATAGTTACCCTCCAGATCCTGGCAATTGAAGCCGGAGATGCTGGAAAATATCAGTGTACAGTAGAAAATGAAGTTGGGAAGTCATCTTGTGATTGTGAGATGACACTGAAAGGTTGGTGTGAAGACCTTCATTTTAAATATATGTATCTGTTAATTTCTGTAGACTTTCAGTTAAAAGGTTGTATGCTTTTCCACCTTTAGAACCGCCGTCGTTTCTGAAAAAGATAGAGAATGTGAATTCCCTAGTTGGCAATGAGATTTCTATGCAGTGTACTCTGAAAGGATCACTACCTATGACTGTGTCATGGCTGAAGGATGACCATGAGGTCAAAGATGGTGAGCATGCGCAGATGTCCTTTGAAGACAGGACAGCACTGCTGCGTATTTCAAATATTCAAACCAAACATGCTGGGAAATATACTTGTCAGGCCAAAAATGAAGCTGGCTGTCAGAAATGCTCTGCGTTATTGGTAGTCAAAGGTTGGTTGATGTTTATGAGGACATTTTTCAAATTGCTATTGGTGTTAGGATTTTATATTCTGATGTTAAAAACTCATTGTTGAATGTTATGTTTATCACAGAACCAGCAAATATCACTGAACAGGCTAAATCTGTCAGTGTTACAATGGGGGATCCCGCTACACTTCAGTGCAGGTTCTCAGGAACCAAGGTGCTCAAAGTCAAATGGCTGAAGGATGGAAGAGAGCTGACATCAGGTCATAGATACAAAGTACAGAGCACAGATAAGAGCTCTGTACTAAACATTCTCCGTACAGAAAAAAGCGACAGTGGAGATTACAACTTTGAGGTTTCCAATGACGTTGGAAGCAGTACTTGTGAAGCTACAGTTTCTGTTCTAGGTCAGCTCATTTATACATATTTTAATGTTTCTTTTAGCTTTTTGTACAGGTATTCCTGTTTTGACAGCATTCTCATTACTTTCTTTTTTATTTATGCTAGATCAAATCATAAAACCATCTTTCACAAGGAAACTGAAGAAAACAGAGAGTATCAAAGGATCATTTGCCCACTTGGAGTGTCTTTTGTCTGGCTCTCTGCCCATATCTGTACTCTGGTACAAAGATGAGAAAGAGATCAAGACTGATGATAAGCACAAATGCACATTCTTTGAAAACACAGCTTTTCTGGAAATAAGTCGTCTTGACAGTGCAGACAGTGGTAGCTATACCTGCATTGCTACTAATAAGGCAGGCAAGGACCAGTGTTCTGGGGCCTTACTTGTAAAAGGTTTGGATAACCATTTTTTGGTCTTCTATTTTTCTGTTTCTTTGGCTCTCTTTGGCTTCAGAACTTTTTAGACTTTTAACTTGAAACATGCATTCCCCATTTTATCAACAGAACCACCATCGGTTTTAGAAAGGCCTGAATCAATGGATGTTTTGCCTGGATCAAAGGTTCAATTTAATGTCCTTTTGTCTGGCACGCCACCCTTGACCATTAAATGGTTTAAAGACAAGAAGGAGATCTTATCCGGCTCTGATTGCTCTGTGACTAAAGACAACACCTCTACATCGCTGGAGCTTTTCTTTGCCAAAGCATTAGACTCTGGAGACTATATCTGCGAAATTAATAATGACGTGGGCTCTGATGCTTGCCAAGCAATGCTCTTTGTCAAAGGTTCTTATTGTCTGTTACTCTTTACCTTCTTGACATTTGTTTTTGAATTGGACCTCTGCTATACTTATTATGTTTACTTAATTTTATATAGAGCCTCCAAAGTTCACACGAAAACCTGACGGTGTGTCAGTGGTGAAACCTGGGCAAAGTAAAACATTTGAATGCCAGGTGACTGGAACTCCAGAGATTGATATATACTGGTTCAGAGATGGGAACGAGATAAGTCCTAGTGACAAATACAAGATGTTCTTTGATAACAACATAGTAACCCTAAATATTTGTGGTGCTGATACTAAGGACAGTGGAATATACTATTGTGAGGCCCGTAATGAAGCCGGCAGTGAAAGCTGCAATATGGAATTGAAAGTGAAAGGTTGGTTTAGACTTTTTAGGAATCATTTTATATTTTCAAACTTTTATATGATTCAGACTTCATTGAATTAATTGTCTGTTTTCTCTACCTCAGAGCCACCATCCTTTGTTAAACAGTTATCAACTGCGGATATTGTGAAGGGCTCAAATGTGTCTTTAGAGTGTCAAGTCATTGGCACAAGCCCGTTTGAGGTCATGTGGCATAAGGATTTAAAGGAAATTAAATCCAGCACAAAGCACAGTTTCTCACAAGTACAGGACATTCTGAATCTTGAAATACAGAAATGTGATGGTGTAGATGTTGGTGAATACCAGTGTACCGTCTCAAATGAGGTTGGAAGTTGTTCTTGTAGAACTACGCTTCGTATAAAAGGTTTGTTACTTAAAACACATACTATTGTGATATATTACGTAACTTCCATGATGACAACACATTCTTACTTTAAATAACTAATAATTGTTCCTTGGTTTGATGTTAGATCCACCATCATTTGTGAAGAAAATTGAAAATGTAGCCACTGTTTTGGGCAAATCAGCTGAATTTCAGTGTGTTGTCACTGGGTCACCATCTCTGTCTGTGCAATGGCAAAGGGATGAGAACTGGATCTTGGAAGATCCTAAAATTGAACGGACATTTGAGAATAATGTGGCAACTCTAAGGATTCCGGTCTGTGAGGCCCGTCACAGCGGGAAATATACCTGCCAGGTGGCAAATGATGCTGGACAGGACAAGTGCTTTGCAACCCTCATGGTGCAAGGTTTGTCTTTTCATTTAGTATGCTAGCTAGACATTTGTTTTAATTTTGGTCAGGTCTGTCTTTGAAATGTATGGGTTTTAACAGAAAATTGATATTTCTATGCATTTTAGAACCACCTCAGATTACAGAGAAACCAGAAGTGATGAAAGTAACTACTGGGGATCCAGTCAGTTTAGAGTGCAAAGTGGCAGGCAGTCCTGAGCTCAAAGTGAAGTGGACCAAAGATGGCAAAGAGCTCAAGTCAAGTCCACAGCACAAACTTAGCTTCGAGAACAACCTTAGTAGCCTTAAAATTCAGACTACACAAAAGGAGGATGCAGGCAACTATCAATTTGAGGTCTCAAACCACATTGATACCTGCAGTTGCAAAGTCAAGTTGATTGTACTAGGTCAGTGCAAAATCTTGTATTGAAACAAATTAGTGTGGTAGTATACTGGTTATTACATGATATGTAATGCATATGATTTTGACTGTTTTGTTGTTGCTCTTGTGAAAACAGAACAAACTATTCCCCCAAGCTTCACCAAACCAATGAGTGAAATACAGGAAATATTGGGAACATTTGTTCAAATTGGCTGCAAAATATCTGGATCCCTTCCCATTACTGTGGAATGGCAGAAAGATGGAAACAACATTTCCGTTGGTGGAAAATATAAACTTGTTCGTCAAGACAATTCTGTGTCTTTGGAAATTGAACAGTTAGAGAGAGTTGATGCCGGCACTTACTCTTGCAAACTGACAAATACAGCAGGAAGCGTTGAATGTAGTGGGGCACTAAGGGTGAAAGGTCAGAATTTCTAACATTTATATCAAATTTATATTTATCTCTCTTGTGATAGGGTCAGGCCAGCTGATTAACTTGGTTGCTATTGTTTCTTTTCAAATGCATCTTTAGAGCCGCCAAGCTTTGTGCTGTTGCCTGAGCCTCAGGCAGCCCTTCCTAACTCCAACGTGCGATTTAAGAGCACATTTAAAGGAACACCTCCTTTCGCAGTGAAATGGTTCAAGGATGACACTGAATTGATCACTGGACCATCATGTTTTACCGGACTGGAAGGATTATCTTGCTTCTTAGATCTTTACTCAGTTGGAGTTTTGCAGAGTGGAGTTTACTCTTGTCAAGTTAGCAATGATGCCGGCACTGAAAGATGTAGTGCCAATTTAACAGTAAAAGGTTGGAACATGCTCTTATTTAAACTCTTGCATTGGCTTCCATCTTTCCTCGATTGGCTTCCATCGTTCCGTCTGTCCTCGAATGCTTTTATCTGTGCTCAATTGTTTTGCATTTTCACAGCTCCTCCACCACCTCCTTTTCACAGTTCCTTCAGCAGTTCACAGCACCTTCACCAACACCTCCATCACATCAACAACTGTTTGTCCACCATGTATCATGCTTCCCATTTCCCTTGTCAAATTCATCTTGGCTTTAATCGTTAACAGATCCATCAAGTCATCAAATCACATCTTTTTGCAGTTCATTCCAAGCCTCATATTATTTCACTTTGTCAAGTTGCATGTGCTTCAGTAACCTAATTTTGCTATATTTTGGCTTTGCAGAACCTCCTGAATTTGTGCTGAAATTGCCAGTCACAAAGTTTGTGAAGAAGTGCGAGCCACTCAGTCTTGAATGCAAAGTTACGGGTGCGCCCTCTCTGCGAATGCAATGGTACAAAAATGACACTAAGATCACTGAAGGTGACAACTATAGAACTTCATTTGTTGACTCAATGGCAGTCCTTGAGCTGCACACCACAAGATTTGAAGACGATGGAGTCTACACTTGTGAAGCAACCAATGAAGCTGGAAGCATAAGCTGCAGCACAACTCTTACAGTCAAAGGTGTGATCAATGACATTGGGTTTTGATATTTTCCATATTACATTATATATTCCATAATAATCTACTATTAGTATAGTGTCTGTTGGTGGTATTACGTTAGTATGAATTTGAAGCTTTGCTGCATGTAACAAAGAGAGCTGCTTCTTAACGATTGTCAATGTTTTGTAGACCCACCATCTTTCCTCAAAATACCTCAGCCAATTGAAGGAATGAAAGGAAAGGATGCTAGCCTACACTGTGAGATAACTGGCACAGCACCCTTTGAGATTACCTGGTCCAAAGACAAAACGCCACTAAAAGAAAGTAGGAAATATAAGATGGTGAATGAGGGTACCTCTGCCACTCTTCATATAATTGGATTGGAAGCCTCAGATGTTGGAGAGTATGAGTGCAAGGCATCAAACAGTGTAGGATATGAAACATGCCGTACTACAATTAAACTCAGAGGTTAGTAGAATTGCATCGTCTGTGGGTATTTTTTATTTTTATTTCGATAATTGATGTTCCAACTTTTAACCATGAACTACTCCCTCATGATGTTTTTTTTCTCCTTTCCGTGTTTGTCCTCTCTCAGAACCACCAACGTTTGTGAAGAAATTGTCGAATATGACATGCATATTGGGTGAAGAAGTCACACTGACGGCCACTGTCAAAGGCTCTCAGCCAATGACCACGTCTTGGGTACAGGATAAGGATCACATTCTCAGAGATGGTGACAACCGGAAAATTACCTTTGACAACAACCAGGTCACTCTTAAAGTCTTTAAAGCAGATTTACTGGCAATGGGCAAATACACCTGCCAACTCAGAAATGATGCCGGAATTGTGGAATGTTTTGCTAACTTGACAGTATTAGGTTTGTACATTTCAATTTTCTCTCTTAATTCCATTTTTTTTCTTAATTCGCTTAATTTTTCCCCCCAGTCATTGCTTTTTTTTATTATTCAGTTTCTTTAAGCACACCTCTTTTCATGTTCTTTATTTTCAGAACCAGCTAAAGTTGTGGATAGACCAGAGTCTTTCAGTGTGACTGCAGGTGATATTGCAGCTCTAGAAGTCAAAGTGTCAGGGACACCAGAGCTGAAACCAAAATGGTTTAAGGATGGAGTCGAGCTCTCCTCTGGACAGAAGTACAAAATCTCATTCTCAAAGATGATCTCCAGCTTGAAAGTTTTGTCTGCAGAAAAAATTGACACAGGAGAATATACATTTGAGGTCAAAAATGAGGTTGGCAGTGATCTCACCAAATTAAACCTCACTGTACTAGGTTGGTGGCCACTTCCTATACACAGTATAATATGACATTTGCCTAATTGCCTAGTGTTTTTCCTAATGCACTGGTTACTAACCATGTCCTTCTATAACAGATAAAACTATACCTCCAACATTTACAAGGAAATTGAAGGATTATCAACCTATTGTTGGAAAAGCTGGTGAAATGGACTGCAAAGTCTCTGGTTCCGCACCTTTCACCATTACTTGGTACCATGATGGAGAGGAGATTAAAACTGGACCAAACTATGAGATTACGTTCAGTGACAACACCTGCACGCTCAAAGTGCCCACTCTTAAGTTGTCAGACTCTGGAGTGTATAAATGCAAAGCTGTAAACAAGGCAGGAACCAATGAGACCAGTGCCTCTTTCATTGTGAAAGGTCAGTAAATCGGTTTGAATCTACAGTACCCGTTTGGGCTTCATAATGACTATTGCTTTGTGAAGTAACTGATTTAATGTCAGATGTCGGCAAGCTAAAAGTATGTATTTTTTGTATTTAGAACCTCCTTCTTTCGTGATGCCACCTCAGCCATTGGAAGCAATGCCTGGCACAAATGTTTTGTTCTCAGCAATTGTCAAAGGAAGTGCCCCACTGAAACTGAAGTGGTTCAGAGGCACCAAGGAAATTTTGTCTGGAAAAGGCTATGAAATTGCTCTGCGGGACGGTACAGCTACAATGGAGCTATTCAAAATTGACAAATCCCACGCTGGAGAGTATACATGCCAGATAATTAATGATGCTGGGAAGGAAAGTTGCCCGGTTAACCTGTCTGTGAAAGGTTGGTCAATAATAGATTTTTTAAATGTATTATTACAGATTTTTTTTAGAAGAATTAAAACAAAATTACAAAATTAATCAATAAGTAGACTAACAAACTTCTGTATGATTTAACTCAGAACCTGCGCGCTTTGTTAAGAAGCTGAAGGACCATTCTGTTGAAAAGGGGAAATCATTGGTACTTGAGTGCACATACTCTGGAACCCCAAAGATATTTGTCACCTGGTATAAGGACGGAAAACAGCTATATTCTTCTTATAAGCACAATGTCACTACCACTGAGACCTCCTGCATCCTGGAGTGTTTAAACACTGATGATAAGGAAGCAAGTGGGGAATACGCTTGTGAAGTTTCCAATGATGCTGGAAAGGATACCTGCAAAGCACAAGTGTTCATCTTAGGTTAGTTTACCTAAGTTGATCTGGTAATGTATTGGGATTGTCCTATACTGTATATATCTGATGTGCATGTTTCTGATTTAATGGTTTATATCTGTCACTTTAGAACCACCTTATTTCATTGAGAATTTGGAGCCAATGGAAGTGACTGCTGGTGATGCAGTTTGTTTGAAATGCCATGTGGGCGGAACCCCTGAAATAAAGGTGGCTTGGTTTAAGGCTGATGGAAAAGTGAGGTCCAGCCCCACTTGCAAAATAGAATATTCCAAAGGAATTGCTTGCTTGAAACTGAGCAAAGCAGCCAAGGCTGATATTGGTGAATACACATGCAAAGCAGAAAACAACATAGGATCAGCCTCATCCACTTGCCGCCTCTCTGTCCAAGGTGATGCCCGCCATCTTTTATTTAGGAATGTTCTCTTTTTAATCTGGAGATATTCCGTTTTGACTATGCATCATTGTTTCTGAAATTAACGACTAGTATTATATTGTTTGTTGAACTATCCTATTTTCAGAGGCAAAAACACCACCTACCTTCCCCAAGAAAATAACCAGTCTTCAACAGACTGAAGGAATGGAAGTCAAATTTGAGTGCCGCGTGGCAGGCTCCTCGCCCATTGAGGTCTCTTGGCTTAAAGATGGTGAAACTCTGAAATCCACCGACTATACCATGAGTTATGATGATAACACTGCTGCCCTAAAAATAACCAGAGGTGAAATGAGACACTCTGGGGAATACACTTGTGTTGCTACCAACAGTGTTGGGACTGCATCCTGCAGAGCCAAACTCACTCTTCAAGGTCGGTCGGTTTTTCTTCAAAGTAGTGTTTTGCTTGCTGACTGAGAGATGGTGCACGTTCTGTATTAGTACCGTGTCATATTGTACAACGTCAATGCTTTCATTTCAAAGTATGCTGTATGTTCCACCTCTTTCCCATCATTTAACTTTTAGAGCCAAGATATCCCCCTGTCTTTGATAAAAAGCTGTCACCCATGGTGGACATTTCAGTGGGGGATAGTGTGGAATTGGAATGCCACATGACTGGATCTTTGCCAATAAAAGTCACTTGGTCAAAGGATCACAAAGATATTCGATCAGGGGGAAATTACAAGATGTCCTGCGTGGATAACACCCCACACCTTACTATATTGAAAGCAGCTAAAGCAGACTCTGGCCGCTACTTTTGCCATGCCACTAATGACATTGGAAAGGACTCTTGTTCCACTGAAATTACTGTCAAAGGTATTTGGCCCACTGGCACCCAATTTTTGTCCTTGAGAGACATTTTAGTTTCTTGAGAGACATTTTTGGTATAGTACTTTGTTTGCTTACGTGACACCTAACATGACCACTGCAATCTTGTTTCAGAAACCATTCATGCTTTTGTATTTCTTTTCAGAGCGCAAAATCCCACCTACCTTCACCAAAAAGCCCACAGAGACCCTTGAGGATACAGAGGGCAAGATGGTGAAAATTGAGGCACGTTTGTCTGGTTCTCAGCCAATGACCATCAATTGGTACAAAGATGATATTGAGAGGCACAGCTCTGATCACTATGACATGTCCTTCAAGAGCAATGTGGCTGTGTTGTGTATCAAGAGCTCCGAAGTCTCAGACTGTGGCAGGTATACCTGCAAAGCCACCAATGAAGCTGGCACTGCCTCTTGCGAAGTGACAGTTACCATAACTGGTAGGTCCATATTATTATTACTTGTCTATTTTGTTGTGTTTCTCCATAGAAAACGAGATGTACATAACTTTTGTATGCATTTCTACTATGTGTCCCATGTATCTTTTTCCATGACTCTTCCCTATTTTTCCAGAACACAAGAAGCCCCCTACATTTGACCCCGCTCTCAAACCTGTCACGCTGACCGAGGGAGAGAACCTGCATCTTAGCTGTCATGTCCATGGATCCCCTCCTATGAAGATTCAGTGGATGAAGGACAGAAAAGACTTGAAAAACACTTCCAGCACTAAAATAATTTTTGCCGATGACGTTGCCTCTTTGGAGGTCATGCCCGTATCAAAGAATGATGCAGGGGACTATCTCTGCAAGGCTACCAATGAAGCTGGTAGTGAATTCTGCAAGGCCAAAGTGACTATCAAAGGTACATCTTCTGGACCATATTTTGATTCAAGTCATATCCAATAACTTGTGGAATCAGCTATCATGAATGAATGATTATGGTTTTTATAACAGACTTCTTGAATTATGCTTTATTGCAGAGAAATCCAAAGCAACACCTAAACCCGCTGAAGAGGAATCAACAGCAGCACCAGTGAAGAAACTAGACAACTTGTTCTTCATCGAGGAGCCCAAGCCTTGCCATGTAGCTGAGAGTAAGTGTGATGAAAAGAGATTTAGAAGTATATAATTATTATTCAATTGACAACCCACATTGTTTAATCATTGGATAATTTAACATTTCCATAGTAAGTGATGTCTTCAATATGTTGCGTTCATTTACAGAGGGCACTGCAACGTTCATCGCCAAGGTTGGAGGTGATCCCATTCCTAACGTGAAATGGATGAAGGGCAAGTGGAGACAGATCACTCATGGTGGTCGCATCACTATTGAGCAGAAAGGCCCAGATGCCAAGTTAGAGATCAGAGAAATAACAAAGTCTGACTCTGGACAGTACAGATGTGTCGCAACTAACAAAGCTGGAGAAATAGAATGCAACACCGACATGCATGTTGAGGAAAGGAAAGAGGTTGTCGGAGTTGAGGGAGACTTCAGAGCAAAACTGAAGAAGTAAGTGAATCTCTCTTTGACAATTGTGTCTCTACCTTTCACATTCCACAAGAAACTGTACAAATAATATTTGCCATGCCTACCTCTTCTATTTTTCTTCCTCCACAGGACTCCATCTAAGCAGAAGAGTCCCCAGGAAGAGAAAGACATTGACATTGTAGAGTTGCTCAGAAATGTGGACCCTAAGGAGTATGAGAAATACGCCCGTATGTATGGTATCACTGACTACCGTGGACTTCTTCAGGCCATTGAGCAGTTGAAGAGGGAGAAAGCAGAAGAAAGTGGAAGACCGGTAAATTCATTTAACATAAAGTTGTATTCAATTGAATTTAATGGCTTAGTCTTTTTTTCAGAACACAACAGTTTAATTTACTTAATATTAGTCATACAATACAGAATGTTGTTGCTTTTTTAAAGACAATGGCCTACCTATAACTAGTTCTGCTTTGTGTTTTGATGTGATTTAGGAACCGGAGAGAGAGAGAGAATCGGACGAGGATTTGGCTGCTCTTGTGGCTGATTTGCAAAAGAGAATGGAACGTACTGAGGTAGGTTCTTCATTAGCTACCACAATGAAATGTCTGACAATGACAACAGCAGTAATTATCATGTATTATATGCCTATTTATTTACATGAATGTCTAAGCACATACGTCTTCTTTATTTGTTTGCAGCCTGTCACCGTGAATAAGGACATAACAGATCAATCTACAGTCACCAACAAGGTTGCCACCTTTGAGTGTGACATCAAGATCAACTTTCCAGAGATCACCCTGTCCTGGTACAAGGGAACTCAGAAGCTTGACAACAATGAAAAATACGAAATCAACATTGTTGGTGACCGTCACATTCTGAAGATCAAGCAGTGTCAAACCAAAGACCAGGGCAACTACCGTGTTGTATGTGGCCCACATATCTCCAGCGCCAAACTGACTGTTATCGGTGGGTATCTATGGTTCTGCATTTGTTTATTCTGTACTTAGATGAATGTTATTGATTTTAGTCTTTATACTGTATCTGTAAATACTGACCGACATGCATATTTGTTCTTTGTGTCTTTACAGAGCCTGAGGTTGAGAAACATCTGGAGGAAGTTGCGTGTAAGGAGGGGCAAACATGTACACTGTCTTGCCAGTTTTCTATCCCTAATGTCGAAACACAGTGGTTTAAGAATGGAAAGCTTTTAGAAATGAAGGGCAGATACTCGCATGAGGTGGTCAACAAGATTCAGAAGCTGTCGATTAAAGACCTCCGACCAGAAGACCACGGACGCTATACCTGCAGATATGACAACCTTGAATCAACTGCAGATCTATGGGTTGAAGGTTTGTACAGATTAAACCATATAATAATTGGTTGCTGTTGCATCTCCCATCATGTTGTAGAGTGGAGAAGATCACCCCAAACTAACCTCTTTTTTTCTTCATCACTCATTTTGTCACTAATCTTTAAATGTTTTTTTTCACTCTTTTTCTCTTTTTTGCACTTTTGATTTGACATACTCTTTTTCTTCCTGGAACTCTCTGATAACATTTGTTCTACTTTCTTACACTTGTTGGTCTTGGAACTTTGCCACGAACCAACATTTCTCTGTCTTTCTTTCTTGTCTTTTGACTTTTTGTCTCTACTTTCATCCTATTGAATCATCCATCATGATCTGTTGAACACTTCTAACCGCATATCTATTCTCCATTGTCCAATTTGACTTGAATTTGCACATTTGAGTTTGAATTATGAGAATAACCAGAAATATTCAAACTGAACTAAATTCATCACCACATGTTATCTGTTTTAGCTGAACAAATTCACTTCACCAAACGTATCCAGAACATTGTGGTGGGCGAACGCCAAGCAGCCACCTTCGAATGTGAGGTGTCTTTCGACAATGCCATCGTTACATGGTACAAAGACACTTGGGAACTCAGAGAGTGCCCAAAGTATAACTTCAGAAGCGAAGGCAGAAGACACTTTATGATCATCCGCAATGTAATCAATGAAGATGAAGGTGTGTAGAGTTGCGTCAAACAAGCATTTTATGGATTTCTTTATTCTCGTTACCCAGATGAATACATCAGAATGGGTTATTAAATCATCTTCATGACTAATCCTTTAGGCGTTTACTCGGTCATTGTGAGGTTGGAGCCCAGAGGGGAAGCTAAAAGCACAGCTGAGCTTTATCTTTCAGACAAAGGTCGGTATAGTTGTTAGCATTTGTTTTTGTTTTCCAGCTGTCTGTATCTCATAGTGGCCTTAATTCACTTTTTAATATTTCATCTTCCTTTTTCACAGAAATTGAATTAGCAGGGGTACCCCATGGTAAGTATTTGATTTCTAGCCACACAACCTCTCAAATGTATCACAATTCCTAGTCAACTTATCTTAAATATATAACTTATTTTATATATACTGTATCTTTGATATTTAAACCAAATTCAACATCCTTTAGATGTCCCTGATTCATCAATACGAATCCCTGATATGCCATCTTCAGTTACTCTAAAAGGTAAGAATGGGACATAAGATTGGCATTAATTATATAAATCTAAACTACCATAATTAATATGAGAACTCAACATCTATATGTTTTTTTGAAGAATCTTCTGAATACTATTATGAAGAAGAGATGGAAATGAGAGAGGTGGAAATGAGAGGTATATGGCCTTGCATTCTTTTATATTAAGCATCTTTCCATCACCACCAAACCCTTTATAATCATCATAAAATAATTCACTAACATTTGATTATTGTGCAAGATTTACATCATATTAATAGTAACCATCAGCATCATCAATTTAACTACCTCCATGTTTTCACGATTATTCACGCTTGTGCATAAACTCAGCAAAAAAAGAAACGTCCTCTCACTGCCAACTGCGTTTATTTTCAACAAACTTAACATGTGTAAATATTTGTATGAACATAACAAGATTCAACAACTGAGACATAAACCGAACAAGTTCCACAGACATGTGACTAACAGAAATGGAATAATGTGTCCCTGAACAAAGGGTGGGTCAAAATCAAAAGTAACAGTCAGTATCTGGTGTGGCCACCTGCAGCATTAAGTACTGCAGTGCATCTCCTCCTCATGGACTGCACCAGAGTTGCCAGTTGTTGTTGTGAGATGTTACCCACTCTTCCACCAAGGCACCTGCAAGTTCCAGGACATTTCTGGGGGGAATGGCCCTAGCCCTCACCCTCCGATCCAATAGGTCCCAGATGTGCTCAATGGGATTGAGATCCGGGCTCTTGGCTGGCCATGGCAGAACACTGACATTCCTGTCTTGCAGGAAATCACGCACAGAACAAGCAGTATGGCTGGTGGCATTGTCATGCTGGAGGGTCATGTCAGGAGGAGCCTACAGGAAGGGTACCACATGAGGGAAGAGGATGTCTTCTCTGTAACGCACAGCGTTGAGATTGCCTGCAATGACAACAAGCTCAGTCCGATGATGCTGTGACACACCGCCCCAGACCATGACGGACCCTCCACCTCCAAATCGATCCCGCTCCTGAGTACAGGCCTTGGTGTAACGCTCATTCCTTCGACGATAAACGCGAATCTGACCATCACCCCTGGTGAGACAAAACTGCAACTCGTCAGTGAAGAGTACTTTTTGCCAGTTCTGTCTGGTCCAGCGACGGTGGGTTTGTGCCCATAGGCGACATTGTTGCCGGTGATGTCTGGTGAGGACCTACCTTACAACAGGCCTACAAGCCCTCAGTCCAGCCTCTCTCAAGCTATTGAGGACAGTCTGAGCACTGATGGAGGGATTGTGATTTCCTGGTGTAACTCGGGAAGCTGTTGTTGCCATCCTGTCCCTGTCCTGCAGGTGTGATGTTCGGCTGTACCGACCTGTGCAGGTTTTGTTACACGTGGTCTGCCACTGCGAGGACGATCAGCTGTCCGTCCTGTCACCCTTTAGTGCTGTCTTAGGCGTCTCACAGTACGGACATTGCAATTTATTGCCCTGGCCACATCTTTTATTTTTTTAACCTTTATTTAACTAGGGAAGTCAGTTAAGAACAAATTCTTATTTTCAATGACGGCCTAGGAACAGTGGGTTAACTGCCTTGTTCAGGGGCAGAACGACAGATTTTTACCTTGCCAGCTCGGGGATTCGATCTTGCAACCTTTCGGTTACTAGTCCAACGCTCTAACCACTAGGCTATCTGCAGTCCTCATGCCTCCTTGCAGCATGCCTGAGGCACGTTCACGCAGATGAGCAGGGACCCTGGGCAGTTTTCATAACTGTGACCTTAATTGCCTACCGTGTGTAAGCTGTTAGTGTCTTAACGACCGTTCCACAGGTGCATGTTCATTAATTGTTTATGGTTCATTGAACAAGCATGGGGAACAGTGTTTAAACCCTTTACAATGAAGATACGTGTTATTTGTATTTTTACGAAGGAAAAGGGACGTTTCTTTTTTTGCTGAGTTTATTACCCAGGAAATGTAAAACGTGTAGTGTATTTGAGGTTTAAAAAGGCTTCTGAAATTTGTAATTTCCTCTTTGTAATTTCAGACTTGATTTTTCCTTACGAAAATGTATCAACCCCAACAAAATTGTCTATGAATTATAATCCACATAATAATTCACATTTCCTGTTGCTGCACGATTATTTTCTGCCTGTAGCAAACTGGCTCAAATTAAGATCCTACATCTGTACGTGTTTGTACAACTTAGTAACATGACCTAACATTTCAGTCAATAATAACCATGATCAATTTAACCAATTTCATTTGAACATGTTTAGAGAAGTTTGTACATCTAAAAAGATTATTCAGTATTGTAACACGACCTAACCAATATTCCAGAATTTCCCACTGCTCATCTAAACAACATTTTTTTTTCATTGTTACTCTTTATTAGAGTATGAAAGCTGGACAGAAGAGACAGTAGTACAGAAAATCTCTACAACCACAGGTATCCCTTAGAATAGATGTTACCATTGCAGTTTATTTCTGCTAGCAGCTAACTCAAGTGACCAAACAGTTCATCTTTAACGTTCCACCTTGAGCCACATTGGTATTAACATGTGTGGTGCTTAAAAGCATCCTTGTCTGTCTTTGTATGTTTGAGCCACTCTTTGAAAATATCTTGAAACAGAATGTATGGGCTCCTACTCTTTGTATGTGTGATCGTACCATAGTGTGCTAGCGTGTGTTTGTGTGTGCGGAACATGGTCACAAATCACACGTCTTTCTCTCTCCTTTGTTGTCCCACAGGAGTTATTTCATTTCTGTGTCTATATTTGTCTGTTATAACTGTAACCCTCTATCCTTAGCTAATGTGCCTTGTTGAACATTTATACTAATATATTCTCATTGTCTTATCAGCCCCGAGAGTACCTGTTGAGGAAGAGTCCATCCAGAGTAAGAAGGTTGGAATGAGGGAGGAAATGCCACAAAAAGGTATTAAAAGAACAATTTCTCTCTGTCTTGGCTTACAGCAATGTTATGGCAAAGTTGGCAAACATGTTCATAGTCTTGTTCATGTGTCAATTGGTAAACTATTTAACAGCTTCTTTTTTTATGTGATGTACATAGTCGGCAATGTTTTGGCAAAAGAAGTTCATGATCTTTGTTCATGTGTCATTTCTGAAACTTTGTTTACAGCTTGCTTTTCTTTTAACCGTGTCAAAGGTTTTCCCTGCCATGCCATGCTCAATTTCTTTCCATGTCTTGCTTAGTTTAACCTTGGTTTGTACTTTCAGTATTTATGATATTTGATTCTTTGCTCTTAAGTTGATCACGCATAGTGGCTTATGTGTTTGTCTGTATTGTCTTTCAAAATATATGTGCTTCTTTGGCAAATACCTTACATGTGAATGCATGGATGTCCACAGTAGATAGTGCTTTGCTACATTGGCTAACACAATGAGTGTCTTTAAAGTTTCTGAAGTGCACAAGAAACCCGAGGAGAAGGCTAAACCAGCTGAGGCAGCAGTACCACATAAAGGTATCTAAATATCTGCATTTCAAATTTTGTGTTGATCTGGTTGATGTGTGTACATTTTGATAACTTACCCAAGTATGTCTCTCTTGTTGAAAAAAAACTCAATTTGAAAAGAAGGGCTTTTACTATAAATATTCTACTTTTGCATGACTGTTTGTCTGTGTAAAGTAACCAATGTCCACTACTGTAAATTACATTATAAGATTAATTATATTTGTCCCTACACATTAACTCAGTGATAACTTGTACTTACTGTGATGATATTTCCAAGTACCTGAAGCCAAAAAGCCAGTGGAGGAGAAGATAACTGCAGAGGTTGTCGCAGAGAAACTTCCCTCTCCAAAAGGTATAGTCTTAAATCAGAAATGATGTGCTTGTCTAATGATCTTGTCATGTTTGTCATGTATTCTTAATGTTCTTTTAACTAAATCTGTGAATTTGTTTGTTTTAGTTGATTGCTTTTGTGGTTGTTGTACGTGAGCCTTGTTTTCTTCAACTTAGTGTCCATAATTATTTAGTATTTATTTGCATGACTTCAATAACCAATATTGTGCTCTTTTTATTTTGGTGTATGTAATTGCTCACTTTCATTATCTTAGAAGAACATGAAGAAGCAAAGGCACCTTTCCATAAGCCAGCTGAGAAACCTGAACAGGTTCCATTAAAGAAAGGTATACTGCATTTTTCCATGTGCTTCAGAAATGCTCCTACTGCTGCTGTTGTAGCTCTTATGCTGTTGAGTCTCTGTCCTGAATATTTTCAGTTGTCTGTCTCTTAATACCATATCTTCTTGTTATCACGTTTTAAGGTATGACCCAGGTGCAGACAGTGTTGAGGAAAGTTTATTATTTTAACGGGGCAGGCAAACGACAGGTCAAGGCAAGCAGGGGTCAATAATCCAGAGAGGGTGTAAGGCACCGGAATAACAGGTGGGCTCAGGGTCAGGTCAGGCAGAGGTCGGTAATCCAGAGTAGTGGGGCAAAGGTACAGGACGACAGGCTGGGTCAGGCCAGGCAGAACGGTCTGAACCGGTAAACTAGAAAACAGGAGCAAGGAACAGGAGGGAGCAGGGAAACAAAATGCTGGTAGGTTCTACGAACAAAACAAACTGGCAACAGACAAACTGAGCACAGGTATAAATAAGATGGGCGACACCTGGAGAGGGGTGGAGACAAGCACAAAGACAGGTGAAACGGATCAGGGCGTGACACTTGTCAGTCTCTTGTCTGTCTATTTCACAGTTTCTAAATCATCTATATAGCACTTTCTAACACTGCATGTTATTATCCCAAAGGATTCTGTGTGAATAAGCCTGTGTGACTAAGTGTGTTCACTTCTGTCACTTTGTGCATTGAGTTTAGAGAAGTTGTCTCAATCATACTCTTGTCCCATACTTTTATGGCTTTCACTCTTGTACTCGGTATTTCTTGATAGCCCATAGTTTCTAATGTTGATGTCTGTATTACCTGAAGATGTCCCTCAAGCTGCACCCCATGTTGCGGAGCCAAAAGCTGAGCCAAAACCAGAGCCTAAAGTTTCACCTGTGGCTAAGGTTGAACCTGAACCGAAGGGTGCACCTATAAAGAAACCAGAGAGTCCACCATCCAAAGGTATTTCCTGTCATGTCTTGTTTTGTGGAGTATTTATTTCCCTCCCTAATGTCACCTCTCCTTTGTGTAATTGTATGTATATTATATATTATTATGTTTATATAGCTTCTAACATAGAAGTTCATTTTTATTTTGTGTCAAATCTGTATGCAGTGTAATTATTACCTTGGTATGTGAACTCTAAATCAAAGTGCATGTTACTTTAAGTTCCTGAGAAAGCTAAGAAACCAGAGGCTTCAAAACCAGAACCAGGAACGCCAGCAGCAGTTAAAAAGCCAGAGACTGCATCTACTCCTTCTCCAAAGGAGCCAGAGCCTACTCCTGCTGCAAAGAAGGTCCCATCACCACAAGGTATCAGTATCTCTCAAAAGAGAGGCAGCTTTCTGAGTCTTTTAACAACTTGTATGCTCTTTATACTCTTCTGTTTGTCAGTCCATCTTTGTTTGTCTGTGGCATTACAAAGTTTAAGACTATGTAATGTCACGAATTTGGAATCCGTATTTGTTGTTTTCTTTGTCAATTTTATGTCTGTTTGTTGTGCTTTCATCACAGCACATTGTATATTACTGATAATTTGCATATTCTTTGAAGTGCCAGCACAAATAGCACAAAAAAGACAGGAGGTAACTCCGCAAAGACCAGCTACCATCCCTCAAAAAGTGGACAGAGAGGACATAGAGCCTCATGTGCAACCTGTGCCAGAACAAGGTATACACAATATAGGTTGTCAATGCTTCTCCCGTTAATGTTTATTGGCTTTCTTCTAACCAACCCCAGCTTTGAACATCTATGTCTTGTCTATGTTCACATTTGGTATCGTCTAGCTTCTACGTCACAGAGTTTGTCTTTTGAAATGTTTATGCACAACTGAAAAGTATTTTCACCAGTTGCTTAATTTTGTCTCGTCATAATCATCGTCATACAGTCTTACCACTCAATAGAGTGTGACTTGTGCAATGTCTGTGTTTGAAACGACTTTCTTGAATATCTTCATTGTATATGCATGTTTTTAACAAACTTAAATGGTCTTTTAAGTTCCTGTGGAAGAAAGAAAACCAGAACCTCTTAAGGTTGCCAGAAAGCCTGAATCAGTTATTGTGACTCCAAAGGAAGATACACCGCAAAAAGGTAGGGATTTATGCATTGACTTTTGTACTGTTCCGTACATACTGTTTACTGTGATGTCTTAAGAGTCTTCTTGAACTATTCTTTGTCTTAAGTTTACCATATTCTGGCTCTCCGTTCTCCTCAGTTTTCCATCTGTTTGACAATCTAGACACAAGGGTAACACTTTAACTATCATCATGAAGCTGACTTAATGGTGTTACAATATGACATAATATTAGACTTATAGTTTATCATAAGTTGTTAAAACTGTTTTAGATATGGGTCATGTTATGTTTGTGACCATGTTGACAATATGTTTGAAGTAAAGTGTTGCATGCGTCGCCACGTGACGTTCTGTTTGTCAGATTTGATGTGTTATGCAACAACCCTTTTGTCACTCTTCTGTGTTGCCAATGTCTTATGCGTGTCTTGTATGTGCTTCAAGTAATGGAGCCCAAACAAAAGCCTGTACCTGTTGAGAGGGTACCTGAGAAAAAACCTACTGAAAAGGTACCTGTTGAGAGGGTTCCTGAGAAAAAACCTACTGAAAAGGTACCTGTTACTAAACCTAAAAAGGAGATGGAAGAAGAAAAGAAAGTTCCAACTTCAGAAATAGAAGTAATGCCACAAAGAAAAGGAACTCCGCCAGACACAGGTATTCTAAATGTGCTCTATGTTAGTGGTGTTCAATTTATTAAAATCTTATTTCACCTCCAAATGTAGATATCAGGTGCATAATGGCATGCCAGTACTACTTTCTTTTATCTGTGTTTTTTTAAACCCAATGTTTGTCTTTATGTTGTGTTTTGTCGTTAATCTCTTGCGACCTCCATTTGGTGGGAACTCTTAAAAACATCTTTAGAACTTCAAGTGACTTCTAGTCTTCAGATGGCTGAGAAAAAGAGATCTTCAAAGACTCACGAGTTGTGGGAGGTTTCCGACACGATGGAGAGAGCTCCTCCAATAGAAGAAGTCTTTCAGTATGAAGAAGTGGGGAATGAATATGAAGAGGTGTCATATGAGAACAAAGGTGATATATTGGACAATAGCACTACATCGACATTCCAACAGAAGATTTCAGTGACGACAAAAGATATCCTTCCAGAAAAAGTATCTGTACAAAAAGATAAAAAGTCAGATATGAAACATGAACCATCTCTTAGTGAGGTTTCCAAGAGGAAAGATAGAGCTACTAAGGTTTTTACTACACCGAAACCAAAGGAAAGAAGTGCTGTTGAAGTTAGGTCTGATCTAGGGGCAGATTTACCAGCCAAACAGGATCGATCTCTTCAGAGGGAGTCTCATGAATCGTCCACAGAAGAAGAAGAAACACTTCTCAGGAAAAGTGTTTACACTGCAAGTTTAGTGTCTAGAGAGGAAGAGGGCACAGGCATCAAAACTAAGGGAACTCGTTTTGTTGATGTAGTTGAGTTAAAGACAGAACAGGCTACAATTGAAGATATACCTATCCATCAAGTAGTTCAATCTACAGAAGAACATTTTGTCCAGAAAGCTGCCAAAGTTACTACAAAAGACAGTGTATCTATAAAGAAGGATACTGTATCTTTGGAGGTATTAAATTATGAAAAAGTGGACACTGAGCTACAAAAATATGAAGTTTCCGTCATGAAGCAAGGGAGTGCTAGTATGAGGGAAGAAATATCTATGAAAAAGTCTCCTAATACGCAGCAGGTAGTTAAGGGTGAAAGCAAGGCTATAGACACAGATAAAAAAGTGGAAGAAAAGAAAACAGACATTGTAAAGAAAAAGGAAATGACCACCAGGGTATCAGACAATAAGGAACAGTCAGGCGAAAGACAGGAGATTCATGATAAGACAGATTATAGTTCTCCAAGAAAATTATCTCCCCAGGAACATGAAGAATATGTTTCAAAACAAGAGGCATCTGTTATGGATGTTTCAGAGAATATAAATGCAGCCACAGATACTATTTCCCCCAAACCAACAGCAAGAAAGGAAACTGACATTCGATCTAACCAAGAAGGTATTTCTCAATCAGTAGAATGCAAAGAACCAGTAGAATGTTCTATCAGAGTAGAATCAGTAATTGAAGAAATACCAAATATACAAGTTAATACAAGAAAGGACAGAATACATTTGTCAGAAGGTATCTCTCCAATAAAAGTGCTGTTGCCCACAGAGAAAGGACAGGGATTAGTTGGTACTGAAGAGATACCTTGTACTGTTGAGGTATTCCAATCAAAGAAACAAGTAGTTGAGAAAGGCAAACCTTCCAGAGTTATTCAATCCAAGGAGGAAACCTTTAAGAAGACCCTTACTATGAGAAAGGAACTCAGTGAAGAGATACCCCGTACAAATGAGGATATCCAGTCAAAGAAACAGGTTATAGAAAAGGGCAAACCTTCTAAAGTAATTCAATCCAAGCAGGAAACTTTTAAGAAGACTCTTACTACAGGAGAGGAAACCACTGAAGAGATTAGAGTTGAGGTCATCCAAACTAAGAAACAGGTAGTTGAGAAAGACAAACCTGCCAAAGTCATTGAATCCAAGGAGAGGGCTGACAAGACACTTACTATGAGAGATGAGCCCATCGAAGAGAGACCTTTTACAGTTGAGGACATCCAAACTAAGAAACGGGTGATTGAAAAAGGCAAACCTGTTAAAGTAATTCCTTCTGAAGAGGAAACACTTGACTCACAAGAGGAGGAAAAGATCTCTTCAAAAGCCTCGCCTTCAAGAGGTATACTAAGTAAATCTAACATGTTTCATCTCATCATCTTGTCAGCAAAATCATCCATCAATTCAATTTCATGCTTAGTTTGAAATCAAACTTTTTTTGTCCAGTATTATTCATCAAGTTGCTTCATTCCAGTGTTTGCCATCCCATATCAACACATCCTCTTATGTGGTCAAAATCCACAACTCTTGTGTCATTCTTGCAATTCTCTCTGTTGTTTATGTGTATGTTTTTGTGTCTCTTTTGTATTGTGTTTTCTATTTGATCACATCTTTTTTGGTATTGTATTGGTGCTCCACTGTTTACCCCAATCTGTAGTATCTTGATCTTGACCATAGTATCATTTCATTTCAAGTACCAGCAGAGAAGAAGGAATCACCTCCACAACCTGTTGAACCACTTACAAAGAAAGTGTCTCAGCTAGAGAAAACTGATGTTGCTGAAGGGGTGAAAGAATCTGAGCCATTTGCAAAGAAAGTGGCTAAATCAGAGTCTAAGCCAGAAATCAAGCCAAAGTCCAAGCCAGAGAAGATAGCTATTTCTGAAAAGCCTGCTGAGGCACTTGTAAGGAAAGTGTCTACGCCAGAGTCTAAGTCAGAACCTAAGCCAGAACCTAAGCCAGAACCTAAGCCAGAGGCTAAGACAGAGCCTAAACCTAAACCAGAGGATAAACCAGAGCCTAAGCCTAAACCAGAGCCTAAACCAGAGTCTAAACCAGAGGTTAAGTTAGAGGCTAAACCAGAGAAGAAGGCTGTTACTGAAGTAGGGGTGAAAGAATCACCTCCACAGCCCGCTGTGCTGTTGAAGACAGAGCCTAAGCCTAAACTAGAGGCCAAGCTAGAGCCTAAGGCTAAGCCAGAGCCTAAACAAGAGGCTGAGCCAGAGGCTAAAGTAGACACTAAGCCTAAATCAGAGCCTAAACTAGAGGCTAAGCCAGAGCCTAAACCAGAGCCTAAACCAGAGTCTAAACCAGAGGTTAAGTTAGAGGCTAAACCAGAGAAGAAGGCTGTTACTGAAGTAGGGGTGAAAGAATCACCTCCACAGCCCGCTGTGCTGTTGAAGACAGAGCCTAAGCCTAAACTAGAGGCCAAGCCAGAGCCTAAGGCTAAGCCAGAGCCTAAACAAGAGGCTGAGCCAGAGGCTAAAGTAGACACTAAGCCTAAATCAGAGCCTAAACTAGAGGCTAAGCCAGAGCCTAAACCTAAACCAGAGCCTAAACTAGAGTCTAAACCAGAGGTTAAGCTAGAGGCTAAACCAGAGAAGAAGACTGTTACTGAAGTAGGGGTGAAAGAATCACCTCCACAGCCCGCTGTGGTGTTGAAGACAGAGCCTAAGCCTAAACTAGAGGCCAAGCCAGAGACTAAGGCTAAGCCAGAGCCTAAGCTAGAGACTGAGCCAGAGGCTAAAGTAGACACTAAGCCTAAATCAGAACCTAAACTAGAGGTTAAAATAAAGTCTAAGCCAGAGCCTAAACCAGAGGTTATGCCAGAGCCTAAGCCTAAACCAGAAGCTAAGCCTAAACCAGAGGCTAAACCAGAGCCTAAGTCTAAACCAGAGTCTAAGCTTGAACCTAAACCAGAGGCTGAGCCAGAGGCTAAAATAGAGGCTAAGCCAAAGCCTAAACCAGATGTTAAGCTTAAGCCTAAGCTAGAGGCTAAACCAGAGCCTAAATCTAAACCAGAGTCTAAGCTTGAACCTAAACCAGAGGCTGAGCCAGAGCCTAAACCAGAGGTTATGCCAGAGCCTAAGCCTAAACCAGAAGCTGAGCCCAAACCAGAGGCTAAACCAGAGCCTAAGTCTAAACCAGAGTTTAAGCTTGAACCTAAACCAGAGGCTGAGCCAGAGGCTAAAATAGAGACTAAGCCTAAATCAGAGCCTAAGCTAGAGGCTAAAATAGAGGCTAAGCCAAAGCCTAAGCCAGAGGCTAAACCAGAGCCTAAATCTAAACCAGAGTCTAAGCTTGAACCTAAACCTGAGGCTAAACCAGAGAAGACTGTTGTTACTGTAGGGGTGAAAGACTCACCACCACAGCCCCCTGAGCCACCTCCACAGCCCCCTGAGAAGACTGTAGTTGCTGAGGAGGTGGAAAAATCACCTCCAAAGCCACTTGTAAGGAAAGTGGCTAAACCAGAGTCGAAGCCAGAGAAGAAGGCTATTACTGAAGATGTGTTTCTTTCAAGTGAAGAAGATGTTGCAACTCGAAAAGGTATAACAAGGGCAATCCTTGAAATACAAATCTTCACTCTTGCGTCACTCTTAAAATCTTGCTTTCTTTTGTTGTTTGTTTGTATGTTGTTTGTGTGTACGTTTTGTGTAATTGTGTTTGGGATACTTCCTTATTTGTTTATCCTTATGTGTTTGCTGTTTGATCACATATTGCCTTTGTATTTTCTTGATGGTTCACTTCTGTAGTATGTTGTTCTTGACCATAGTATAACTTTATTTCAAGTACCAGCAAAGGAGAAGGAATTACCCCTACAACCTGTTCGACCACTTACAAAGAAAGTGCCTAAACCAGAGAAAACAGTTGTTGCTGAGGAGGTGAAAGAATCACCCCCAAAACCGGCTGAGCCACTTGTAAAGCGAGTGTCTTTAGCAGAGTCTAAGCCAGAGAAAACTATTGCTGAAGAGGTGAAAGAATCACCTCTTAAGCCGACTGAGCCACTGGCTAAGAAAGTATCTAAACCAGAGTCTAAGCCAGAGACCAAGCCAGAGACGGTGGCAAAGAAAACAGCTATTGCTGAGGAGGTGAAGGAATCACCTCCAAAGCCCACTGAGCCACTTCCTAAAAAAGTGCCTAAGCCAGAGACTATGGTTATTGCTGAGGTAGAATCTCCACCAAAGCCTACTGAGCCACTTGCAAAGAAAGTGGCTAAACCAGAGACTAAGCCAGAGAAGACAACTAATGCTGAAGAAGATGTTGTTCCCAAAAAAGGTATAATGAGAAAATCTTGAAATGCAAATCTTACATTTTCCCTCACTCTTAAAATCTTTATATTTTGTGAGTTATGTTTGTGTTTATGTTATGTGTTTTGATGTTCTTCTCTGTCTTTGTGTGTGCTATGTTTATATTTGATATAGTCTTTCTCTGATACTTTGTCAGTGGTCCAATGCATACCGCAATCTGTAATATCTTGATTTGTCAGGTTGTTATTGTAAAGAGAATGTGTTCTCAATGACTTACCTGGTTAAATAAAGGTAAAATTAAATAAATCAAAATTGACTTTGACAATGGTATAATTTTATTTCAAGTTCCAGCAAAGGAATCACCTACAAAGCCTGCTGAGCCTCTTGCAAAGAAAGTGCCTGCACCAGAGAAAACAGCTATTTCTGAACAGGTGGAGTCACCTCGAAAGCCTGCTGAGCCACTTCTTAAGAAAGTGTCTTTGCCAGAGTCTAAGCCTGAGCCTAAGTCTGAGCCTAAGCCAGAGAAGAAGGCTGTTGCTGAGCCTCCAAAGCCAGCGGAGCCACTTGTAAAGAAAGTCTCTAAGCCAGAGAAGAAGGCTGTTGCTGAAGTGGTGTCAAGTGAAGATGTTGCTGCCCCAAAAGGTATAACAAGGACAATCCTTGAAACACAAATCTTAAATCTTAAAAATCTTGCTATCCTGTCTGTTATGTTTGTGTGTGTTATGTATTTTGGATATTACGTATTATCTGTTATGTGTGTGTGATGATGACATGTTTCTTCTCAATGGTTTAATGCTTATCCCAACATGCACTGTCTTGATTTTGACCATTGTACACATTTATTTTAAGTACCAATAAAGGAGAGCAAAACATCTCCAAAGCCCACTGAGTCACTTGCAAAGAAAGTCAGTCCTCTTGAAGGTAAATGTCTGTTTAATGTTGCATCATGTATGTTCTTTAAATACATTCGTGAATGAATGTTTCTTGGGCAAATATAAATCTTAAACATTCTTTTGAAGCTCCTCAAGATAAGAAAAAGACTACACAGGAAACAAAGCCTGCCTTCCAAGTGCAAGAACAAGATGATATGGAGACAGGTATTCAACAACAAAAAATGCACAAAAATATAGACATAAAATGACAAACTAATATCTCGAAAACCACACCATCCAAATACTACTAAGCATTCTATCTTAAGCCTCATTATAGTCGTAGAGGGTTGAGGCTAACATATTTTGCTTGTTTTTTTTTCAAGTCACCAAAATGTGTTTGTATAATCTCATTCAACATAGATGGTTGCCTCTTCGATCCACAAAAACATTCCTGTTCTTTGTCCAGTCTCGTTATAATGTTTTATGTGCATGTTATACTATTTAAATCAGGTAGGTGCCACCTCTAACCACCTTCATAGCAATGCTGTGGTTCTGTATGTAATGTCATATCATGTTAAATGTCTTACTAAAGTTCTCATCCTGAAATGTATTAATGAATGTGAGCATGTCATAGTTTCCCTGTTATATCTTCACTTGATAATATTACTTCACTCATCTTCATCTTTGATTGGTTATGGGAGGAAATTCCCTTGGAATTCCCAATTGGTTCCACAAGATAATGTCCAATACCATTCAAAGAGAAAAGTGAATCATTCTCCTTAAGTGATTGGGCTGGTTATACAACTTCCCTCAATCACATCTCAATGTCCTGACCGTACTTGATACATTGAGGCTTGTATCCCATATATCTTCAAATGAATGTGAATCTTTGTACTAAACAGTGTTTACTTTCCCTTAATTTCCCTACTAGGTGAAGGCAAGCAGGCACCTGGACCTGCTAAGAAAGGTATGATGAATACTTTGTTTTTCACTTTACATTTCACTATTCCTTGCATATAAATAAATATCCAGCTCAATATTTTAAATATACAGACGAATTTCCTACTTTATTGTTGTTTTCTGTGAGTTTGTTTGTTAAATTTTGTTTGTTTGTTGGTTGGTTGAGTGTTCTGTGTGTTGTCTTGTTTGCTGTATAGCTAAATCTCAGTGTTTGATGTGATGTTTTCAATGTTGTTATCTTGTTAAGTGAGCTGTTATGTGTAATATGAAACCTTTACTGCAGTTCTCCGACAAAAAGCAAAAATTCATGTTGAGAAAGAAGAAACACTTGTACTGCCAACCTTGAAGAAAACAACCAGGATATCCAAAGATGTGGAGCAAGAACAGGAGATTATATCACTGAAGAAAGTGCCTTCAGTCCCCTTTGAAGATCTGCCAGCGCCACCAAAGAAACCTCCTCCAAAAATTACGAAGCATACAATCCATGACTTTGAAGAGAGAGTGTATGAAGAAGTTGAAGTAACAGTATATGAAAGGTATGAGGCAGAGCAAATCGGCAAGACAGATAAAATCAGCCAGATACCTGATGGCGCTAAAGTAAAGACACCTAAAGAGGTTGAAACAAAAGACTCAACTGAGGACAAATGGTCTCGGAAGACCATTCTCAGAGATGAAAAAGAAGAGGACAAAATGACTTTGAAGAAAACTCCCAAGGCTGTGAAAGAAGAGGAACCAACAGACCCCAGTTTAGCCCTAAAGAAAGTGTCCAGATTGCCATCAGATGAAAAAGGAGAAGAAACTGTGACGTTAAAACCGTTCCAAAAATCTCCTAAAGCAGGAACCGTTGAGCCAGAGAAGGACAAGTACAAAGATAAGGAATCTGGGGCTTTCAAAAGAGGTGAGAGACCATCAAGAGATGAAGACATCAAAGAACCTGTTGATCGTAAGAAAGCTGATAGAGTTCCTAGTGCTAAAGAAGAGTCACAGGCAGTCAAATTAAAACCAGTGACCAAAGTTCCTGAAGATGAACAAGTCCAGGATTCGGACAAACCACTGACAAAGGTGAAAAGGATTCCAATACAGGAGCAAGAGAAGGAAGATGTTAAATTGAAGCCATTTTCAAAGTCACCTAAAGCTGACACTGAAGCTGTGAAGCCTGAGAATGAGCCTGAGAAGAAGAAAGAGGCTCAAAAAACCCTTCAACAAAAGCCAAGTCCTCCAAAGACAGCACCCATAAAGAAAATGGAAAAGAGTCCTAAAGAGGAAGAGCCAGTACAGTTAAAAAAGGTTGAGCAGGTGCCAAAAGAACAAGAGGACAAAGAAAAAGATAAGCCTTCAAAGCATGAAGAGACACTTAAGAAAATGGTAGAACTGAAAAAGACTCCTTCACCTAAGGTTGAAAAACCAAAGCCAAAAGAAATTGAAAAAATTACTATGGAGAGGAAGCCCAGTGCAGAAAGGACCAAAAAGCTACCCAAAGAAGTTTCACCAAAAGATTCATTTGAAGGTGTTACCCTCAAAAAAGTTCCAAAGAAATCACCACAAGAGGAAACTGATGGAGCAAGACTGAAGAAGGTGCCAGCAATGAAAGAGCTTTCCCCTAAAGCTGTACAGTTACGAAAGATCTCGACTCAGCTGGAGGAGGAAGTATTTGAGGAGGAGCCAGATGTTGAGGAGGAATCTGACAGTGAAGGTTGGGGATGGGAACTTGCCCCTCGTGATAGTCCTGGATCCACAGAAGATTTGGGAGAGGAAGGTGATGCACTTGGAATGCCAAGACGAGGTGAGATGAAGGCTGGAGCGAATCACCATTGAAGAAAAAGTCCTTAACCCCAAAATAATCTCCACCCATTTTCATCTGAGTGTTTTCATTTTCTACATGTTAATGTTTGTGATAATTTCGCATTGTTTCTTCATGTCGATCATTTTCATCAGAAAAAGTATTTCAACCTAAATAATCTTCATCCATTTCCGTCTTAATGTTTTTATGTTCTATGTGTTGTTTGTCATCGTTTTGTGTTGTTTCTCCATGTCAGTCTCCATGTTTCTATTAATTGTCTGTCAATCCATGTAAAAAGCACATGTTTGGCATGCTGTTTTTCCACATGGTGTTTGACATTGTGTATTATATACCCATCTCCCATCATCCATTGTTAATTTGTTTCCATCATCACCCTTTGTCTTTATTTATCTCTCCATATTGAATGTACAATTCTGAGTAAAATATTTATAAGGGATTTGAATGTGATCTGTCTTTACGGTATAGTCATTTTAAATATCTTAAACAGATGGAAAGCCAGCAGAAGAAGCAGGCACAGGCAGAGGTAGAGGTAGAGGCCTCAAAGGTAAGACTGGTTACATCCATGTGAAAATAAGAACTTTTTTAGAGTGCAGCGTCAGCACACTCTACTCTCAATGTTCTCACTGTAACTTATTTTGAATAGTTATATAATAACCAACAATAAGCACTGTTCGAATGATTCATCTTAAATTGCTTGTCAACAGCTTTTTAATATAATTGATACTTTTTAAACTATTAACCTTTTTGTCCTCCCCAAAGCCTCCATCCACTTCAATGGGATGTCTTCAGCACTATAAACTTCCCATAATTCAGCAATGACATCCAACATTTTATCCACTGTCAACACTTGCTTTTGATACAAATCAGCTACTTTGACCACTTTCCTAACAATTTAGACAAAACTTAGTCTATAACCAGGTTTCCATCCAACCTTTTTATGCGAGTGAAGTACATGTCGGATAAAAAATGTCACAACAGGCCTGATGAAAAAGCTAATTTGTCGCTACTTTCCAAATGTTGACAAAACAAAACATGTTAGACAAGGTGGGATCTTTTTGTGTCGGTAAAATTAATTATGTGAGAAATGGCGGTGGAACTATTTTATGCGCAAATATTGATTATAATAACCATCATATTGTCACACGATGACATGTTGTGTGGTCCTCCGACGATGACTTGGGAAAACATGCAGTCTATTAGGCTACAGATGAAATACGTTATGATGAATTTCACAGGGTGGTGAAAGTGCAAGATGATGAGCTTAGTGCTCCTTTCCAGTAAATATCAAAGGTCTTATTCTGGTGACATGATGATCTATGCTGGCTGCTGATTGACAAATAAAAATGATCTCACTCTTTTTTTCCATAATAATCTCATTATGTAGGCTATACTATATACTGTATCTACTACCAATCCAGAGATAAAGCTGTGTTACTAACCTTGTCAACTACTTTTTCTCTTAACTTTTAAAATCTGAAATTTTGACCTCTTTCCCAACAAGTTAGACAAAAACTAGGAGTGTATGAAATCTTTGTTTCTTTCTCTGTTTTTCAAATAATATAATGGAAATGTATTCTACCAGTACAGAAATACAGCTATTTAAGTAACATAAACTTCTTTCTTTGGTTGCTACGGTCTTAGAAAAAAAGGTGCAATCTAGAACTTAAAAGGGTTCTTCGGCTGTCCCCATAAGAGAACCTTTTGAAGAACCCTTTTTGGTTCCAGGTAGAACCCTTTTGAGTTCAATGTAGAACCCTTTACACAGAGGGTTCTACCTGGAACCCAAAAGGGTTCTACCTGGAACCAAAAAGAGTTCTACCTGGAACCAAAAAGTTATCCTATAGGGACAGCCAAAGAATCCTTCTGGAACCCTTTTTTCTAAGTGTAGTTATGCAGGCTGGCTAACATTCCCTTGCTAGCCAACTAAATGTATTATTCATAATGAGGAAGCTGTCTTACTGCAGTTAATACAGTAACTATCTAACATTTGCTGTATCTAGCAGCATGTTGAATTAAGCAATGAGAGACTGCTGGTCGAGTCCATGTCCAAGTCACTAATGGTCGAATATATATATAAAATGTATATATATTAAATTAATAACCTTTATTTAACTAGGCAAATTATTATTTACAACGACGGCCAAACCCTAACCCAGACGACACCGGGTCAATTGGGCGCTGCCCTATGGGACTCCCAAACACACCTGGTTGTGTTACAGCCTGGAATCGAACCAGGGTCTGTAATGACACCTCTAGCACTGAGATGCAGTTTCTTAGACCGCTGCGCCACTCGGGAGCCCCCCCCCCAAGTGCAGTGATAATTCAAATGGAACCGTTAACAGGCATTTATCATGTATTATCTTGAATAACAAGCACCTATCAACCAAACAGCATTCAGGATACAAACTCCCTGTTTTATAAAGGGTACTATCTCACTACTATTTCTCTGATAGTCACTAGCCTGATTCTACTTCACTAGCATACATTTTTCAACACAAGCCAGTAGCATCTAAAAATGTAAACTTCTAAACTTCTTCCACTACCATAAAAATACTGTACCTTTGCACACACATTTTCTATTAGGAAAAATATGTTTCTAGTTTAACACTGTAAGAGTTAACATTGTAAGTGTTACAAATGTATTAGTTTGAACATTTGAACACTTTTAAAGTTGCACTATGCAGAAATCGCTCCTCCATTTCTTGGTTGCTAAAACTCTAATAGTTCGCCTAATTTCAGTTTATGTGACAAAATATATATAGTGTAGAGAATCATTGTATCTAAACCACCGTGAAATATAGTTTCCATAACCAAAAATATTGTTGTTTCAGCTGTTTGAAGCTGGTGTACAAAACCAAAAGTAAAAGATGCAAAAACAAAACTTAGGAACGGGACGCATAGAAATAGTGCACATAGAACAGATCTACAGTTTCTTAGACTTGCTTTCAAGTAGAATGATAGATCTATAACTCACATTTCTATGTGAATTTGGTCAGTTCGCCCAAAACATTACATATCGACACTTTAACTGATGTAAACAGGCTAAACATCTAATCTGTGTAATTGTGTCTGAATTTTAGCAGGCAAAACCCCATCCCCTGGTGAAGGCAGGGGTAGAGGACTGAAACCCGGTGGTGGAGGAGACAAACCACCCGATGCTAATCCTTTCGGATTCCAGCTTAAAGCAGTTCCACTGAAGTTCACGAAACCGCTCAAAGACATAGTGTTACAAGAAGGTGACGCTGTTGGTGCTTCTGCTACGTTTGAGTGTGAGGTTTCACCTTCTACTGCAGTAACTACATGGATGAAAGATGACAGCAACCTAAGAGAGAGTCCAAAACACAAATTCACCTCTGATGGCAAAGATCGCAGACTAGCCATTATTGACGTCCAACTTTCTGACACTGGAGAATATACCTGTGTGGCCAAGCTGGGCAACAAGGAAAAGACAACAACCGCTAAACTCATTGTTGAAGGTATTTCAGATAATTATGAATTTATGTATTTATAAGAATCTTATTTTTTTAACAAAATCATGTAAACCACTGAAAACCTGATCACAATTAATTTACTGGTAATGTAGATTAAATAAAAATGTTTTACTTAATGTTTTGTTTTATATTGTTTTATAAAAATGTATACCGTATAACTACACAATTTTATGGAAAGTACTCCCTTTTTGATAAAGTATTCCTTAATCTATGTAGCTTCTATGTCAGATTTAAGTTGCAATGATTGTTACATGTATGTATTATTGATATGCGTTGATGCATTTTACCTTTACATTTTGATGCAAATAACTTGAATGTAATTAACGACCTAATACTAACCCAATACTTACGCATTCAGAACTGCCCGTGAAGTGGGTGAAGGAGCTGGATGAGGAGACGTCAGTCCTGAAGGGGCAGCCTATGTACCTGACCTGTGAGTTGAACAAGGAGAGAGAAGTGACCTGGATGAAGAGTGGTAAGGTCCTCAAAGTAATCCCTGGAAAGGTGGCCATCAACGTCATTGGAATGCAACATGCCGTTACGATCCAGAACACGGGCGATGACGACGCTGGAATCTACGCATGCGAGTGTGAACTCATCAGGACCAAAACAACTGTGAAAATCATTGGTTTGTAGATAATTCCCTAAATAAACTGTTGACACCTACCAACGATATAAATATACTCTTATCTGTTCATCTATGTACAAAAACTGATTACATCTTAATTTTACAGAAATTATCAGAGACTGGTTGGTGAAACCATTGAGAGATCAGCATGTGAAACCCAAGGCCACTGCCACTTTCAAGTGTGAGCTCTTCAAAGAAACCCCCAACTGGAAGTTTTTCAAAGGCAACGATGAGATTACTAATGATCCTACTGACAAGACTGAGGTCAAGAAAGAAGGAAAAGTCTTGACTCTCACAATAAAGAATGCACAGCCCGACGATATTGGAGAATATGCCATGGAAGTTGAAGGCCACAGATACACAGCTAAACTGACTCTTGGAGGTTGGTTGCACAATCACACATATTTTGTATGTTGTTGAATCAAGGAAGGCTACCTACATGAAGTGAATGCTTATTATATACTTATGATATTTTTACAGAACGTGAAGCTCAGATCTTGAAGCCTCTCTCCAGTTGTGAGGTGGTCGAGAAAGAGGATGTTACATTTGAAACTGAGATATCTGAAGAGGATGTGCCTGGAGAATGGAAACATAGAGGGCAGGTCTTAACAAGATCACCGGTAAGACTTGTCTTATGATTTGACTGAAATATTTCCCCAGACATTAACCGTAACCTAAACTTTCAGAAAAACTGTTTTAAATGTTGAACAGTCTTCGATATCTGTTTAACTTTTTTTTTTTCTTTGCACTTTCAGACATGTGAGATCAAAATGGAGGGCAAGAAACGTTTCCTAACTCTGAAAAGTGTTCCACTGGACGCGTCTGGTGAAGTGTCTTATACAGCTCTGAATGCTGTCACTAGTGCTGTGCTCACAGTCAAGGGTAAGCAGTTGTTCCAAGAGCAAATTATCTATGTATGTATCGAATATATTATGCATGTATTGATAAAGAGATCATTATTTGTATCTCCCAGAACTGGAAATGGACTTCACAGTCCCCTTGAAGGACGTGTCTGTACCTGAAAAGAAACAGGCTATGTTTGAGTGTACTATCACAAAGGATGTGCCTAAAGTCATGTGGTTTAAGGGTTCTGACACCATTGGTACATCAGACAAAAAATATGAAATAATCGATGATGGAAAAAAACACATGTTGGTCATAAACAATTGTGAGTTTGATGATGAGGGATTTTACAGTATTGAAGCCTTGGGCAAAAAGTCAACCGCTACACTCACTGTGGAGGGTAAGTGTGGAACCATTGTTATTAGATTTGACGTCCTTTGAGTGGTTTTCGTTTGCTATCATCAAAAGTTGTTCCCTGTGATTCATTAATTAATTTACGAGTTGGAATTTCTTTTAACTAAGTCCAATATGCACTCATCTAACATATAGGTATGAGGCTCAAATTTGAATTGCCACTTCAGGACCAAACTGAGAAGGAAGGTAACACTGCTCGGTTTGAGCTTGAGCTCTCTCATGAGAATGTACCTGTGACATGGTACAAAAATGAAACCAAACTCCATGTGAGCCGAACCGTGCTCATCTATAGTCGTGGAAAGAAACATACACTAGAAATCAAGGAGTTGACTCTAGATGATATCTGCCAGATTAAGGCAGAGGCTAAAGGAATTCCCTCAATGGCAAACCTGACGGTGATAGGTAACCCCTGCTTTGTTCCTTTATTTATTGTTTGTTTCTTTGTTGTGATTGAAATCCTTGAACTCATTTAAGGATTTGCACCATGCTACATTACATAAATGCAGAATACAAAACCCGTATCCTCCTGATGACTTTTCCATGTTCCAGAGGGTGATGCATACTTCGTAGTGAAGTTGCAGGATTATACTGCAGTCGAGAAAGACGAAGTAACTCTGGACTGTGAACTCAGCAAAGATGTCCCAGTCATGTGGTACCATAATGAGACTGAAATTAAGGCCTCTAAGATGGTAACCATAAGTGCTGATGCAAATCGAAGAGTGTTGTCCATTAAGAAAGTGGATGACAGAGATAAGGGCCAATACATATGTGATTGTGGAACGGACAAAACCATGGCAAATATTAACATCGAGGGTAAGCAATTACAAATGTTTGTCATAGAACAAACATTTATTTTGAGAACATTCGTGCGTTTTTTTTCTTGTAATTGTAATGTTCTCAATCCTGAATTGCAGCTCGAGATATAAAGATAACTCGCCCAATGTATGGCGTTGAGGTCTTTGATGGTGAGACCGCTCGTTTTGAGGTAGAACTCTCTGAAGATGATGTTCATGGACAGTGGAAACTGAACGGAGAAGTCCTTACTCAATCCCCTGTATGTTACATAGACCAAATAATTCTCACTGTTGTGTTACCATTCTACCACTCATATCAATTACGTGATCATTCATTCACATCCATTACGTTATCTTGAAATATTATAATGAAACAGCCTATAGCATTCTCCCCCTCCTTCCTCCCTTTCCTCTTCGTCTTCATCTAATCTGGACAATTTGACATTAATTTTACCACCATTTGCAGGATATTGAAATCATAGAGGACGGTGCAAAGCACACGTTGATATTGTACAACCTCAAGGCCCCCTTGTCAGGGGAGATTGGATTTACAGCTGCCAATGCTAAATGTGTTGCTAATCTGAAAGTGAAAGGTGAGATTAAAAAGAAACATTTGGTTGGTGATCTAATCTGATAATGTAAATGTAAATATTTTCAGTGGTGGTGTTCTATGCATTGCCACGATGCCACATTGTCTCTGTTTCCTTCTGAAATACAGAGAGTCCTATTACATTTGTCACACCTTTGAGTGATGTGCAAGTGTATGAAAAGGATGAGGCCAGATTTGAGTGTGAGGTGTCGAGAGAACCCAAGAGCTTCCGTTGGTTCAAGGGATCTCATGAGTTGACAGCTGATGATAAGTTTGATATTATCCATGAGGGAAAAAGACACACTCTGGTGGTCAAATCTGCCGCATATGATGATGAAGCTAAGTACATATTTGAGGCAGAAGACAAGAGAACCACTGGCAAACTAGTTATCCAAGGTAATCTGAAGATATTTTTTTGTGCTTCCTGTTTAAATCCTGATTCAATTCATTACAAGTGATTGAAATTGATCTTCTCACGATGACGATGATTTAATTTCTTATGAATTGAATGTCTTATCAGGAATTCGCCTTGAGTTTGTCAAGCCCATTAAGGATGTCACTGTCAAGGAGCGTGAGACGGCAGAGTTCAGTATTGAACTCTCACATGACAACATCCAGGTCACCTGGTACAAGAACGGTGTGCGTTTGCATCCCAGCAAAGTTGTGCACATGTCAGACGATGGCAAGATGCACAAATTGACCTTCAAGGAGGTGTCCATTGATGACACATCCATGATCAAAGTAGAAGCCATGGGCAAAAGCTCAGAGGCCATGCTCACAGTCCTCGGTTAGTATACCGTTAAAATCCTTGAAACGTTGTTGGCGAAACAGGTGAGTTACCGTTGTCGAAAGTGAAATATCACACACACAACTCATCATGGTTTCTTTTTCATCAACAGAGGGAAAGCCTTACTTCACGACAAAACTGCATGACTACTCAGTCACTGAGAAGGATGAACTGACAATGGTTTGTGAACTGAGCAAGCCCAATGCAGAGGTGAAATGGTTCAAAGGTGGCCAGCAAATCACTCCCTCCAAGAATGTGGCCATCAAAGCCGATGGAAAGAGGCGTATGCTGATCATTAAGAAGACAGAGAAAGCCGACATTGGAGAATACACCTGTGATTGTGATTCGGATAAAACTACAGCCAAGCTCAACATTGAAGGTATCCTTTAGTGTTTTTAGCTCAGCATTTGAGGGATGCAGTGTCTTTTCTTTCATTCATACAAACACTTGTCTTTGTGTTTGTTCTACAGAGCGTGACATTAAGTTTGTCAGGCCCCTGTACAGCGTGGAAGTCACAGAAACTGAAATTGCCAAGTTTGAGACTGAGATCTCTGAGGAGGAAGTTCATGGTCACTGGAAACTCAAGGGAGAGGCCCTTCATCAGTCTGCTGTAAGAAAATATCCATATTATTATTACTACATAATTGGACGTTCCTTACTACGTTTCATAGCGGCTGAGAAAAAAATCACTTGATGATGATCACTTAGTGACTGTTTGTGTATTTTCTTTCAAGGACTGTGAGATAAAGGAGGAGGGTACAAGGCATGTGCTGATCCTGTACAACGTTCGCATGGATCAGGCCGGAGAAGTTGACTTCCAGGCTGCCAATGCTAAATCCAATGCTCAGCTTAGAGTTAAAGGTGAGAACGATTTAATACACTCACACATTTATCTGACAATTAGATAAATACTGATTTGTTAAAGCCACACTTTGTAAGATATGCATACCATCAAGTGAGCCACCAACAAAAACATTTAAGTATCCAATAACATTTGTTTAAATTGCCCTTAGGAGTACATTTAATCAGTAAAAATGTGTTTATGGTGGGTTTGAATGATACATTGTCCCAACTGTTAGTTGAATAAGGAAACCCCAGAGCTTTCAGATGAGGATGTAGTCAGGCATTTACAGCCCCTTTTAAGCAGGTGTCAAAAGTGTGTTTTACAAGGGAGGACTAAGGGAGAATTCCAACAGGTTGATTGACAGGGACAGATTGCCTAGTCGATGGTTTGGCAGGGTGTGGGCTAATGGCCAATCAGGTGTTGTGGCTATTTTAGAAGCCACATGCCTTATCTAGAGTGGGCGGTTAGTGATTGGCAGAGCTAATGTACAACCTGCCGTACTTCAAAGTTTTCTGCTGACCATATAGATCTCAAGGAAACTGGGTATGCAAATGAGAAAGCCCCCCCCCCCAATGACAAGTCTCTCTGCGTTAGTCCTAGCAGTTTTCCTGGTGGTTTACAGGGCTCCTGAGCAGTGGCCGGCCATCAGGGGATCCGCAAAAATGAGGATTAGCAGTTAAGGATTTACCGGTTTCTCTTGGGATTTTGGAATGACTAACGATGTCTTCTCCTCAATCTAAAGCGCGAGTGATCGGCCTGCTGCGGCCTCTCAAGGATGTTACTGTTACTGCCGGGGAGACCGCCACCTTCGACTGTGAACTGTCATATGAAGGAATTGCTGTGGAATGGTTCCTAGGGGGTGCAAAGTTGGAGCCAAGTGACAGAGTAAGTGTTTATACCATCTTAAACACTGACAACACCTCAAGTAATTGATATGGAAACATGCCAAGACTTTGAACTGTACTTATAAACAACAGTTTTTCCATATGACTGACAAATACATGTTAAACATGAGTTTGCCTATAACTCCAGCACCTGCGGAAAGTACCTGGATGTGCGCATGTTCTTCAGCTTTTGACAAATACATGTTGTCATGGAATTTACTACCTGGATTATCACCTATTCTCATATCCCAAATACTTTAAGTGTTTTAACATGATCTCAACTATCTCCTATGTTTACCTTAATTTTATTCCAAATGTTTGTTTAATTTAAAAGGATCTTAGATTGTCCTGTTGCATTATTTACTTTAATAAATTTTGTTTTAATTTTCTTGCATGTGCAACCTACATGCTTTCTGCATATAGACCTGTGAGGATCAGGATTCCAGTTGGGGATTTGATCTGGGTTTTGAGATAACGCAGGAGGGCTTTTCTGCCCTGCAAGCGTTCTTCTAGTTATTTTTAACCGCTTCAAGTGTGTGCGTCCAGTGGCAGGTGGCTTGAAGAGCTATTTCACAGTTATAATTTTTAAATCTGAAATGTGTTGTGTTAGGCCTGTACATATTTAATTATTTAATTCATTCCTGTGGGTTTGAAGTGTGAAACGTTATATGATAGGTTGATTTACGATGTTGTGTAGCCTGGTTTTCTCTTCAGTTACGATCAGTTATATAAACTCAGCAAAAAAAGAAACGTCCCTTTTTCAGGACCCTGTCTTTCAAAGGTAATTCGTAGAAATCCAAATAACACAGATTTTCATTGTAAAGGGTTTAAACACTGTTTCCCATGCTTGTTCAATGAACCATAAAAGGACAGCTGATCATCCTCGCAGTGGCAGACCACGTGTAACAACACCTGCACAGGATCGGTACATCCGGACATTACACCTGCGGGACATGTACAGGATGGCAACAACCAGGAACACACAATCCCTCCATCAGTGCTCAGACTGTCCGCAATAGGCTGAGAGAGGCTGGACTGAGGGCTTGTAGGCCTGTTGTAAGGCAGGTCCTCACCAGACATCACCGGCAACAATGTCGCCTATGGGCACAAACCCACCGTCGCTGGACCAGACAGGACTGGCAAAAAGTGTTCTTCACTGATGAGTCACAGTTTTGTCTCATTAGGGGTGATGGTCAGATTTGCATTTATCGTCGAAGGAATGAGCATTACGAGGCCTGTACTCTGGAGTGGGATCCATTTGGAGGTGGAGGGTCCGTTATGGTCTGGAGCGGTGTGTCACAGCATCATCGGACTGAGCTTGTTGTCATTGCAGGCAATGTCAATGCTGTGCGTTACAGGGAAGACATCCTCCTCCCTCATGTGGTACCCTACCTGCAGGGTTGTTGTTTTAAAGTGGCTGTTTAAAGTTGTTTGAAATATCTTGTGTGCAAAAGAATATAGTCTACCTTGCAATAGATACAGCTAAATAACTGCTCGATAATCATTTGCCAAAGGCCTGTGAATGAACTGCTATGATCTTCATGTTTTCACATATGTCATTAGGCATGTCATGACTATTTGTAATAGGGAAAAAAACTATAGAACCTATGACTGTGATTGCTGTACCACTGTACCATAACTGGTAGTTCTATATTGTTTACATTCAAGAGGTTTTGTCTTAGTTAACCAACTCCCCCAGGCTTTGGGAAAGTGGAGGAGTCAGATGGCAACAGGAGTTAAAATTGAGCCTAGGGCCCCTTCAGTCCCTTGTCACCAGCTGCTGATGTTCAATCAGGGGAAGAAGTAAATAGCTTGACCACCCATAGCTGTCACCGTCCCCCTGATTAATCAAACTGCTTGATTTGCACAGGTGGTCACCCGAGCAGAAGGCAAAACTCACACTCTGACTCTCAGAGATGTCAAGATTTCAGAGGATGGGGAAGTTAAACTCACTGCAAAGGATTTCCAGATTGAGGCCAGACTACATGTGAATGGTAGGTTGCGGTTTGTGGTATTTAGTTGTGGTTGTTATAGAGATTATTGCCCCAACTGCTCTCTTAACCAACATTGAGACCTGTTTTTTTGTGAATTCGATAAGGTTAAACAACAATATAGTCCCAATATTTACTCTATAAAGCATACTGGACAGATAAATATGGTGCACTATATGGTGCTATATAGACCAGGTTCATAGTAACGCAATGATTCCACTTTACATTAAATGGCCAGAATTGGGAGTATTTACCTTGCATTTACATACAGTGAGGGGAAAAAGTATTTGATCCCCTGCTGATTTTGTACGTTTGCCCATTGACAAAGAAATGATCAGTCTATAATTTTAATGGTAGGTTTATTTGAACAGTGAGAGACAGAATAACAACAAAAAAATCCTGAAAATGCATGTCAAAAATGTTATAAAATGATTTGCATTTTAATGAGGGAAATAAGTATTTGACCCCTCTGCAAAACATGACTTAGTACTTGGTGGCAAAACCCTTGTTGGCAATCACAGAGGTCAGATGTTTCTTGTAGTTGGCCACCAGGTTTGCACACATCTCAGGAGGGATTTTGTCCCACTCCTCTTTGCATATCTTCTCCAAGTCATTCATGTTTCGAGGCTGATGTTTGGCAACTCGAACCTTCAGCTCCCTCCACAGATTTTCTATGGGATTAAGGTCTGGAGACTGGCTAGGCCACTCCAGGACCTTAATGTGCTTCTTCTTGAGCCACTCCTTTGTTGCCTCGGCCGTGTGTTTTGGGTCACTGTCATGCTGGAATACCCATCCACGACCCATTTTCAATGCCCTGGCTGAGGGAAGAAGGTTCTCACCCAAGATTTGACGGTACATGGCCCCGTCCATCGTCCCTTTGATGCGGTGAAGTTGTCCTGTCCCCTTAGCAGAAAAACACCCCAAAAGCATAATGTTTCCACCTCCATGTTTGACGGTGGGGATGGTATTCTTGGGGTCATAGGCAGTATTCCTCCTCCTCCAAACACGGCGAGTTGAGTTGATGCCAAAGAGCTCCATTTTGGTTTCATCTGACCACAACACTTTCACCCAGTTGTCCTCTGAATCATTCAGATGTTCATTGGCAAATATCAGACGGGCATGTATATGTGCTTTCTTGAGCAGGGGGACCTTGCGGGCGCTGCAGGATTTCAGTCCTTCACGGCGTAGTGTCTTACCAATTGTTTTCTTGGTGACTATGGTCCCAGCTGCCTTGAGATCATTGACAAGATCCTCCTGTGTAGTTCTGGGCTGATTCCTCACCGTTCTCATGATCATTGCAACTCCACAAGGTGAGATCTTGCATGGAGCCCCAGGCCGAGGGAGATTGACAGTTATTTTGTGTTTCTTCCATTTGCGAATAATCGCACCAACTGTTGCCACCTTCTCACCAAGCTGCTTGGCGATGGTCTTGTAGCCCATTCCAGCCTTGTGTAGGTCTACAATCTTGTCCTGACATCCTTGGAGAGCTCTTTGGTCTTGGCCATGGTGGAGAGTTTGGAATCTGATTGATTGATTGCTTCTGTGGACAGGTGTCTTTTATACAGGTAACAAGCTGAAATTAGCAGTGCTCCCTTTAAGAGTGTACTCCTAATCTCAGCTCGTTACCTGTATAAAAGACACCTGGGAGCCAGAAATCTTTCTGATTGAGAGGGGGTCAAATACTTATTTCCCTCATTAAAATGCAAATCAATTTATAACATTTTAGACATGCGTTTTTCTGGATTTTTTTGTTGTTATTCTGTCTCTCACTGTTCAAATAAACCTACCATTACAATTATAGACTGATCATTTCTTTGTCAGTGGGCAAACGTACAAAATCAGCAGGGGATCAAATACTTTTTCCCCTCACTGTAGGTTGGCAGAGTATAAATACTGTGTGAGTACACATTGTGACATAGATTCAGATTTCTTTAGACAATATTTGTCTCCTTGATGCAAAGCACAGACAACAATATAATGTTGGTGGGTCAGGTTTTAATGGTGTGGGAGCATGATCTACCCAACCAGTCTGAATTAAATGAGAGGCCCATCAGCAAATAATGCTGTGTTAAGTATGAAATGAGAGCCTGTGAGACAGTCATGTATGCTTTTATAACAGGGTGAGGAGAGGTGTACCCACAATGTTAAGTTTGAATACAAATGTATTAAAAGTATGAATATGTACAGTAATTGCACAAACAACAAACAAGTTGAAGGAATTACATAACGGAATGTGTAGCTTACACTGTAACTGTACCTGCCTTTGTAACTACCAAGTCAAAAAAATATATGTTTTAGGCCACTTAATCTAAAGAGGGACCATAACAATAATAATAGTTGGTGGTACTAATAGAATTTGGTCAAATGAGTTTGTTGGTTTCCTAAGCTGTTATGATATGTAAAGGACAAGTCATCATGTGTAATTCATGTGTGAACTCACAGAGCCACCAGTTGAGTTCAGCAAGCCTCTGGAGGACCAGACAGTTGAGGAAGAGGCTACTGCTACTTTGGAGTGTGAAGTCTCCAGAGAAAATGCTGAGGTCACGTGGTTCCAGGACGGACAGGAGATACGCAAAACTAAGAAATATGACATTGTTGCCGATGGCCGCAAGAGAAGACTAATCATTCATGGCTGCACTCTTGATGATTCAAAAACATATACCTGCGACGCCTCAGAATTCAAAACCTCTTGCTTCCTTAACGTTGAACGTAAGTAAAGTATAGATAATTATATTGTTTGTTTGTTAAAGTATAAATTAAAAACCTTTTGATATTGTTTGTTTGTTGTTAAGACTACACTTTAGTGTATTTGGCATACTGGTGTATTAATACTTAATCCTTACAGCTCCACATGTTGAGTTCTCTACGCCACTCCATGATGTTGAGGTCAAAGAAAAGGACTCTGCCAGATTTGAATGTGAAGTATCTCGCGAAAATGTCAAGGTATTGATTCCTGACCCTTGACCCCCTACCTCCCGGACCCTACCACTCTCCCAACCCCCACACAACACATGCACACACTTGTTCTCAAATGCACATTCAAACACACCTTCTTATTTGTATAACAAAATAATATAGTTGCATGTGGAGTTACAAAACATAATATTAAGACTGAGACTTGGTTGTTTCCTGTCTTCCACTGTTTTTCAACCTTTTACGCTGCTGTTACATTTTGCTCCCTTAATTGTTTCCTTCATTGTCTGGATCAGTACATCTTAACATCATTGTACCGTCATTGTAATGTCCTTGTTTTATGGCTGTTTCTGGAAACAGGTCCGTTGGTTGAAGGACAGCAGTGAAATCAGAAAGGGAAAGAAATATGAAATAATTGCCAAAGGTCGCCAACACATCCTCATCATCCACAAATCAGTGTTCGATGATGAAGCAGAATATGAATGTGATGCAAAGGTCTCCAAATCCTCTGGCATGCTTACAGTCATTGGTGAGTCTGGCACACTTTCTCTGCCTCAAAGTGTGAATCCCAAATGGCACCCTATTCTCTATATAGTGTACTACTTTTGACCAGGGCCCACATAGGGATCTGGTCAAAAGTAGTGCACTATATAAGGAATAGGGGGAGATTTGGGACATAGGCAAATAAATTCATTTTAATGTTATATACTATAATCGACTTATCATAATGTATTGACTTAACGGTTATATTGTATTTCCTTTGCAGAGGAAGAGGCTAGGTTCACCAGGAACCTGTCTAACGTGGAGGGAACAGAAACAGACAGCGTGAAGATGATTTGTGAAGTGTCAAAGGCCGATGCTGATGTCATGTGGTATAAAGGAGACCAGGAACTGCCAGAGGGAGGAAGATACGATCAGATCGTAGACGGCAGGAAGAGGATACTCATCATTCAGGATCTCAAAACAGATGATGCTGGAGAGTACCATTGCAAATTGTCCAGCTCAAAGACAACTGGAAACCTGAAAATAAATGGTAATGAAATCAGACATGAGCTCTGTTTAATTTAGTCAGTTAAAGACCTTTGTCCGGTGGAGAAAGTTAAATATCCTGGGTAGTGGCTCCACACTGGCAATACTATTATGAAAACTAAATCAAGGGATGCAGGTAAAAGTATTTGTGGAAAATGAGAGCATATACACTAATCTGTTTTTGTTCTTCCAGAACTGGCTGCTGAGTTTATCTCCAAGCCTCAGAGTCAGGAGGTGGTTGAGGGAGAAAAGGCTGAGTTTGTCTGCTCAGTCTCTAAAGACACATTCATTGTCAAATGGATGAAGGATGATCAGGAGCTAGAAAAAGGGGACAAGTACGACATTGTCTGTGATGGCAAGAGAAGAATACTTGTTATCAAGAACTCTGAACCCAAGGATGAGGGAGCCTATGTTGCCCTCATTGGTACCACCAGAGCTACAGCTGACCTGTTTGTTCTTGGTATGTCATCAATATGTTTGTTTTCTTTTCTATTCCAACCTCTCCAATGTGTATGTGTACAGTATATGTGTCTTTCGGTTGTGGTTGCGATAAAGTACATTTTCTGTTAGACCTGCATGTACAATTGGACAATAAAGTAATATTCTTCTAAGATTTTCTTAGAGGCAGCCTTGGGGAAATAATTAATTCGATATACTAACTTGTGTTTCTTTCACTTTGATTTCCACAGAAAAACTCAGGATCATTACACCAATCAAAGACACAGAAGCTAAAGAGGGACAAGAGATGGTCTTCAACTGTGAGGTGAACTCTGAGGGAGCTAAAGCTAAGTGGCTGAAGAACGATGAGACCATGTTTGAGAGCAGCAAGTTCGTCATGATCCAGAAAGACAACGTGTTCTCTCTGAGGATCAAGGATGCTGAGAAGTCAGATGAAGGGAACTATACTATTACATTAACTAACCACCGTGGTGAACATGCCAAGAGCTCTGGCAAACTTACCGTAAAAGGTGAACACATTTTTGTTATCAATTTGACCAATGGCTAATTTGATGTAGTAGTATGTCTTATTTTTGTTTGAATTGAGCTACATGACTAACTGATTTCTTTGTTTTGTCAACAGAGGAGAGTCTGAAGATCATTGTACCTCTTGAGGACTGCGACACACAGGAAAAGAAGACTGTTAGCTTCTCTTGCAAGGTCAACAGGCAGAAGGTTACTCTGAAATGGATGAAGGCTGGTCAGGAGATCACACTCAGCAAACGCATCCTCTACAGGGTGGACCAATACAAGCACACACTGACCATCAAGGACTGTACTCTCGCTGATGAGGGTGAATACACCGTCATGGCTGGTGATGACAAGTCTACAGCTGAGATGATCATCAGTGAAGCCCCCACTGACTTCTCCGCACAACTCAAAGACCAGACCATCACTGAGTTTGAGGATGCTGAGTTCACCTGCAAACTCACCAAGGAGAAGGCTGAGGTGAAATGGTACAGGAATGGACGTGAGATCAGAGAGGGACCCAGGTAGGAAAACCTTTAGACTGCTATGAGGCACGATCACTGTCACTTTATTGACACTGAAACTAAATCTTTAAAGCTAATTTACCCCTAAGGGCCACTCCAGGATTTTCATTAAATACAGAAAAGCATATTGTAACATTATCCATTTGTTTTTTTTGCAAGGTACATCTTTGAAAAAGAGGGCAAGACCTGCAGGCTGCGTATCAAGGAGTGCAGACCAGATGATGAGTGTGAATATTCTTGTGGCGTCGATGAAAGGAGATCACATGCCCAACTCTTTGTTGAAGGCAAGCCTCTTGAATTCGTTCTATGATTCTGTTTGTGTGAGTCCATTTTTCTAACCGTTCTGTATGAATTCATGTTTCACAAATTCAATTTCTTGTGTAATCTTTATTCCAGAGACCGCAGTTGAGATTGTCAGACCACCTCAGGATGTGTTTGAGCCTCCAGGCTCTGATATTGTGTTTGAGGTGGAGCTCAACAAAGACAGAGTTGAGGTCAAATGGTTGAGGAACAACATGACCATTGTCCAGGGTGACAAGTACCAGATGATGAGCGAGGGCAAGATCCACAGACTCCAGGTGTGTGAGATCAGGCCTCGTGACCAGGGAGAGTACAGAATAATCGCCAAAGACAAGGATGCCAGAGCCAAGCTGGAACTGGCAGGTATGTCATCATAGGCTTCATATCCTCTCCGATTCCACAATAAATCAATCCTTTTATTATTTGATCTTATAATTGTTTATTCCTCTACAGCTAAGCCAAATATCAAGACTATGGATCAGAGCTTAGTAACAGACGCTGGAAAGCCCATCGTCATGTTAGTGCCCTACAGCGCGTATCCTAAAGCTGAGGCTGAGTGGTTCTATGATAACGTCAGCCTGCCCAAGGACAACATCCACACCGTTGGGGACAGCACAGAGTACAGGCTGAAGGACCCTAAGAAGTCCGATCAGGGACGTTACAAGGTTATCATCAAGAACAAACACGGACAGGGAGAGGCATTCATTAATCTGGATGTCATTGGTAAGTTGCCTTTCAATCCACTCTTGTATTTAAATGGATAACGGGAAAGGATATTTTTCATGGAAGGAACATTTTTCTTGGAAAGGATATTTTTCTTGGAAGGGATCTTTTTTTTGGAATTTGTTGTTGTTCATATGGATTCCATTTATTCATGTATTTTTGCCTCCCACAGATGTCCCTGGACCCGTGAAGAGCCTTCACGTGGTTGACACTGCCGATGGTGAGGTCAGCCTGGTCTGGGAAGAGCCAGAGAGCGATGGTGGCAGCAAGATCATTACATACTTGGTGGAGAGGCGTGATGTCAAGCGCAAGACATGGACTCTTGCAACTGACCACTCCGACGCTCCAGAATACACTGTGACCGGACTCCAGAGGGAATCCATGTACCTATTCCGTGTTTGTGCTCGCAACAGAGTGGGCAGTGGACCAAATGTTGAGACAGAGAAACCTGGTGTTTATGCCAAGAACAAGTTTGGTAAGCAAACTATTTGATATTGTAATAATCACCTCATGCAGTATCATTATTCAAACGAAACTGGTTCCAACAATGAACTGCCGACCAGAAAAGTGAATTACAACCTGCCGTTATATTTCAGATGTTCCTGATGCTCCTCAGGATGTGAGTGTTGGAAACGTGAGTAAGTTTGGTGCCACAGTCTCCTGGGAAAAACCAGTGTCTGACGGAGGGTCTGAGATCACATCCTACATCGTTGAGTCCCGTGACAGGACCTCTGTGAAGTGGGCTGTGGCTATGATCAGTAAACCAACAGATCGCAGCGCAATCATCAACGACGTCATTGAGAACAAGGAATACATCTTTCGTGTCAAGGCTGAAAACAAGGCTGGCATTGGCAAACCGAGTGCTGCTACCAATCCAGTTAAGATCATGGACCCCATTGGTAAGTTATTTCACTTCTGAAAGTTGCTGAAATGTTATTACTGAAATACATGCACTGTTTTAACATACAAACATGTTTGTTTTTGTTATTCCAGAGAGGCCAAGCCCACCACAGAACCTGGTACCCTCAGAGCAGAACAAGAACTCAGTCCAGCTGACATGGGAGATCCCATTGAAGAATGGAGGCAGCATGATCACTGGCTACATCATTGAGAGATGTGAGGACGAAACAGACCATTGGCTCAGATGCAACGCCAGGCTCTGCCAGGATCTCACCTACAAGGTATTTATCCTATAAGATGAAAAGCTCCTAAATGGTTTCTTGGAGATTTCATATAATATTTGTAATATAATTATCATACGTTTTGTGTTGTATTCTGACTTAAAGACAAGTCTCTCATTGACATCAATTTACTAAATTGTCTAAATTGCTTAAATTGCTTACACTTATCTCAACTCTGAATACTGCTCTTCCATATTTTCCTCAGATATCTGGCCTGAAATATGGCAAAAAATACAACTACAGGGTGATGGCTGAGAATGCAGCTGGAGTGTCTGACCCATCCAACACACTGGGACCCATGCTGGCTGATGATACACATGGTACATTTGGTTCTCTTTTCACTAATCTTGAAGACGTTCATCATTTTAAATGTTGTGCATTTGTCATAACAATGGTCATTATTTTCTATCTTCAGTTGGCCCCACAATGGACCTGAGTGGATTCAAGGATGGCCTGGAGGTCATTGTTCCTCATCCCCTTACTATCCGTGTCCCTATCTCTGGATATCCCACACCAAATGCAAAGTGGAGCTTCGCTGATAAGGAACTCACTGCTGGTGAACGTGTGTCCATGATTACAAAGAGTACCTACGTAGAACTGACCATCACTCCAAGTGTGCGTCCAGACAGAGGTGTATACACTCTTACTCTGGAGAATGATATTACCAGTTGCTCCGGAGAGATTGAAGTCAACGTTATCGGTAAGTGACGTGATGAGCTTTGTGGTGAAACACAACATACTGTATCTTGATATTGTCAACTGCAATTCTTTCTTTTCCCTTCATATCCCTCTTTTTTTTTTTTAATTTTAGCATCCCCAAGTGCACCCAAAGACTTCAAGGTTGCCGAGGTGACCAGACAGCATGTGCACCTGATGTGGGAGGCGCCAGAGCATGATGGAGGAAGCCCTCTGACTGGCTACCAGATTGAGAAACGTGACATATCCCGCAAGACCTGGGTCAAGGTATGGATGAACATAAGTCTTTAAACCACACAGCAATATACATGTGAAATAACTTACTTACTTTGTCCTCTTTTCCGGTTGGGACATAAGGCTGGAACAATCTTCGGTAGTCTATCTTTGGCCACAGCTTATACCCTGTTATACATGAAATAAGATTATTATAAATGTAATAACACATGTCACTGACTGTCTTTCCCCAGGTGATCACTGGTGTTCAAGACCAGGAGTTCACTGTCACTGATGTCGTTGAGGGTAAAGAGTATCTGTTCAGGGTTACTGCCTGCAACAAGTGTGGCCCAGGAGAGCCTGCCTACATTGACGAGCCAGTCAATGTGTCCTCCCCTGCCAGTAAGTAGTACAGTAACAAGGACAATGCCTATGCTGTGCACTCAAGTGAAGGGAACTTGATCCATTGTTTTGACGTCTCAATAATTGACATACCTGTCATTTGAATCCAAACTTTTCTCAGTTATTGACATACCTGTAATTTGTGTTCTAGCTGTTCACAATCATTGACATACCTGTCATTTGAATTAGAACTGTTCTGAATCATTGACATACCTGTCATTTGAATTAGAACTGTTCTGAATCATTGACATCCGCGGCTGTCTGTCTTGACATGCCTGCGAGAACTGTTCTGAATCATTGACATGCCTGTCATTTGAATTAGAACTGTTCTGAATCATTGACATGCCTGTCATTTGAATTAGAACTGTTCTGAATCATTGACATGCCTGTCTTTTGAATTCAAGCCGTGCCAGACCCACCTGAGAACCTGAAATGGAGGGACAAGTCAGCTTCTGGCATCTTCCTGACCTGGGACCCACCCAAGTGGGACGGCGGCACTGGAATCAAGGGCTACAACATAGAAAGGTGCCAGCGTGGCACAGACAAGTGGGAGTCCTGCGGAGATCAGGTCCCTGAGTTGAAGTAAGTAGAACCAGAGAAAAAAGCTCTAAGATATTTTTTGTTTTGTTTTGAAAGGCTAACTTACTTTCTCTTAGATTGCAAGTGACTGGTCTCATTGAGGGACAGTGGTATGCCTACCGCGTGAAGGCCTTGAACAGACTGGGTGCCAGCAAACCCTGCAAGGCTACAGATGAGATTTTGGCTGTTGATCCTAAAGGTATGTTTTGCGTAAATGCTCCATGTCTGTATATGTAACATGAATAATCTTGCATAGTGGCTGAAATGTGTTTCTGTATCATCAGTATAACACATTTTCTGTATAATCTCACAGACCCCCCAGAGATTCTTCTGGATGTCAAATGTCTTGCTGGACTGACCGCCAAAGCTGGCTCTAAGATTGAGCTTCCAGCTGATGTTCTTGGAAAGCCCGTACCTAAAGTGAAATGGACCAAGGGTGACATGGTTCTGAAGGGGGACGATAGAGTTTCTATTGACGACAAGCCTGGTCACTCCGTTGTTACTATCAGCAAGACAACAAGAGAGGACACAGCTACCTACATCATTGAAGCACACAACAGCTGTGGCCGTGCTACTGCAACCGTTGACGTCAACATTCTAGGTATCATATTTTGTCACCTTTATTTGTGAGGAAACACTTGTTTAAAAGTGTGTTCTTTAATGTTCTGACATTGTTTTCTATTTGTCTTGAACAGATAAGCCTGGTCCTCCAGCTGCGTTTGATATCTCTGAGATCACCAACAAGTCCTGTTTCCTGGCCTGGAACCCTCCCAGAGATGATGGAGGTGCAAAGGTCACTAACTACATAGTGGAGAGGAGAGCCGCAGAAAGCGAGATCTGGCACAAGCTCTCCTCCACTGTCAAAGAGACCAACTTCAAGGCCCTCAACCTGACAGCTTTCAAGGAATACATCTTCAGAGTGTTTGCTGAGAACCAGTTTGGTATTGGTGCGCCAGCGGAACATATGCCAATCATTGCCAGATATGCCTTTGGTATGTTAAGTTTATGTTTGTATTTAGACAAAGCAATATAATTGTATTTCCTTTAGAGTATTATTTTGTTTTCTGGGTTGTTGCTAAAATTGTCTGTAACTGTTGTTTTCAGATTCTCCTGGTGCACCAACCAAGCTGGAGCCTTCTGATATTGTTAAAGATGGCCTGACTCTGAATTGGTATGAGCCTGAAGAGGATGGTGGCAGTCCTATCACTGGGTACTGGGTTGAAAGGTTTGAACCAGACCAGAACAGATGGATCAGATGCAACAAGATCCCAATCAGAGACACAACATTCAGGTAAGACATTAGTATACATTTAGTTAATTAACATCGTAATGCTTACATTTTAGTCATTGAAGGCAGTAATGACAGTGTTGATTTAATTTCTGGTTGTAGCAATTCATTTGATGGTGGTGTTGATTATGTGATTGTTCCTGATTTGCAGAGTCAAAGGACTACCCACAAGGAAGAAGTATAAGTTCAGAGTCTTGGCTGAGAATCTCGCCGGACCTGGAAAACCAAGCAAGGAAACTGACCAGATCTTGGTCAAGGATCCTATTGGTAATACATCCAACATACACTATATTACCAAAAGTATGTGGACACATCTCATTCCAAAATCATGGGCATTAATATGGAGTTGGCCCCACCTTTGCTGCTATAACAGCCTCCACTCTTCTGGGAAGGCTAGATGTTGAAACACTGCTGCGGGAACTTGCTTCCATTCAGCCACAAGAGCATTAGTGAGGTCGTCGCACCGATGTTAGGCGATTAGGCCTGGCTCGCAGTCGGCCTTCCAATTCATCCCAAAGGTGTTTGATGGGGTTGAGGTCAGGGCTCTGTGCACGCCAGTCAAGTTCTTCCACACCGATCTCAACAAACCATTTCTGTATGGACCTTTCTTTGTGCACTGGGTCATTGTCATGCTGAAACAGGAAAGGGCCTTCCCCAAACTGTTTCCACAAAGTTGGAAGCACAGAATCGTCTAGAATGTCATTGTATGCTGTAGCTTTAAGACTTCCCTTCACTGGAACTAAGAGGCCTAGCCCGAACCATGAAAAACAGACCATTATTACTTATTATTGCATTGGGTATAGGTAGCATTCTCCTGGCATCCGCCAAAGCCAGATTCGTCCGTCAGACTGCCAGATGGTGAAGCATGATTCATTACTCCAGAGAACGCATTTCCACTGCCCATTTCCAATGGCGGCAAGCTTTACACCACTCCAGCCAACGCTAGGCATTGCGCATGATGATGTTAGGGTTGCGTGCGGCTGCTCGACCATGGAAACCCATCTCATGAAGCTCCCAACGAACAGTTCTTGTGCTGATGTTGCAGTGTGGACCGCGGAAGTGAGTGTTGCAACCAAGGACAGACAAATTTTACGCACTACGCGCTTCAGCACTCGGCGGTCCTGTTCTGTGAGCTTGTCTGACCTACCACTTCTCGGCTGAGCTGCTCCTTGACGCTTCCACTTCACAATAACAGCACTTTAGGGCTCAGCGTCCCGCTAGCGGGACAACTTCCGGTGAAACTGGAGGGCGCGCAATTCAAATAAATAATCATAAAAATTCTGGATATTAAACATTTAGGTAGATATATATTGGTTGAAAGCTTAAATTCTTAATCTAACTGCACTGTCCAATTTACAGCAGCTATTATAGCAAAAGCATGCCATGCGATTGTTTGAGGATGGCGCCCCACATCAAAATATTTTTCCACCGGCACAGGTTTCATAAATTCACAAATAGCGATTAAATATTCACTTACTTTTTGAAAATCTTCCTCTGATTTGTCATCCAAAGGGTCCCAGCTATAACATGTAGTGTCGTTTTGTTAGGTAAAATCCTTCTATATATCCCAAAAGGTCTGTTTAGTTGGTGCCATCGATTTGAGTATCCACTCGTTCAACATGCAGAGAAAGGAATCCGAAAATCTACCCCTAAACTTTGTTTCAACAAGTCAACATACATTTCTATTTACTCACCAGTTACCGTAAAATGTAATCAAACTATAATATTTCTTACGGAAAGAAGTATGTTCAATAGGAAACCGATTTTAGCAGGTGTGTCCTGTCTTCATAGTGCGCGCAAACACAAATTTCCAAGACTGTGTCCCTGTACTAAAACTGATATTTCTTATTTGTTTTGGAAGTTACAAGCCTGAAACCTTGAATATATACTGCTGACACCTTGTGGAAGCCATAGGAATTGCATCCTGGGAGCTAATTTCCGGTATGCCCTTATAATTACCATTGTAAGAGCATGGTCTCTCAAAAATAAAGAAAATCCGGTTGGTTTATCTTTGGATTTTCTCTTACCATATCTATTCTGTTATATGCTCCTACATTATGTTAACATTTCTAAAAACTTCAAAGTGTTTTCTTTCCAATGGTACCAATTATATGCATATCCTGGCTTCAGGGCCTGAGCAACAGGCAGTTTACTTTGGGCACGTCATTCAGGCGGAAATTGAGAGAAAAAGGACCTAGCCCTAAGATGTTTTTAACCGGGGCAGCTCTAGCAGGGCAGCAATTTTACGAACTGACTTGTTGGAAAGGTGGCATCCTATGACGGTGACACATTGAAAGTCACTGAGCTCTTCAGTAAGGCCATTCTACTTCTAATGTTTGTCTATGGAGATTGCATGGCTGAAATAGCCAAATCCAATAATTGGAAGGGGTGTCCACATACTTTTATATATATATTGTATTTAATCAACAGACCATTAATCGTTTATGAAATGTAATGTTGTTCACCAAAACAACATGTCTTCTTTTCCTACAGATCCTCCATGGGCTCCTGGTAAGCCAACCGTCAAAGACGTGGCCAAGACCTCTGCCTTCCTACAGTGGACCAAGCCTGAGCATGACGGTGGTGCCAAGATCGAGGGCTACATCATTGAGCTCCTGAAGAGTGGAACTGAGCAGTGGGTCCGTGTTTCAGAAGGAATCAATATCCTGGAGCACTTCCTGAGAGGCCTGATGGACAGACAGGAGTACTCCTTCAGGGTCATTGCAGTCAACATTGCTGGGGAGAGTGAACCCAGCGAGCCTAGCGATCCAGTTCTGTGCAAGGAGAGACTCAGTAAGTAGCCGACTGTGTTCCGAATGGTACCCTATTCCCTTTAACATTATGGTCACAAGTAGTGTACTATATAGGGAATAGGGTGTCATTTGTGCCACACAGACTGAGATCATTTCCATCTGAAGTGGTTCAGTGTGTCATGGTTGGTTGACTGAGTTGATGGTTGATGATGACGCATTCATTTTCCAGATCCTCCTACACCCCCACGCTGGCTGGATGTCATCAACATTTCCAGTAACAGTGCTGAGCTGAAGTGGACAGTACCAGAGAAGGATGGTGGTTCACCCATCACCAACTACATTGTTGAGAAGAGGGACGTCAGGCGTAAGGGCTGGCAGGCAGTGGACACTACTGTGAAGGAGCTGAAGTACACGGTCACTCCACTGAATGAGGGCTCCCTCTATGTGTTCCGTGTGGCTGCTGAGAATGCTGTTGGACCCAGTGAATTCTGTGAACTGGAAGACTCCATTATGGCTAAAGATACTTTCAGTAAGATCATAGTTAATGTGTACAGTGTTACTGTATGTAACTGGTGTTCACTTGCAACATGCAAAGGTTGCTAAGTCCATTTCTAAGTACTGTTTCCTATTTTCAGCTACCCCTGGACCACCATATAATCTCTCTGTCCATGGAGTGTCAAAGAGACATGTTGACTTGCAATGGGACGCCCCCAAGAATGATGGTGGCAAACCAGTTCTGAGGTAAACTTTGGTCAACTCTAGTGTTATAGGAGTGTCATCGAGTGTACTTTTGTCGTATAAGCATGTTTATAACATTTGGGAATATTTTATTCTATTAGATACTCAATTGAAAAGAAGGAGAAACTGGGCACCCGCTGGGTGAAGTGTGGTAAGACCTCAGGTGCTGACTGCAAGTACAGAGTGACAGACGTCATTGAAGGAACCGAGGTTCAGTTCCTGGTTCGTGCTGAGAATGAGGCCGGTGTTGGACACCCTAGTGAACCAACAGAAATCATTGCTATTGAAGATCCAACAGGTGGGTTTTTATCCGTTTTTAAAGTAAAAACACTGTGTTTTATGGCTAAATTTGTTTGACTTGCATGAGTAATTTATAATTGATAGTCTATTTACCAATGAAGAAACCCACCTGCAATGTTATAATTCTTGTCTTTGTATTGTATTTTATAGGTGTACCCTCTCCTCCAATTGAGCTCCACATCACTGAAGCCAGCAGAGAGCATTTGTGTATTGCTTGGAGACCACCAGAGAGAACTGGCGGCAGCCCTGTAACTGGCTACCATATCGAGCTCTGTGAGGCTGGTACTGAGAAGTGGATGAGAATCAACTCTCGCCCAATCAAGGAGCTCAAATACAAAACAGAGGAGGGCATCATCCCAGAGAAACAATACGTCCTGAGAGTCCGTGCCATAAACTCTGTTGGAGTTAGTGAGCCATCGGATATCTCTGAGAAGGTCTATGCCAAGGACTCTGACTGTAAGTAAACCTTCCATAATGTATATTTCCGTTTCCAGAGATATATTATATACTAATATCTGATTATACTATATTTTTCCCTCCTGAAGGCATCCCAATCCTTGAGTTCCAGACTAAGGACATTGTGATTGTTGAGGGAGAGAAGTGGCATCTCCCCATCCCATTCAGAGCAGTGCCCAAACCCAAGATCACCTGGCACAAAGACGGAAAGGAGCTGAAGGACGATGAGAGAATGACCTTCAGCCAGGAGTACCTCTCCTGCCACCTGGAGATCGAGAGCTGCCTCCATGCAGACGCCGGCCAGTACAAGGTCACACTGGAGAACTCCTTGGGAACTAGCAGCGGAACAATCAATGTTAAAGTTGTTGGTACGTTTGTGTCAAAATAAAATAATATTATTACTTCCATATTCCATGGTGTCCCTAATAGTGTAATCATTACATTTGACATAAATACTCTATTTGGTTGAAAATATTAGAAATATGATTTACTAGCACCAGCATACTACAACTGTCAAGATCAAATCTTCATATCCATGTTTGTTTTGACAGGCCTGCCCGGTCCCTGCAAAGACATTGTTGCCAGTGAAATCACCAAGAGCTCTTGCAAGGTTTCCTGGGATCCTCCCAACTATGATGGTGGCAGCCCTGTTCTCCACTATGTACTACAGCGCAGAGAGGCAGGCCGGAGGACCTATGTCAACATGATGTCTGGAGAGAACAAAGTCAGCTGGCCCGTCAAGGATCTGATCCCCAATGGAGAGTACTACTTCCGGGTCAAAGCTGTCAACAAGATTGGTGGTGGGGAGTACATTGAGCTCCGCAACCCCGTGATCGCAGAGGATCAGAAGCGTGAGTGAAATATGTATTTTGTGTCCAAGAAACACCTTAAATGAAAAACAGGTGCAAACTTTGCTCACAATTCAAAGTTGATGATTTTATTTTCCAAGAAAGACTACATTTCTAAAGAGTTGTATTGGATTTATTAAGTGTTCCTTGTTCAATATTTCAGAGCGCCCTGACCCTCCATTAGATGTTGAGACTCACAACCCTACTTCTAAGACTATCACCCTCACATGGAAACCACCTATGTATGATGGGGGCTGCAAGATTATGGGCTACGTTCTGGAGATGATGATGAAGGGTGATGAGAACTTCACAAGATGCAACGACTTCCTTGTGCCTGTGCTGTCCTACACAGTGAGGAATCTCAGGGAAGGAAAACAATACCAGTTCCGTGTACGAGCTGAGAATGCTGCCGGAGTCAGCGACCCATCACGCAGCACACCAATGGTGAAGGCTACTGATGCTGTTGGTAAGGAAGGATACATCTTATTCAAACGTCACAATTCAAAACAATTTATACGATTTTTCAGACAGGTCATTTGTCATTTCTAAATGTGGTTGTTTTCTTTTCAGAAACACCTAAGGTGTTCCTCAGTGGAAGCCTGCAGTCCGGTATGAGCATTAAGAGAGGTGCTGAGATCAGACTGGACGCCAACATCTCTGGATCCCCATACCCTCAAATCACATGGTATAGGAACGACGTGGTCATCAGACCTGAAGCCATGAAGAAGAGACCAGAGAAACCAATTGTTAAGAAGAAGGAGGTGAAGAAGGAGGAAAAGAAGGAAGTGAAGGAAGGAGAAAATAAGCAAGTCAAGGAGGGAGAGGTTGAGGCTCCAGCTGCAGAGGCCCCAGCTGCAGAGCCTGCCCATGAAGAGCCTGAGGAGGAACTCCCTGACTACCCAACCCTCCAGGAACGTCTCACCATCCATGACAAGAAGAGGGGAGAATCCTCTTGCATTGTCAGGGACACCATCAGGGGTGACCATGGCGTGTACACCATCAAGGTTGAGAACGACCATGGTATTGCCTCTGCAACTTGTGAAGTCAATGTGCTAGGTGAGATATAATATTTAATTAATATATTTTTTAAATTAATTTACTGGTGTTGTTGACGCTCATAGTTATTTTTCAACCATATTTTGAAAACGTAATATAAAACCTCTTATTTTACTTTTTACAGATGTACCTGGTCCTGCAATCAACTTCAGGTTTGAGGAGATCAGGAAGAACTCTGTCATCTGCAAGTGGGATCCTCCCATGGATGATGGTGGCAGTGAGATCCTGAACTACACCTTGGAAAGGAAGGACAACTCCAAGGTGGAGATCGGATGGATCACCGTAACCTCAACGCTCAGAGGATGTAGATACCCCGTGACCAAACTGATAGAGAAGAAGGAGTACATCTTCCGTGTCACTGCTGAGAACAAGTTTGGTCCTGGACCCCCATGTATCTCTAAGCCAATTATTGCCAAGGATCCATTTGGTAAATAATTTATTTTTACGAGTTTAATCATGTCTATAACATTCCAAATCAGGTTGAAATGATGATGTCGGTTCAACCAGTTTTGCACGTCTGGGTTAGTCGTGATTGTACTTTGTTCTTACAACTGTGATGTTCACTTCTTATTCTAGACCCACCAGAGGCTCCAGAGAAGCCTGAGATTGACGGCATCACAGCCAACTCCATGCTGGTTACCTGGGAGGTTCCAAACGACATGGGCAGCCCCATCCTTGGTTACTGGGTGGAGCGTCGTGAGATCAACAGCACCCATTGGACCAGAGTCAACCGGGTAATTTTGGAGGATACAGAATTGAATGTGGAAGGCCTACTGGAGGGTCTGACATATATCTTCAGGGTGGCTGCTGAGAATCAAGCTGGGCCTGGGAAGTTCAGCGTCCCCTCTGATCCCATGACATGCCAGGATCCAATCTGTAAGTCAACAAGATTATGATATGATACCTTTTATTGTCCATTTGCATGGAAATTCATTTTGTGAGTTTAAGCATACAAAATGCACAAAATCAATACAATATAATACAACACAATGATTCATTGTGATTAAGTTTCATTGTCGAACAATGATCAAATACAATATGTTATTGTTGATGTGTTTGTCCCATAGTGCCACCTGGACCACCATTCCCAAGAATCCTTGACACCACTGAGTCTTCCATTGATGTGGAATGGGATCCTCCTGCCTCCAATGGAGGTGGAGAGATCCTGGGATACCATGTTGACAAGACCCTAGCAGGCACCAATGACTGGTCCCGCTCCACAGAGAGACCCTGGAAGACCCGGGCCTTCACTGTGTATGGAGTCAGAGAAGGAGCCAAGTACCTGGTCCGTGTGATCGCAGTCAATGGAGCTGGTGAAGGAACTCCTGGCTTGACTGAATCAGTCTTTGTCAGAGATCCTAAAGGTACAGTAACCAATGATCAGAAAGCTTATTCAAAACAATGACAACAAACGTATGCTTAATACATTAACAACAGTGGCCTCCATTGGTGTCACATTGAATCGGAGGACAGGCTCATTGTAATCGCTGGAACGAAATGAATGGAATAGTATCAAATACCACTGTTCCTTCCACTATTGTCATTCTCCCTTCATTAGCCTTCATGGATATTCAAGTGACTTTGGGTCTTTGAAAGCACTATATAAGTCCCGTGTATTATTATTATTAAAACATAGCTAACGTCAATGAATGTTGATTGTGTCTATAGAGGCTCCAGTGGTAGAGTTGGATCTCACTGTGAGGAACGGCGTAATGATCAGAGCTGGGGAGCCACTGATTCTGCCTGCCCTGGTCACTGGTAAACCTCCTCCAGACATCAAATGGACCAAAGATGACGGTCCACCTGACAAAGACCACGTCCAGATTGAAAATGTTGGAAAGGAAAGCACTCTCAGTATCAAGGCCGCCACGAGAAAGGATCCTGGCAAATACCAGATCAGTGCAAGGAATAGCAGCGGAATCAAGTCTACATGGACAAGGGTTGATGTCATGGGTAAGTGTTTTGATGAATTCTCTATTAGCTATGATATCACAGTATGCCATTTTGGGCATATTTCACATTTGGTTGTACTTTGATGATGTAAAGCTAGGATTAGGGTTAATGAATAGTTTGTTTGTTAATAGTGAATAGAACATCTATTAAAACATCTATTGTGGATTATCGAAAGAGTAATAATGTTGCCTTAAATGTTGTTGGCCTGCGATAGACTAGTACCCTTTCCAGGGGGTGTACTTCAAGCTGCCTCACGCGGCAGATACAGGAGATAGGCTCCTAACCTATGGGCCATTCTTGCTCGGACAAGGCTACCTACTTACTTACTCACATATTGTACTTGGATTTAACACTTTGACCTGTCCTCTGTCAGATGTTCCCGGGCCTGTGCTGGACCTGAAACCTGTGGTGGTAACCAGGAAACTGATGATTCTGAACTGGTCCGATCCTGATGACGACGGTGGCAGTGATCTGACCGGCTTCATCATTGAGAGAAGAGATCCCAAGATGCACACGTGGAGACAGCCCATCGAGACTCCCTCATCTAAGTGTGAGATTGTGGGTATTGTTGAAGGACAGGAGTACATCTTCCGGGTTGTGGCGAAGAACAAGTTTGGCTGTGGCCCTCCTGTTGATCTGGGCCCTATTGCTGCAGTGGATCCTAAAGGTAATGTCTACAATTTGTTGATTCATGCAAATGTTTTTCTGTGCAGGTCAGATCATTAATAGAGGTTAATCACTCTATATTTTAATTGAAGCTCCACCAACTTCACCTGAGAGGTTCCACTACACTGAGAGGACAAAGACTTCCATCAGCCTTGCCTGGAGACCTCCCCGCAACGATGGAGGCAGTCCAATCTTGGGCTACTTTGTTGAGAAGAAGAAGCACGATGCCCCAGCATTTGAGCCTTGTAACACAGAGATGTGCAAGGACCTCTTCATGACCGTCGAGAACCTTGAGGAGCTGTTTATGTATGAGTTCCGTGTCAAGGCTGTCAATTTGATTGGACCAAGTGAACCTGGAATTCCACTCACCATTGTTATTCAAGATGATGAAGGTTAGTCCTCCGAGTTCTATGGTCTTGGTATTTGTCCTATATGCTACAATAGTAAACATGTTGAATTGAATTGGACTTGATTGATTTTAATTGGACTGAATTGAATTGGACTGAATTGAATTGAATAAACTTGTCACTGAGTTGCTCCTTCTATTTCAGTTCCTCCTACTGTGAGGATGTTAAAGACCTTCAAGGGAGATGCCATCACCGTCAAGAAGGGAGAGCCTATTGAAATCCCTGCTGAGGTGACTGGTCTTCCAATGCCCAAGGTTGAATGGTTGAAGGATGAAGTCATTATTGCAGAGCCCACTGAGACTCTGTTGATGGACACCAAGGAGATCAACAGAATCCAGTCCAACACCAAGCTTAGTATCCCTGCAGCAGCCAGATTGGACAAAGGCATCTTTACAGTGACTGCCTCCAACCGTCTTGGGTCAGCTAGTCACACCATCAAGGTTAATGTGTTAGGTAAGTGGTCTGATATTATGTATGTTGTTTGCTTTTCTTCATTTCTGGACACTGTGAGTATGAATCAGTAAAGTCAAAGCCATTAGCTCACTTTTCTGCAAGAAAATATCCATACAAATTAGCAAAAATAAGATATTTTAGTCTGTCTACTGTAGTCTGACCTTTTTGTCATTGAATTGTTGCGTTGTCATTATGAGGGTAACAATATTATCCTCTCTCTTGTTTACAGACCGTCCTCTGCCACCAAGGAATGTGAATATTGGTAACATCAAGGCTGAGTCCTGCAAGCTGACCTGGGACGCCCCAGAGGACGACGGAGGAAGTGAGCTCACTAACTACATTGTTGAGAAGCTGGACATTCTTCCTGAGGTGGAACCTGAAGATGAATATGAGGATTCTGAGGATGAGGAGCCTAAGCCTAAGCCTGAGCCTAGAGCCATTCCTGTATGGACGGTGATCACCAACAGCATCATTGAGAAACGACTCGGGGTCAGTATAAAACATATTGAATATATTATGTTTGGTAACACTTTAGTTAAAACCCGCTGGTATAATGCTTCATAGCAGGTCATAAGCATGTATGGTAGAGGTCTTCACTGGTCCACCTGTTCCCGAATACCTGAAACCAGCTCTGTTTCTCTTTTCCTCGCGCATTAACAGCTCTGGTTGATAACGTAGCTAAAACAATTATTTTCTGCTGCTTCCCTCACTTGGATCTGACCGGACCCAACAGGGTCTATACGGGGATGGGTCTGGTTGTCCTTGGGTTAGTTCGGACCAGGTCTATAGCTTGAAAAAAAAAATGTATTCAGGTAGGGTACGGGGTGGAATGCACCAGTCTATTTTCAACTTTTTGGTGCTTGTGAAGAACTCTAATGTATGGGCCTTAATAATGAGGCATATAATATGCTATGTCTCTCTATATATCAAAAGAAACAACAAAGATTGTAATACGTTGTGACAGTAGCATGAATGCTTATAGTGGACTTAATTGAATCGTTTAATCATTTACTCAATGTTCCCAAATGTCTTCTCAAAGGTTTGGAATCTGGGAACCGGTAGCCAGTACCAGTTCAGAGTGAGAGCAGAGAACAAGTATGGACAGAGTGACGCCTGCGAAACAGAGGCCACCGTCATCAAGGATCTGTACGGACTCCCTGGTCCTCCAGAGAAACCAAAGATCGCAGAGCACACCAGGTCCTCCATGCTTGTGACATGGGACCCTCCACGAGACAACGGTGGATCCACTATCTCTGGCTACTGGCTGGAGAAGAGGGAGAAAGGTTCATCTTATTGGGCCCGGGTGAATAAAGCCCCAGTGACCAAGCGCGGCCCTAAGGGCTGGGAGTTCCTGGTTGTTCGTATGATTGAGGGGTCCGCATATGAGTTCCGTGTCATGGCTGTCAATATTGCCGGTATTGGACCCCCCAGTGGACCTTCCGATCCTGCAAACGCAGTAGACCCTCTTAGTAAGTATCATTTTCCCCTTTACTACAGGTTATAATATGTATATTTATATAAATAAAAATAAAATTAGTATTCATTTAGCTGCTTTGGAAATTGTATTGAAGAATATGTAAGTATGTGCCCTATTGAGAGACCCAGGAATACCTTGCAATGACCAGAGATGGTGACCTTGATGTTTTCCCTCTGTGCCCCACAGTGAAACCTGGGATGCCAGCACCACCAGAGGTCGCAGACAAAACCAAGCACAGTGTCACCCTCACATGGTCTCCACCTGAGAAAGACGGGGGAAGCCCCATCAAGGGTTACATCGTTGAGATCCAGGATGAAGGCAGCTCTTTCTGGAACAGGATCACAGATCTAGATACTCTGCATGAGACCACAGAGCTCACTGTCCCAAGTCTCAAAGAGCTGAAACACTACAAGTTCAGAGTCACAGCTGTCAATGACATCGGCGAGTCTGACCCGAGTCCCAAGACTGAAGTACTAATTGAGGACGTACATGGTAATTAGAGCTACTTATTTATCCATTTTAATTTGAAAAGGTATGTTTTTATGCATGTTAGCAGTCAAGTTTTCAAGATAAAGCACTTTCAGTAGAGCAAAATCCTTTTTTTCTCTCTTACCTTTATTTAACTAGGCAAGTCAGTTAAGAACAAATTCTTATTTTCAATGACAGTCTAGGAACAGTGGGTTAACTGCCTTGTTCAGGGGCAGAATGACAGATTTTTACCTTGTCAGCTCGGGGATTCAATCTTGCAACCTTTCTGTTACTAGTCCAACGCTCCAACCACTAGGCTACGCTGCTGCCCCGCAAAAACCCTGACGCATCATATGATGCAAAACGCATACAAACAGAATTGGGAATTGTTTTAACAGTGGATTGATGGAGAAAATACTAAAATATAGTTTTTGAGTGAAGTATTCCTTTAACCAGTAGTCACAAGTTTATTGTTGTTCTTTGTTTTGATGGTGCCTTTTTATGTCACAGTGGGGCCGAAGATCCTTATTGATTGCATTGTGGAAGATTTGCTCTGCGTCCGAGCTGGTCATGCCTTTAGAATCCCTGCCACCATCAAAGGGCGTCCCGTTCCTAAGGTGACCTGGGAATACACTGGTCCAGCAAAGACCCACAAGAAGAATCGCCTTCATGTCCTTCCAGTTGATTCAGAGGTAAGGCATTGTATTTATTATGGAGGCAGCAGCTACTCTTCCTGGGGTCCAGCAAAATTAAGGCAGTTATAAAAAAAAAAATCAACATTACAATACATTCACAACAGATTTTACAACACATTAAGTGTGTGCCCTCAGGCCCCTACTCTACTACCACATATCTACAACACTAAATCCATGTTATCGTGTGTGTGTATGCACGTGTCTGTAGCCGGTGTTTGTGTCTCTTCACAGTCCCCGCTGTTCCAAAAGGTGTATTTTTATCTGTTTTTTAAATCTATTTTTACTGCTTGCATCAGTTACTTGATGTGGAATAGAGAAAAGAGTGTCCATGATTTAGTCTTTGAATGAAGAGATTGAGATAAAACTGTCCAGATACAGCTACCATGCATCAGGGTGAAAGGACGTAACACATAACCCTTGTTATAAGGCATTGTACAGCTACCATGCATCAAGGTGAAAGGACGTAACACATAACCCTTGTTATAAGGCATTGTACAGCTACCATGCATCAAGGTGAAAGGACGTAACACATAACCCTTGTTATAAGGCATTGTACAGCTACCATGCATCAAGGTGAAAGGACGTAACACATAACCCTTGTTATAAGGCATTGTACAGCTACCATGCATCAAGGTGAAAGGACGTAACACATAACCCTTGTTATAAGGCATTGTACAGCTACCATGCATCAAGGTGAAAGGACGTAACACATAACCCTTGTTATAAGTAGTAAAATAATCACATTGTCTGACCAAGATGTATAAATGTCCTGATTTGATCTTTCTCACCAGGACTAATGACTTCATTTCCTTTGTTTAGATTGAATCTACTGATACTACCTCAAACATCACTGTACCTGTGTGCTTGAGGACCCACTCTGGAAGATACACCATCACAGCCAAGAATAAGGCTGGACAGAAACATGTCAACGTCAGAGTCAATGTTCTCGGTAAGTGCAGTATAAAAGCAATTAATGATGGAAAGGATGGATACCTGCAAAGCCAGGAAAAATACAAAAAGGAGGCTCATATCAAGAAGTATATTGTTTTTTAGGACATAAAACATTTATGAGAAACCCAACTTCTTCTCATAGACTTCTCATAGAAGACATATTAACGTATGTTTGACATCTGTTTACAGATGTGCCTGGTGCTCCTAGAGAGCTCAAAGTGACTGACATCACCAGAGCTACCATGAGGCTGATCTGGAAACTGCCTGCTAATGATGGTGGCGAGAGGATCAAGAGTTACTTCATTGAGAAGAAGAATGTGACAGGAAAGGCTTGGACCATAGTAAACCAGTGCTGTTTCAGCCAGGCCTACATTGTGGAGGGACTGCTGGAGGGACAGGAGTATGTATTCCGTGTGCGGGCAGAGAACCGTCTGGGAATGGGACCTTTCACTGAGACCACTGAGCCTGCTAGGGCAAGAGACCCCATCTGTAAGTCACAAATTAATTACTAACAAATAAATATGTACTCATAATAGTACTCAAGTAAGTCACTTTGGAATAAAAGCATTTGCTAAATGGCATATTTTTTTAATTTAACTAGGTGTTATGGGAATTTTCGAATCCCAATGATAAAAATTAACAATCAATAAGCCTTGACCAATCCCCAAGGTTTGTAAGACACTGGGTTAAGAATAATTAGGCAAGGACTCAGCTTTCTGCAAAAGGTCTGTACAGTTTATTCAGAGAACGTCCTCAAGTCAAAAATCAAGACTCAGTCCTTTTATAATACAAACACATTCTTATATTTAGACCACTCCCTTCTCCAACAACCAGTACTTTTCCACTCACCACAAAGAACCATAAAAACTTGCCACATTCTTCAAGGCTTTCACCTCCCCCGTTGAAACCCCCTAATGATTTCCTATTACCTACTATACAACTTTACTCTGTTTACATCCCTACTAAAGAATATAACATCCAAGTACTACCATACTACCAAATCTACCCACATCCTGATTTTATCTTTCCATGATTCTCAAACATTTCCCCCTATCCTACAATTTCAGAGTGGAACAATTTAGTCATTATTCTAACACATACAAATTATTCTAACACTAGGCAAGCCAGTTAAGAACAAATTCTTACTTACAATGATAGGCTACCAGGGAACAGTGGGTTAACTGCCTTGTTCAGAGGCAGAATGACACATTTTTACCTTGTCAGCTCGGGGATTCAATCCAGCAACCTTTCAGTTATTGGCCCAACGCTCTAACCACTAGGCTACCTCCGCCCCAAAATGGTCATCTCCTTGACCAGGAATCGAACCCGGGCAGCGCCGGTGAGAGCGCCAAATCCTAACCACTATATATACAGTAGTAATGATAATACCCACATGAACAAATACTACAGTTTGCTATAGAATACTACAGCACTTACTATAGAATTCTATAGTAAACTGCAGTAAAATGTATAATGTATAACACTGTAGTATCTCTCTATCATGTGTAGTACTTACTATAGAATGTTGTATTATACTGTAGGTTCTAAACAAACAGAGTTAAAACTCAAACGGATGACTAGGAAAATCTCAAACCAAGTTTATTCCCCCAATGTGTCAAACAGCTGCAAAGACAAAGACATATTTACACAAGCAGATATATTTATACCCTCCTACTAGGAAGAGTCAACTCCTTGCACATCTAGATAGCCAATACATCTCTGTTGCTAGTCAGGAACATAATTGGTCCCTCTCACTGATGTAGTCATGGCCCCACCTCCTGCTAGAACCTTCATGGGTGTGGAAATATATGTGTGTAGAATAGGACTGTTCCTTCTCACTTCAATCGACCTGACATCGGGACGAATTCCTCGCTCCTCCCGAATCCACGACTGTCCTACCTTATCAGTGACTGAAACCATACTGTTGCCCTTTTCCTCCCTCCTTAGGAGCCATTAGATTTAACAATACCACTTTCTGCACTTCCCCTTCCTCACTCAGCAACTTTCCATACACCTAGTTCTTATCCACCCTCCATTGACCCCAACATATACATTCATTATACATGTAAACTAATCAATAAGCTATAGTATGGTAACATGTATAAGTATATTTCAAGCTAGAATCCAACAATACTATAGTAAATACTACAGAATATCCACAAAAAAAACACTGTAGTAAATACTACAGTAATGTCTGCAATAACATTACAGTCTGCAAAAACACTACACCTTTTTAACTATAGTAAATACTACAGTATTTAATCTGCCTTTTCTGTAGGTTATAGAAAAGAGCAGAAGACCCCAGTCCTCCCTACCTATAGGTTATGTAAAATTTGCTATTTTAGTATTTTCTTTAGGTTTCCTCAAGGAGAAAGCCTCTACTTCTATGACGAAGATAATAAAACAAAAACACTATAGTAAATACTACAGAAATGTCTGCAAAAACACTACAATAAATACTATGGTACACTGCAGTCCGCAAAAACACTACAGTAAATACTATGGTATACTACAGTCCGCAAAAACACAACATTAATTACTATAGTATATACTACAGTTTTATTTTACTACAGTATTTATACTATAGTTAACTGTAAATACTGCAGTATACTACAGTAAATAGTACAGTATTCACAGTAGTGTTTTTACAGACTTTAGTCTGCAAAACCCCTACAGTGAATACTACACGAAAGTCTACAAAAACACTACAGTGAATACTAAAGTTGTCTACTATAGTATTTTTTTATGTGGATATGTACACATAACATTTTGTGAAATGTAGGTTACAAAGTGTACACCTTACTAATAAGTTCCCATTCTTTATTCCCATTATCAGACATACCTGATCCCCCAACCCATGTCAAGATCAATCTGGTAACCAAGGATACAGTGACCCTGACATGGGTGCCACCTAAGAACAACGGTGGTTCTCCTGTGACGCACTACATCATTGAGCGCCTGAGCTGGGACACCAGCGGCCCGGAGAAAGAGACGTGGAAGCAGTGTAACAAGCGAAACGTTGAGGAAACCATCTTCATCATTGAAGATCTTAAAAATGGAGGAGAGTATGAGTTCCGCGTCAAGGCTGTGAACGAGGCCGGCCCAAGCAGACCATCTGCTACCGCTGGACCAATCATTATTAAGGACCAGACATGTGAGTGAAAAGCACAGTTAAGAAAAAGTATGAAAGTTAAATAAAGAAAGCATAAAATATGCTCAGATTGAATGGGCATAAAACACCAACAAAACACCAAGAAAGTGCGTTCTTCAGGGGGACAGCACATGTATGCTATTGTAAATGTTTCTAAATGAGAGAAGAAAAAAACTTTGATTGATTTGTACTGACTCAATCATCCATTGTTTAGGTGCTCCTACCATTGAACTGAAGGAACAGATGGAAGGTGAAGAGGGACTAGATGTCCATATTGTGGCTAGGGTCCATGGCTGTCCATTCCCCTCCCTCGTATGGCAGAAGGCTCCCATTGCCAAGCCTGAAGACAAGGCTGTAGTGCAATATGATCAGCATGTCAACAAGCTGGTCGTTGATAACAAATGTACGCTGCTGATCCAGCAGTCCAAGAGAGACGACAGCTCCCTGTACACTATCACTGCTAGCAATAGTCTGGGCAAAGCATCTAAGTTAATCAAACTCACTGTCCTAGGTGAGGAATCTCTCTCTGAATTTCTTCATTTCTTTCTGTTTGTTTAGTCTGCTTGATTGTGTGGTAATATGACACCATTGGCTCCTTTTCTTCCTCAACTTAGGACGACCTGGCGTACCTGTCGGGCCAATCGAATTCAAAGAGGTGTTTGCCGAGAGGATAACACTCGCATGGAAACCACCTAGAGATGACGGTGGCTCCAAGGTTACAAACTACGTCGTTGAGAAACGTGAGGAAAACAGAAAGTCATGGGTGCACGTTTCCGACGACCCCAAAGAAGGCCTGTATACAGTTCAGAGGCTGACTGAGGGCCATGAGTATGAGTTCCGTGTCATGGCTCAGAACAAATATGGAGTTGGACCGCCGCTGTACAGCGAACCTGAGAAAGCAAGGAATCTGTTCAGTAAGTTGAATGTACTATTGTATTATCAGCACTTTCTAAGTCAATGTCACTGTGGATATACACTGCTCAAAAAAATAAAGGGAACACTTAAACAACACAATGTAACTCCAAGTCAATCACACTTCTGTGAAATCAAACTGTCCACTTAGGAAGCAACACTGATTGACAATACATTTCACATGCTGTTGTGCAAATGGAATAGACAACAGGTGGAAATTATAGGCAATTAGCAAGACACCCCCAATAAAGGAGTGGTTCAGCAGGCAGGGACCACAGACCACTTCTCAGTTCCTATGCTTCCTGGCTGATGTTTTGGTCACTTTTCAATGCTGGCGGTGCTTTCACTCTAGTGGAAGCATGAGACGGAGTCTACAACCCACACAAGTGGCTCAGGTAGTGCAGCTCATCCAGGATGGCACATCAATGCGAGCTATGGCAAGAAGCTTTGCTGTGTCTGTCAGCGTAGTGTCCAGAGCATGGAGGCGCTACCAGGAGACAGGCCAGTACATCAGGAGACGTGGAGGAGGCCGTAGGAGGGCAACAACCCAGCAGCAGGACCGCTACCTCCGCCTTTGTGCAAGGAGGAGCAGGAGAAGCACTGCCAGAGCCCTGCAAAATGACCTCCAGCAGGCCACAAATGTGCATGTGTCTGCTCAAACGGTCAGAAACAGACTCCATGAGGGTGGTATGAGGGCCCGACGTCCACAGGTGGGGGTTGTGCTTACAGCCCAACACCGTGCAGGACGTTTGGCATTTGCCAGAGAACACCAAGATTGGCAAATTCGCCACTGGCGCCCTGTGCTCTTCACAGATGAAAGCAGGTTGACACTGAGCATGTGACAGACGTGACAGAGTCTGGAGATGCCGTGGAGAACGTTCTGCTGCCTGCAACATCCTCCAGCATGACCGGTTTGGCGGTGGGTCAGTCATGGTGTGGGGTGGCATTTCTTTGGGGGGCCGCACAGCCCTCCATGTGCTCGCCAGAGGTAGCCTGACTGCCATTAGGTACCGAGATGAGATCCTCAGACCCCTTGTGAGACCATATGCTGGTGCGGTTGGCCCTGGGTTCCTCCTAATGCAAGACAATGCTAGACCTCATGTGGCTGGAGTGTGTCAGCAGTTCCTGCAAGAGCAAGGCATTGATGCTATGGACTGGCCCGCCCGTTCCCCAGACCTGAATCCAATTGAGCACATCTGGGACATCATGCCTCGCTCCATCCACCAACGTCACGTTGCACCACAGACTGTCCAGGAGTTGGCGGATGCTTTAGTCCAGGTCTGGGAGGAGATCCCTCAGGAGACCATCCGCCACCTCATCAGGAGCATGCCCAGGCGTTGTAGGGAGGTCATACAGGCACGTGGAGGCCACACACACTACTGAGCCTCATTTTGACTTGTTTTAAGGACATTACATCAAAGTTGGATCAGCCTGTAGTGTGGTTTTCCACTTTAATTTTGAGTGTGACTCCAAATCCAGACCTCCATGGGTTGATAAATTGGATTTCCATTGATTATTTTTGTGTGATTTTGTTGTCAGCACATTCAACTATGTAAAGAAAAAAGTATTTCATAAGATTATTTCTTTCATTCAGATCTAGGATGTGTTGTTTAAGTGTTCCCTTTATTTTTTTGAGCAGTATATTTCTTCTAACCATTTTTTTAATTGTTCCTCTCAACAGCTGTCCCTGGCCAAGTTGAGAAGCCCATAGTGGAAGACGTGACTCTTGAGTCTATGGTGATCGTCTGGGATGAGCCAAAATACGATGGTGGATCTCCAGTTAGTGGTTACTGGCTAGAGCGTAAAGAGACCACGGCTAAGCGCTGGACCAAAGTGAACCGCACCCCCATCAGGGTCATGCCCCTGGGTCAGGAGTATGAGATCACTGGTCTGCAGGAGGGAGCAATCTACCAGTTCCGTGTGACCGCAATCAACGCAGCTGGCATGGGACTTCCTAGTGTCCCATCGGATCCTGTTCTTTCAAGAGACCCTATTAGTAAGTTAACATATATACTGTGTGTCCCAAATGGCACCCTATTTCCGGCCTATTTAGTGCACTATAGGGCCCTGGTCAAAAGTAGTGTACTATATAGGGAATATGGTGACATTTGAGATGTATAAATACAGTTTTTCTTACATGGGGAGGGTTCTTTTTCAGTTTTCTATTTATTACATAGCTATGTTGTTTCTATTTGTTTGGCCTTCTGACATTGTAAATGTCATCTTGTTTGTGTGTAGCTGTCCCCGGTCCCCCAACCCCCAAAGTAACAGACTGGACCAAGTCAACAGTGGATCTGGAGTGGATCCCACCTTTGATTGATGGTGGATCTAAGGTCACTGGTTACTTTGTTGAATACATAAACGAGGAAAAAGAAGCAGAAATTGAAAAACAGAAGGCAGCGGAAGCAGACAAAGTAGTAGTAAAAGCGAAAAAGGTTAAGAAAATCATATTCGACGAAGATGGAAATGAAATATCAGAATCAGAAGAAGAAGAAAAGGTAGTAGTGATAAAAGACGGATGGGAAAAGGTAATTACATTTACTCAAATCATTTCTCAAAAGTATTCTTTCTCAAACACTTTTGATCTTAATGGGACAACCTGGTAAATTAATTTAAATAACATAAAATTAAGAGTATCTGATTTTTTGTAATACTTTGGTTTTCCCTTCTTCAGGCTAAAGACAAGGAGATTAGAGGCACTAAGTTTGTTGTGTCTGGACTGAAAGAGCTGGGAAGGTACAAGTTCAGAGTGAGGGCAGTGAATGCTGCTGGCGTCGGTGAGCCCGGTCAAGTGGCCGAAGTGATTGAATGCAAGGACAGAACAAGTAAGAGACAAGACAACTATGATATACAGTATTATTTTCAATTTCTCAATTTCTCCATTTGATAGAGGCTTCGTCCCAAATGGCACCCTATTCCCTATATCGTGCACTACATAGGGAATAGGGTGCCAATTGGGATGCAGATAGAGTGTTTGCTATCGTAAACTAACACACACTTGTTGTTTTAGTTGCCCCTGAAGTGGACTTGGATGCCACATTGAAGGAAAAGATTGTAGTCCATGCCGGTGGTACCATCCGCCTCCTGGCCTACGTGTCAGGCAAGCCTGCACCAGAGATCACATGGAACAGAGATGACCAGCCTCTACCAGCAGAGGCTAAGGTTGAAATCACGTCAATCAGCTCTGCTCTGGTTATCAAAAACTGCAGACGCCATCACCAGGGTATATACACCCTTATTGCAAAGAATGAAGGAGGGGAAAGGAAGAAGGCTGTCATTGTGGAGGTGTTGGGTAAGAAGAAACTGTACTTATTCTTCTCATTGGTAATGTTGAGTATATCTCAGGTGATATCAGGGGCAGTATGTATCAAGCGACTCGGAGTAGGAGTGCTGATCTAGGATGAGTTTGGCCTTTTAGGTCATAATGAATAAGAGGGAGGGGGGCCTGATCCTAGATCAGGCACAGGAGTTGAATGGTATTGAAAACTTGCTTCACATGTGGTTCTTAGATGTTCCCGGCCCAGTTGGTCAGCCCTTCTCTGGTGTGAACCTCACCACGGACTCCTGCAAGTTAACCTGGTGCTCCCCTGAAGACGATGGTGGCTCTGCCATCACCAACTACATAATTGAGAAGAGAGAGTCTGACCGCATGGGCTGGACAGCAGTCTCTTACACGGTCACCAGGCACAATGCTGTGGTCCAGGGTCTCATTGACGGAAAGGGATATTTCTTTAGAATCGCAGCTGAGAATATCATCGGAATGGGTCCATTTATTGAATCAGAACGACCAGTTCTCATCAAAGATCCTATTTGTGAGTTCCTGCCTATATCAATACCAGAACTGCAGCTTTCTTATTGCTGTTACAAAACATAAGCATATCCAGCTATTATTTATATTATTCCATTGGGCCTGATGTTTGTGTCCTTTTTCCATGCTAGCTGTTCCTGAGCGTCCTGAGGATCTAGAGGTCACAGCAATCACCAAAGACTCCATCAGTTTGACCTGGAGACCACCTAAGTATGATGGGGGTTCTGAGGTTACAAGTTATGTGCTTGAAACTCGTCTGATCGGAAAGGATAACTTCACTAAGATCGATACTGATGACACGCTAATGGATAGGAAGTTCACAAAGGGAGGTCTCAAAGAGAATTCCACCTATGAATTCCGTGTCAGTGCTGTCAACGTGATTGGTCAGGGCAAGCACTCTTTCTGCACCAAGCCAATCAAAGTCAAAGAAGAACTTGGTAAGTGTTGAATAAGATAGTCATTCTAAATATCTTGGGGAATGTTGATTTATATATAAAAAATAAAAAATATTTAAAAACATCACTTCTTTGTTCTTCCATCCTCAGAGCCCCCAACGATCGACTTGGACTTCCGTGACAGACTGGTTGTGCGTGTGGGAGACGTGTGCACCCTCCAGGGCCGCTTTACTGGAAAGCCAGCACCTACAATAACATGGACAAAGAACGAGGAAGAGCTGAAAGCAGATGAGGAGGTCATAATGACCAACACTAGTAAAACACTGTGCTTGGCTATGCCCAAGGCTAAACGCGAACACAGCGGCAGATACCAGGTGGTTGTGGAGAACATTGTCGGCTTGCGTAAAGGAATCTGCAGTCTCACTGTTGTTGGTAAGTTGGTGAGGGTGTTCTTTGTTCTTAGTTGACAGACCTAATGTCACTCTTCATTAACCCTTATAATCAAAATATGTTTGATTTTTGACTGATCCATATCTAATAGATTATTAATTATTAAATGCTATTATTTTCCCTCAGATCGCCCCCAGCCTCCAGAGGGCCCAGTGGTCTTCAATGAGGTCTACAGGAACTACATGGTGATTTCCTGGAACCCTCCTCTGGACGATGGTGGATGTGCCATCTCCAACTACACCATTGAGAAGAGAGACACAAACAGAGACCTCTGGATGCCAGTGACAACAGCTTGCACCAGGACAACATGCAAAGTACCTAAGCTGATTGAGGGCAGAGAGTACATCATCAGAATCTGTGCTGTGAACATCCACGGTGTCAGCAACCCACTGCTGTCTGCCGAGATCAAGGCTAAGGATGTCTTCAGTAAGATACATACTGGGAAAATATAAGTTACATCCATAATGCCAGCCTATTCCCTATATGGTGCACACATAGGGCTCTGGTCAAAAGTAGTGCACTGTGTAAGGAATTAGGTGCAATTTAAGATGAAACCATACTATCTTTTGTCATGAATGCATTTTGCTACAACTGATCAGATCAATTCGTTCTCCTATTACAGAGGTGCCAGATGCACCCAAACAGCCCATTGTGAAGGAGATCTATAAGGATCAAGCCCTCCTCACTTGGGAACCACCTGCGGATGGTGGCAAGCCCATCACTGGCTACGTCATTGAGAGGAAGGAGACCATGGCTAACAGATGGACTCGCGCATCCGGAAAAGACCGCATCTTCCCCAAAGTAGAGTACTTTGTTCCAGACCTCCTCGAGGGCTGCGAATATGAGTTCCGTGTCATGGCTGAGAATGTTGTGGGTCTGGGTGACCCCAGCCCTCCATCAAAGCCCATCTTCGCCAAAGATCCAATTGGTAAGTGACTTTGGGCAAAGTTAATTCATTCTTTACAAGATTTGACAGCTTTTAAAAATGTGATCTAATTTAATCAACTGTTTCTTCCCTCAGTGCTTCCAAGCCCCCCCGTGCTGCCAGAAGCTGTGGATTGGACAAAGGAGTCTGTCTCACTATCTTGGCAGCCACCAAAGGACTGTGGCAGGGGAAAGATCTTTGGCTATCTTGTTGAGTTCAGTAAAGCTGGAGATGATTGGCAAAAAGTGAATCAGACTCCTGATTCCTGCCAAGAAACCAAGTTCAAGGTCATTAACCTGGAAGAGGGAGAATATTACAAATTCAGAGTTACTGCTGTGAACTTCGCTGGTGAATCTGAACCCGCATACACCACAGATCCAGTGAAGGCAGAAGACAGATTTGGTAAAATTATATTACATTTGTGTTCATAATTTGGGTAATTCATTATCATTGAAATAAACAAATTAATTATAACACCTATTGTTTTTCTAACCCCAAAAGAACCTCCTGAGTTGGATGTTGAACTGGGTATGCCTCGTGAGTTGAAAGCCATGGCCGGAACCCATATCAATCTGGTTGCTGGAATCAAGGGAATTCCATTCCCCAAAGTCACATGGAAGAAGAACGATAAAGACGTCCCCACAAGAGCCGAAATTGAGGTCAATCCACTAGGATCTAAATTGGAGATGCGCTACTGTGCCCGTTCTGACTGTGGCGACTACACTCTGAACATAGAAAACTCATCTGGATCAAGGACTGCCACATGCACAGTCCTCGTCCTTGGTAAGGAATTTCTCAGTCATAATTTCTGACAGAAATGAATGAAGACAGATGTATAGTGCTTAGCATGCTGAGTTGCTATAATTATGTTATTCTTTACTCTATTAGACAAACCTGGTCCAATCCAGCACCTGAGGGTTTCAGAGGTGAGAAGCGATTCAGCCTATCTCTCCTGGAAAGACCCTGAGGACAATGGAGGAGCACGTATTACTAACTTTGTTGTGGAGAAGAAAGATGTGGCATCTGCACAGTGGGTGCCAGTCTGCTCTTCGTCTAAGAAACGCAGCATGATGGCCAAGCACTTGATGGAAGGAACATCGTATTTGTTCCGCGTTGCTGCTGAGAATCAGTTTGGCAGAAGTGAATACACTGAAACAACCAAAGCTGTCAAAGCCATTAATCCTCTGTGTGAGTATCAATCAACCCAAATACAGTAAGACCTACTGGTGTATTGTAATGTACCTGGTATCTTGATCACTAACTTCATGTATGTAATCTAATCTCATCTCATCTAATGTATGGTCTATTTTCAGTTCCACCTGGTCCACCAAAGGACTTGCACCATGTAGATGTGGACAAGACAGAGGTCTGGCTTGTGTGGAACTGGCCTGACCGCAACGGAGGTAGTGACATCACAGGTTTCCTGGTTGAGTACCAAGAGGAAGGAGAGAGAGAGTGGGATGAATGGAACACAGTCAGCATCCCTGAGAGCCACATCACTGGCCTCGAGGAAGGAAAGACTTACAGATTCCGTGTAAGAGCCGAGAACGCTATCGGACTGAGTAGACCAGACACCACTGTGCCCGTTCTCTGCCAGGAGAAGCTTGGTGAGGTTTACTATATATTTACTTAATGGGTTGGTTTCTCTGTCATAAATTAATCCTGGTCCTAGGCTAAAAAGCAAGTTCAATAAAGATTATCCATTGAAAGTTATTCTTAGTCAACCATTAGTCTTAATCTGTGTCCAGGAAACCACCCCTATATGTATTGATTTGTAGACAACATAACTGCCATCATCAAACAAATTATATAAATTAACCTATATTTTCACAGTGGCTCCAATTGTTGAAGTTGATGCCAAGCTGATCGATGGGATCATCGTGAAATGTGGAAGCACAATCAGACTCCCTGCTATCATGAGAGGCATTCCTGCGCCTACTGCTAAATGGTCCATTGACGGAGCAGAAATTGTTCCCGAAGGCACAGTTAAGATTGAGAGTGACAACTATTCAACAGTTCTCAGCATCAATGATTGTTTGAGAAGTGACAGTGGAACCTATATCCTCACAGTGTCCAACCCTGCAGGAACCAAGACTCTGGCTTTGAATGTAACTGTTCTTGATGTGCCTGCAGCTCCCATTGGACCAGTCAATATCCTTGAAGTTACTCCTGAGTACATGCTTATTGACTGGCGTCCTCCAAAGGATGATGGTGGAAGCCCTGTAACAGGTTATGTTGTTGAGAAGAGAGAGGCTAAGAAAGAAACCTGGGGAGGTGTGAGCTCTGGTAGCACAGCCACAAAGCTTAAGATCTCTCGTTTGCAGAGCGGCGTTGAATATGTTGTGCGTATTCGCGCAGAGAACAAAATGGGTATTGGCGCTCCTCTTGAAAGTGCACCAACCGTTGCCCAACACACGTTTGAAGCCCCTGGCCATCCAGGCAAACCAAACACATCAGACATTGCAGAAGATGCTCTCACTGTTGGGTGGACCATGCCATTATATGATGGAGGCAGTCAAATCACTGGATATATCGTTGAGCGTAGACATAAGGGCGGAAAATGGATCCGTGTCAACACGACACCCTGTAAGGATCTCAGAATCAGAGTACTTGGTCTCTTTGAGGGAAATGAGTATGAGTTTAGAGTTTTTGCTGAAAACATTGCCGGTTTCAGTGGACCTTCTGCCATATCAGACCCAGCAAAACCCTGTCGTCAAATCACAGCTCCTGGACCTCCAGTTAACCCCAGAATCAAGGACTACAGTAAGGAAAATGCAGACCTAGTCTGGATTAAACCCAACAAAGATGGAGGCAGTCCAATCATGGGCTACATTATTGAAATGCAGAAAGCTGGCGGAGAATGGGTGATCATCAACAAGGATGGTCACATTAAGCAGTGTGCTTACAGAGTTAAAGGCCTTGAAGAACACTCAGAGTACAGGTTCCGCGTTAGTGCTGTAAATATGATTGGAGTTGGAGAGCCTAGGGAATGCCCTGAATCGGTGGTTGCCAAAGACATCATGATACCTCCAGAGATAGAGATGGATGCTACAAGCCGTGAGCGTTTGACTGTCCGTGTTGGACATAACATCAACATCATCGGTTACGTGAAAGCCAGACCTGACCCAGAGATTATCTGGAAAAAGGGTGATGACGTTTTGGAAACTGCCAAGCGCACAACACTAACTAAAAACTTCCCTGTTGTTCAACTGAGAATCAAAGAGGCAACCAGAGCAGACCATGGAAAGTATGTTTTGAAGGCTAACAACTACAGTGGTGAAGCCACAGCTACGATAATTGTGAATGTGTTGGATAGACCTGGACACTGTCAGAATCTGAAGGCCACCTATGTGACCAGAGACTCCTGTATGGTGTCCTGGGAAAGCCCTGTGGACAACGGGGGCTCTGAGATTACAAACTACATTGTTGAGTGCCGTGAACCCAGTGTGAGGCTTTGGTCAATGATCTCATCTGACTGCACTAACCGCATGGTTAAAGCCAAACTCATGGAGGGCCACGAGTATCTCTTCCGTGTTTGTGCTGTGAACAAATGCGGCCCTGGGCCCACAGTTGAGACAAAACAACCAACCCTTGCCATCGATCCCATTAACAAGCCTGGTGAGCCAGAGAACTTCCGGGTAACTGACGTCGGTAAGAACTTCGTCTTCTTGAAATGGAGGAGGCCAGACTATGACGGTGGAAGCCCCAACATTGGCTACGCTTTGGAGAGCAAATTGGGAGCGGAAGAATGGGTGCCATTACATGAGGATCTGATTGCGAATACATTCTTCATGGCTGACAAGTGTGTGGAAAAACAAACCTATCAGTTCAGAGTGCAGACATGCAATGAAGGTGGAGAAAGTGACTGGGTGAAGACTGGTGATGTTCTTGTCAGAGAGGAGATCCAGAAACCAGTGCTTGATATAAAGTTAGCTGGAGCCCTTGTGGTTAAAGCTGGAGAGTCTATCAGAATTGAGGCTGGACTCAGAGGAATGCCTCAACCAGAGGTGAAGTGGGTGAAGGACAAGGCCACAGGAGATAACCCTAGAGTTAGTGTTGAAACGGGCACAGATTATTCTAAATTTCTTATGACCAAATCTAAACGCACAGACACCGGAAAATATGTCGTCACCGCCACAAACTCTGCTGGAACCTTCACTGGATACGCAGTTGTCAATGTCTTGGATGTCCCAGGGCCTGTGAGAGACGTGAAGGTGTCTGGAATCGGAGTAGACAAATGTAGAGTTGCATGGGATCTCCCAGAAGATGAAGGTGGATGTGAAGTTGATAGCTATATCATTGAGAAATGTGAGACAAGAAGAATGGTCTGGTCCACATACTCTGCTTCACTTGTCACCAACTATTGCAATGTCACCCGACTAGTAGAAGGAAATGAGTACATCTTCCGCATCAGAGCAGAAAACAGGATGGGGACAGGTCCTGCAGTGGAGAGCAAACCTGTCACAGCTAGGACTCAGTTCAACAGACCTGGACCACCAGAATCACCAGAGATCACCAAGATCGGCAAAGAGGAGATGACAGTCGTATGGGCCCCACCAGAGAATGATGGTGGAAAGTCTATCACTGGTTATATCCTGGAAAGGAAAGAAAAGCGCGCTGTCAAATGGGTGCCATGCACAAAGAGTACCATCTCTGAGAGACGCATGAAAGTCAGCAACTTAATTCCCAACCACGAGTATCAGTTCCGTGTCAAAGCTGAAAATGAAGTCGGACTAGGAGAGCCAAGCAAACCATGCAGACCAGTAGCAGCCAAAGATCCAATTGGTACATAATTTATGCATTTTTGTGATATTGTATTATTATTATTATTATTATTGGTTATGATTTTTCTCTGTTGGTTGTACTAACATGCAGACATTTTGTTTTCCTTGATTCCAGAGGCTCCTGGTCCTCCAGGCAGTTTCAAGGTGATTGACAGCACCAAGACGTCCATTACTCTTGGGTGGGCCAAGCCTATCTATGATGGAGGTGCTCCTATCATTGGTTACATGGTTGAAATGAGAGACAAACCTGAGCCTAAACCTGAAGTGGTTGAAGCTGAAGCTGTTCCTGAAGCTGTGCCTAAAGCTAAACCTGCAGAGGAAGCTAAGCCTGTAGGTGAAGCCAAGCCTGAAGGTGAAGCTGAAGCTAAGCCTGAAGCAGTAACAGGAGAAGGTGAGGAACAATATGAAGAGGACTCTGAGGATGAAGCTGCTGCAGTTGCAGCTAAAGCTAAAGCTGAAGCTAAACGTAAGAAGAAAGAAGAGGGCTGGAAGAAGTGCAACACCGGTGCTGGTGTGCTGGTGCACACAGAATTCACCATTCCAAACTTGAATGAGAAGAAGATGTATGAATTCAGAGTCTCTGCACAGAACCAGGTCGGCTGGGGCCGCCCCGCTACACTCAAAGAGGCCGTCAACCCCAAGGAGGTCCTTGGTAAGTAAATACTTATTTTATTAAAATGGGTGGATCGAACCCTGAATGCTGATTGGCTGATAGCCGAGGTATATGAGACCGTTTCCCCCTGGTATATCAAAATGTTTATTTTTACTGCTCTAATTACATTGGTAACCAGTTTATAATAACAATAAGGCACCTCGGGGGGTTGTGGTATATGGCCAATATACCACGGCTAAGGGCTTTATCCAGGCACTCCACGTTGCGCCATGCATAAGAACAGCCCTTAGCTGTGTTATATTGGCCATATAACACATCCCTTCGGGCCTTATTGCTTAAATATAGGCCTAGACGAGAACACATCCAGTTGATATAAAACTGTAGCTAATAGCTAATATTTTATGATGATTTCTCAATGTCTGATGTATGTTCTCCCCGTTATCTTACCCACTTACAGAGGCACCAGAGATCGACTTGGATGCAAGTCTCAGGAAGGGCTTCACTGTTAGAGCAGGCTGCCCCATCAGGCTCTTCGCTACTATCAGAGGAAGACCATCCCCCAAAGTCACCTGGAAGAAGCTTGGTGTTGATAATGTAGTCAGGAGAGGCCACGTGGATCAGATTGATACTATGTCCTTCCTTGTGATCCCTGAGAGCACTCGGGAAGACTCCGGCAAATACTCTCTGACACTCTCCAACTCCGCTGGGGAGAAAGCTATATTTGTGCGCGTTAAAGTATTGGGTAAGTCACTGAGGTGTATCTTTTCACTTTTTAGGGCAGTCCGTGATATGACAGAGCACTATTCACTGTGAAAGACTTTAAACAAGAAAACATTCAATGTCAAATGAATGTTGTTACAGTAGTATTGTTTGTACTGTTATATGGACTGTATCCAATATTGATGTTCCATTTGTTGAACAGATACTCCTGGACCTGTCGGAGGATTTGAGGTCTGTGATGTGACAAGCACCGGTTGTCAGCTGTCTTGGCTCCCTCCGGATAACGATGGTGGCTGCCAAATCCAGAACTACATCGTTGAGAAACGTGAACTCGACAAGAAGACTTGGTCAAATTGTATCAACGATTTGAAGAAAACAAGCTTCAAAGTCACTGGCCTCACACCTGGCTGTGACTACTACTTTAGAGTTATGGCAGTCAATAAGTATGGCATTGGTGTTCCTAAAGACTCTCCAAAAGCTTATCTGACATCTGATCCTATAAGTAAGTGCACTTTTACAGTATACCTAATATTGTAATTAAATAGTGGATAGTGTAAGTGGATTTTATTGTTTTGTGTTTTGAGTCACATAAATGTCAAACGTTTCTTAAAACAGGTGAACCTGATCCACCCAAGAAAATGGAAGTCTTGGAAGTGACAAAGAACAGTGCCACTCTGGGATGGCTGAAACCTTTGAGGGATGGTGGAGCTAAGATCAATGGCTACATGGTTGATTACAAAAAGGACGGTGAACCTGAAGACAAATGGACACCATATTCCGTTGTTAAAGACTTAACCATTGTAGTTGTTGGACTTAAAGAGGGAACAAAGTACAAGTTCAGAGTTGCAGCCAGAAACGTGGCTGGAACCAGTCTGGCAAGAGAAGCTGAGGGAGTATTTGAGGTCAAGGAGCAGCTGAGTAAGTCGCAAAGCTTAAAAAATTCCCAGAATTACCTTGTCTGAATTGAGTTTTGTGTAAAAAAAAAAAGTGTTCATGTTACACACCACTTTTTAAGTCTTCATTTTAAAAACGTGTTTTCCGATCTTTTTTAGTGGCACCGAAGATCATCATGCCTGATATTGTCACAGTAAAAGCAGGAGAGAAAATGAGAGTCGAAGCTATTGTGGCTGGAAAACCTGCACCATTCTGCAAATGGAGGCAAGGAGCCGAGGATCTGTTGACATCTAATCGTCGCATGGTGCAAAAGTCTCCTAATTGCATTACGCTCATCATAAAAGACGTCTCAAGAAAGGATAGTGGTTACTACAGTCTTTCTGCTGAGAACAGCACCGCCAAAATCAGCCAGATTCTTAGGGTCGTAGTACAGGGTAAGTTTTATTTAGGAAACACACTACCAGAATGCATAGTCTAAATGGATGCTGATGGGTACATGTCTTAATCTCACAGATAAGCCAGGGCCTCCTGACGCTCCCCTGGAGATTGTTGAGGTTGATATTGATGCCTGCACACTTCAGTGGAACCAACCCAGTGAGGATGGTGGAAGCAACATCACCAACTACGTCATTGAAAAATGTGATGTGAGCAGAGGAGACTGGGTCATAGCTTCTGGCTCATGCACCACGACCAGCTACAAAGTTGGAAAGCTTACCCCTGGAACGGAGTATGGCTTCCGTGTCCGAGCTGAGAACCGATTTGGTATCTCAGAGCCAATCTATTCAGAGAAAATGATTGCTAGATATCCCTTCGGTGAGTTAAGCATGGCAAAGTATAAGCATGGTCAAAATGTAAAATGGCTATTGTGCAATGAATTATGATTTTCTAAGTAATATAGTGTTGTGTACATTATGTACAATAAATTTGTTTTAGAAAATGTATGTTCATCTTGCTAACTCCGTATTTTAATTCCAGATGTTCCAGGTGAGCCCAGAAATCTGTGTATCACAAAAGTCAAGAGTGAAGCAGTGTCTCTGTCCTACGAGACCCCATCAACTGACGGTGGCAGTCCTCTTACCGGATACTGCATTGAGCGCAAAGAGAGGAACAGCCTTCTCTGGGTGAAAGCAAATGAGTCCGTTGTCCGTGGACTTGAATACAACTGCACAGGCTTAATGGAAGGTCTGGAATATGCATTCAGGGTGTCTGCACTCAACAAGGCCGGCCAGGGTAAACCAAGCAAACAGACTGACTGGGTCACAGCAAGAACACCCATCGGTAAGTCATTGGGCATGTGATGTATGGCTTACTGTGTCCCTCACTGGCTTTGAAATCTGTAATCTGTCAATTGAAACTCATGGATGTTGTAATTTTTTTTATTCTAGATCCACCTGGTAAACCTGAGGTAATGGATGTGACAAAAAGCACTGTTTCACTTGTTTGGACTCGTCCACAAAATGATGGAGGTAGCAAGCTTATCGGATACTATGTGGAGTACATGAAGATTGATCAAGAAGTAGAGAAATGGGTTCGCTGCAATGCCAACTGCCAGAACGTCAAGACAGAAGACTATGTTGTAACTGGCCTGGAGGAGGGAGCCCAGTATCGCTTCAGAGTTTTCGCCAAGTCAGCAATCAACATCAGCTTGCCTTCTGAGATCTCAGACACCATCCCAGTGTTTGCAGAGAATGGTAGGCCACTGCTTCTTCAGAACATTGACAAAACTAAGTTGTTTTTGTTTTGATTTTCGATTTTAGTGTGTAATGACTAAATTATTAAAGATCATTGTGGATTGCATGGCCAACACAAACCTTTTACTTGATGTGATATGTCTCTTGTTTCTCCAGTTCCCCCCAGGGTCGAGCTGGGAGTGGACATGAAGAACATGATCATAGTGAAGGCTGGAGAAAATGTCTCCTTTGATGCAGTAGTATTTGGAAAACCACTGCCCAAGGTGACATGGAAGAGAAATGGTGTTCCATTGAAACTGGTTGAGGGGATGAAGATGACACAAAAGAGACACACACACATTCTGGAATTGTTCTCTGTCACAAGGAAGGAGTCTGGAGAGTACACTATTCTAGCTGAAAATCCCAATGGCGCTAAATACGCCAATATTAAGCTCAAGGTTCTAGGTATGCAAAATTACAATTTGACTTAATATTGTGCAAAAATTCAAAACTGATGTTGCAGCTTCATGATAATTATTTGATTTTTGTATTTTTAAATACTAAAACTCTTTATAACAGCTTGAGATATGTAAGTGTAATTTATATGAACGTGTTTGTGAGGGTCTGCAAGAGAATACAGGATACGATATGAATATATTCCAAATCAATTGTCGATGTGTAAAATAATCTATGTGTTCTCTTTAGACAAACCTGGCCCACCAGCTGGAGTGAAGATCACCAAGGTGTTTGCGGACCGTATTAAGATGAGGTGGGAGCCACCTGTTGCAGATGGAGGCTCTGAAATCACCAACTACATCATTGACAAACGTGAAACCAGCAGAGCAAACTGGGCTCTGGTCACCTCCAATATCCATGGTCAACTGACTGATTGCACAGTAGAGAAACTGATGCAGGACCATGAATACCAGTTCAGGGTCAGTGCTGAGAACCAGTATGGTATTGGGGACCCTATCCTCACCGACCCTGTCATGGTCAAGAATCCATATGGTAATATTTCAAGCTTGTACATCATTTTATATATATGTCATATTTTAGCTTGAATATAAATTGCTTACACGTGTTCACTTCACTTGAGTTGGAAACACTGTGGAACTTCTACTTGCACAATATTTAAGTGATTTCTCCTACTTTCTCTCTTGATCTCGTTCTCCCTCTCATTTGCAGATGTTCCTGGTCCTAGCGAGCCACCAGTTATTACCAACATTACAGCCAATTCTATGACTGTCAGCTGGAAGGCGCCAGCTGATGATGGTAAAGCTACTATTCTGGGTTACATGGTTGAGAAACGTGAAGCATCAGAGCTCAACTGGGCTAAAGTCAACCGTAAACCAGTGATTGACAGGAGCATCAAAGCTGTCCAGCTCTCAGAGGGATCTGAGTATGAGTTCAGAGTGATTGCAATGAACAAAGCTGGATTTGGCAAACCAAGTGATGCATCCAATGCTGCCCTTGCCGTGGATCCTGTGTGTAAGTATTACAGCCACATTTGCTCACTTAAATCATCAAAGGATTACGTGTTCCCACACTTCTCGGTAACATTGTCTTATATTCTTCCTTCAGATCCACCCGCACCTCCTGCCTTCCCTAAAGTTGTTGACTCAACACACAGCACCATAAGCTTGTCTTGGACCAAGCCTGCTTACGATGGTGGTTGTGAGATCTTCGGCTACCTTGTCGAGTGCAAGAGAGCTGATGCAGAACACTGGACGAAATGCAATGTGCCCAAGAAGCTGCAAGAAACCAAGTTCCTGGTTACTGGTCTCATTGATAAAACAGAATATGTGTTCCGTGTCTTTGCCGTGAACAAGATCGGATACAGCGAGCCAAGTGAAGTTCCTGGGAAACACGAGGCCAAAGACATCCTGAGTACGTCAATATTATCAGAATACACTCAAGCCTGTGCAGAACAAGTACTAATCTTAGTAACCCACCAATGTGGAAATAAACATGTAATACAGTACTATCTATTCAACTAAAATACATCCATACCTCTATCTTGTCTGACTCTTTTACTTTCTATTTTCATTTGCAGTTGCCGCTGATGCTGAGCTGGATGCTGACCTTCGCAAGGTACTGGTCCTGAGAGCCGGAGTCACAATGAGACTCTATGTGCCACTGATAGGACGTCCCCCACCCAAGGTGGTGTGGACCAAGGTCAATGCCAACCTCAAAGAACGAGCAGGAATCATGATAAAAACGTCCGAATGGGATACCCTTATGTACATTGAGGATATCAACAGATATGATGCTGGCAAATACATTTTGTCGATTGAAAACGACAGTGGAAAGAAGTCTTACACTATCGTCGTGAAGGTCCTAGGTAGGCTATGATTCTTGTCTTAAGAGAATCTAATTTTTTTAAACAAAATGTTACCTAATGTGGTTTTATCTACTAGTTATACAAACCATAATGTCATAAAGTAATATAACAAATCATACATGTTTTCTATAGATACTCCTGGTCCACCCCTGAATCTGATTGTGAAGGAAACATCTCTGAACCATGCATCCATCGGCTGGGATCCTCCTCTGATTGATGGAGGAAGCCCAGTGAAGAGCTACATTGTTGAGAAGCGTCTTGCAGAGAGAAAGGCATGGTCCTGTGTCATAGCCGAATGCCCCAAATCTACTTTCAGGATTCCTAACTTGGAAGCTGGACAGGCCTACTGTTTCAGAGTCTTGGCTGAAAATAACTACGGTATCGGAGAAGGTTGTGAGACTGCCGGAGCTGTAAGAGCTTCAGGTATGTTTTGTTGGCTGTGATCATGTGTTTTTTATACTATTAGATGTTAAATGTAGTTTATAACCTTGTTACCTGATTTCAGAACTACCTGGAGCAGTTATGGATTTCAAGGCACTGTCGATCAGTAAAGATTCCATTCATATTGGCTGGAAGAAACCAATCAGTGATGGTGGAAGTCACATCAGTGCCTATCTTCTGGAGCTTCAGGAAGGTGAAGAGAAGTATAAGGAGCTAGTGAAAGGAAAGGTCATGTCGCACATGATGGTTGAACTTGAAGAAGGAAAGGAGTACTCTTACAGAGTGAAAGCAATCAATGAGTCTGGAGAGGGTCCACCTTCGGAGCTCACTGTGATCGCTAAAGATCAAATTGGTAAGTCCAATAGTCCAGTGTTAATTAGCTAGGCTATCAAACCACTCAGAAAATACACCGGAGACTAAATGCATGGCCATTTTAGATATGTACATCTATTGGCAATCTTAAAGTTTTCTTCAAATGTTTCTAATTGTCCTAGGATAAATGTGTTCTATTTTAGCATTACATTTACTGAATTTGTCTGCTTCATATTATCTGTTACATAGATTCATAAATATTGTGTTCCTACCTTGTAGTTGCACCTGACTGTGACCTGAGTGGCATCCCAGATCTGTGCTATGTTGCTAAGGAGGGAAGCACAGTCCGTATCAAAGTCCCTATTGTTGGCAAACCAGCACCGTCAGCCATCTGGAAGAAGGGACATGTTTCTCTTGGAGACAGTGGAAGAATGTCAGTTGAATCTACACCAACTTTGACAACTTTGCTCATCCGTGATTGCCAGAGAGGTGATGCAGAAAATTACACAATCCTGCTAAGAAACGCAGCAGGAGTCAAAGAAGCAAAGATGCAGATTAGGGTGGTTGGAAAACCAGGAATACCAACAGGACCATTCAAGTTTGATGAAATCACTGCCGATGGAATCACTCTGGAGTGGGGTCCACCAAAAGATGATGGTGGGACTGAAATATCCAACTACATTCTGGAGAAGCGGAAATCAACAGCCAACAAATGGGCTACTGTGGCCTCCGCTATCCAGAAGAATACCATGAGAGTTACCAGGCTCCATGATGGTACTGAATACATCTTCAGAGTGTTTGCAGAAAACAAATATGGAGTTGGAGAATGCCTCAAATCTGACCCAGTGGTGGCTCAGCATCCATTCAGTGAGTTCTTGTCATATTGATAATATATTTTAAAATGTTTGAAATAAATAGTTTTTAGGACAGAAATCTGTGTTCTGCCAATAGTTTGATGATTGATTGACAGATGTACTATATGGCAATAATTTCACAAAACTCAAAACATTCTTGTTTCACCAGATGTGCCTGACGCACCTGCACCACCAGAGATCGTGAGCATTCGCCATGAGTCTGCCATTTTGAATTGGACTGATCCTAAAGAAAATGGAGGCTCACCAATCACTGGTAATTATGAAAACACTATTTTTAGTAATCCATAGACTATAAGGAAAATGGACATGGAAAATGAACTATTCCTGAGATTACTGTGGAAAGCATTTGCTGAATGGTAAATAATAATGTATTGTTATTATTATTATCTCTGCAGGCTATCATGTTGAATACAAAGAGAGGAACAGCTTGATGTGGAAGAGAGCCACTAAGACCCCTATTAGAGTGAAGGACTGCAGAGTGACTGGACTGATTGAAGGCCTGGAGTATGAATTTAGAGTTATGGCAATGAATGCGGCCGGTTTAGGAAGGCCAAGCAGGGCAACAGAACCAGTCATCGCCCTTGATCCAATTGGTAGGTTTTGTTTCATTCTCTTTCTCTTTCTGTCCTATTGATATCATAAGAATTCTGTCAACATGTACTCTTATCTTGATAACTTACTGGCTTTTTTGTTTCTCCACAGATCCTCCTGGTAAGCCTGATGTCATCAATGTAACCAGAAGCACTGTAACACTTATGTGGACTGCACCCAAGTACGACGGTGGACACAAACTGACTGGTTACCTGGTTGAGAAACTGGAACTGCCAGGAAAGACCTGGATGAAAGCAAATCATATCAATGTCCAAGGCCTTGCATTTACCGTGCCAGACCTTACAGAAGGCAGCAGCATGGAATTCAGAATCAGAGCTAAGAATGCAGCTGGCGCAATCAGTGTTCCTTCAGAGCAAACTGATACCCTTATCTGCAAAGATGAGTTTGGTAAGTAAAAAAAAGTGTTTATTTCAAGACAAAGTCGATAGAATACATACTAAACTAGGACATGGACAGTAGCCTAATTTCTCTTGCATCGTTTTTTCACAGAACCACCAAGCATCACTATCGATCCAGACATGAAGGAAGGTGTCTCTGTCAGAGCTGGGGACACCATTGTAGTATCTGCTTCCAAGATTCTTGGCAAACCTCCACCTACAGCTGTGTGGTCCAAGGCAGGAAGAGAATTCAAGACCTCAGATATTGTCCAGATCACAAGCACTCCAACTACTTCAACGTTGTCTATTAAATATGCAAGCAGGAAGAACACTGGAGAGTACACAATTACAGCCAGTAATCCTTTTGGTATCAGAGAAGAACATGTTAAGGTCAAGGTTCTTGATATCCCTGGACCTCCAGGCCCAATTGAAGCTAGCAGTGTGTCAGCTGAGAAGTGCACATTGACATGGTTGCCACCAGAAGAGGATGGCGGCTGCGCAATCAAATCCTACACACTGGAAAAGAGAGAAACAAGCCGTCTTCTCTGGACCAAACTTGCTGAAAATATATTTGATTGCAGATTTGTTGCAAGCAAGCTGATCAAGGGCAATGAGTACATCTTCCGTGTGTCTGCAGTGAACCAGTATGGCACTGGTGATGGGACCCAATCTGGCTCAGTCAAAATGGTTGACAGCTTTGGTAAGTTGCTTGAATATTCAGAATATTCTATTTGACAGTACTGTAGTATTTTACACATCATTGTTAATGTATTTTGCTCCTCTTTTTCTCCAGGCCCACCAGGCCCACCTGGAATCCCAGAGATTGACAATGTCAGCAGAAACGCTGTTACCATTTTCTGGAAGAGGCCAGTTAAAGATGGTGGAAGTGATATTAGAGGCTATCAGGTTGAGAGGAAAGAGAGAAGAGGAATGAGATGGGTGAGAGCATCGAAGAAAACGGTCTCTGACCTACGTTTCAAAGTACAAGGACTGACGGAAGGTGTTCAGTATGAATTCAGAGTAACAGCAGAAAACAAAGCTGGCTTTGGGGAACCCAGTGAACCATCTGCTTATGTGATGACAAAGGATATTGTATGTAAGTAAACACAAAGGGTATTTTTCAAAACAAATAATTTATTCCCTGCCGTCATTGTAAATAAGAAATTATTTTTAATTGACCATAATAAATACAATTCAAATATATTTATGAAAGTTATTATGAAGTGTAAACCAGTAGATCTAATAATACCAAATCAAAATTTGATTTGATTTGATTTACCAGGTGATAAGTCTTGATATATGTCTTCTCTTTCTTCTTTTTAGATCCACCAGGACCTCCCTCTAACCCAAGAATTACTGACACCACCAAGACAACAGCCACATTCAACTGGGGTAAACCCCACTATGATGGCGGCCTGGATGTAGCAGGATACATTGTTGAGCACAAGAAGGAAGGACATGACGATTGGGTCACAGACGTCACAAGATTGAGAATTACAGAATACGTTGTGTCAGACCTGAAGGCTGGTGGGAACTACTATTTCAGAGTCAGAGCCATGAATACAGAGGGAGTTGGTGAACCAGCAGAGGTTGAAGAAATTGTTGAACTTAAGGACCGTGAGACACTTCCCGACTATGAGCTTGATGCTGAGTATAGAAGAACCCTTGTTGTCAGGGTCCGTGGATCCATTCGTATCTTCGTGCCAATTAAAGGACGTCCAGTTCCTGAAGTAACCTGGATGAAAGATGATGCCATTCTTGGTAAAGGTGGCCGTGAACACATTGATACTACGGAGTCGTATACTCTCCTGGTTATCCCTGACTGCACAAGATATGATGCTGGAAAATACATGCTGTCATTAGAGAATGTTGCTGGTAAGAGAGATGGATTTGTTAACGTCAGAGTACTGGATTCACCAGGACCACCTGTGAACTTGACACCACGTGAAATCACCAAAACAAGTATCACTATGCAGTGGGAAATCCCCATTATTGATGGTGGATCAAAGATCATTAACTACGTCATTGAGAAACGAGAGGCCACAAGAAAGGCTTACACAGTAATCACTACAACCTGGCAGAAATGCTCCTTCAAGTTTGACAACTTGGATGAAGGCTCTGAATATTACTTCAGAGTATCTGCTGAAAATGATCTGGGCGTTGGCGAGCCAGCAGAGACACCTGAGACAATCAGAGCATCCCAAGCACCTACTGCCCCTGAAAATCTGTACGTCACTGATGTGTCAGCGGACACCGCAAGCCTTGCATGGACGAAGCCAAAACATGATGGTGGCAGTAGGATTACTGGATACGTTATTGAAGCACAGAAGAAGGACACAGAGACATGGACCCATGTAACAACTGTAAAGGCTCTTGACTACACAGCCACAGATCTCATTGAAAATATGGAGTATGTGTTCCGCATCATGGCAGTGAACAGCTCTGGCAGAAGTGATCCACGTGAAAGCAGACCTGCTATCATTAGAGAGCAAACAACAGCGCCTGCATTTGACCTACGTGGAGTCTACCAGTCTTTGGTCATTGCTAAGGCTGGTGATAATGTGAAGGTTGAAATTCCGGTTCTGGGTCGCCCCAGACCAGCAGTTTCATGGAAGAGAGGTGAGGACACACTTAAACAGACGCAGAGAATCAATACGGATACTACTGCAACCTCAACTACTCTCCACATCAATGAGATCAAAAGGAGCGATGGTGGTCAATATTCGATGACTGGCAAGAATATACTTGGAACAACGACAGAGACAATTACTGTTGAAGTCCATGATATTCCAGGACCTCCTACTGGACCAATTAAGCTTGAAGAAGTTTCTTGTGACTACATTCTCTTATCATGGGAAGGTCCAGAGAATGATGGCGGTGTACCCATTAACAATTACATTGTTGAGGCTAGAGAAACCACAGGCACATCATGGGTTGAATTAGCAGCAACGGTTATCCGTACAACATTCAAAGCTGCTCGTCTCACAACAGGAATCATGTATCAGTTCCGTGTTAAAGCCCAGAACAGGTACGGAATTGGACCCTGTATAGTCTCAGAACAAGTGGTTGCTGCTTATCCATTTGATGTGCCAGGTCAACCAGGCCTTCCTGAAATTGTCCACTTCAACAAGGATTCTATGACTATTAGCTGGGATGAACCAGCTTCCGATGGTGGAAGCCCCATTTTGGGATATCACATTGAAAGGAAAGAGAAAAACAGTATCCTGTGGCAGAAGATCAGCAAAGCACTTGTAGTAGGGAACATGTTCAAATCAACAGGCTTGGTGGACGGAATCGCCTATGAGTACCGCGTTATTGCTGAAAACGTGGCTGGTTTGAGCAGGGCAAGCAAGCATTCTGAGACTACCTTTGCTCTGGATCCAGTGGACCCACCTGGCCAACCAATAGCATTGAATGTAACCAGACATGAGGTGACTCTTCAGTGGACAAGACCTGAAGGTGATGGAGGATTCTCAATAACTGGGTACCAAGTAGAAAAAAGAGAACTCCCAGACGGACGCTGGCTCAAGGCCAACTATAGCAACGTCCTTGAGACAACATTCACTGTTAGCGGTCTCACAGAGGATGCTACTTATGAGTTCCATGTTATGGCAAGAAACTCAGCTGGCGGTCTCAGTAAGCCATCTCTACCATCAGAGGAAATCACTTGCAGAGATGATGTTGAGGAGCCCAAACTTGAAGTTGATACAATCTATAATAGTACTGTGGTTGTGAAAGCGGGAGATGTCTTCAAACTTGCTGCCAGCGTAACAGGCAGACCAATACCAACACTGGTATGGACCAAAGACGGGAAGGAACTTGAAGATACAGCCAAGTTGGAAATCAAACTCTATGACTTTTCTACAACCTTAGTCAACAAAGATTCTCTAAGAAGGTGCGGTGGCACATTCACTTTAACTGCCAGCAATCCTGGTGGTTTTGCAAAGCATACCTTCAATGTTAAGATTCTTGATAGACCTGGACCTCCAGATGGTCCACTTGCTGTTACAGACGTCACTGCTGAGAAATGTATCCTCTCATGGCTGCCACCATCACATGATGGAGGTGCAAAGATTCTGCATTACATCATTGAGAAACGCGAAACAAGTAGACTTGCTTGGACAAATGTAGCAACAGACTTACAAGTTAACCGGTTTAAGGTTACCAAGTTGTTGAAGGGTAACGAGTATATCTTCAGAGTTATGGCTGTCAACATGTATGGAACTGGAGAGCCCCTTGAATCCGACCCAATGGTTTCTACAAATCCATATGTGCCAGCTGATGCTCCATCAACACCTGAGGTGACGACCATCACAAAGAACACCATGGTTGTTTGCTGGGAACGCCCTGATCATGACGGTGGAAGCGACATCTTCAACTATGTTGTTGAAAGGAGAGACAAAACCGGTCTTCGCTGGGTTAAATGCAACAAGAGGACTGTAACTGACCTGAGGTTCAAAGTATCGGGGCTCACACCAGGGCATGAATATGAATTCAGAATCATAGCAGAAAACAATGCTGGTTTAGGTACACCAAGTCCTTCCAGTGAATTCTACAAGGCAGTAGACACAATCTTCCAACCTGGACCACCTGGAAATCAAAGAGTCTTGGACACAACCAAGTCATCCATTACAGTTGCCTGGAACAAACCTGTATATGATGGTGGTTCTGATATCATTGGATACGTTGTAGAGACCTGTCTACCTGAGGAAGATGAATGGACAATTCGGACCCCTAAGAAGGGATTAGTTGGGACATCATTTACCATCACTAACCTGGTAGAAAACCAAGATTATAAAATCAACATTTGCGCAATTAACTGTGAAGGGGTTGGAGAGCCAGCACAAGTGCCTGGCACACCAATTGCAGAGGACAGGCTGCTTCCTCCTGAAATTGACCTTGGTGCAGAGCTTCGTAAGGTTGTCTGCATTAGAGCTTGCGGCACATTGAGACTCTTTGTACCTATTAAAGGAAGACCAACTCCTGATGTCAAGTGGTCCAGAGAAAATGGAGAGCCTGTTACGAGAGCAACTATTGACACCACATCATCATTTACTGCTCTTATGGTTGAAAATGTTGACAGATTTGACAGTGGAAAGTACATGTTGACAGTGGAAAATGCCTCAGGAAGCAAAACTGCATATGTGAATGTCAGAGTGCTGGACACACCTGGAGCACCACAAAGCCTCATAATCAGGGAGGTCACCAGAGACTCAGTATCACTCATGTGGGATGCACCCCTTATTGATGGTGGCTCCAGAATTAGAAACTACGTTGTGGAGAAACGTGAATCAACACGAAAAGCTTACTCCACAGTTTGTGCTCAATGCGTTAAATCTAGCTGGAAGATTGGTGGCCTGGAGGAAGGAAACACATATTTCTTCAGAATTCTGGCTGAGAATGAATTTGGCATTGGACTTCCAATAGAGACTCCTGAGGCAGTCAGAGTATCAGAGAAACCACTTCCACCAGGCAAAGTAACTCTTGTTGATGTCACAGGCACCAGTGTCTCTCTGTCTTGGGAAAAACCAGATCACGATGGAGGTAGCAGAATCTCCGGATATATTGTTGAGATGCATGGCAAAGACAGTGAAACTTGGACCCAGTGTGCCGTTGCAAAAATCACACAGGCTGTTGTTCTTGGACTGACACAAGGTGAAGAATATATGTTCCGTGTGTCAGCACATAACGAAAAAGGAACCAGTGATCCTCGTCTACTTAGTGTACCTGTGGTAGCCAAAGATCTTGTTATTGCGCCAGTATTCAAGCTGCTGTTCACCACATTCAGTGTATTGGCAGGAGATGATCTCAAGATAGATTTGCCATATGCTGCTCGCCCCAAAGCAGTTGTGACCTGGCTCAAGGATGGTGTCGCACTAAAAGAAACAACCAGAGTCAATGCTGATGCCACTGATACACATTTGCATCTTGTGGTCAAGGAAGCCAGCAGGGAGGATGTGGGAAAGTACACCATCAAACTTGTAAACACAGCTGGTGAATCAACAGTGGACATTGCAGTTGTTGTTCTTGATAAGCCTGGTCCTCCAACTGGCCCAATCACTGTTGATGAAGTCACTTCTGACAGTGTGGTACTGTCCTGGAACCCACCTACATATGTGGGTGGTTGTGCCATTAACAACTACGTAGTAGAAAAGAGGGAAACGTCCACCACAAACTGGCAGATTGTGTCTGCAACAGTTGCAAGAACCACCATTAAAGCAGCTCGGTTGAAGACTGGGTGTGAATATCAGTTCAGGATTGCTGCTGAAAACAGATATGGAAAGAGTCCAGTACTTATATCAGAAAATATTGTTGCTCAATATCCATTTGATCTCCCAAGTGCACCAGGGACCCCAATTGTACAATCATCTACAAAGGACAGCATGGTTATCGTATGGGAGAAGCCTGGTAGTGATGGCGGGAGCAAGATTTTGGGATATCACCTTGAGAGTAAGGAGAGAAACAGCCTCCTCTGGGTTAAACAAAACAAACAACTGATCCCAGACTTGAGGTTCAAGCTCAGTGGTCTTGATGAAGGTATTGAATATGAGTACAGAGTTTATGCTGAAAATATTGTTGGCGTTGGCAAAGCAAGCAAATTGTCAGACATCCGTGTAGCAAGAGACCCCTGTGACAGTCCAGGCAAGCCTGAAGCTGTCATTGTCACAAGAGGAGCTGTCACTCTCCAATGGACTAAGCCAGAGTTAGATGGAGGTAGCAAAATCACTGGCTACGTTGTGGAGAAGAAAGAGCTGCCTGAAGGGCGCTGGATGAAGGCCAGTTTCGCCAATGTCATTGAGACCCAATTTATTGTTACTGGCTTAGTTGAAGACCAGTGCTATGAGTTCCGTGTCATTGCAAGAAATGCAGCAGGTGTTTACAGTCTTCCATCTGAGAGCACTGGGTCTATAACAGCAAAGGATGAAGTTGATCCTCCCAAAATAGAGATGGACTCAAAGTACTCTTCAACAATTGTTCTGATGGCAGGTGAATCGTTCAACCTTTGTGCAGATATTTTCGGAAAACCTGTACCCTCAGTCCATTGGATGAAAAACGACGTAGAAATAAAGGAGGCTGCACGTCTTGAGATAAAGAACACCGCTTTTAAAGCCTCATTGAGTGTTAAGGAGGCAATCCGTGTTGATGGAGGCCAATATATCCTACTTTTGAAAAATGTAGGTGGAGAGAAGTCAGTGCACATCAATGTCAAAGTGTTAGACAGACCTGGTCCACCAGGAGGCCCAATTTCAATCTATGGAGTCACAAGTGAAAAGGCTTGTATTGCCTGGAGACCACCAGCACAAGATGGAGGTAGTGATGTTTCTCATTACATCGTTGAGAAGAGAGAGACTAGCAGATTGGTTTGGACTCTGGTTGAACCTAAAGTGCAGACTCTAAATCTGAAGATCATAAAACTTGTTCCTGGAAATGAGTATGTCTTCCGAGTGATTCCTGTGAACAAATACGGAATTGGTGAACCTCTTGAATCTGAGCCAATGATTTCCAGAAATCAATTTGTGACACCTGATCCACCAACAGATGTGGAAGTCTCTACCATCACAAAAGATTCAATGGTGGTAACCTGGGAAAGACCTGAAAAGGATGGTGGAAATGCCATTTCTGGATTTGTTATTGAGAAGCGTGATAAAGAAGGTGTGCGCTGGACCAGATGCAATAAGCGTACAGTGAGTGAGCTGCGCTTCAGAGTAGCAGGTCTTCTTGAGAACCGCAGTTATGAGTTCCGAGTTTCATCTGAGAATGCTGCTGGAGTTGGTAAACCAAGTGAACCAACTATTTACTACAAGGCATTGGATGCTATCTTCACATCAGGTCCACCAAATAATCCCAAAGTGACTGACACAACAAGAACATCTGTGTCCTTGTCATGGGGCAAACCTATCTATGATGGTGGCTGTGAGATTCAAGGATACTTAGTGGAGGCCTGTGAAGGAGCATCTGATGAATGGACAATGTGCACTCCACCTGCCGGAATCACACACACTACATTTACAGTTAGAAAACTACTTGAGAAGCATGAGTATAAATTCAGAGTCTGTGCCATAAACAAGGTTGGTGTTGGTGAGCATGCAGATGTCCCTGGATCAGTTCTTCTAGAGGAGAAATTGGAAGCACCAGATCTTGAGCTTGACGCTGACATGAGGAAGATGATTAATGTCAGAGCTGGAAGTGCTCTTAGGTTGTTCATTCCTGTTAGGGGACGGCCGGCTCCTGAACTGAAATGGGGAAAGGCTGATGGAGAACTCAAGGAGACGGCACAGATTGACAATACAAGCAGTTATGCCTCACTCCTGATTGAAAATGTTGACAGATTTGACACTGGCAAGTACACTGTTACTGCAGAGAATTCCAGTGGAGTTAAATCTGTCTTCATCAGTGTCAGAGTACTTGATTCACCTAGTATGCCTGCAAATTTCGCTATCAAGGAGATAACAAAGAATTCAGTCACCCTTACTTGGGAGCCACCTATTTTGGATGGGGGGTCTAAAATTAAGCAATACCATGTTGAGAAACGAGAAAGCACTAGGAAAGTGTATTCCCCTGTCACAACCTGTCATAAGATGTCATGGAAGATTGAACCACTTGTGGAGGGAAGTATCTATTTCTTCAGAGTTCTTGCTGAAAACGAGTGGGGCATTGGCTTACCTGCAGAGACCCCTGAACCCGTAAAGATTTCAGAGGTACCTCAACCTCCCGGTAAAGTTACAGTTCTGGATGTGACACGGAACAGTGTCTCTCTTAAGTGGGAGAAACCAGATCATGATGGAGGCAGCAGAATAAGCCATTATGAGATTGAAATGCAAGCCAAAGATAGTGACAAATGGACACTATGTGCTCAATGTAAATACCTTGAAACTACTGTCACTAGCTTAGCCCAAGGACAGGAGTATCAATTCAGAGTAATTGCTGTTAATAGCAAAGGAAAGAGTGACTCTAGACTTCTCGCCAGTCCAGTAGTAGCAAAGGACCTTGTCATTGAACCTGACATAAGACCTAAATTAACCCAGTACAGCGTACAGGTTGGCTATGATCTGAAGATTGAAGTTCCCATTGCTGGACATCCTAAACCAGTCATTACATGGACAAAGGATGGTGCTGCCCTGAAACAAACCACAAGAGTTAATGTTGTCGACAGTGCACGCAATACACATCTAACCATCAAAGAAGCAACAAAAGACGATGGTGGATTGTATAGTATTAATATTACCAATATGCTTGGCTCCAAAGATGCCACCATTGAAGTAATCACACTAGATAAACCTGGCCCACCAACAGGCCCAATCAAGATGGATGACATCAGTGCTGAAAGTATCACACTTACCTGGGAACCACCTGCATACACTGGTGGCTGCCCAATTTCAAATTACGTTGTCCAGAAAAGAGATACAACCACAACTAACTGGGTTGTAGTCTCTGCCACTGTGGCAAGAAATACCCTTAAAGTGACAAATCTAAAAACAGGTGCAGAATACCAATTTAGGATCTTTGCTGAAAACAGATATGGCAAAAGTTATGCTATTGATTCTGAACCTGTCCTTGCCCAGTATCCCTTCAAGGAGCCAGGACCACCAGGAACACCTTACGTATCTTCATATACTAAGGATTACATGGTAGTGGAATGGCACAAACCCATTTCAGATGGAGGCAGTGCCATTTTCGGCTATCACATTGAGAGAAAGGAAAAGAACAGTATCCTTTGGACAAAGATCAATAAATCCCTCATCCAAGACTGTAGATTTAAATCTACTCCTTTGGAGGAAGGTATTGAATATGAGTTTAGAGTGTCTGCTGAGAATATCGTTGGCATTGGCGCGTGCAGCAAACTCTCTGAGGGATATGTGGCACGTGACCCATGTGATCCTCCTGGCACCCCAGAGGCTATCATTGTAACCAGGCACTCTGTTAAACTGAAGTGGACAAGACCACAGTATGATGGTGGCAGTCTGATCACAGGCTATGTGGTGGAGAAACGCGATCTCCCAGAGGGAAGATGGATGAAGGCAAGTTTCACAAATGTCATTGAAACTGTATTCACAGTTCTGGGTCTAACTGAGGATTGCAAATATGACTTCAGAGTCATAGCTAGGAATGCCGCTGGATCTATCAGCAAGCCCTCTCAGAGCACTGGATCCATCACAGCAAAGGATGAAGTTGATCCACCAAAATGTGAAGTTGACTCAGTGTACAGCCAGGTTGTTATCATCAATGCTGGGGAAACATTTACACTTGAGGCCGCTGTGCAAGGAAAGCCAATTCCAACAGCTCAATGGTTCAAGAGTGATGCATTAGTGGAGAACTCAGCAAGGGCTGAGATTATGAACTCAGATTTCCAAGCAAAGCTTGTTGTCAAAGATGCTATCAGAGTGGATGGAGGACAATATACGTTGCTTCTAACTAATGTTGCTGGAGATAAAACTGTAACGTTCAATGTGAGAGTACTGGACAGACCTGGGCCCTCTCAGGGACCCCTCACTGTTAGCAATGTCACATGTGAGAAATGTTCACTGTCCTGGCTTCCTCCAAGAGCTGACGGTGGCAGCAGTATTTCCCACTACGTCATTCAAAAGAGAGAAACTAGCCGTCTTGCATGGACTGTGGTTGCTAGTGATTGTGGAGCTACAATGTTCAAAGTCACAAAGCTTCTGAAGGGAAATGAGTACATCTTCCGTGTTATGGCTGTCAACAAATTTGGTACTGGTGAACCTCTTGAATCAGCCCCAGTTATAATGAGAAATCAATTTGTTACTCCTGGACCACCTCAAGAATTGGAAATAGCCAATATTGCAAGGGATTCCATGACTGTGTGCTGGACTCGCCCAGAGGTTGATGGTGGAAGTGAGATTGCTGGTTACATTATTGAGAAGAGAGATAGAGCTGGAATCAGATGGACAAAATGCAACAAACGCAGAGTCACAGACCTTCGCTTCAGAGTGACAGGCCTGACAGAGGATCATGAATATGAATTCAGATTATCTGCTGAGAATGCTGCAGGAGTCGGCCAACCAACTGAACCAACTCCTTACACCAAAGCCTGTGATCCAACCTTTGAACCTGGTGCTCCCACTAATGCACATGTGGTTGATACTACCAAGAACTCCATTTCACTCGCATGGAGTAGACCCATTTACGACGGTGGTGTCGATATCCAGGGATATGCTGTGGAGATCTGCAAAGCCGATGAGGAGGAATGGACTCTATGCACTCCACCAACAGGAGTGAATGCCACTACCTTCAAAATCACAAAACTTATCGAGCATCAAGAATATAAGGTGCAGGTATGTGCCATCAATAAATTGGGTGTTGGTGAACCTGCTGAGATTTTAGGAACTGTAAAACCAGTGGATGCAATGTTCGCCCCAGAGATTGAGCTGGATTCAGAGCTAAGGAAAGGAGTCGTTGTGCGTGCTGGAGGATCCATGAGGATCAATATTCCATTCAAAGGACGTCCTACTCCAGAAATAAGCTGGTCCAAGGATGAAGGTGACTTCAGTAACAAAGTTCAAATTGAGAAAGGCGCCGATTTTACTCAACTGTCAGTAGACATCTGTGACAGAAATGATGCTGGAAAGTACACTCTGACCCTGGAAAACAGCAGTGGTTCCAAGTCTGCATTTGTTTCCGTCAAAGTACTTGATACACCAGGAGCACCCGTAAACTTCACAGTGAAAGATATTAAGAAAAACTCTGTCAATCTTGTTTGGGAGCCCCCACTCATTGACGGAGGTGCGAGGGTCAAGCATTACTTTGTTGAGAAGCGTGAATCCACTAGGAAAGCTTATTCCAACATTTCAAACAAGTGTACAAGGAACAGTTTCCATGTGGGAGATCTCATTGAGGGGGTTATTTATTACTTCAGAGTTATGGCTGAGAATGAATATGGTGTAGGCCTGGCAGCAGAAACAGCAGAGCCAGTGAAGACATCTGAAGTCCCTCTGCCTGTAGGAAAGATCACATTGACTGAAGTGACTAAGACAACCGCCTCAATGGCATGGGAAAAACCTGACCATGACGGTGGAAGTAGAATAATGGGATACTACATAGAAATGCTGCCTGCAGGATCAGAGGAATGGACCCTATCCACAACCACAAAAACATGTGAGGGAACTGTAGAAGGCCTAACCGCTGGTCAAGAATACCAGTTCAGAGTTTCAGCCTTTAATGACAAAGGAAAGAGTGACACAAGGGTATTAGCTGCCCCTGTCACAGCTAAAGATCTAACTATTGAACCTAGTTTCGTAATGGCATTCAACACCTTTAGTGTCCAACATGGTGAAGATCTGAAGATAGAAATACCAGTAAGAGGACGCCCAGCACCAAAAGTGGTATGGGCAAAGGATGGACAGGCAATTAAAGAGACAACCAGGTTGAATGTTTCAAGAACAGCATCATCAACAATCCTTGCTATAAAAGAGGCAACCAGAGTGGATTCTGGCAAGTACAAAATCACAGCTACCAACAGTATAGGAGAAAAAGTTGCAGAAATCGGAGTGATCATCCTTGATAAACCTGGCCCAGTCACAGGGCCTATAAAGATTGAGGAAGTGAGTTCCAATTATGTCAACCTCGCATGGGAACCACCTGCGTACACAGGAGGTTGTCAAATAAACAATTACATTGTGGAAAAGCGTGACACAACAACCGTAGCATGGCAGTGTGTGTCTGCAACCATTGCAAGAACAACTATCAAAGTTACCAAGCTGAAAACCGGTACTGAATACCAGTTTAGGGTGTTTGCAGAAAACAGATATGGAAAGAGTCCGTCATTGGACTCAGCAGCTGTTGTTGTGCAATATCCTTTCAGTGAACCTCTTGCACCTGGTACTCCATTTGTGTCATCAGTGACAAAGGACCACATGGTTGTTGAATGGAAAGTACCAACCAGTGATGGAGGCAGTCCAATCCTTGGTTACCACCTCGAACGCAAAGAGAAGAACAGCATTCTCTGGACGAAGTTGAACAAACTGCTCATTCCTGACTGTCGATTCAAAACAAATGAACTTGAAGAGGGCATTGAGTATGAATTCAAGGTCTTCGCTGAGAACATTGCTGGCTTGAGTCCACCTAGCAAGATTTCTGATGTTTGTGTCGCCAGAGACCCATGTGATCCACCTGGTACCCCTGAGGCTATTGATATTACCAGGAACCACATTACACTGTCATGGAAAAAGCCCCAGTATGATGGTGGTAGCTTGATCACAGGCTATGTTGTTGAAAGGAAGAAGCTTCCTGATGGCCGTTGGATGAAGGCTAGCTTCACAAATGTAATTGAGACTCAATTCACAATCTCAGGTCTGACTGAAGAGTGTGAGTATGAGTTTAGAGTAATTGCAAGGAATGCATCTGGTATTTTCAGTGCTCCCTCTGAAAGCACTGGAGCAATTACTGCTAAAGATGAAATTGAAGCACCAACAGCATCAATGGATCCCAAATTCAAGGACTGTATTGTCATCCATGCTGGTGAAACATTTGTTATTGATGCTGATATTTTTGGAAAACCACTCCCTGAAATCACATGGTTGAAAGATGGAAAAGAAATCGACCAAACTACCCCAAGAATGGAGATCAAAACAACCATTCAACGTACTATTCTAACAGTCAAGGAATGTATCAGAGTAGATGGTGGACACTTTGTCCTGAATCTTAGCAATGTTGGTGGAACAAAATCTATTCCCATCAACGTGAAAGTTCTTGATAGACCTGGTCCACCCGAAGGTCCAATGAAGATAACTGGCGTGACTTCAGAGAAAGCCTATCTTCACTGGAGTCATCCATTACATGATGGCGGTGCAAGCTGTTCTCATTATATAATTGAAAAGAGGGAAACCAGCAGATTGTCATGGACTGTAGTTGAACCCAGAATCCAAGCGGTCAGCTACAAAGTGACTAAACTCTTGCCTGGCAATGAGTACATCTTCAGAGTTACAGCAGTAAATAAGTTTGGCATTGGTGAACCTCTTGAATCAGACCCAGTTATTGCACGTAATCCTTTTGTGACACCCAGCGCTCCCTCAACACCTGAAGCAAGTGCTATTACAAGGGACTCAATGGTCCTTACATGGGAACGTCCAGCAGATAATGGTGGCTCAGATATTGATGGCTATGTCCTGGAGAAACGAGATAAAGAGGGCATTAGATGGACAAAATGTAACAAGAAAAGGCTTAATGACATCAGGTTCAGATGTACCGGACTCACCGAGGGACATTCGTATGAGTTCAGAGTGTCTGCTGAAAATGCTGCTGGTGTGGGAGTGCCAAGTGCACCAACAGAATACATCAAAGCCTGTGATGCCACATATCCACCTGGTCCTCCTAACAACCCTAAGGTGACAGACCACTCAAGCACAACTGTGTCACTCTCATGGACAAGACCCATCTATGATGGTGGAGCAGCCATCAAAGGATATGTTGTTGAGATGAGAGAAGAAGGAGATGAAGAATGGATAACCTGTACACCGCCAACTGGTGTACAAGCAACACATTTTACTGTGAAAAAACTGAGGGAAAATGCTGAATACTATTTCCGCATCTGTGCAATTAACATTGAAGGAGTTGGTGAGCATGTTGATGTTCCAGGGTCTGTAGTTGCATCTGAAAGACTTGAGGCCCCTGAGATTGAACTTGATTCAGACCTTAGGAAAATGGTCCAAGTACGGGCAAGTGCAACACTGCGTTTGTTTGTGACAATCAAAGGAAAACCTGAACCTGAAGTAAAGTGGTCCAAGATGGATGGCCCTCTTACTGAGCGTGCACAAATTGAGGTCACAAGCTCCTACACAATGCTTGTCATCGACAATGTCAATAGATTTGACACTGGCAAGTATGTCTTGACTCTTGAGAACCTTAGTGGTCAAAAATCAGCATTCATTAATGTCAGGGTGTTGGACTCACCAAGTGCCCCTGAGAATTTTGAAGTCAAGGATATTAAGAGAGATTCTGTATCACTATCCTGGGAGCCTCCTATGATTGACGGTGGAGCTAAGGTCACCCATTACATTGTGGAAAAGAGAGATAATACAAGACTGGCATTTACAAGTGTTACAAATAACTGTGTAAGAAATTCCATGAAGATTGATGACCTTAAGGAGGGCGGAATTTACTATTTCCGCGTCAAAGCTGTCAATGAGCTTGGTGTGGGTTTGCCAGCAGAAACAACAGAACCAATCAAGGTATCCCAAGCCCCCTTGCCTCCTGGCAAAGTTACAGTTGTAGATGTTACTCGCGACAGTGTGAGTCTCGCATGGGAAAAGCCTGATCATGATGGTGGTAGCAAAATCACAAGCTATACAGTAGAAATGAAAACCATGGGCGATGAGAAATGGACTGTATGCACTGAGATTAAAGCATTGGAAGCAACTATTGGTGGACTCACAACTGGCGAGGAATATTCATTTAGGATTACTGCTGTCAATGACAAAGGCAAGAGTGAACCTAAGCCACTGGCAGACCCTGTCGTAGTAAAGGACATTACAATCGAACCTATCATCGATCTGATGTTCAACACATACAGTGTCAAGGCAGGAGATGATCTGAAGATTGATGTTCCATTCAGAGGCAGACCTGAACCTGAGGTGGAATGGAAAAAAGATGGAGCTGTATTGAAGCAGACAACCAGGGTGAATGTTCTTACAGCAAAAAATTCATCGAAAATTACTATCAAAGACGCAACCAGGGAGGACTTTGGGAAGTATGAGATCAATTTAACCAACACCGTTGGCAAGAAATCAGCGACAATAGCTGTTATCATCTTGGATAAACCTGGCCCACCAGGTGCAATCAAGGTAGATGAAGTGAGTGCTGACAATATTTCACTGTCTTGGGATGCCCCACTCTACGAAGGAGGATGTCAAATCAACAACTATGTTGTGGAGAAGAGAGATACTACCACTACAACATGGCAGATTGTTTCAGCCACAGTTGCCAGAACATCAATTAAAGTTCCCCGCTTGACACAAGGCACTGAATATCAGTTCCGTATTGCAGCTGAAAATCGCTACGGCAAGAGCCATGCTGTGGACTCCGCTCCAATTGTTGCACAGTACCCCTTCGAGACACCTGGCCTTCCCACTTCCCTCCATGTTGCCCATGCTACAAAGTCTGGCATTTTGGTTGCATGGGGTAAACCAGCCAGTGACGGCGGAAGTCCAATCATTGGTTATCACCTGGAAATGAAAGAACATAGCAGTATTCTCTGGACAAAGATCAACAGAGGTATCATTGCTGAAACAGAATTCAAAGTGATTGGGATTGAGGAAGGCTTGCTGTATGAGTTCCGTGTTTATGCTCAGAATATTGCTGGAATTGGACCTTGCACCAAAGCCTCTGAGCCTGTAGCTGCAAGAGATCCTTGTGATCCACCTGTTAACCTTGAGGTCATTGACATCACAAGAACTTCAGTTTCCATTACTTGGCAGGCGCCAGAGAATGACGGTGGAGCCAAGGTGACTGGCTACATTGTTGAACGCAGGGAGCTTCCAGATGGCCGTTGGCTGAAGTGCAATTTCGCCAGTCTCCAGGACACATACTTTGACATTACAGGCCTTACAGAGGACGTACAATATGACTTCCATGTTATTGCAAAGAATGCAGCTGGATTACTCAGTGAGCCATCACTGAGCACAGGTGCCATCACAGTCAAGGATGAGGTGGATTCACCTCGCATTGAGTTGGAAGACAGGTTTAGGCAATTAGTAGTTGTCAAAGCTGGAGATATTTTGAGAATAGATGCAGATATTTCTGGGCGCCCACGTCCAGTCATTGCATGGACAAAGGATGGTAAAGAAATTGATGCCAAGGCAAGAGTGGAGATTACTTCAACACACAGCAAAACCACATTAATAGTCAGAGACACTATCAGAAGAGACACTGGCCAGTACATTGTAACTCTACAGAACGTTGCTGGCACAAGGTCCTTGGCTGTAAACTGTAAGATCCTTGACCGCCCTGGACCATCCTCTGGACCATTGGTGGTCACTGGTCTGACAGCAGAAAAGTGCACTTTGACCTGGGGACCACCTCAAGAAAATGGTGGTGCAGAAATCATGCACTACATTGTTGAGAAACGTGAAACCAGTCGTCTCACCTGGACTTTAGTATATGGCGATATGAAAGCTACAACATGCAAAGTCACCAAACTGCTTAAAGGAAATGAATACATCTTCAGAGTAAGGGGAGTGAACAAATATGGAGACGGTGAAGCCCTGGAGAGTGAGCCCACCAGAGCCAAGAATGCATACACTGTCCCTGCAGCACCAACAGACGTTCAAGTCACGAGTATCACAAGTGATGCAATGACAATCTGCTGGGAAAGACCAGAATCCGATGGAGGAAGCAGCATTTATGGCTATGTTATTGAGAAACGAGAGAAAATTGGATTGCGCTGGGTACGAGTGAACAAAAAGCCTGTGTATGACCTCAGGGTCAAGGCATCTAATCTCCGTGAGGGAGCTGAATATGAGTACAGAGTCTATGCAGAAAATGCTGCAGGCTTGAGCCAACCAAGTATTCCTACCGAACTAACAAAGGCGGAGGATCCCCAATTCTTGCCATCTCCACCACCTAAACCTAAAGTTATTGATTCCTCCAAGACTACTGTTTCTCTTTCATGGAACAAGCCGTTGTTTGATGGTGGTGCTCCTGTGACAGGATACTGTGTTGAATATAGGAGAACAGATGAATACGATGATGACTGGTGTGTCGGTGTTTCAAACACAAAGAACACTGAATTCACCGTCGTTGGATTAACTTCTGGAGCAGAATATATATTTGTTGTCAAATCAATCAACAAGATTGGTCTCAGTGAGCCAAGCCCCCCTACGGATCCACAGGTGGCTAAAGAGAGGGAAGAGGAACCAGTATTTGATATCAGCAATGAGATGCGAAAGACACTCATTGTAAAGGACGGTAGTTCATTCACCCTAACTGTGCCATTCAGGGGAAAGCCCGTTCCTAATGTTATGTGGACCAAGGCTGCTGTTGACCTGAGAGTGAGGGCCAGTATTGATACCACTGATACCTTCACATCTATCACAGTGGAACAAGCAACAAGAGATGACTCTGGGAAATATATTGTGACTCTCCAAAACATAGCTGGAAAAGTTGCATGTACATTAAATGTCAGGGTTCTGGACTCTCCTGGCCCACCATCTCATGTTGGGTTCAAGGATGTTACAAAGAGCTCTGCAACAGTTACATGGGATACCCCAGATAATGAAGGTGGCGCTGCGGTAAAGAACTACCTTGTTGATATTCGTGAGGCAAGCAAAAAGGGATGGACCAGACTCACAGATACCTGCCATCGTCTGACCTACAAAGTAACAGACCTGGTGGAGGGAGGAGTATACTACTTTAGAGTCACAGGTGAAAATGAATATGGAGTTGGTGTATCAGCTGAGACCAAAGATGGTGCAAAGATTACAGGTATACTACAATTGAAAATAAGAAAACAACATTTAAGTTTAACATGTTATTTTATTATATGGTGTTATAAAAATGTCCATGTTTCTTCTTGATTTTAGAAAAACCCAGCCCACCAGCATCACTTGGAGTCACTGATATCACCAAGGAAAGTGTTTCACTTGCTTGGGGCAAGCCCGAGCAAGACGGAGGTAGCAGAATCACCAGTTACCAAATCGATGCTCTTGAGAAGGGTCAGGATAAATGGGTGAAAGTTGGTGTCACCAAGTTCACCCACATTGTGGTCTATGGTCTGACGCAAAATGCTGAATACTTCTTCAGAGTTCGTGCTGAAAACCACGCTGGATTCAGTGATGCTAAAGACATGATTCTGCCTGTAACAGTTAAAGACCAGCATGGTGAGTTTTTCCCCTACATTTTATTTTCACAAACTAGTGACGGTACAAAATTGCTGAGCATAATCCAAGATAGTACTACATTATGTGTGTAAAGCTGGTTAAAAAACACATTCTTACATGTAGAGTGTTTCATTTTGATATCTTCAAATAGATCATAATTATTAATTTTCCTTAATAATCCTCCATGTTCTTTCAACAGAACCTCCTGAGATCAACATGAAGAAGTTCCCCCACAATACAGTCTATGTCAGAGCAGGATCAAACCTGAAATGTGAGATCCCACTTACTGGCAGACCTATGCCAAAGGTTTCTCTTTCAAAGGACAATGTTGCACTGAAGTCAACTATGAGATTCAACTCTGAAGTAACTCCTGAATACCTCATCATTACTCTTCGTGAGAGCATTGCAATTGATTCAGGAAGGTATGACATCTGTGCCTCCAACACAAGTGGAACCACCAAGTCTTTTGTTAACATTGTGGTCCTGGATAGACCAAGCGCCCCAGTTGGTCCTGTGGAAATTACTGACGTGACAGAGGACAGTGTGAGTCTGAAGTGGTGTCCTCCTCGTTATGATGGTGGAAGCACCATTTCAAATTACATCATCCTCAAACGTGAAACAACCAACGCCAATTGGACTGAAGTCTCCTCGGCCGTCGCAAGATGCACCATGAAAATCATGAAGCTTACAACAGGACTGGAGTACCAGTTCAGAATCAGGGCTGAGAATCGCTACGGTGTCAGTGAGCACATTGACTCTCCAACCGTCAGAGTAGATCTGCCCTACAGTGAGTTTTATACCACTCTATTAATTAATGTGTTCTGTTTGTACTGTATATATACATCTGCATATTTAAAAAATACGTAATATACAAAATATGATTTTCTTTCATTTTAGCCGTCCCTGTAGCTCCATCAGCTCCTATGGTTACATCTGTAACCAGAGAGAGCATCACTGTAGCCTGGAAGGAGCCAGCCTCCAATGGAGGAAGCCATGTCTTTGGATACCACCTTGAAATAAAGGATAGAAACAGCATCTGTTGGCAGAAGGTTAACAAGACTGTTATCCGTGCCACACACTACAAGGTGTCAGACATTGCTGCCGGCCTCATCTATGAGTTCAGGGTTACAGCAGAAAACGCAGCTGGATGCAGTCCACTCAGCAAAATCTCAGACGCAGTACTTGCAATTGATGCTTGCGGTAAGTCGACTTGGTTACTGTCATTTTCGTGATTGAATACTACTGTGTGTCCTCTAAACTTTACAAATCATCTACGGATCAGAACCTTCACATTTGTTTTTTGCAGAGCCTCCAACCAATGTCAGGATCACTGACATCACGAAGACTTCCATCAGCATCGCATGGCAGAAGCCCAATTATGATGGCGGTAGCAAGATCACAGGATACCTGATTGAGAAGAAAGAGGGCCAGAAGGACAGATGGACGAAGGCTAACTTGACCAATGTTTCTGACACACATTATACTGTGACAGGACTTACTCAGGATGAGACCTATGAATTCAGAGTCATGGCAAAGAATGCAGTTGGATCAATTAGCAATCCATCCATCATTGCAGGCCCTGCAACTTGTGTGGATACATATGGTGGGTTATGTTCCAAATATGATAAAAGTAGGAATTGAACATTTCATTGAACATTCCATTGAACTAATAGTTAATGTAATGCATCTTATGTGTTATATCATAGGTGCCCCTGAGATTGAAATTCCTGATGAATATCGCGAGGTTGTGAAACACAAAGCTGGAACCACTGTCGAGCTTAGATTTGGAATCATTGCCAAACCAGCACCGACAATTGAGTGGTACAAGGACAGAAAGGAACTTGAGTCCGGTGCGCAGGCTCAGCTGGTACAGAAGAATGCTGCTGATAGTTCCACTCTTATCATCAGGGATACCACACGTCTCAACTCTGGAACATATGAGATGAGGCTCAAAAACTCTTTGGGCTCAGCATATGCCTACGTCAGAGTACAAATTCTTGGTACATATTGCTCCTTATCATTTTTATTTTGGTACCTATATGTCTACACTGTTGGCACAGTATCGAAAATCATATGGAAAGTTACTCAATACAAACGTATCTCTAATTACCAAATAACCAAAACAATGAATGTGCAAAGTGACAGTATTCTTCAAATGTTTTGTCATTATTAGATAAACCAGGACCACCACCTGGCGAGATTCAGCTCAAGAAGGTCACTGCTAACAGTATCACCATAATGTGGGATCCTCCTGAGGACGAGGGTGGCGCAATGGTAACCCACTACATTGTGGAGAAACGGGAGGCCAGCAGAATTCAATGGTCCATTATCTCTGAGAATTGGGCGGAATGTATTGTGAATGTCCCAAGACTGATCAAAGGCAATGAGTACATCTTCAGAGTCCGAGGTGTGAACAAATATGGAGTTGGAGACCCACTGGAATCTGAACCCGTAGAAGCAAAGAATGCATTTGGTAAGGATAAAACAAGCAACATCTTTCCAGCTACCTGAACATATTGTATTTTGGTCCCAATGTGATCTAACATGCACATTTTTTTTGCAGTTCCTCCAAGTCAACCATCCAAGCCTCAAGTCACCATGATCACACACTCCTCAATGACGGTGGTATGGGAAAGACCTGGAATTGATGGCGGAAGTGACATTGATGGATATTACCTGGAAAAACGAGAGAAGACAAGCTTGTGTTGGTTCAAGGTTATCAAAAACACCATTCGTGATACAAGACAGAAAGTCAGCAACCTGCTCACTGGAAAGGACTATCAATATCGTGTGTGTGCTGTCAATAAGGCTGGAGCTGGTCCATACTCCGAAGAGTCTGACCTCTTCAAAGCTGCTGATGCAGTTGGTATGTTATTCTCCTCATTGCCATCCTGGAACATAACATTTACATTTGGGTTATTTGGCAGACACTCTTATCCACAGCAACTTACAGTCAGAACATAGCATGTTTCATGTTTCCTCTACTACTTGTTCATTACATTTCTCTTACATTTGACAATGTCTTTTTTTCTTAATTTTAGACCCACCAGGTGAACCAACCAAACTCAGAGTGGTCGACTCCACCAAAACATCCATCACCCTAGGCTGGGTGGCGCCAGTGTATGATGGTGGCAGCGAGATCACCAGCTACATCGTTGAGCAGATGACCTCTGAAGAAAGGGAATGGGCTGTCATCAGCCACAACGGAGAAGTGAGGACAACAGAGTATGTTGTGAATCACCTGAAACCAGGAACCTATTACTTCTTCCGTGTATCTGCTGTCAACTGTCTGGGACCCAGTCAACCAATCGAGATGTACCAGCCTGTTCAATCCAAGGATATTCTTGGTTCGTCTTCAAATATTCACAACATTCTATTAATATGTTAACATTGTACTTATTGCACTAGTACCAAATCTCTTACCTATTTTTCTGTCTTTCCTATCCGTCTAACAGAGGAGGCTGATCTTGATTTGGATGTTCCCATGACGACTCAATACACCGCCAAGGCAGGAAGGGATATTGAGGTGTTTATTCCACTGAAGGGCAGACCTGCACCAAACTGCACATGGAGAAGACATGACAAGAACATGGCCAGCGATGCAAGATACACTATCACCAGCACAGAACGTACAACAGTTCTTGTCATTCCAAAGGTCACCCGTGACGACTGCGGCAAATACTACCTGGAGATTGAGAACGGTGTTGGCGAGTCCAAGTTCATCACTGTGTCTGTCAAGGTTCTTGACACCCCATCCACTTGCCAAAAACTGATCATCAAGAATGTCACCAGAGGCAAGTTGACCCTGAGCTGGGAAGCTCCTCTGATCGATGGTGGTTCCCCAATCACCAACTACATTGTGGAGAAGAAAGACGCTAACAACAGAGCGTATACAGTCGTGTCATCAGAGTGCCCCAACACATCATACAAGATCGACGGTCTGTCAGATGAAATTGCCTACTTCTTCAGAGTGTCTGCTGAGAATGAGCATGGTACTGGTGATACATGTGAGACTGCAGAGCCAGTCAGGGCCACTGAGACCCCCGGACCAGTCAAAGAGCTGGTCATGACAGACGCTACTAATACATCAGTGACTCTTCACTGGACCAAGCCTGACCATGATGGAGGTAGCCACATTTCAGACTATGTCATTGAGACGAAAACTAAAGAGGAAGAAACCTGGACTGTTGCTACAACATGCAAGCGTTGCACATGTGAAGTTAAAAACCAGAAGGAAAATTCTGTTGTGAACTTTAGAGTGTTTTCTAAGAATGAGAAGGGCATCAGTGACTTCTCTCAGATTGGGCCCATAACAGTAAAGGAGTTCATTATTCCACCTGAGGCCAACATGATAGATTATCCAAATGGCGAACTCTTTGTTCGTGTCGGTCAAAACATCCATATTGAGATGCCATTTAAGGGTAAACCAAAGCCATCTGTTGGATGGATGAAGGAAAACATTCCTTTGAAAGAAAGTGAACAGATTCGCTTCCGTGAAACAGACAACAAAGTGTCTATAACAGTCAGAAGCGCAAAGAAAGAGAATGCAGGCCTATACACATTGGTTCTGAACAACAAGCTTATCAAGAACTTCTTTGACGTCAATGTGATCACTCTCGGACCCCCCTCTGTGCCAGTTGGACCGGTCCGATTTGATGAGGTCAAAGCACAGGGCATCATTATATCTTGGGATGAACCACAGGACAATGGAGGTGGAGACATCACTTGCTACAGTGTGGAGAAACGAGAGACGGCCCAGGCTAATTGGAAGATGGTTTGCTCCAGTGTGGTGAGGACAACGTTCAAGATACCCAACCTGGTCAAGGGCACAGAGTACCAGTTTAGAGTACGTGCAGAGAACAAATACGGAGTGAGCGATCCTTTGAATTCATCAGACGTGATCGCCCAACACCAGTACATGCCACCAGGTGCACCAGGAAAACCAGTCACATACAACGTTACCAGTGACGGCATGACTATCCAATGGGAAGCACCCAGCTTTGATGGCGGCTCACCAATCACCGGCTACCATGTTGAGAAGAAGGACAGAAACAGCCTGCTGTGGACTAAAGTAAATTCCAGCATCATCTCTGCCCGTGACTACAGAATCATTCAGTTGATTGAAGGACTGGAGTATTCCTTCAGAGTCTATGCAGAGAATAATGCTGGCCTGAGTCCCGTCAGTGAACAGAGCAAACATGCCCTCGCAATCTCCCCAGTTGGTGAGTACAAAATATTTATGACTGTCTATGACAGATGTTATAATGTCTTGTGTAGCTGTTATAACGGCTTTATGAATGCATACATAACGGGGACTACAATAAAGTGTTACCTTGTTGTTTTTTCCTCAATGAACAGTCTGCTATCATGAACATACATACTTTATGAACATACACTACTTCAGCAACCTGACCTTTCCCCCCTAGATCCACCTGGTACGCCTAACGTCATTGATGTCACAAGAGATACTGTCACTCTCAAATGGGATATACCCAAGAAAGATGGAGGATTTAAGATTGTGGCATACAGTGTGGAGAGACGTCAAGGTAGAGGCAAATGGTTGAGATGCAACTTCACCGACATAAGTGATTTGCAATTCACCATCACCGGACTTTCTGCTGGTGATCGCTATGAATTCAGAGTGATTGCCAGAAATGCTGTCGGTACAGTCAGTCCACCCTCACAGTCATCGGGCTATGTCATGACCAAAGATGAAAGTGGTAATTATACATTATATTAAATATACATTATACTGTACATTATTTAACCTGTTTATTTTGTCTGGCTATCTAACTTTGTCTCTATGTGATTACATTTATCATTAATGTCATGTTTTTGTGTCTCTCTCTGTTTAGTTTCTCCCGACATTGAGTTCAGAGCCGACACTGCTCTTGTGTACAAGGCTGGCGAAAACATCAAACTAAACTGTAGTATCACGGGTCGACCAGTGCCTCAGGTCATATGGTACAAGGACGGTAAAGAGATTGACAAGATGATGTTGATTGATATTACCACTAACATCGGCTCCAGCCACCTGTTCATCAGAGATGCTGATCGCAACCATCGCGGAGTGTACATGGTGGAAGCCAAGAACAGCTCTGGAACAAAGACAGAGAGTATCAACATCAGAGTCTCAGGTTGGTTTATAGATAAATAGAGTTACATTATTTATTTTCTCTCAAATTGTGATGCAGATGATTTAACAACAAGTGGGTGGATTCATGCTTACCATTAACAATGTCTGCTTTCTTTAGATACCCCTGGACCACCTGAGGGACCAGTGCGTTTCACTGGTATCACTGCAGAAAAGGCAACTGTCTGGTGGAACCCCCCAGAGAACGATGGATGTGCTGCAATCCTCTGTTATACAGTGGAAAAGAGAGAAACATCTAGGATCTCCTGGGCAATGATGACAAGCAAGTGTGAAGCTTGTTCATTCAACGCCACCAAGCTGATCAAGGGCAACGAGTACCAGTTCCGTATCTCTGCTGTCAATAAGTTCGGAGTTGGACGTCCTCTCGACTCTGATCCATTCATTGCACAGATGCAATTCAGTAAGTTCCATCAAACAACAAGATCTAAAGAGATGACTGACACATATAATTATTTGTTATTAACTTCAATTATTATGTTTAACTAAAACAAACAAATGTTTTGTTTCACAGCCGTTCCAGAAGCCCCAGGAACACCAGACGCCACAAATGTGACTGGAGACACCATCACAATAGGCTGGACAAGACCCAGATCAGATGGTGGAAATGAGATCAAGCACTACATCCTGGAGAGACGTGAGAAGAAGAGCTTGCAATGGGTGAAGGTTTCATCCAAGAGGCCAATCACTGAGCTCAGACACAGAGTGACACACCTGAACGAAGGTAATGAATATGAATTCCGTGTCATGGCTGAAAACGGTGCCGGAATCGGACCAGCAAGCAGCACATCAAGACTTTTCAAGTGCAGAGAGCCTACAAGCGCACCAAGTGCTCCTTCTCTGGTGAAGGTCACCGACTCCACAAAGTCGTCTGTCACCCTGGAATGGATCAAGCCTGTGTTTGACGGTGGTATGGAGATCATTGGCTACGTCATTGAGATGTGCAAGGCAAGCCTTAATGAATGGCACCAAGTCAATAGAGCAACTTGCATCAACACAACATACACCGCTAAAGGTTTAACGGCTGGTGAGGAATATAGGTTCCGTGTGCGTGCAGTGAATGGGTCTGGAAAAGGAGAAGCATGTGCAGTTCCTAATCCAGTGCAAGCTGTTGATAGACTGACATCACCAGAAATCACCCTTGATGCAGACTTCAAACAGACACACGTTGTGAAGAACGGGGCCACCGTCACTCTTCATATTGCCTTCTGTGGTAAACCAGCTCCGCTGGCTACATGGACCAAGACAGGTGGAGAACTTGGTGTTATGGCAGATGTCAACACAACTGACACATACAGTACCTTGACCATTGAGAGCTGTACCAGATTTGACTCTGGAAAATACACCTTGTTGCTTGAGAACAACGGAGGCCGCAAATCTATCACATTGACCGTGAAGGTGCTTGATACACCTGGACCTCCAGGAGCTATCAGCTTCAAGGATGTGACCAGGGGAGCTCTGACAATGCTGTGGGACGCTCCAGCCAACGACGGCGGAGCCCGTATTCAGCACTACATCGTAGAAAAGCGTGAGGCTAGTCGTCTCAGCTGGAAGTCAGTCAGCGAAAAATCCTCACGCCAAATGATCAGAATGACCAACCTTGAAATAGGTGTACCTTACCTGTTCAGAGTCATCGCTGAAAATACGTATGGCAGGGGAGAACCCTGTGAGATGACTGAGCCGATTACTGCAACTGAGGTCCCTGCTCCACCCAAGAGTCTTGACGTCATTGACACTACTAATTCCACTGCTATCTTGGCCTGGCTGAAACCTGAACATGACGGTGGCAGCCGCATCACAGGTTACATTGCTGAGGCCAAAGCAAAGGGCTCTGATCGCTGGATTGTTGTCGGTCAAACCAAACACCTAAAGTTAGTCATTGACGGCTTGATTGAGAACACAGAATATGACTTCCGCATCAAGGCTATCAATGAGGCTGGTATCAGTGTCCCAAGAGATGCCTTAGCATCCGTTGTCATCAAGGAGCCCAAGATTGAGCCCACAGCAGATCTCAGTGGCATAAATAACCAGCTCATCACATGCAAGACTCACAATGCATTCACCATTGATATCCCCATCAGTGGCAGACCAGCTCCAAAGGCCACCTGGAAACTGGAGGAGATGAAGCTAAAAGAGACTGATAGAGTGATCATCAAGACTACTACAGAAAGGACCACCCTGGTGGTAAAAGACAGCAAGAGAGGAGATAGTGGAAAATATTACCTCACTCTGGACAATGCCGCCGGACTGAAGACATTTGCTGTTACTGTCAACGTTGTTGGAAGACCCACTCCACCAGTAGGACCCATTGAAATCTCTGAAGTGTCATCAGAGGGCTGCTCATTGGCTTGGACAGCACCAGAGGATGACGGTGGAACAGATATCGACAACTACATTGTTGAGAAACGTGAATCTGGATCTACATCCTGGCAAGTGGTGAACTCAAGTTGTAAACGCACCACGATCAAAGTAAGCCATCTGACCAAATACATGGAGTACACCTTCCGTGTCTCTGCTGAGAGCAAGTATGGCGTGAGCAAGTCCATTGAGTCTTCAGCTGTTGTCATTGAGCATCCATTTGGTAAGTTCATGTGTAAAATCAATTTACATTTGCTTTAATGGTTTGAAAATGTGAAGACACTAATAATGAATTGTTTCGTCTTATTCTCAATATCAGTTCCACCAAGTCCACCAACTCGCCCAGATATGGTGTCAGTATCTGCTACGGCTATTGGCATCAAGTGGGATCTGCCATACGCTGATGGCGGCAGTAAGGTGACTGGATACTGGATAGAGAAGAAGGAGAGAAACACCATTCTTTGGGTCAGGGAGAACAAGCTTCCATGCCTGGATACCCAATACAAAGTCTCTAGTCTCATTGAAGGCCTGGAGTACCAGTTCAGAGTTTATGCTATGAATATTTCTGGTCTCAGCAAAGCCAGTGAGGCCTCAAGACCAGTAGTGGCTTTGAACCCAGTCGGTAAGTGCAACATTCAAAGGACATTTTTCGAAATATTTGGACTCTCTGGAATGTTCCATGTTGACCGTTGACCTTTGCACTGATTGTACATTCTCATTTTGTCTCCATGTAGATCCTCCTGGTAAACCTGAGGTGACTGATGTCACAAGGTCCTCAGTAACTATTGCATGGGGTATACCATTCAATGATGGTGGCAGCAAGATTGTCGGATACATCGTTGAGCGCAAGCCATGGAGTGATGATGAGTGGGATAATGCCCGCTGGTTGAAATGTAACTACACCACCATCACAGAGACTCACTTCACAGTTGGAGGACTGGGTGAAGCAGAAATCTTTGAATTCCGTGTCATTGCCAAAAATGGAGCCGGAGTTCACAGTGCACCATCTGAAACAACAGGACCGATCACCTGCAAGGACGAATACAGTAAGATACTACTGTTAGATACTGTTTGTTACGTTACTATCAAGTTTATGCATATGTATATATATATACACATATTTATATATTAATATATATGTATTATTTAATAATTTATATTTTATTTTTGTCTTATAGCTCCTCCCAAGGCTGAACTTGACAGCTCTCTTGTTGGAGAGCATGTCACTATCCGGGCTGGATCAGACCTGGTCCTTGATGGTGTAATTGGTGGTAAACCCGAACCCATAGTATGGTGGGCCAAGGGTGACAAGGTGCTGGAGCTGGGAGAGAAATACTCCCTGACATACACCAGTTCAAGAGCCATGGCCATCATCAAGTCCTGCAACAGAAACGACACAGGAAGATACGTTCTGACCGTGAAGAACGCCAGTGGAACCAAGACAGCGTCTGTCAACGTTAAAGTACTCGGTAAGAACATGAAGTAGATACAAAGACATATACACTTGCAATGACATGGAAACAAAATAGTTTTCAAGTAAATGTATTTTCACACTGACTATTACTATAATACAGTGGTGGTTGGTGCCGTTTAAGATGAGGGAGGACAATGATTTTTTTTAATGAGCATGGTCTTACTGTATTTCTATTACAGCATGTTGGATGACTCTCATTCATATTCCATTCACCTAGCTCATTTTCCCTATACCCATCATGAGATTGCTACAACGTAGCCTATGAATGGAAGTTTACAACATAGGTGCACAGGTTGAGAGAAATTTGAGTAATCAAGGTGACAGACAGTGACACATTCAATACTGCCTTGAACACTCTTCCCTGCATCTAGCTGAACTAGGGTGTAATCATTAGTCCAATAGTTGCAAACGAGAGTTCAGGTACAGTGAGGGAAAAAGTATTTGATCCCCTGCTGATTTTGTACGTTTGCCCACTGACAAAGAAATGATCAGTCTATAATTTTAATGGTAGGTTTATTTGAACAGTGAGAGACAGAATAACAACAAAGAAATCCAGAAAAACGCATGTCAAAAATGGTATAAATTTATTTGCATTTTAATGAGGCAAATAAGTATTTGACCCCTCTGCAAAACATGACTTAGTACTTGGTGGCAAAACCCTTGTTGGCAATCACAGAGGTCAGACGTTTCTTGTAGTTGGCCACCAGGTTTGCACACATCTCAGGAGGGATTTTGTCCCACTCCTCTTTGCAGATCTTCTCCAAGTCATTAAGGTTTCAAGGCTGACATTTGGCAACTCGAACCTTCAGCTCCCTCCACAGATTTTCTATGTGATTAAGGTCTGGAGACTGGATAGGCCACTCCAGGACCTTAATGTGCTTCTTCTTGAGCCACTCCTTTGTTGCCTTGGCCGTGTGTTTTGGGTCATTGTCATGCTGGAATACCCATCCACGACCCATTTTCAATGCCCTGGCTGAGGGAAGGAGGTTCTCACCCAAGATTTGACGGTACATGGCCCCGTCCATCGTCCCTTTGATGCGGTGAAGTTGTCCTGTCCCCTTAGGAGAAAAACACCCCCAAAGCATAATGTTTCCACCTCCATGTTTGACGGTGGGGATGGTGTTCTTGGGGTCATAGGCAGCATTCCTCCTCGTCCAAACACGGCGAGTTGAGTTGATGCCAAAGAGCTCCATTTTGGTCTCATCTGACCACAACACTTTCACCCAGTTGTCATTTGAATCATTCAGATGTTCATTGGCAAATATCAGACGGGCATGTATATGTGCTTTCTTGAGCAGGGGGACCTTGCGGGCGCTGCAGGATTTCAGTCCTTCACGGCGTAGTGTGTTACCAATTGTTTTCTTGGTGACTATGGTCCCAGCTGCCTTGAGATCATTGACAAGATCCTCCCGTGTAGTTCTGGGCTGATTCCTCACCGTTCTCATGATCATTGCAACTCCATGAGGTGCGATCTTGCATGGAGCCCCAGGCCGATGGAGATTGACAGTTCTTTTGTGTTTCTTCCATTTGCAAATAATCGCACCAACTGTTGTCACCTTCTCACCAAGCTGCTTGGCGATGGTCTTGTAGCCCATTCCAGCCTTGTGTAGGTCTACAATCTTGTCCCTGACATCCTTGGAGAGCTCTTTGGTCTTGGTGGAGAGTTTGGAATCTGATTGATTGATTGCTTCTGTGGACAGGTGTCTTTTATACAGGTAACAAGCTGAGATTAGGAGCACTCCCTTTAAGAGTGTGCTCCTAATCTCAGCTCGTTACCTGTATAAAAGACACCTGGGAGCCAGAAATCTTTCTGATTGAGATGGGGTCAAATACTTATTTCCCTCATTAAAATGCAAATCAATTTATAACATTTTTGACATGCGTTTTTCTGGATTTTTTTGTTGTTATTCTGTTTCTCACTGTTCAAATAAACCTACCATTAAAATTATAGACTGATCATTTCTTTGTCAGTGGGCAAATGTACAAAATCAGCAGGGGATCAAATACTTTTTTCCCTCACTGCATGTTTATCCCCATTTTGTTCTGTTTGCTCCCATTTAAGAATCGGCTAAATGACTACACCCCTGATCACACGCAAACACAGTTAACTTTCATAGCAGCCACATACATGATCACTTTGATAGTTTAGCTATAATTCCTTCTTGCATCTACGCACTCTGGCACTGGTTAGTTGAGGTAATATGTACATGTAGGTAGAGTTATTAAAGTGACTATGCATAGATAACAACAGAGAGTAGCAGCGGTGTAAAGTGGAGGGGGAGCAATGCGAATAGTCTGGGTAACCATTTGATTAGATACTCAGGAGTCTTTTGGCTTGGGGGTAGAAGCTGTTTAGAAGCCTCTCGGACCTAGACTTGGCGCTCCGGTACCGCTTGCCGTGCGGTAGCAGAGAGAACATTCGCTAGCTAAGTAAATGAAAGTGAAAAAATAAATATATATATATACACATAGCTCTCTCTTTCTTTTTTTTGTATTCTCTTTTTCTCCACAATTTTGGGGTATCCAATTGGTAGTTACAGTCTTGTCTCATCGCTGCAACCCCCGTACGGACTCGGGAGAGGCGAAGGTCGAGAGCCGTGCGTCCTCCGAAACACAACCCAACCAAGCCGCACTGCTTCTTGACACAATGCCCACTTAAGCCGGAAGCCAGCCGCACCAATGTGTCGGAAGAAATACTGTACACCTTGCGACTGTGTCAGCGTGCACTGCGCCCGGCCTGCCACAGGAGTCACTAGTGCGCGATGGGACAAGGACATCACTGCCGGCCAAACCCTCCCCTAAACAGGACGACGCTGGGCCAATTGTGCGCCGCCCCATGAGTCTCCCGGTCGCGGCCGGCTGCGACAGAGCCTGGACTCGAACCCAGAATGTCTAGTGGCACAGCTAGCTCTCTCTCTTTCTCTCTCTCTTGCTTCTCCTTCATTTTTGAAGAAATTGTTGTGTTCAAAACTGTTAAACTATTGTCTTTCTCTCTCTTTGAGTCAACTACTCACCACATTTTATGCACTGCAGTGCTAGCTAGCTGTAGCTTATGCTTTCAGTACTAGGTTCATTCTCTGATCCTTTGATTGGATGAATCACGTCAGTTCTTGCTGCGAGAGCTCTGATAGGTTAGAGGACGTCCTCCGGGAGTTGTCATAATTACTGTGTAAGTCTACAGAAGGGGGTGAGAACCATGAGCCTCCTAAGTCAATGTACCCAGAGGAGGACGGAAACTAGCTGTCCTCCGGCTATACCATGGTGCTACCATACCGAGTGCTGTTGAGGCTACTGTAGACCTTCATTGCAAAACAGTGTGTTTTAGTCAATTATTTGGTGACGTGAATATATTTAGTATAGTATAGTTTTATCTAAAAAGGATAACTTTTTTTCATGTTTCACAATTACATTTTTATGAAATTCACTGTGGAGGATGGTCCTCCCCTTCCTCCTCTGAAGAGCCTCCACTGTTATAATAACACCATTTAATGTTTCACTGTAATTCCAGATACACCAGGGCCTCCTGAGGAAAAGGTCACAATCACCAGGGTGACAGATGAGAAGTGCACTGTGTCTTGGAAGATCCCCCTGGAGGACGGTGGAGATCTTGTCACTCATTACATTGTTGATAGACGTGAGACCAGCAGACTCAACTGGGTGATCATGGAGACCGAGTGCAAGACTCTGTCCTGTGTCAGCTCCAAACTGATCAAGAACAACGAGTACGTCTTCCGTGTCAGAGGAGTAAACAAGTTCGGACCTGGTGTGCCCTTGGAGTCCGATCCTGTCATCGCCAGAAACGCATACAGTAAGCATGCATTCAGTGGCCATGTCATTTTAATAGATGCAATACATTTTTTTGTCTTATTCAAAGCCCAAACCTTATTAAACATGTTTTATTTTCCTTTATCATTGCAGCTGTCCCATCACAACCTGGAGCACCAGAAGTCACGGCTGTAGGAAAGGAGCACGTCATCATTGAATGGATGAAACCTGAAAGTGATGGTGGAAGTGAGATCAAGAATTACCTGGTGGACAAACGTGAGAAGAGCAGTTCCAGATGGACCAGGGTCAATAAGACCTTTACCATCTATGACATCCGCCTGAAGATCTCTGGTTTGCTGGAAGGCAGTGACTACCAGTTCCGTGTTACAGCTGTGAATACAGCTGGAAACAGCCAGCCCAGTGAAGCCTCTCAGTATGCCTACTGTAGAGAGCCAACATGTATGTGATCAAAAAGTCATAGTCTTAGATTTTAGCAACCATATGAGGTCCATCTTTATAGTTTTACCATTGACTTATGGTTGACTTTTGAAACACTGAAACACTGCTGCTGTTGAATGACTCATACTGTATTTTGTGTTTTCCAGACACTCCAGCCCCTCCTTCAATTCCACGTGTGGTAGATTCCACCAAGCATAGCATTAGCTTGCAATGGACCAGACCCATGTATGATGGTGGCGCTGATGTTGTTGGCTACGTAGTGGAGGTGCTTGAGGAAGGAACCGAGCAGTGGTACAGGGCCACTCAGAAGACTTTGAAGACCAATTCGTTTGTTGCCACTGGACTTCAAAGCAACAAGAAGTACAGTTTCCGTGTCGCAGGAGTCAATAGCAATGGCACTGGGGAATTCAGCGAACCTAGTGTGGAAATTGAGCCTGTTGAGAAACTCTGTACGTTTGTTCTTATTCTTTTACTGTCAATAATTCACAATGGCAGCATTTTTGTATGTAAAGGGTTAACCTGGTATAAATGCAGTTTATACCAATGTCTACATTGAATCAAAGACCCTTTTTTTAGACTTATAGTTTGTATATGTGCTGTTATTATGTTGTAAACGTGCTGTAATTTTTTGTCACAACAGCAATCCCTGATCTTGAGCTTCCTGATGATCTGAAGAAGATTGTGTGTCTGAGAGCTGGTAACACTCTTAGGCTGTTCGTCAATGTGGCTGGAAGACCGGCTCCTGTACTGACCTGGAGGAAACCTGGCGTTGACCTGCAGAGCCGTGGGTTCATTGATACAACTGATAGTTACACTCAACTGATCGTTGAGAAGGTCCATCGTTACGATGCCGGCAAATACACCATTGAGGCTGAAAATCCATCTGGCAAGAAGTCAGCAACCATTCTCGTCAAAGTTTATGGTATGTTAGCGGTTACGTTGACATGGTTAAATGATTAAGAACTATCTGTGAACGATATAATTACATATAGAATAGTGAATCATCATGTGCTGTGAACAGTCCGTTAATCCTTTCTGTATTTTCCAGACACTCCTGGACCACCTGGTTCAGTTAGAGTCAAAGACTACACAAAGGAGTCTGTCGTCATCACATGGGACGTACCAACTATTGACGGCGGAGCCCCTGTGAACAACTACATCATTGAGAAACGTGAAGCTTCAATGAAATCCTACAAAACAGTTACAACAGAATGCAGGAAGACCTTGTTCAGAATTACTGGCCTGGAGGAATCAGTACACTACTTCTTCAGAGTGTTACCAGAGAACATATATGGTGTTGGAGAACCATGTGAAACCCCTGAATCAGTGTTGGTCTGTGAAGTACCCAGCCTTCCTCAGGATCTGCACATTGTGGATATTGGAAAGTCCTCCGCCATACTTAACTGGGAGAAACCTCTTCATGATGGTGGAAGCAGACTGACGGGCTATGTTATTGAAGCTAACATCGTTGGATCAGACAGATGGAGTGCAGTGGCCACCGTTAAACAGTCCATGTCCCAGCATACCGTCACTGGTCTGACAGAGAAGGAGACTTATCTCTTCAGAATCAGAGCTACCAACAGCAGAGGAGTTAGCGAGCCTAGGGAGATTACAGGACCTGTGGTCATTCAGGAACAACTATGTATGTTATATTCTGATTCTTATGCTACACACATGGCAGTTAATCTATTTAAAATATGAAAGGTTTGATACATCTTCAGATGGTCTAATTTTCCCCAAAAATATTTCCTTTTACAGTGGCGCCCTATATTGATCTGACCGGCATTCCACAGAAGGTTGTCCATGTGCCAGCCGGCAAACCAATCGACCTCAATATTCCTATAAAGGCCAGACCTGCTCCAGTTTGCACCTGGTCCTTCAATGGTGCTAAAATGAAGGATAGTCTTGACCGGGTTAAGATTGAGTCTAATGGAAAATACGCCAAACTGACTGTCCGTGAGACAACCATTGATGACACTGGTAGCTACACTCTTCAAGTAAAGAATTATGTAGGAACTGCGACAGAGATACTTAAAATTATCATTCTTGGTAAGTGTGTGTGTTCTTGGTAAGCGTCCATACTTGTGTTTGTGTGTTCTTATGTTTTTGTATTGGAATATTCTAAATACAACCGTCTGCTTATTTCTGTCTAGATAAACCTGGAATACCTATTGGACCGATCACAGTTGATGCCGTTGATGCCACATCTGTAACGGTCAGCTGGGAGCCACCAGAGAAGGATGGCGGCGCCAACGTTAGTGGCTATGTTGTTGAGCAGCGTGACGCTCACCGCCCCGGATGGCTACCAGTGTCCGAATCTGTCACAAGACCCACATTCAAGTTCACCAGATTGTCTGAGGGAACTGAGTACGTGTTCCGTGTGGCTGCAACAAACCGCTTCGGCATTGGGGGATTCTTGCAGTCTGAAGTTGTTGAATGCAAGAGTCTCAAGAGTAAGTCATCATAAATCCTAAAACACAGTACATTTCATCTTTTGACAAAATGTATTATACACTATAATTAAAACACCAAAACAGTGTACTTAATTTTGAGGAAGTTAAAGGAAAGGGATGATGGTGGCTACAACTGATCTCATTTGAAATCTCTAATCTCTCCACAGCCGTACCCAGTGCACCAAACCGACCTGATGTACTGGATGTGACTCATGAGGGAATGACCATCACATGGCAGCCACCAGAAGAAGATGGAGGCTCCCAGGTGTCTGGATATATAATTGAGCGCAAGGAGGTCAGATCTGAAAGGTGGATGAGCATCGTTAAGAACCCAGTCACCATGACCAGATACAGATCATCAGGTCTGTGCGAAGGCAATGAGTATGAGTTCCGCGTGATCGCCCTGAACTCCAGAGGCTCGAGCAAACCCAGTATGGCATCTAAACCAGCTATCGCTATGGATCCCATCGGTATGCATCTGTAATCCTGTCCTTAGTTGTTGTGTCCCATATTAGAAACATTGAAATAAGCAGTAAATTATGTAATTACTATGTTTAACTTTTTTGTAATGTGTTATTCAACTCAATGATTTATGGGTCAAAATGTCCTTACAACTTAGTTTCTACCATTTTCAAACTTGTGTGTATGACCAAAACTATTATATTTGTCTTTATCTAAACAGAGCCTCCTAGTGCACCACAGTTCCCCATGGTCACAGACACAACCAGGACATCTGTGTCTCTGGCCTGGAGTCCTCCAGAGGAAGAGGGTGGTTCTGTCATCACTGGTTACCTGATTGAGATGCAGAAGGTGGACCAGGTGGAATGGACCATGTGCAACACGACACCCATAAAGATCTGTGAATACACTCTGACACACATGCCTCAGGGAGCTGAGTACAGGTTCCGTGTGATGGCCTGCAACGCTGGTGGACCCGGAGAGCCAGTTGAGATCCCAGGAATAGTCAAGGTTATAGAAATGCTTGGTAAGGGTTGAAAATATGTGTATAGCATATTTTATATTGTATAGCATATGCCAGGAAGAGCTGTATTTTGTATTTTGCTTTTGAAGCTTGTGTCAAATGTGAACTAACTTAACAATGTCTGTATGCTTCATTTCAGACTATCCCGATTATGAACTGGACCTCAAATATGAGGAAGGCTATGTGGTCAGACAGGGAGGAGTCATCAGGCTGTCTGTACCCATCAAGGGTAAACCAGTCCCTATTTGCAAGTGGACAAAGGAAGGCCGAGATATCTCTCACAGAGCTATGATTGCCACCAATGATGATATCACTGAACTTGTGATCAAAGAAGCCCACAGAGATGACACTGGCACATATGACCTGGTCCTGGAGAACAAATGTGGCAGGAAGGCTGTCTACATTAATGTTAAAGTGATTGGACGTCCAGATGCACCGGAAGGTCCTCTTGAATTTGATGATATCCAGGCTCGCTCTGTAAGAGTCAGCTGGAGACCTCCCTCTGAAGACGGTGGCTCGGATATCCTGGGTTACATCGTTGAAAGGCGAGAGGTATCAAAGGTAGCATGGTATACTGTAGACTCAAGAGTGGTGGACACAGCTCTGGTGGTCAAGGGGCTGAAGGAGAATGTTGAATACCATTTCAAGATCACTGCTGAAAACCAGTTTGGTGTGAGCAGATCTCTCAAATCAGATGAATGTGTCACTCCAAAGACACCGCTGTGTAAGTATTTTTGAATGTTCATAATTATTGTTCTGCAAACATAAAATTTGTTTTCTTGTGTTATCACTCCTCAGTTCTTCTATTTACAATTATGCAATTCTCGTTTCTATACAACAGCTCCACCAGAACCTCCAATCAACCCACCAGAAGTTATGGATGTCACAAAGAGCACTGTTGCTCTATCTTGGGGCAGACCAAAGGATGATGGTGGCGCGCGCATTACAGGATACTACGTTGAGAGGAGAGAGGTATCCACAGAGAAGTGGGTGCGTCACAACAAGACACACATCACCACTACAATGTACACTCTCACTGGACTCATCCCTGATGCTGAATATCTGTTCCGTGTCGTGGCACAAAACGACATCGGTCAGAGTGAACCTGGACCAGTATCTGAAAATGTTATATGCAAAGATCCATTCGGTATGTATTTAATAGACCTTTCGAGTATACATTTAAAGCTGCAATATGTAACTTTTTGGGTGACCTGACAAAATTAACATAGAAATTATAGTTATAGATCTGTCAATCTCATTGAAAGAAAGTATAAGAAGTGGTAGATCTGTTCTATGATGTGCTAATTATATGCTTCCTGTTCTTAAATTTCGTTTTTGCGTCTTTTACGTTCAGTTTCAAACAGCTGAAATTACAATATTTTTGGTTATGGAACAGATATTTCACAGCGGTTTAGATGGTACAATGATTTTCTACACAATGACGTCTTGTTTTGTCAAAAACTGAAATTAGGCGAACTATTAGAATTTTAGCAAACAGGAAATGGCGATTTCTGCATATTGCACCTTTAATAATACATATAAATATTATAAATAATACAATACTTGAATAAGATGAATTATTGTAATTGCATGGTTACTTCTCTCTCTCTTTGAATAGACAAACCCAGTCAACCAGGTGAGATTGATATAATCTCCGTTGCCAAAGACTGCATCACTATTCACTGGCTGCGCCCAGAATGCGATGGTGGCAAAGAGATCCTGGGTTACTGGATTGAGTTCAGACAGGCAGGTGAAAGTGCCTGGAAGAAATGCAACAAGGAGCGTTCCAAGGACAGACAGTTCACCATGGGTGGTCTGATGGAGGCTACAGAGTATGAGTTCAGAATCCTTGCAGAAAATGAAACAGGAATGAGTAGACCTCGCAGGACCGCCATGGGCATCAAGACTAAATTGAGCTGTACGTTGGCATAATATTTTCATAAAATACTCAAAGCGCCTTAGATTACAAAAATCATTGATTACAAATTATCATTGCCATTCATTAGAAATAATGTTCATGCTCTGTTTATGTTTCAACAGTGGGAGAGGCTCCTAGTCTCAAGGAAGACATGGCAGATGTCATCACAAAACTTGGTGAATCAGGAACTCTGACATGCCAGATTATTGGACGTCCCCTTCCTGACATCAGATGGTACAGATATGGCAAGGAGCTGATCCAGAGCCGCAAGTACAAGATGAGTTCTGATGGTCGCAACCATTCACTGACAGTGGCCACAGATGAACAGGAAGATGAGGGCATATACACTTGCAGAGCTGCCAATGAAGCCGGTGAAACAGAGTCCAGCGGCAAGCTGCGCTTGCAGGCCGCACCTGCTTTCCACCCTGGATTCCCATTGAAGGAGAAATACACTGCAGGGTGTGGAACAAGTCTTCGTCTCCATGTTGTCTACATTGGCCGTCCAATTCCACAAATCATGTGGTTCTATGCAAAGAAGCCGCTCAACGCGTCTGAAAACGTGATAATTGAAAACACTGAGAGTTACACTCATCTGGTTATAAGGAATGTACAGCGCAAAACAAATGCTGGAAAATACAAGGTGCAATTGACCAACAAATTTGGAACTGTTGAAACCATACTCAAGGTTGAAATTCAAGGTAACAATTATTTTGTTTACTATTATTGTAATAATAGAATTGCTTATTTTATAAACAGAACCCATTTTTTGCATGACCAACAGAGAACTTGTTATCTAAATGTAGATTTGTACAATTTTTTTCAGATAAACCAACCAAACCTGAGGGACCTATTGTTGTTGATGCTGTGTTGAAGAGCGCAGTGATCATCAGCTGGAAACCACCAAAGGATGACGGTGGATCAATGATCACCAACTACATTGTGGAAAAACGAGAAGCAAAGGAAGGCGAGCAGTGGCATCTGGTGTCATCATCAGTCTCAGGAAACACTTGCAGGATTCCAAATCTGATTGAAAGTGCTGGATATTACTTCCGTGTTTCTGCTCAGAACCAATATGGAGTCAGTGAGGCACTTGAAGTTCCTGGTGTTCTCATTATCAAAAGTCCATTCGGTAAGTATGCTTGTTGACAATGATAAATATATCACATAGATCATGTTTACTGTAACGGTTAAGAGAATAATGCACTTCTATGACATCGCTCTCATTGTCTGTTCCTCAGCAAAACCTGGAATTCCCATGCAGCCTGTTGTCACAGAAGTGACCAACGATTCTTGTCTTGTGTTCTGGAAACCACCAAAAGACGATGGAGGTGCAAAGATAAAGAACTATTTCCTTGAAAAACGAGAGAAGAAACAGAACAAATGGATCACTTGTACATCCAATAAAATCCATGAGACACATTTCGCTGTAAAAGGCCTTCTTGAGGGCTTTGAGTATGAGTTCCGTGTGAAATGTGAAAACATGGGTGGTGAGAGTGATTGGAGTGAGGTATCAGAGGCCATCATTCCCAAATCAGGTCTCACAATGAAACCTCCTGTCTTCAGAGAAGAAATGAGACCAGAAATGATTGTGAAGTTTAGATCCAATGCTACATTTGTCACAAAAATTGTTGGACATCCCATCCCCACCGTGAAATGGTATAAGAATGGCAAAGAAATTGTTGCAGATGGTACCAAACTCAAATTGCAGGAATTCAAGGGAGGTTATTACCAACTTGTTATTGCAAATGCCGAGGACAGCGACGCAGGTGTCTATCAAGTCAGGGCAACAAACCAAGGAGGATCCATCTCTACAACAGTGAATCTGACTGTTGAAGGTAAACATTTTTGATAGGCTGTTGAAAAGTATTTTAAGAGGACATTTGTGTTAAACATACATCTTTTGATAATAAAACAAGTTTGAATTCCCTTACATTTTATAAAAAATGTAGGTCATTTAGAATTGTATATATATATAAGTATTGATATACTCAATTAATTTATATTCTTTCTTTTCTCCTCTAGTTCCTGCCAAGATCCACCTACCTCAAGAACTGCAAGGCATGGGAGCAGTTCATGCTGTAAAGGGTGAAGTGGTTACCATTAAGATTCCAATCAGTGGCAAGCCTGACCCTCAAATCCAATGGCAGAAGGGACCAGAGATCATGGGATCATCAGCTCACACTCAAGTGATTGTCACAAGATCATTTACTTCACTCGTGTTCCCCAAAGGAGTTCAGAAGAAGGATACAGGTTACTACGTAATCACTGCCAAGAACAGATTCGGAGTTGACAAACAGACCATTGAAGTTGCCGTGGCAGATGTACCAGATCCTCCTAAGGGCATTAAAGTCAGTGAAATCACTAGAGATTCCATCACTTTAACCTGGAGTCCTCCAGAAAAAGATGGCGGAAGCCCTATCATTAACTACATTATTCAGAAGTGCCCCACATCAGGTGACAGGTGGATCCGCGCAGGCCAAACCAACGAGCCTAAATACACCATGATCGCTCTGTTTGGCAAGACGAAATACCAGTTCCGTGTCATTGCGGAGAACCAGTTTGGTCTGAGCGATCATTCTGAACCAACTGAGCCTGTTACAACAATAGAAGATAAATCCGTTATCAGAAACTACGATGAAGAAGTTGATGAAGCTAGAGAAATCACCAAAGAGGAGGCACCACATTCATCAAAGATCAAGATGGTGGCTGCCCAATACACAATATCTGAAGAGCTGGCACGTGCCGGAACATTTGGCGTTGTTCATCGCTGTGTTGAAAACAAGTCCAAGAAGACATTCATGGCCAAGTTTATCAAGATCAAAGGTACTGATCAGGAGCTGGTTACTAGGGAAATTGAGACACTCAATCTCTGTAAACACAAGAACTTCATGTACCTACATGAGTCTTTTGACAGTTTGGAAGAAATGGTCTTGATCTATGAGTTCATCTCAGGCGTGGACATCTTTGAACGACTTGGCACAGGCAACTTTGAGCTCTCAGAACTGGAGATTGTTAGGTACCTGAGACAGGTGTGCTCAGCTCTGAAGTTCTTGCACAAACTCAACTATGCTCATTTTGAAATCAAACCTGACAACATTGTCTACACCACAAGAAAGAGCACAAATATCAAAATTATTGAAATGGGCCAGGCTAGATTACTGACTCCTGGAGAAAATATCAGAATCAATTTCACTGCACCAGAGTATTGTGCACCTGAAATCCACCGTCATGGACTTGTCAGCACTGCAACTGACATGTGGTCAGTTGGTGTACTAACGTATGTGCTCCTCAGTGGACTTAACCCCTTTGCAGCAGAATCAACCACAAAAATGATTGAGAATATCTCAAATGCAGAGTACATCTTCGACAGTGAGGCTTTCAAAGAGACCAGCCTCGAAGGTATGGACTTCTGTGACAGACTTCTTTGTAAAGACCTGAAGAAACGTATGACTGCTCATGAAGCTCTGGAACATCCTTGGCTTAGATTGAAGCTGGAGCACCTCAGCAAAAAAACTATCAAGACATTGAGTCACAGAAGATACTACCAGACGTTGGTGAAGAAAGAGAGAGAGACAATTGTCTCATCAGCTCGTGTTGCTTTCGGTGGTGGCTTCAGAAGTTACAGAGGTTATGCAGTTGGCAAAGTCAAGATTGCGCACCCTACAGAAGGTCTGAGAGCCGGTCCAGTCATGCATGGATCTTCAGAGGAGGGTGGACATGTCAGATTTGTTTGCAACATTGAACATTATGATGAAACCACAAAAGCAACTTGGTACTTTGGCACCCGCCAGTTAACAGCAAGTCACAAATATGAAATCAGCTACATCAATGGAGTTGCTAGCATCTACGTCAAGGAAATTGAAACATCTGACGATGGTGTCTACAGATGCAAAGTCATCAGTCAGGACGGTGAAGATAACGCCTATGGAGAACTCTTTGTTGAAACTGTGAGATGCTACCGTGAACACTTCATTGGACGCTCACTCACAAAGAAGAGAAAGCTTGATAAGCAAAGACTTATGCAGAGACCACCAGACTTCACTCTGCCTCTGTACAACCGCTCTGCTTACATCGGTGAAGATGTTCGTTTCGGTGTAACCATAACAGTGCATCCAGAGCCAACAGTAACATGGCTGAAGGCTGGTCAGAAAATCAAACGAGATGATAAGAAGTACACTTTCATTAGTGACAAGGGTCTTTATCAGTTGATGATCCACAATCTTGACCTTGATGACGATGCTGAATATACTGTTATGGCCCACAACAAGTTTGGTGAAGACAGTTGCACAGCACGTCTTACAGTGACACCTCACCCTGTTAGTGAAGACACCATGAGGCCAATGTTCAAACGGCTGTTGGCTAACGTGGAGTGTGTAGAGGGCCATAGTGTCCGCTTTGACTTGAGAGTCTCGGGAACACCTGCACCAATCTTGAAATGGGAGAAGGATGGCAGGCCACTGGAATTCAACCAACAAATCACAGTTGTTCAAGAGGATGTAGACTATCACGTTCTGCATGTCAGAGAAACTCTTGTTGAGGATTCAGGTCTTTACAAAGTTACCGCAACAAACTGTGTTGGATCAGTGAGTTGCCAGGCTACACTGAAGGTGGACCGCATTACATACAAGAGGAGGGAATATAAGAGTGAGGCGGAACAACAGACATATGTTCAACAACAAATTGACAAGACACTGAAAATGGCACAACGCCTTTCCACCACTGAAGTTACTGGACTCAACCCAGCGGCTCAAGAGGCTTTGAAACACGCTGCAGACATATACAAGCCGGCAGTGAGCACCAAACACTGTGAGGGCGAATTTGATATCACAGAAGAAAAACCATTTGTACATATCGAGGAAAGGAAACTTCGCATGCCATATGAAATTCCTGAGTCACGTGTCCATGATGCAAGTGCTCTGGATGAAGACCTGTTGATTAAACACTTTGTACCTTTGTCTGACATGAAGTGGTACAAGAAACTTAGAGATCAGTATGAAATGCCTGAGCGGATGGAGAAGATCGTACAGAAGAGACAGAAACGAATTCGTCTCTCCAGGTGGGAGCAATTCTATGTCATTCCCCTTCCTAGAATTACTGACCAGTACAGGCCAAGATGGCGTATCCCGAAGCTCACGCAAGATGACTTGGAAACAGTAAGACCAGCAAGACGGTCACCTTCTCTTGAATCCGAGGCATCCTTCAGGTCAAGAAGACGCTCCCTGGGTGATATGAGTGATGAAGAGCTTCTGCAGCCCATCGATGATTACCTGTCAATGAAGAAAACTGAACAAGAAAGGCTCCAACTTGAGGAGGAGCTTGAACTTGGCTTCTCTGCCTCCCCACAAGGCAGCCCTGTCCGGTTCGAGTTGTCTGCTCTGCGTCATGAAGAAAAGAAACATTTTGCAAGAAGAGAAGTATCACAAGTAACCGAGCACAAGATCAAGAGAACAAAAGTTTCACAGTTCTTGAGGAGGAGAAGATCACTGTCTCCTACATACATTGAGCTGATGCGCCCTGTTTCTGAGCTGATAAGAACTCCTCGCCCACGTCCTCTGGAGCCAGAGGAGATCATCGAAAGGAGATCCCCCACCCCTGAGAGGACGCGTCCACGCTCCCCCAGCCCCCCAGCTTCAGCTGAGAGATCCTCCCGCTCATCCTCAAGATTTGAGAGGTCAGCCAGATTTGACATCATGTCCAGATACGAGTCAAGAAAGGCTGCACTGAAATCTGAGCGCAAGTACCAGACAGTGACCCAAACACCCTTCAGCCTTGACCACGCCCCACGTGTGACTGTGAGAATGCGTTCCCATCGTGTCCCATGTGGTCAGAATACGAAGTTCACTCTGAATGTCCAAGCGAAGCCTGTGGCTGAGATCCAGTGGTTTCATAACGGACAACTGATTCAAGAAAGTGAGAAGTTACGCTTCACAAACATGAGTGGAGTGCTGTCTATACAGATCCGTGATTGTCAGGCAGAGGACAGTGGCACGTATCGTGCGGTTTGTTCAAACTCAAAGGGAGAAGCATCCGACTATGGTATCCTCGATGTTTCTGGAGGTGAATTCTCCACATATACATCACGTCGTAAAGATGAGGATGCTCCACAACCATTTGTTCCTGATATCACAAAGACAGACCATTACCACATATCATCCTTCAAGGCAGCTTCCTCCTCAGCAACACATATGGAGGTGAAAGAAAGTAAATCAAAGTTAACTGAATCACATGAAACATATGACAGATATGATTCATCTGAACGATTTATATCTGCATCTGAAAAATATGCTGCATCCGCGAAGTATGCATCAACTGAATACTTATCATCTGCAGCATCCTTATCATCAGCATCATCTGATAAGTTTCGATTGACTGAAAGATACGTGTCAGGTGAAAGACATGCATCGTCTGAAAGATCTGAAACATATTCTTCAACTGAAACGAAAATGAGGGCTATGGAGGCAACAGAAGTTGAGCAAGTGACTGTTCATAAAGTTAAGTCAACTCTGGCAGCCAGAATACTGACTAAACCACAGTCTGCAACAGTCAATGAAGGAGAGACTGCTCGATTCACTTGCGACATTGATGGAGAACCAGCACCAAGTGTTACATGGTTGCATGAGGGACAAGTAATTGTATCCTCTCATCGTCTTATGGTATCTACCACGCAGTACAAGTCTACGTTTGAAATTTCCTCTGTACAATCATCTGATGAAGGCAGCTACACACTGCTGGTTGAGAATGCTGAGGGCAGACAAGAGACTCGGTTTAGTCTGACCATTTCCCGAGCAATTGTCGAAGAGGAGGTTTTTGTCTCAATAAAGTCACCAGAGCCTGGATTCAAGTCTCCTGAACGAGTAGCTTCACCTACCAGTGTTCCCCAAACCCCAACCCCATTAATCAAGTCTCCTGAACCAATCACCTCACCTCCTAGGGTGAAGTCCCCTCCGCCAGTCAAGTCTCCTGAACCAATCACCTCGCCTCCAAAGGTGAAGTCCCCTCCTCCTGTCAAGTCTCCTGAACCAATCACCTCGCCTCCAAGGGTGAAGTCCCCTCCCCCAGTCAAGTCTCCTGAACCAATCACCTCACCTCCAAGGGTGAAGTCCCCTCCTCCTATCAAGTCTCCTGAACCAATCTCCTCCCCTCCAAGGGTGAAGTCCCCTCCTCCAGTCAAGTCTCCTGAGCCAATCATGTTGCCTAAGGGAGTGAAATCACCTCCCAGAGTCAAGTCTCCTGAACCAGTTGTTTCGCCTCCAAGGGTGAAGTCCCCTCCCCCAGCCAAGTCTCCTGAACCAATCGCTTCGCCAAAGGTAGTGAAACCACCTCCCCAAGTCAAGTCTCCCGAACCAAAGGGTGTGAAGTCACCTCCTCAAGTAAAATCTCCTGAACCAAAAGGAGTGAAGTCACCTCCCCAAGTCAAGTCTCCTGAACCAAAAGGAGTGAAGTCACCTCCCCAAGTCAAGTCTCCTGAACCAAAAGGAGTGAAGTCACCTCCCCAAGTCAAGTCTCCTGAACCAAAAGGAGTGAAGTCCCCTCCCCAAGTCACCTCACCTAAGAGAGTCAAATCTCCACTAACAGTGAAATCCCCAACTCCTAAAGCTCCAAAGATTATCCACCAACTCACAGCCAAAGCCTCAGAAGACACAGTGAGAATGTCCTGTGTATCTGAAAGCAGCGTGAGAGAAGTTGTGTGGTACAGGAATGGAATGAAACTGACACAGAGCAGCCACTATGAGTTCCATATGTCTGTGGATGGACATTGTTCTCTCATTATCCATGACCTCTCTGAGAACGACCAGGGAGAATACTCTTGTGAGCTCATTGCAGAAGGAGGAGTCTCTACTAAATCTTCATTCTCATTTGTTGGCCAAGTGTTCCAATCCATCTACACTAAAGTCACAGCTTATGTGCAGCAGCACATGGCCATGAAAGGTACGTTTTGCTGTAGAAAGCAAACCTCTTGATAAAACTAAATTCTGTACGAATTCTATACAAGTCTGTATATTCATATTTCTAATGGTTCTTTGTCTCTTTTCTTCTATTTAAGTGAAAAGCGAACAGGGATCAATGAGTCAAAAAGAGGCATCTATGGCTTTAGCCTCCCATACAAGTTCAGAACAGGTTGTTAAGAAAGAAATCCATGGAGGAGCTCAGATGATGATGATGGGGGAGAGTGCTGCTCTTAGCAGCATGCAGGAAAGCTTCTCTTCCCAATCAGTCCACATGGCTTCTTCATCTTCTATGCATCAGGAGACCTCTTTCAGCAGTTCCAGTATGGCCAGTATGTCTAGCATGGCTGCCATGGCTGCTGAAATGCAGATGGAAACCATGTCTCTATCTAGCATGTCTTCCATGGCATCTTCCCATGCCATGAGCTCCAGCAGTATGACTGAAATGATGAGTCACTCCCACCTAGAGGGGTCCTCCATGAGATCTATTGCACAGGGTATGCTAGGTAAGTATCTCATATATGCTTATGACATACAAGTCTTACAATGCATTATAGCTACTTCATAATGCATTAAACCTTCAGGCTTTAAGTAAAATGTTACCCATATTTGTAGTAGTGCAGTTGCTAAGCATTTTTTTATTTGTGTTCTAACAGGTGCGACAGGGGCACCAAGAATCGAAGCTCTCCCAGAGGACATCACCATTGAACTTGGAAAGGTTCTCACCGTGGCCTGTGCTTTCTCCGGAGAGCCCACCCCTAACATCGAATGGTCCCGCGGTGGAAGAACGCTGCCCGGTGAGGAGCATGGCGGTAGGTTCCACATCGAGACCTCAGAGGACCTCACTACACTCATCATCACCAGTGTGAAAAAAGAGGATGCTGGAGCATACACACTCAAACTGTACAACGACTTTGGATCTGACACTGCAACAGTAACTATAAGCATTCGATCATAAAAAAAACGTTCATATAATTTATATCCTCCCCCTTCCCTACTTTAATGCCTTTTTATGTATTAATTGAACAAATAATAATCTTACTTGATAAAGACCTGGATTTCTGTTATTGTAAATATGAACTATTTTTATACCAAACTTGACATTAATTTATGCCAAACTAGACTAAAGTCTAAAGTTGTTATAAAATGTGCCATATTGGATAATTATGACTTAGGATTTTTCATCCATTTTTTCTGTGACATGTACATAATGTATATAGCCGAATTTAACGGTTATGGAAAATGTATGAATTGTTATTTATGACAATATTAACTGAAACAAATGAAACTGAAATGTTTAAAAGGAGAAAGTTTCGCATGAAACGAATACCCTGTTAAACCTGAAACTAAACTCTGTGCCTCAACAAAAAGTTGATGTCTTAAGATTGCCTCAACAGGTAGAGAGGCTCCCTGTTGAAGTTGACTAAATCAGAGAGATGAGATGTTAGACACTGTATGTTATTACCTGCAGTGTTATTATCAAACTCCTATGAATTGTAACATGATCATAAGACCCTGAGTGCTGTTTGCATAAACCCTCATGTAAGCAGGACAACTAGGCCTTGTGTTCTGGACTGACTATGTCATAACCACCATTTAAATGACATGTTCAACGTGCGAGCGGCCTGCACTTGAGCTGAAATAATTTTTTGGTGCTCTGTTTCTGCAAATGACTGCTTAATTGATTTTCCGAACAACATCAACCTGGCCATGAAAAATTGAAAGTCCATCCTGCACTTTTTTGCAGAAGCAGAGCCATCTCTTGGAGGTTTGCTTGTGTGCCTTATTTTTGTGTGTTAGCTTTAGAATTTCACCAGTTCAGTTGTCAGGCAAACATCAAGCAAGTGTACCACAGTGACACCACCTGCTGTGTTAAAAGAAAACAAAATGTATTAGCTGTTCTGCCCTGCACTTTTGTTTGATTTAAATTAGAATTATATAATTATATGCAACCTCCCTGAGTTTAGCATTGATTTAATAAAGCATGATATCAGCACTAAAATGTCTCAGGTGTTTTCTGATTGTATATTATATACAGTACCAGTCAAAAGTGTGGACACACCTACTCATTCAAGGGTTTATCTTTATTTGTACTTTATTTGTACTATTTTCTACATTGTAGAATAATAGTGAAGACATCAAAACTATTAAATAACACATATGGAATCATGAAGTAGCCAAAAAAGTGTTAAACAAATCCAAACATATTTTAGATTCTTCAAAGCAGCCCCCCTTTGCGTTGATGACAGCTTTGCACACGCTTGGCATTCTCTCAACCAGCTTCATGAGGTAGTCACCTGGAATGCATGTCAATTACCAGGTGTGCCTTGTTAAAAGTTAATTTCTTAATTCATTTGAGCCAATCAGTTGTGTTGTGACAAGGTATTTTGGTATTTGGTATTATATAAGGATCCCCATTAGCTGTTGCAAAAGCAGCAGCTACTCTTCCTGGGGTCCACACAAAACATGAAACATAATACAGAATGACATAATACAGAACATCATTAGACAAGAACAGCTCAAGGACAGAAGTACATACATTTTTTTTAAAGGCACACGTAGCCTACATATCAATGCATACACACAAACTATCTAGGTCAGAAGTTTACATACACTAAATTGGCTGTGCCTTTAAACAGCTTGGAAAATTCCAGAAAATGATGTCATGGCTTTAGAAGCTTCTGATAGGCTAATTGACATCATTTGAGTCAATTGGAGGTGTATCTGTGGATGTATTTCAAGGCCTACCTTCAAACTCAGTGCCTCTTTGCTTGACATCATGGGAAAATCAAAAGAAATCAGCCAAGACCTCAGAAAAATGTATTGTAGACCTCCACAAGTCTGGTTCAACCTTGGGAGCAATTTCCAAACGCCTGAAGGTACCACTTTCATCTGTACAAACAATAGTACGCAAGTATAAACACCATGGGACCACGCAGCCATCACACCGCTCAGGAAGGAGAAGCGTTCTGTCTCCAAGAGATGAACGTACTTTGGTGTGAAAAGTGCAAATCAATCCCAGAACAACAGTAAAGGACCTTGTGAAAATGTGAAGAGGAAACAGGTACAAAAGTATCTATATCCACAGTAAAACAAGTCCTATATCGACATAACCTGAAAGGCCGCTCAGCAAGGAAGAAGCCACTGCTCCAAAACCGCCATAAAAAAAGCCAGACTACAGTTTGCAACTGCACATGGGGACAAAGATCGTAGTTTTTGGAGAAATGTCCTCTGGTCTGATGAAACAAACATAGAACTGTTTGGCCATATTGACCATCGTTATGTTCGGAGGAAAAATGGGGAGGCTTGCAAGCCAAAGAACACCATCCCAACCATGAAGCACGGGGGTGGCAGCATCATGTTGTGGGGGTGCTTTGCTGCAGGAGGGACTGGTGCACTTCACAAAATAAATGGCATCATGAGGCAGGAAAATTATGTGGATATATTGAAGCAACATCTCAAGACATCAGTCAGGAAGTTAAAGCTTGGTCGCAAATGGGTCTTCCAAATGGACAATGACCCAAAGCATACTTCCAAAGTTGTGGCAAAATGGCTTAAGGACAACAAAGTCAAGGTATTGGAGTGGCCATTACAAAGCTCTGACCTCAATCTTATTGAAAATTTGTGGGCAGAACTGAAAAAGCGTGTGCGAGCAAGGAGGCCTACAAACCTGACTCAGTTACACCAGTTCTGTCAGGAGCAATAGGCCAAAATTCACCCAACTTATTGTGGGAAGCTTGTAGAAGGCTACCCAAAAGGTTTGACCCAGGTTAAACAATTTAATGGCAATGCTACCAAATACGAATTGAGTGTATGTAAACTTCTGACCCACTGGAAATTTGATGAAAGAAATAAAATGAAATTAATCATTCCCTCTACTATTATTCTGACATTTCACATTCTTAAAATAAAGTGGTGATCCTAACTGACCTAAGACCGTGAATTCTTACTAGGATTAAATGTCAGGAATTGTAAAAAACTGAGTTGAAATGTATTTGGCTAAGGTGTATGTAAACTTCCGACTTCAACTGTATATCTTTTGACTATGACAGTTTACAATCTAAGGTAACGTCAAGTAATTTAGTCTCCTCAACTTGTTTAACAGCCACATCATTCATTACCAGATTCATTTGAGGTCTAGAATTTCAGGAATGATTTGTACAAAATACAATTCTCTTACAGTGGCTCGCAAAAGTATTCACCCCGCTTGGGTTGTATCATTTGATTTACACAGCATGCCTACAACTTTGAAGATGCAAAATATTTTTATTGTGAAACAAACAAGAAATAAGACAAACCCCCCCCCCCCCCAAAGTCAATACTTTGAAGAGCCACCTTTTGCAGCAATTACAGCTGCAAGTCTCTTGGGGTATGTCTCTATAAGCTTGGCACATCTAGCCACTGGGATTTTTGCACATTCTTCCAGGCAAAACTGCTCCATCTCCTTCAAGTTGGATGGGTTCTGCTGGTGTAAAGCAATCTTTAATTCTCAATTGGATTGAGGTCTGGGCTTTGACTAGGCCATTCCAAGACATTTCAATGTTTCCCCATAAACCACTCGAGTATTGCTTTAGCAGTATGCTTAGGGTCATTGTCCTGCTGGAAGGTGAACATCTGTCCTGAAGACTGAAACATGTATCCCTCAAGAATTTCCCTGTATTTAGCGGCATTCATCATTCCTTAAATTCTGACCAGTTTCCCAATCCCTGCTGATGAAAAACATCCCCACAGCATGATGCTGCCACCACCATGCTTCACTGTGGGTGGGGATGGTGTTCTTGGGGTGATGGGTTTGTGCCAGACATAGCATTTTCCTTGATGGCCAAAAAGCTCAATTTTAGTCTCATCTGGCCAGAGTACCTTCTTCCATATGTTTGGGGAGTCTCCCACATGTCTTTTGGCGAACACCAAACGTGTTTGCTTATTTTTTTCGTCAAGCAATGGCTTTTTTTCTGGCCACTCTTCCGTAAAGTCCAGCTCTGTGGAGTGTACGGCTTAAAGTGGTCCTATGGGCAGATACTCCAATCTCCGCCTTGGAGCTTTGCAGCTCCTTCAGGGTTATCTTTGGTCTCTTTGTTGCCTCTCTGATTAATGCCCTCCTTGCCTGGTCCGTGAGTTTTGGTGGACGGCCCTCTCTTGGCAGGTTTGTTGTGGTGCCATTTTCTTTCCATTTTTTAATAATGGATTTATTTGTGCTCCGTGGGATGTTCAAAGTTTCTGATATTTTTTTATAACCCAACCCTGATCTGTACTTCTCCACAACTTTATCCCTGACCTGTTTGGAGAGCTCCTTGGTCTTCATGGTGCTGCTTGCTTAGTGGTGTTGCAGACTCTGGGGCCTTTCAGAACAGGTGTATATATACTGAGATTAGATTGCACACTGGTGGACTTTATTGTGTGACTTCTGAAGGTAATTGGTTGCACCAGATCTTATTTAGGGGCTTCATAGCAAAGGGGGTGAATACTTATGCAGGCACCACTTTTCCGTTATTTATTTGAAGATTTTTTTTTAAAGAAGTAATTTTTTTAATTTCACTTCACCAATTTGTACTATTTTGTGTATGTCCATTACATGAAATCCAAATAAAAATCTACTTAAATTACAGGTTGCAAGCAACAAAATAGGAAAAACGGCAAGGGAGATCAATACTTTTGCAAGGCATTGTAGTTTTAGAGATGTTCAGGACCAGTTTATTACTGGCCACCCATTCCAAAACAGACTGCAACTCTTTGTTAAGGGTTTCAGTGACTTCATTAGCTGTGGTTGCTGATGCGTACATGATTGAATCATCAGCATACATGGACACACATGCTTTGATTAATGCCAGTGGCAGGTCATTAGTAAAAATAGAAAAAAGTAGAGGGCCTAGAGAGCTGCCCTGCGGTACACCACACTACATGTTTGAGTACACCACACTACATGTTTGACATTAGAGAAGCTTCCATTAAAGAAAAGCCTCTGAGTTATATTAGATAGATAGCTCTGAATCCATGATATGGCAGAGATTGAAAAGCCATAACACATACATTTTTTCAACAACAGGTTATGGTCAATAATAATAAACAGTACAGTTCCCACAATCTTCTTATTATCAATTTCTTTCAACCAATCATCAGTCATTTGTGTTAGTGCAGTGCATGTTGAGTGCCCTTCTCTAAAAGCATGCTGAAAGTCTGTTGTTAATTTGTTTACAGAGAAATAGCATTGCATTTGGTCAAACACAATTCTTTCCAACAGTTTGCTTAGAGCTGGCAGCAAGCATATAGGTCTGCTGTTAGAACCAGTAAAGGCCGCTTTACCACTCTTGGGTAACAGAATTACTTTGGCTTCCCTCCAGGCCTGAGGACAAAGACTTTCCTTTAGGCTCAGATTAAAAATATGACAGATAGGAGTAGCTATAGAGTCAGTTACCATCCTCAGTAGCTTTCCATCTAAGTTATCAATGCCAGGAGATTTGTCATTATTGATCAATAACAATTATTTGTCCACCTCTCCCACACTAGGGGTGGTATACAGAAGATGGCCCAGTTTGGTAAAAGACAAAGTACATATTATGGCAAGAACAGCTCAAAAGAGCAAACGGAAAAGACAGTCCATGTCACGTCCTGACCAGTGAAAGGGGGTCATTTGCCATAGTAGAATGGTCAGGGCGTGGCGGGGGGTTGTTTTGTGTGTTTTGGGGTTTGTTTGTTTCTAGGGGAATTTGTCCTAGTTTTCTATTTCTATGTTTCGTTTTCCATGTTTGGCCGAGTATGGTTTCCAATCAGAGGCAGGTGTCTTTCGTTGTCTCTGATTGGAAGTCATACTTAGGCAGCCTGTTTTCCTTTGGGTTTTGTGGGTGGTTGCTTTCTGTTTAGTTTGATAGTATACCTGACAGAACTGTTTGGTTGTCGTTTGTTTTTTCTTTGTGAAGTGCTTTCATTAAAAGTAAAAGATGAGCACTCAACACACTGCACCTTGGTCTCTTCAATACGACGTATGGGACAGAACCAGCCACCACAAGAAGACCAAGCAGCATGGGAGGAAGAGCGGGACCGAGCACTATGGCTCAGAGTCATGGACCTGGGAGGAGATTCTAGATGGGGCAGGACCCTGGACAAGGCCGGGGGAGCATCGCCGTCCGAAATGGGAGATAGAGGCAGCGAAGGCGGAACGGCGATACTGGGAGGAACGGCAAGAGGAGGCATGAGAGGCAGCCCCCCCCCAAAAAATGGGGTGGGGGGGGGATGGGTGGTATACGGGTAGTTTGGCTAGGTCAAGGGGGAGCCCTGACCTAATTTCCCGGGCGGGCTCCGCAGCCAGGAAGAAGTGCGCCGGCTCAACGCATCTGGTCTCCAGTGCGTCTCCTCGGCCCAGTTTATCCTGCGCCTGCTCTACGCACGGCAGCCCTCATTCCCCAGCACAGCCCAGTTCGCCCGGTGCCAGCGCTCCGCCCGTGCCGGGCTACAGTGACCATCCAGCCAGGACGGGGTGTGCCAGACCTGAGCTCCAGACCTCCGGTGCGCCTCCACGGCCCAGTGTGCCCTGTGCCTGCTCTGCGCACCCAGTCTCCTGTAAGTCTCCCCAGTCCGGTGAGACCAGTTCCAGCTCCCCGTAGGAAGCCTCCAGTGATGATCAATGGTCCGAAGCCTCCAGTGATAATCCATGGCACGAAGCCTCCAGTGATGATCCATGGCCCGGAGCCTGTAGGGATGATCCATGGCACGAAGCCTCCAGTGATAATACATGGTCAGGAGCCCCCAGCGATGATCCATGGCACAAAGCCTCCAGTGATGATCCATGGCGCGGAACCAGTAGTGATGATCCATGGCACGGAGCCTGCAGCGAAGGTCCCCAGTCCGGAACCTACAGAGACGCTCTCCAGTCCGGAGCCTCCAGCGACGCTTTCCAGTCCGGAGCCTCCAGCGACGCTCCTCAGCCCAGAGCCTCCAGCGACGCTCCTCAGCCCGGAGCCTCCAGCGACTCTCCTCAGCCCGGAGCCTCCAGCGATGCTCCTCAGCCCGGAGCCTCCAGCGACTCTCCTCAGCCCGGAGCCTCCAGCGATGCTCCTCAGCCCGGAGCCTCCAGCGATGCTCCTCAGCCCGGAGCCTCCAGCGACGCTCCTCAGCCCGGAGCCTCCAGCGACGGTCAGCAGCCCCGAGTCTTCAGCGACGGTCTGCAGCCCCGAGTCTTCAGCGATGGTCTGCAGCCCCGAGTCTTCAGCGACGGTCTGCAGCCCCGAGTCTTCAGCGACGGTCTGCAGCCCCGAGTCTTCAGCGACGGTCTGCAGCCCAGAGTCTTCAGCGACGGTCTGCAGCCCAGAGTCTTCAGCGACGGTCTGTAGCCCAGTCTTCAGCGGCGGCCGGCAGTTCAGAGCCTCCGGCACTGATCCACGGTCTGGTTCCTCTGGCGACACAGAAGCGGGGGGATCAGCGGGTGGTGTGGGGGCTACGCCCCGAACCAGAGCCGCCACCATGAGTAGATGCCCACCTGGACCCTCCCCTATAGGTTCAGGTTTGCGGCCGGGAGTCCGCACCTTTGGGGGGGGGGGGGGGGGGGGGGGTACTGTCACGCCCTGACCTGAGAGAGTTGTTTTTCTCTGTTTGGTTAGGTCAGGGTGTGACATGGGGTGGGCATTCTATATGTTGTTTTTTCTTTATTGGCCGAGTATGGTTTCCAATCAGAGGCAGCTGTTATTTGTTGTCTCTGATTGGGAATCATACTTAGGCAGCCTTTTCCCCACCTGTGTTTGTGGGTTATTATTATTTCTGTGTGTATACGCCACAGTTGCGTTACGTTTCTTGCTGTTTACATGTTTATTGTTTTGGTTCGGTTTTCTTCAAATAAAGATGTGGAATTACCGGCATGCTGCGCCTTGGCTCATATATGACAGGGAATTTGAAGATAGAGAACGTGACAGTCCATCATTACTTTAAGCCATGAAGGTCAGTCAATGCGGACAATTTCAAGAACTTTTAAAGTTTCTTGCACCTCAGATTGCAGCCCAAATAAATGCTTCACAGAGTTCAAATAATAGACACATCTCAACATCAATTGTTCAGAGGAGACTATGTGAATCAGGCCTTCATGGTCGAATTGCGGCAAAGAAACCACTGCAGCATTACGCCATCCCATCTGGTTTGCGCTTAGTGGGACTATCATTTGTTTTTCATCAAGACAATGACACAAAACACACCTCCGGGCTGTGTAAGGGCTATTTGACCAAGGAGAGTGATGGAGTGTTGCATCAGATGACCTGGCCTCCACAATCACCCGACCTCAATCCAATTGAGATGGTTTGGGATGAGATGGACCGCAGAGTGAAGGAAAAGCAGCCAACAAGTGCTCAGCATATGAGAACTCCTTCAAGACTGTTGGAAAAGCATTCCTCATGAAGCTGGTTGAGAGAATGTCAAGAGTGTGCAAAGCTGTTAGCAAGGAAAATGGTGGCTACTTTGAAGAATCTAAAATATATTTTGATTTATTTAACACTTTTCTGGTTTCTACATGATTCCATATGTGTTATTTCATAGTTTTGATGTCTTCACTATTATTCTACAATGTAGAAAATAGTCAAAATAAATAAAACCCTGAATGAGAAGGTGTGTCCAAATTTTAGACTGGTACTGTATATATATTAATGCGTCAAGTACATCATTTTCCAAATACATTTTGAATGCAAGATGTAAAATAATTCAGACAATGAGTCTGTAAAGCCCATATGTATAATCTATTTGTATACGCTCTTACCTAATAGCCATGTGTCGTGTTGGAACTGATAAAGCCACTCATCAATGCTAAATTAATTAATTTTGGACTTTGGCTAAATACAGATAGGGCCCTTATGGGTTGGCAGAACGTAGCACAATGTAATATGGGCCTAAGCATGACTGCTGAAGAGAATACCTTAATGAAGATGCTACAATTCTATATTTAAAGTTAATTCCATGCTTGACAAATACCTATACAGAAGAACATAAGGACACTTTGGACAAAAGAAGATGCCAAAATTGATATTTTCACTGAGAGGTAGGCCTACAAAGATTCAGTCTCCTAGTTTCATTGGTAGGGGTAGGTGTGCACACATCCAGCAGAGGGAATACGTCTCATACGATTCAGGGGTAAGAGAAATCGTTTCAAATTGTATGGCTGTGCCCAAAGTTTCAGGAAACATCACTTCAACTCCTATGGGCCTTCGATCATGTATTGCACTTTCCAGAACATTCAGGGTGATGGTAGCCTATTTGTAACCCCTTTGAAGGGGTGTGTGATATCTCTGAATGCCTTTCACCACCTTTCACCACCTAACAGAATTGTCTTTTTGAGTCAACACTCCTACAGTATAAATGGTAACAGCAGAGCAATGTTTTTGAAACATTTGAAATATTGATTTTTTTACCTGAAATTGCATTAACAGCCTATTACATTCTGAAATTGTCGCAGTAGCTGCCGGCTGCACTGAGCCATGTAAAATTATGGAAGCTCATCCCCACCACCAAAAACATGTCAAATGTAGATAATACAAATAGGTTATGTTTTTTTTCTCCATTTGTAACACTGTGTGGTGATTTCAGAGGTGGCACCACAGGTCCCAGAGTGGTGGGGGGGATTGTTTTCCTGGGGCCCAGAGTTTTTCCTGATCTGGTAGTAGGCTAACCTGACCAACTCCGGACCCTAGTTGTAGCATATTACATAGTAATAAATGAGATGTAAAACATGTGTTTATATGGGCTATGATGGGACCAGATTTTTGTTATAATCAGGTCATATGGTTAAAAAAAACTCCTGGCCCTAGGGAGGATGATAACATTAAGAGCTTACACAGACAAAGAGACAACTGTGATTGGACAATAAAACGAACAGAGCTGAGCTCACTGTATGCAGGGGGATATCCTGATCCACACAGCTCCCTGTCCTGGAACACGACCGGTGTGAGACTCAGCTTGGCGATATCACCGATGGCCCCACCTCCGGTGCTAAACGAGAGGAAGACAGACGGCAGTGATATTTCAACCTGCGTGTCCTGATCGCGTCTTGCACGTGGTTGCAAATCTTTATGCAATGTCATACATGAAGATGAGATTGATGTGCTTGCCTCATCCCCTTTATCTCTTGCAGCAGGTACACTGCATTTGACAAACTACAGAGAAGATACATCATTATTTGCATACTAAATTCATCAAACACTGCAAAAAATACAACAACAAAAAACCTCATTATTACTGCATCCCAGCTTTCACCCTTTTTCATGTTCAAGAAGTGAAGTGGGTGTTCATGCTTGCAGAACCCCAACACGCTTGTCTCGTCCAATTTTGTTGTTTTGGGTTTGGACCTGATGGCTTTGCCCGCTTAAAATCCCTGGCAACCCAACAATTGTTTTTAATATCAAGTACAGTACAGGTATAACATACTGAGCTGTTGCCTGAAGCAGAACACACACAGTTGTGCCAGGTTCAGTACCTAAATGGATGTTGCACGAGACAACCAATAATATTACATTCAACATATACAATACCAACATACCATCTACAACCTTAAGACCAATGAGTCAAACAGATGAAGTGGAGGGACAACTGCATCATTTAAATATGAATTAGTGGCAAGGTTTGATATTATGAGTTCAAATAATTAAAGACTTGTGCATAAGATAATGTAAGTTATCGTTAAAATGCACAGCATATTACATTCAGGGATAATGTTATCACTTTACCCGTTGGTGGTATGGGCTTACAAACAAATCGATCCACATCAGGAAAGAGAGAACTACAACTTTCCATGTGGCAGGTAGCCTAGTGGTTAGAGTGTTGGGCCAGTAACCGAAAGGTTGCTAGATCGAATCCCCGAGCTGACAAGGTAAGAATCTGTTGTTCTGCCGCTGAACAAGGCAGTTAACCCGCTGTTCCTAGGCCATCATTGTAAAGAAGAATTTGTTCTTAACTGACTTGCCTAGTTAAATAAAGGTTAAATAAAAATAAATACAAATGTGGCAACTAAAACTGAGGGGAGAAGGTCACCCACCTCTGAAAAAACCTGTCCACATTCCCCTGGTCCTGTTGCTACTGCCAGATCAGCCTCCAGATCCAAGGTGGAGACCTTGCAGGTGGCCAAAGTTGACTACCTGGCAAGGTATGAGTCAAGAAAAGCCATTCTGAGATCCGAGAGGAGATCAGAAGGAAGGAAGGAGGGTGTAAGTATGCAGCCCTTCAGCCTTGACCATACCCCATGAGTCACTGTGAGGTTGCGTTCCCACTGTGTGCCATGCGGTCAGCATGCTAAATTTACACTGACAGTCCAATCAAAGCCAACCGCTAAGGTGAAGTGGTACCATAATGGAAAATTGATAACAGAGAGCAGGAGGTACTGTATGTCCAACCTGAGTGGAGTTCTGTATCTTCAAATTCTTGACTGCACCACAGAGGACAGTGGCACTTACCGTGTCGTCTGCACTAACGCAGTGGAAGAATGCTCAGACTACGCCACTCTGGATGTCGCAGGGATGGGAGAGTATTCTAGCTATATGGCACCTTGGGAAGATGAGGAACCACCAGCTCTTCCTGTGTCAAATATTCTCCTCCAAGACAGTGAAGACAGTTGAAACACATGAAACACACGTGGAGTAGTCCAGCACCTTTCTAAGTAAGAAGACTACTGTGCCTGCAACAATCCTGAAAAAACCACAGTCCCTTACCTAAACGAGGGAGAGACTGCCAGATTTGCCTGTGATGTTGATGGTGAACCAGTGCGAACTGTGACCTGGATGCACGAGGGACAAATTATCGGATCATCTGTTCGCCACCATGTCACTACAGAACAGTTCAAGTCTACTTTTGAAATCACTTCTGGTGAGGTGTCAGACAAAGGCAGCTACTCAATCGTGGTGGAGAACTCTGAGGGCAGCCAAGATGTACACTTCAGCTTAACCATCTGCTGATTGGAAGCCAAAGAGGAGGCCTCTTCTACAGTGACATACTCAGACAAAGAGCCCACAATGAAATCCCCTAGTCCAGTCATGTCTCCACTAAGAGTGAAGTCTCCTGAATCAATCAGCTCTCCATAGAGAGTAATGTCCCCTACAAGCCCTACACCTAAATCACCCACTGAGAAAGTCACCCTCAAAACAAAGCCCTCCATCTCATCTGGTCTTCAGGACATGACTGCATCTATAGAGTCCATCATCAAGCTGACAGTGAAAATGACTGGAGATCCTAAACCTGAGATCTCATGAATGAAGGATAGAAAGGTAATTTCATTTAATCACATTTGATTTAATAGTCACACTTACTACATTTCGAATTTATATTTGAAAGGAAATAAATATAGGTTGAAATATAACCTTTTCACTTTCTTTCTTTTTTCATTTGCAGATTCATTCACGGTGGAAAATATAACATTTATGAAGAACATGATTCGGCACACCTTGAAATCTATGAATCTGGGGCCTCTGATAGTGGAGTTTACAAATGCACGGTCACCAATAGGTCTGGGTCATCATTCACAAGCTGCATTGTCTCTATTCAAGGTATTATTACTCTATATTACCCAATGTTGGAATGATTTATCATAATTGAAGTCCCGTTCTGGTGAAATTATCTTTATATTATGTATTCAATCAATGTATATCTTGTCTTGTATCTATAAACCTTATAATTCTGCACATGACCTAATATGTAATCAATGTATCTCTTTATCTGTCTTAGCTTCAAACAAAACTAAAGCACTTGCAACAAAAACAGAAATCTCATAGCCCATGCTCGGTTTTGGCTTCGCATGTGATCAAGTGCCAGTTTGACACCACTGTCACTGAAGCACAATCAGATGCACCATCATTCCTTGTGCAGCCACATTCTCAGAGTGTCAACGAAGGACAGAAAAATCAAGTTCACATGTGAGATTGCAAGAGAACCTGCCCCTGAAATTGAGTGTCTTAAAGACAACATCATGGTGAGTAGGCTACAAAGAGTTTTGTAAATAATGTTTGATTTGATTTCTTCAATTCAATACAACAGAATTGTATTCATCCCATCAGGGGCAATCAGAAAAGGCAAGTCCGGATACAAATATCACTAGATACTTGAATAATAAAAAAACACAAACTAATATTTTATTCTGTCTCTCTCCTTACAGGTATCTATGACCTCAAACAGGAAACTGAGCTGTTCAAAAAATGTATACACTCTGGAGATTATTGAGGCCACAGTTGCAGACAGTGGCAAATACACCATCAAAGCCAAAAACAAATATGGACAGTGCTCTGGAACGTCATCTATCAACATCACCAGTAAGTTATCAATCTTTTATCAATCCATTGTTTAATTAAAAGCTTACAGTACATTGTGATAATGCAAAGCTTTCCCAAGTTTTATGAAAAATGTAACTTGAGTTGCAAAATTTTACTAATAGCTTAAATTAAAGACGAAGATTTCATTTTCCTAACCAGTATTTTCCATGTGTTATTTGTTTATATTCATACAGATGGTCTTGAGTATCTCCATTGAGAATTGACCATTTAGCCATATACCTCGTCATTTGCGTTATTCGCACAGCTCTTGTTCAAGAACCTGCCAAAATGGTTATAAAGGAGCAAAGTGCTGCTGCTGCCAGCTTGCACAGTGACAGTTTCTCGGCCACATCAGTCCATATGGCTGAAGCATCAATGACACAAGAAGGCTCTTTCCAAAGCCAATTTGAAAGCATATCTGCTGCTAGCGTGCCCGCCATAACATCTGAATCAATGGTATCCATGAGCTCCAGCAGCATCACGGAAATGTTAAGTGAAATGATGTCAAGTCATGCTATTTCAACTCATGGCTCCTCAATGAGCTCTCTTATTCATTGTGGCGGAATACAGTGGGGGAAAAAAGTATTTGATCCCCTGCTGATTTTGTACGTTTGCCCACTGACAAAGAAAGGATCAGTCTATAATTTTAATGGTAGGTTTATTTGAACAGTGAGAGACAGAATAACAACAAAAATATCCAGAAAAACACATGTCAGAAATGTTACAAATTGATTTGCATTTTAATGAGGGAAATAAGTATTTGACCCCCTCTCAATTAGAAAGATTTCTGGATCCCAGGTGTCTTTTATACAGGTAACGAGCTGAGATTAGGAGCACACTCTTAAAGGGAGTGCTCCTAATCTCAGCTTGTTACCTGTATAAAAGACACCTGTCCACAGAAGCAATCAATCAATCATATTCCAAACTCTCCACCATGGCCAAGACCAAAGAGCTCTCCAAGGATGTCAGGGACAAGATTGTAGACCTACACAAGGCTGGAATGGGCTACAAGACCATCGTCAAGCAGCTTGGTGAGAAGGTGACAACATTTGGTGCGATTATTCGCAAATGGAAGAAACACAAAAGAACTGTCAATATCCCTCGGCCTGGGGCTCCATGCAAGATCTCACCTCGTGGAGTTGCAATGATCATGAGAACGGTGAGGAATCAGCCCAGAACTACATGGGAGGATCTTGTCAATGATCTCAAGGCAGCTGGGACCATAGTCACCAAGAAAACAATTGGTAACACACTACGCCGTGAAGGACTGAAATCCTGCAGCGCCCGCAAGGTCCCCCTGCTCAAGAATAGATATACAGGGCCGTCTGAAGTCTGCCAATGAACATCTGAATGACTCAGAGAACAACTGGTGAAAGTGTTGTGGTCAGATGAGACCAAAATGGAGCTCCTTGACATCAACTCAACTCGCCGTGTTTGGAGGAGGAGGAATGCTGCCTATGACCCCAAGAACACCATCTCCACCGTCAAACATGGATGTGGAAACATTATGCTTTGGGGGTGTTTTTCTGCTAAGGGGACAGGACAACTTCACCGCATCAAAGGGACGATGGACAGGGCATTGTACCATCAAATCTTGGGTGAAAACCTCCTTCCCTCAGCCAGGGCATTGAAAATGGGTCGTGGATGGGTATTCCAGCATGACAATGACCCAAAACACATGGCCAAGGCAACAAAGGAGTGGCTCAAGAAGAAGCACATTAAGGTCTTGGAGTGGCCTAGCCAGTCTCCAGACCTTAATCCCATAGAAAATCTGTGGAGGGAGCTGAAGGTTCCAGTTGTCAAAAGTCAGCCTCGAAACCTTAATGACTTGGAGAAGATCTGCAAAGAGGAGTGGGACAAAATCCCTCCTGAGATGTGTGCAAACCTGGTGGCCAACTACAAGAAACGTCTGACCTCTGTGATTGCCAACAAGGGTTTTGCCACCAAGTACTAAGTCATGTTTTGCAGAGCGGTCAAATACTTATTTCCCTCATTAAAATGCAAATCGTTTTATAACAGTTTTGACATGCGTTTTTCTGGATGTTTTTGTTGTTATTCTGTCTCTCACTGTTTAAATAAACCCTACTATTAAAATTATAGACTGATCCTTTCTTTGTCAGTGGGCAAACGTACAAAATCAGCAGGGGATCAAATACTTTTTTCCCCCACTGTATAGTGTACTGTATCTAGAATTAGTATAGTCTTGAGTTTGTTGTTCTTCTGCTTTAAATAACAAGTAGAGAAGATGAAATGTTAATTAATTCCTTTCTTTTTGTATTATTGCTTGTAGCTCCCAAAATCGAATCTCTCCCAGAGGATATCAGCATTGAGCCAAGAAAGACTTTGAGCGTGTCCTGTGCTTTCTCTGGACACCCAACACCTGAGATTGAGTGGGTCTGCTCAGGGTGAAGGAAAACGATGCCGGAGCGTACACCCTTAAACTGTCCAACGAGCTTGGATCTGCCATGGCAACTGTCAACATTCATATTCGGTCCATGTAAAAAAATACTTTCATAATTTCCTTCCCCCATTTCCCCCCCTCCAGTACCTTTTTATTTATTGAATTAGCAAAAGTAATCTTTACTTGATAAAGACCTGGATTTATGTTCTTGTAAAAAATTTTTTTTTTATATATATACCAAACTAACTAAGTCTAAAGTTGTTATTAAATGTGCCATATTGGATAATTATGACTAGGATTTTGTTTTACCACTTTTCTGTGACATGTACATAATGTATATAGCTGAATTTAACGGTTATGGAAAATGTATGCATTGCTATTTATGACAATATTAACTGAAACAAAAATAACTAAATGTTTTAACATTAAACGAATACCCTGTTAAACCTGAAACTAAACTCTGTGCCTCAACAAAAAGTTGAAGTCTTAAGATTGCCTCAACAGGTAGAGAGGCTCCCTGTTGAAGTTGACTAAATCAGAGAAAGACAATGTTATGCACTGTGCATCTGTGTGTGCAATATTACAAAAAACTCCTATGAATTGTAACAGGATCATAAGACTGAGTGCTGTTTGCATAAACCCTCATGTAAGCAGGACAACTAGGCCTTGTGTTCTGACTGACTGTCATAACCACCATTTTAATGACATGCTCAACATGTGAGCAGCCTGCACTTTGTGTGCTGTTTTTAGGTGCACTGTTTCTGGCAATGGACAGTTGAATTGGCTTTTTAAAACGTAACAAAACCTGGCCATTTAAAAACAAAAGTAAATTCAAGTACTTCGTTGCAGAAGCAGTGCCACCTCTAGGAGGATTGCTAGGTAATATTTTGTGAGTGTGTTTTAGTTTTAGAATTTCACCTTGTCAGTAGTCAGGGTAACCATCAAGTGAATGCACCACGGTGATACCATCTACCGTGAAACAAAGAAAGCAAAACACATTACTAATAATGCCCTGCACTTTGATTTAACTGAGTCTATTGATGTAGTATAACTACTATATTCATCCTTGAGTTTTATGTTACCGATTTAATAAAGCAGTATTTCAGCACTAGTGAATCACTGTTTCTTTATTTGCCTCAATTACGTGTGTTGTTGTTCAGTTTCCTTTCCTTATCAATGATTCCACCACTTTTACATTATCAAAAATAACAAATAACCATTAAGGTAAACGGGGAAATAATAAATAAAGTATGTAACAATCTATAAGGGTCAATGTCATATACAACTGCGATTGAATGTTTCATCCACACAAATGAAGTAACTTTACAGCGTTGAGCCAAATATCAGCTGCCCTCTGTCTGAACAAAGACTGACCAAATACCCAGGTTAAAAAGACAAAGTGCAGTTCAAACAATAACGAAGCAACACTCCGCCACTTGTTTTGGTAAACAGCTGAGGGATGGAGCTGGAGAAATGTTACTACTCTCAAATTCATAGACAAGAGCTATGGATGCAAGGACTGACCATCCATGAGGTCAACAAAATTATGGTTTTAACATTGACATTGTTTACAAACATTGGAGTAAAACAAGCTTATATTTTGGGTTCTGATGGGGTGTGACAGTTGAACCAAGCTCACAAGACAATAAGTTATATTCTTCAAGAATCAATAGCTATATATCAACAAAACATCAAAAGGTTTAATGACATTTGGAGATTGTCAAGCCAAGCCTTCAATACTGGGTAGGCTTATAATGTAGGGAGGGATGTATTTTCTGTTAGTCAAGCTTGACCTAGTCTATTTATTGTGGTGTTGAAAACGCAAACCATGAAATGGAAGCGCTCGAAGTCGGTATGCTTTGTTTATTGTTTTACAGTACAAGGGGAGGGTCATATGAAAATATTTTTAACATTGAGAAGGTGGATTTTATATAACACCTTGAGTTGGTCCAGTCCCCCAGTAAATGTCGAGCATGCAGCTCCCCATGGATTGTTAAGGTGGAACACTTTTGTTATGAAGCTTTTTTCAGGGAAATCTGACGACCCGGAAGTGATGATGTAAGACAAAGCACTAGCAGCTAAACTAAAGGCTAAAGCTAGCAACACACGGGCAAATTGCATTGGTTTCGCTGGCCTAATAAGATATAAACCTATCAATAACATAGTGGTGGAGGGGCATAGTTCTCTCTGTGCGCTGTGATTATGAAACAGGAGTTCGATCACTACTGGTGTCAGCTTCGCTGGACATAAGATGGCGACAGAGCTGAGACGCTTTTGGAAGCTTGGGTCATTGAGCCGTATCTGCACCTTCTCCCTTCTATTTCTGTTTGTGCATTGTCATACGTGTAAACATCAAGTTCCATCTCCGTCGGAGGTGAGTATCGTTATCGCTTGCTTACCAGTTATTTTCTCGTAAGGAATCGATGCATAGCTGAGGTACTTTGCGTGGGGCGCTCGAGCCATGGCAAGGGGCGTATCAGGTAGATTGTTTAAAAGTACGGAGTAGGGGTGATGGGTATTTTGGGGGCTGGGCCCTGTTGAAAATGTTACATTACACAAAGGTTTACTTAAAAAATATATAAAAAAATCTTGCATGCAATTACATGTATTATTTACACGAAGAACGCTGTATCAAAATAAAGCTAATATAACACTGACCTCAAATTCTTTCTACATGATAATACATTACTACCGCTACTTTTCTTTCAACAATGTTTCTTGTAGGTTGTCCATAAAGTGTACCTGAAGTCTGAGAGATTAACCAAAAGAAGCTCTGATCAACAATTGAAGATAACGATAATTTATGATTCAAGTGTGGACAAGTAAGTACATTTTTTTTATTACTATAGAATTGTCAGTTTGTAATGTAAGTGTGTGCCAGGCTTTACTGTAAGCTGGTTATTATAAATACACGTTGTCTTCTTCCAAAGGTTAACTTCAAATAAAAGAAGACTTGTGAAGGTATGTTTGTGTGAATGAGGTCAGAGATATTTTCTATTGACATACAGGACAATAGGTATATTGTCATGTCTATCACGGCTATGACAATGTTACCTTTGTGAAGTTTTGTTGCTGCTGGCTAATATTATGTTGTGTATCATTTTTAGCTGGATGCTGGTCAATAAACACTGCCTTTTTTTGTTTTCTACAGGATAAACTTTTTCCACAAGCAATTGATTATCTACAGAAGGCATTTCAGGTTCGCCGGCAAGCAGGACCTGTATTACTCAGCAGGTAAAGTTCTCACCTCCCATCACCCTCCAGCACAGACCATTAACATGATCACCCTCCAGCACAGACCATTAACATGATCACCCTCCAGCACAGGCCATTAACATGATCACCCTCCAGCTAGGCCTATTAATATGATCACCCTCCAGCACAGCCTATTTACATGATGACCCTCCAGCACAGGCCATTAACATGACCACCCTCCAGCACAGCCTATTAACATGATGACCCTCCAACACAGTCCAAGAACATGATCACCCTCCAGCACAGCCTATTAACATGATGACCCTCCAGCACAGACCAAGAACATGATCACCCTCCAGCACAGTCCATTAACATGATCGCCCTCCAGCACAGCCCATTAACATGATCGCCCTCCAGCACAGTCCATTAACATGATCGCCCTCCAGCACAGTCCATTAACATGATCGCCCTCCAGCACAGTCCATTAAAATGATCGCCCTCCAGCACAGGCCATTAACATGATCACCCTCCAGCACAGGCCATTAACATGATCACCCTCCAGCATATTTTATTAACATGATCACCCTCCAACACGGTCCATTAACATGATCACCCAACAGCACATTTTATTAACATGATCACCCTCCAGCACATTTTATTAACATGATCACCCTCCAACACGGTCCATTGACATGATCTCCCTCCAACACGGTCCATTGACATGATCACCCTCAAACATGGTCCAAGAACATGATCAAATCAAATGTATTTATATAGCCCTTCTTACATCAACTGATATCTCAAAGTGCTGTACAGAAACCCAGCCTAAAACCCCAAACAGCAAGCAATGCAGGTGTAGAAGCACGGTGGCTAGGAAAAACTCCCTAGAAAGGCCAAAACCTAGGAAGAAACCTAGAGAGGAACCAGGCTATGAGGGGTGGCCAGTCCTCTTCTGGCTGTGCCGGGTGGAGATTATATCAGAACATGGCCAAGATGTTCAAATGTTCATAAATGACCAGCATGGTCAAATAATAATAGTCACAGTAGTTGTCGATGGTGCAACAAGTCAGCACCTCAAGAGAAAATGTCAGTTGGCTTTTCATAGCCGATCATTGAGAGTATCTCTACCGCTCCTGCTGTCTCTAGAGAGTTGAAAACAGCAGGTCTGGGACAGGTAGCACGTCCGGTGAACAGGTCAGGGTTCCATAGCCGCAGGCAGAACAGTTGAAACTGGAGCAGCATCACGGCCAGGTGGACTGGGGACAGCAAGGAGTCATCATGCCAGGTAGTCCTGAGGCATGGTCCTAGGGCTCAGGTCCTCCGAGAGAATTAGAGAGAGCATACTTAAATTCACACAGAACACCGGATAAGACATGATCACCCTCCAACACGGTTCAAGAACATGTTCTCGTTTCAAGAAGACAATAAAATAGTTTCATGTTTGTAATTCAGTTGGGGTTGTGAGTGTAGCATTTTAAGATGTTTCTAGATAATCTATATCGTTGAATAGGCCAAAAACACTGAATGCTTCTCATATATTGAATATCTAAAGAGCACACTAAGCTATGTCAAGTCATTAATACAAGGCTCGATCAGTCAAGAGGTTCAGTTCATGCGTCTTTCTCTTGCATTATAAAATGTGTTTCTGTTCAGACAATGTGTGACCAATCAGTATCTGAGGAAGAAAGATGACCCTCACCGCTACTGCCAGGGAGCATGTGCAGACATCAGTAAGTGTGGACCCGTCATTGTTCCTGAGCATCATCTGCAGGTCAGTCTACGCCACAGAAATTGGAACATGAGGTGTAGTGACGAAGTAGGTTGGTTGATAGACTAGTTATTAGTAATACCAGGTCTCAAGTAACTAACTTAGTCAGTGTTGGTCACTGTTATTGGTCGCTGTTATTAACATGTGATTTCTGGTATTGATTTGTTATTAATAAAACATGGAAAGTACATCGTCATTATAGGTGCCAGTCTTTCCACTGTTCCTCTACCCATAGGGACAATGTACCACCAGGCACCCGTGGACCATTCTGTAGTTATGGGATTAGCTAATGCAGCCTACGCCAGTTCAGTGAAATTTGAATTATGATAGGGCTTAGGTTGGAGTGCCTATTGTCCCACTTTGAGGTTGTGTGCAGAACTGAGGGTGGCCTCACTGACCTGACAGCCTCAAACAAGATTAGCACTTCCGGTTCATGGGTCGTTTAAGACAGTCCAGAAGCTTTTGTCTTCTAAACTACCTCTATTGCTTGTTACTCACCTTTTTAAGCTTGGCCTTTTTAACCAGCGATGTTATTGTTCTTTTAGACATCTATTTAATCACTTTAAATACAGTATTATTTGACTTAGCCTGAAGACATTAATAGTTAGCCTCCATGTTTACATGCTCCACTCTGTTTCCGCTATATGTTATCTACTCACCTGGCTTGCCACCATTGCCTCCTGCTGCTATCTTCAACAGGTCTGTCTTGTAAAAGAGATTATCTCAATGAGACTAAACAAGGTTAAACTGAAACCGTCCTCAACACGCACATGATCCAACTGTCTGCGTGGGATTAGAATTCCACCCACATCGGTCTTCACACTCTTCCTCTGTCTCCCCCTGCTCATTCCGTTTAGTCCTAGCAATAAAACATAAAAAAACGAATCTACAGTTGAAGTCAGAAGTTTACATACACCTTAGCCAAATACATTTCAACTCAGTTTTTCACAATTCCTGACATTTAATCCTAGTAGAAATTCCCTGTTTTAGGTCAGTTAGGATCACCACTTTATTTTAAGAATGTGAAGTGTCAGAATAATAGTAGAGTGATTTTATTTATTTCAGTTTTTATTTCTTTCATCGCATTCCCAGTGGGGCAGAAGTTTACATACACTCAATTAGTATTTGGTAGCATTGCCTTTAAATTGTTTAACTTGGGTCAAACATTTGGGGTAGCCTTTCACAAGCTTCCCACAATAAGTTGGGTGGATTTTGGCCCATTCCTCCTGACAGAGCTGGTGTAACTGAGTCAGGTTTGTAGGCCTCCTTGCTCACACACGCTTTTTCAGTTCTGCCCACAAATTGTCTATAGGTTTGATGTCAGGGCTTTGTGATGGCCACTCCAATACCTTGACTTTGTTGTCCTTAAGCCATTTTGCCACAACTTTGGAAGTATGCTTGGGGTCATTGTTCATTTGGAAGACCCATTTGCGACCAAGCTTTAACTTCCTGACTGATCTCTTGAGATGTTGCTTCAATATCCACATAATTTTCCTCCCTCATGATGTCATCTATTTTGTGAAGTGCACCAGTCCCTTCTGCAGCAAAGCACCCCCACAACATGATGCTGCCACCCCCGTGCTTCACGGTTGGGATGGTTTTCTTCGGCTTGCAAGCCTCCCCCTTTTTCCTCCAAACATAACAATGGTCATTATGGCCAAACGGTTCTATTTTTGTTTCTTCAGACCAGAGGACATTTCTCCAAAAAGTAAGATATTTGTCCCCATGTCGTAGTCTGGCTTTTTTATGGCGGTTTTGGAGCAGTGGCTTCTTCCTTGCTGAGCAGCTTTTCAGGTTATGTCGATATAGGACTCGTTTTACAGTGGATATAGATACTTTTGTACCTGTTTCCTCCAGCATCTTCACAAGGTCCTTTGCTGTTGTTCTGGGATTGATTTGCACTTTTCGCACCAAAGTACGTTCATCTCTAAGAGACAGAACGCGTCTCCTTCCTGAGCGGTGTGACGGCTGCGTGGCCCCATGGTGTTTGTACAGATGAACGTGGTACCTTCAGGCGTTTGGAAATTGCTCCCAAGGATGAACCAGACTTGTGGAGGTCTGCAATTTTTTTTCTGAGGTCTTGGCTGCTTTCTTTTGATTTTCCCATAATGTCAAGCAAAGAGGCACTGGATTTGAAGGTAGGCCTTGAAATACATCCACAGGTACACCTCCAATTGACTCAAATGATGTCAATTAGCCTATCAGAAGCTTCTAAAGCCATGGAATTTTCCAAGCTGTTTAAAGGCACAGTCAACTAAGTGTATGTAAGCTTCTGACCCACTGGAATTGTGAAATAATCTATCTGTAACCAATTGTTGGAAAAATGACTTGTGTCATGCACAAAGTAGATGTCCTAACCAACTTGCCAAAACTATAGTTTGTTATCAAGAAATTTGTGGAGTGATTGAAAAATGAGTTTTGATGACTCCAACCAAAGTGTATGTACACTTCTGACTTCAAGTGTGTGTGTGTGTGTGTGTGTGTGTGTGTGTGTGTGTGTGTGTGTGTGTGTGTGTGTGTGTGTGTGTGTGTGTGTGTGTGTGTGTGTGTGTGTGTGTGTGTGTGTGTGTGTGTGTGTGTGTGACGGTGGCCAGTATGAAAAATGTATGCATTCACTACTGTATGTCTCTGGATAAGAGTGTCTGCTAAATGACTAAAATGTAATTACCCTTTCACTCAGTTTCATAGTCTGTATAGCTATTGTGAATTCTGCATGTATTTCTTAGCAATAGTTCGTTACTCATCATCAGCATTTACACGGAGTATACAAAGCATTAGGTATATATATATACTGGTAGGCCTGTTGGCTGATGGTGGTCTTGAGTACTGTAGTTTGATGATTTTACTGTGTTACGCCCATTGTGTGATTTCCAGCAATGCAAGGTAAAGTATTTCAGGGCTCACCTGTAGATTCAGGACTTACCTGTAAACGAGACCTGGGCTTCGATGCGATTTTTCTGTTTTAAATAAATTACATAAAAATGCAATTATGTATATGTGATTTCCAGCAATGCAAGGTGTGCAGCGAGACAGGGAGGTCGTGTGGCTCAGCAGGGCCCCCGGACGGGAAGGGGGTGGAGGGGGCTGACTTTGTCCTCTACGTCAGCGGGTTGACTACAGAACGCTGTGGACAGGAGAACATTGTGGCCTATGCTGCATACTGTCAACTGGAGTCTGAGCTGGACAGGTAAGCCTCCAACTCAGTACACTCTTTAAATACACCTGGTTAACCCTTTGAATATATTTTACAGGCTTATAACGGCATCTTAGGCTATTCCAGATTGCCGTAGCTACTGATTGGGTCTGGTAGGTGACATGGTAGCCCATGGCCCATGAATAGGTCTTTTAACCCAATGATATTTTAGGTCAGTTTCACATTCTTTACCTTTTTAGACCCATTGCTGGATATGCCAACCTGTGCCCCAGTATGATATCCACCCAACCTCAGGAGTTTGAGGGTATGCTGTCAACCGTCAAACACGAAGTCATACACGCCCTGGTGAGTGCATTGAAAATAATCTAATTGTTATTCCTATTGGCGTGAAGCTAGTCATGAATGATTTAAATAAATACCATAACGAATTAAACATGTCCAACACAGATTTCATTATTGATTGAGTAATGTGATTTCATTACTTTCTTTAACGTGTGTCCAACAGGGTTTTTCTGCAGGGCTGTTTGCATTTTATCACGATGATGATGGCAAGCCTCTGACACCTCGGTTTGCAAGTGGACTACCAGCATTCAACGAGAGGTATGTATACTTAATCATTATCCTCCACTGTCAGGCTGGGTTTTTAGAATTGCGCTTTTTGTAATAAGCACCAGGCCTAGACGATAATACAATGCACAACAGAAAAATTATTATATGTTTCTAAAATCATGTTGATGTTTGAGAGAACTTTTGCTTTCTATTATAGTTTAGGCCTGTATCAGTGGAGTGATGCAGTGATTCGTAAAGTGACTCGATTATGGGACATCCGTGGTGGCGTGATGGTCCGACATGAAGTGCATCTTCTAGTGACACCGCGTGTTGTGGTAAAAATCCTGCTTTTAAGCTCCTCCCTGTTGAATCATGTATTTACATGTATTTGTCATTGGTAGATATGTGCCGTTGTAGAGGCTATGCTGTGCTCTGCTCTGTTGTGCTGTGCGGTGTTATGCTAATATTTTATTGTTGTGCTGCGCTGCCCTGCGTTGTCCTGTAATGTGGTTAATGTTCGCGTCCTGTACCCCTGCATGTGTTTGCAGGAAGAGGCGAGGAGACACTTTGGCTGTCCCATCCTGGAGGGTATGGAGCTGGAGAACCAGGGAGGGATGGGTACTGAGCTGAACCACTGGGAGAAGAGGCTACTAGAGGTAACAGAAGGGCTGCAGTTTGCATTGTACTGTGCTTAGTTTTTACTGTTATGTGAAATGATTCCTTTCTGTACAGTATGTGCAGCCTACATTTGTTTTATAGATTTACTTAGCCTACTAGAACTGGTGTCTGAACTGGAATTCCTGATATAGACCTAACCACACCATATCCTTATAGCTCAGTTGGTAGAGCATGCCAGGGTCGTGGGTTCGATTCCCACGGTGGCCAGTATGAAAAATGTATTAAAATGTATGCATTCACTACTGTATGTCCCTGGATAAGAGCGTCTGCTAAATGACTAAAATGTAAATGTAATTACCCTTTCACTCAGTTTCATAGTCTGTATAGCTATTGTGAATTCTGCATGTATTTCTTAGCAATAGTTCGTTACTCATCATCAGCATTTACACTGAGTATACAAAGCATTAGGAACACCTGATCTTTCCAAGACATAGACTAACCAGGTGAATCACAGTGAACGCTATGATCCCTTATTGATGTCACCTAGGGTTGCACGTTTTGGGGAATATTTAAAGGTGGAAATTCTCTGTGGGAATTAACGGGAATATATGGGAGTTAATGGAAGTATATGCAAATTAATATTAATATAATTTAAATGTAGATGTTTTTTGCATTGGATATATTTACCATATCATATGGAGACAGAAACATAAACCTTTTACCTGATCATAAGTAGACAATTGCAAATGATTAAATCCTTCCAATAGAAATAAAAAATATATTTGTTACGAATTGAACTTTCATTAAATGAATTGACTCTTCACATGGGATGATTTCACTGAACAACAAAATAAAGAGAATATTGAATGATCCCCAATGATCCATCGCACCTCCCAAAAACTTTTTCAATATACATCTGTGGAAGGATTAGTCTGGAGACTAACATGCTGACCAGACCGGACACATCGGGTGCGCGAGCGTCGCAAAATACATTTTGAAATCCATGTTATTCAATTATTGCACCCACACTGCTCGCATGCGCCAATGAGCGTCTGCGATGCCAAGGGCTAAAATAGAACTCCTTTCTATTTCTGACGCAGATCGCGCTGCAAGTCCTGCCTCTCCCATCTCCTCATTGGTTTAAAGAAGCAGGTACCCACGTGCCATCTCCTCATTGGTTATACCCACGTGGGTGATTGAAAGACAAAATATTTTGTCGGTTGTGTGGTAATACTCTGAAAGTGTAGATGTCAATCACCATATAAGTTCAAAGATGAAAAAGCCTGGAAGGAGGAGAGATGACTAGAAACGATTCGGTTTGCCGTTTTATGTGTGGATTAATTGTCGGAGTAGAGGACCTTGTGCGTTTCAGGTAAAATAACAACTCAATGTTTATATCCCAGGACAAATGAGCTAGCAACAGCAAGCTAGCTAAATAGGACAAATTAGCTAGCAAGTGCAAGCTAACTAGCTAAATTGCCATACATGTTTAATGCTTTTCGACCTGTCCCCAAATTAATGTCATTGGTTCAGAGTTTGTTTTGATATTTTAACCTGCGTGTCGTGATCACGTTTGGTGTAGGGGGACAAAATACATTTATGCACGATGGCACACGCGGGCAGCCGGTTTCGGTTCCGTGTAAAGCTTTGGTTGTCTTCCTCTCAGGCTTCCATGTCTTCTCCCTGGACCTCCTCAATGTCCACCTCTTGAACTTCAGTCTCTGAGGCCTCATCTTCACTGTCACTTTCCAACCTTGTTGAGGATGGCTCGTTGTCAGGCTCAAAAAGCCTCAAATTTGCCCAGATGGCCACCAATTTTTCAACCCTTGTATTGGTCAGCCTGTTGCGTGCTTTGGTGTGTGTGTTCCCAAACAATGACCAGTTGCACTCTGAGGCAGCTGATGTTGGTGGGATTTGGAGGATGATGGAGGCAACAGGGGAAAGAGCCTCAGATCCACAAAGTCCCTTCCACCAGGTGGATGTTGAGATATGTTGGCATGACTGCCATATTGCATCTCCATCCCAAAGCCCTTGCTTGGAAGTGTACTTCGCTAGACTGCCAAGAACCTTGCCCTAATCCAGGCCAAGGTGGTGAGACATGGTAGTGATGACACCATAGGCCTTGTTGATCTCTGCACCAGACAGGATGCTCTTGCCAGCATACTTGGGGTCCAACATGTACGCTGCGGCGTGTATGGGCTTCAGGCAGAAGTCTTCACGCTTTTTGATATATTTCAGAAATGCAGTTTCCTCTGCTTGGAGCAACAGTGAAGTGGGCAGTGCAGTACGGATTTCTTCTCATACATCTGCAAGCAGAGTCTGAATATCAGACAGGATGACATTGTCTCCCTCAATCCGTGCAATGGCTACTGCTCTACGTTTCAGGAGTTTCAGGCTGCTTACCACTCTCTCCCAAAATACATATAACCAGGAGGATCCTCTTGATGGGGCTGTCCATATTGGCAGACTGTGATATGGACATTTCTTGGAGACAGACCTTCCCCTCCAGGAGACTGTCAAACATGATGCCAACACCACCCCAACGGTTGTTGCTGGGCAGATTCAATGTGGTGCTCGTATTCTTCTCACTTTGCTTGGTGAGGTAGATTGCTGCTAGAACTTGATGACCCTTCACATACCTAACCATTTCCTTAGCTCTCTTGTAGAGTGTATCCATTGTTTTCGGTCCCATGATGTCCTTGAGGAGCAGATTTAATTCATGAGCAGCACAGCCAATGGGTGTGATGTGAGGGTAGGACTCCTCCACTTTAGACCAAGCAGCCTTTATGTTCGCAGCATTGTCTGTCACTAGTGCAAATACCTTCTGTGGTCCAAGGTCATTGATGACTGCCTTCAGTTCATCTGCAATGTAGAGACCGGTGTGTCTGTTGTCCCTTGTGTCTGTGCTCTTGTAGAATTCTGGTTGAGGAGTAGAGATGATGTAGTTAATTATTCCTTGCCCACGTACATTCAACCACCCATCACAGATGATTGCAATACAGTCTGCGTTCTCTATGATTTGCTTGACCTTCACTTGAACTCTGTTGAACTCTGCCTCCAGCAAATGAGTAGATAAAGCATGTCTGGTTGGAGGGGTGTATGCTCGGCAAAGAACATTCAGAAATCTCTTCCAATACACATTGCCTGTGAGCATCAGAGGTGAACCAGCTCACTGGGCAGCTCTTGGCTGTGCTTCCCTTTGTAGTCTGTAATGGTTTGCAGGCCCTGTCACATCCGACGAGCGTCAGAGCCGGTGTAGTACGACTCGATCTTTGTCCTGTATTGATGCATTGCTTGTTTGATGGTTCGTCGAAGGGCATAGCGGGATTTCTTATAAGCTTCCGGGTTAGAGTCCTGCTCCTTGAAAGCGGCAGGTCTAGCCTTTAGGTCAGTGCAGATGCTGCCTGTAATCCATGACTTCTGGTTGGGGTATGTACGTACGGTCACTGTGGGGACGACGTCATTGGTGCACTTATTGATGAAGCCAATGACCGATGTGGTGTACTCTTCAATGCCATCGGAGGAATCCCGGAACATATTCCAGCATCTGCTTCATCTGACCACTTTTTTTTATTGATCTAGTTACTGGTGCTTCCTGCTTTAATTGTTGCTTGTAAGCAGGAATCAGGAGGATGGAATTATGGTCAGATTTGCCAAATGGAGGGCGAGGGAGAGCTTTGTATGCGTCTCTGTGTGTGGAGTATAGGTGGACCAGAGTTCTTTTCCCTCTGGTTGCACGTTTAACATGCTGATAGAAATTTGGTAAAACTGATTTAAGTTTCCCTGCATTAAAGTCCCCGGCTACTAGGAGCACTGCCTCTGGGTGAGCGTATTCTTGTTTGCTTATGGCGGAATACAGCTCATTCAATGCTGTCTTAGTGCTAGCCTCTGACTGTGTTGGTATGTAAACAGCCACAAAGAATATAGATGAAATCTCTCTCGGTAGGTAATGTGGTCTGCAGCTTATCATGAGAAACTCTACCTCAGGCGAGCAATAGCTCGAGACTTCCTTAGATATCGTGCACCAGCTGTTGTTTACAAAAATATATAGACCGCCGCCCCTTGTCTTACCAGACGTCGCTGTTCTATCCTGCCAGTACATCGTATAACCAGCCAGCTGTATGTTGATATTGTTGTCGTGCAGCATAAGATGTTACAGTTTTTAATGTCCCGTTGGTAGTTTAATTTTCCCAATAACTCGTCCATTTTATTGTCCAAAGATTGCATGTTTGCTAGCAGAATTGAGGAAGTGGGGGTTTATTCGATTGCCTCCGACCTCTCAGCAGGCAGCCCGCTCTCCGGCCTCTCTTTCTGCGCATCCTCTACACGCAAATCACGGGGCTCAGGGCCTGTTCCCGAGGGAGCCGTATATCCTCGGGCTCGTCAGAGTCATGAAAGAAGAAAAAGGATTCTGCTAGTCCGTGGTGAGTAATCGCAGTCCTGATGTCTAGAAGTTATTTTCGGTCATAAGAGACGGTAGCGGCAACATTATGTACAAAAAGAGTATCCCACAAAAAAGGTCCACTGTTATAAGCTAACTTTATTTTTTGCAAAATTCCCCAAATTCCTGAGCTTAACTTCCCATGGAAAATTTCCAGAAATTTACCGGAAAGTTTCCGACCCTTTGCAACCCTAATGTTACCTGTTAAATCCACTTCAATCAGTGTAGATGAAGGGAAGGAGACAGTTTAAGGAAGGATTTTTAAGCCTTTAGACAATTGAGACATGGATTGTGTATGTGTGCCATACAGAGGGTGAATGAGCAAGACAAAATATTGAACTACCTTTGAACGGGGTATGATAGTAGGTGCCAGGCACACCGGTTTGAGTTTGTCAACAACTGCAACGCTGCTGGGTTTTTCATGCTCAACAGTTTCCTGTGTGTATCAGGAATAGTCCACCACTAAAGGACATCCAGTTAACTTGGCACAACTTTGGGAAGCATTAGAGTAAACATGGGCCAGCATCCCTTTGGAATGCTTGACACCTTGTAGAGTCCATGAATTGAGGCAGCTCTGAGGGCAAAAGGGGATGCAACACAATATTATGAAGGTATTACTAATGTTTTGTACACTCAGTGTATGTGCTCATATAGGTTCATTATTCATCTATTTATAATAATAAATAATTCTCCTGTTTGTATTGATAACAGAATGAAGCAATGACTGGATCTCACACCCAGAACAGAGTGTTTTCTAGGCTCTCCTTGGCCATCATGGAAGACACAGGGTAGGGTTGCAGACTGTTATATGGAATACAAGAAAATAATGACTGACCTTTTATGTCATTTCAAGAGCTTTGACTATTAAACAACTTGAAGGCTCTTTTTTTATTGGGAATTGGTGTGATTGGTGTGATTGAAGGTACTTGACTTTGACATATGATTTTTGTATTGAAGTTCAAGAGTTTACCTGACTTGATGTACAATGTTACCCGTCATCTATGTTTTCTCTAGTTGGTACAGAGCCAACTACAGCATGGCAGAGAGGCTGGACTGGGGCAAGGGCCTGGGCTGTGACTTTGTGATGAAGAGTTGTAAATTCTGGATTGAAAGGCAACGTCAGAGGTAAGGGGGTATCTAATCTAAGTTTAGGTTTCTTACTATACACAACTGACTGAAACATCTAAATGTCTAGGAACATAGCATGCCCCTAAACGAATTTAAAGTATTAGTAGCCGACACACCCTTGTCTCATATGGGTCATTCCATTTGATTTCAATCACTTTTTGACCGCACCCATTTGATTTGAACGAAAATGCCTATACATATTTGCCCATGGTAGAAGTGGGACCTGAATGCTAAAACATTTAGGAGATAGAGGTGCTCAAAGTTTACCCATTTTTGCATACCCCACCCTACCACCAGACATCAATTTCTTGATCACTTGAGAAGATAAACGGTTGATATTATTTAAAAGCTTATAAACAGGGTTGTGAAACTATTTGCTAATTTCTTGAAAAATATATTTTTTAATAAACATTTCCTTTTTTACCCATTAACATCAATTATCTATAAAGGCATTACATTTTTCCATTTTAGCATATGTTGTAGTTTAGACCTTATTTGACATAATCTGAGGTGTTTGTGTTGTTCGGTTAAGACACAGTATGCTTTTGAGTACAGGGTGGGTGTCATGTTTTGTCTGAAACACAGGCTTCCAGGGAGGGTAATTTTGGGGCTTCACCATGTTTCATCGAAATGTACAGCTGTGTGTCATCTGCATAGCAGTGAAAGTTAACATTATGTTTCCAAATGACATCACCAAGATGTAAAATATATAGTGAAAACAATAGTAGTCCTAAAACAGAACTTTGAGGAACACCGAAATTTACAGGTGATTTGTCAGAGGACAAACCATCCACAGAGACAAACTGATATCTTTCCAACAGATAAGATCTAAACCGGGCCAGAACTTGTCCGTGTAGACCGATTTGGATTTACAATCTCTCCAAAAGAATGTGGTGATCGATGGTATCAAAAACAGCACTAAGGTCTAGGAGCACAAGGACAGATGCAGAGCCTTGGTCTGACGCCATTAAAAGGTCATTTACCACCTTCACAAGTGCAGTCTCAGTGCTATGATGGGGTCTAAAACTAGACTGAAGCGTTTCGTACACATTGTTTGTCTTCAGGACGGCAGTGAGTTGTTGCGCAACAGCTTTTGTAAAATTTTGGGGAGGAATGGGAGATTCGATATATAGGCCGATTTTTTTGTTTAAAGAAAATATTTTCTGGGTCAAGGTTTGGCTTTTTCAAGAGAGGCTTTATTACTGCCACTTTTAGTGAGTTTGATACACATCCGGTGAATAGAGAGCCGTTTATTATGTTCAACATAGGAGGGCCAAGCACAGGAAGCAGCTCTTTCAGTAGTTTAGTTGGAATAGGGTATGGGGTATGCAGCTTGAAGGTTAGCTTGAATAGGGTATGCAGCTTGAAAGTTTAGAGACCATGATTATTTTCATCAATGTGTCAAGAGATATAATACTAAACTTGAGTGTCTCCCTTGATCCTAGGTCCTGGCAGAGTTGTGCAGACTCAGGACAACTGAGCTTTGGAGGAATACACAGATTTAAAGAGGAGTCTGTAATTTGCTTTCTAATGATCATGATCTTTTCCTCAAAGAAGTGAAAGCCATCCTCTCTTGGGGAATGCTGCTTTTTAGTTAGCTTTGCAACAGTATCAAAAATAATTGTTGGATTGTTCTTATTTTCCTCAATTAAGTTGGGAAAATAGGATGATCGAGCAGCAGTGAGGGCTCTTCGATACTGCACGGTACTGTCTTTCCAAGCTAGTCGGAAGACTTCCAGTTTGGTGTGGCGCCATTTCCGTTCCAATTTTCTGGAAGCTTGCTTCAGAGCTTGGGTATTTTCTGTATACCAGGGAGCTAGTTTCTTATGACAAATGGTTTTTGTTTTTAGGGGTGCGACTGCATCTAGGGTATTGCGCTAGGTTAAATTGAGTTCCTCAGTTAGGTGGTTAACTGATTTTTGTACTCTGACGTCCTTGGGTAGGCGGAGGGAGTCTGGAAGGGCATCTAGGAATCTTTGGGTTGTCCGAGAATTTGTGAATATTAAAGTCACCAAAAATGTGAATATTATCTTCCATGACTACGAGGTCCGATAGGAATTCAGGGAACTCAGTGAAGAACGCTGTATACGGCCCAGGAGCCCTGTAAACAGTAGCTCTAAAAGGTAATTGAGTAGGCTGCATTGATTTCATGACTAGAAGCTCAAAAGACAAACGTTTTTTGTTTTTTTTGTAAATTTAAATTTACTATCATAAATGTTAGCAACACCTCCGCCTTTGCGGGATGCGCGGGGGATATGGTCACTAGTGTAACCTGGAGGTGAGGCCTCATTTAACACATTAAATTAATCAGGCTTAAGCCATCTTTCAGTCAGGCCAATCATTTAGTCATTTAGTCAGGCCAATCATTTAGTCATCAAGATTATGATCAGTGATTAGTTCATTGACTATAACTGCCTTGGAAGAGAGTGATCTAACATTAGGTAGCCCTATTTTGAGATGTGAGGTATCACAATCTCTTTCAATAATGGCAGGAATGGAGGAGGTCTTTATTCCAGTGAGATTGCTAAGGCGAATGTTTTTCCACTCCTCAATTGCCCAGTGTCGATGATCGCGTGCCCACTGGAGCCGCTCCTTCTTATTTTTAGCTGATAACCCGGTGTGGTCGTCTGCTGCAATAGCCCATTCATGACAAAGATCAACGAGTTTTGCGTTCCGAGGTGCCGTTCTGCACACCACTGTTGTACTGCTCCGTTATTTGTTTGTGGCCGCCTGTTAGCTTGCATTATTCTTGCCATTCTCCTTCGACCTCTCATCAACAAGTTGTTTTTGGCCACAGCACTGCCGCTGACTGGATGCTTTTTTGTTTGTCTCACCATTCTCGGTAAACCCTAGACACCGTCATGCTTGAAAAGTCCAGGAGGGCGGCCGTTTCTTAGATACTGAAATCTGCCAAATAGCAACGACGTTCATACCATGCTCAAAGTCGCTTAGGTCACTCGTTTGGCCAATTCTAACGTTCAATCAAACAGTAACTGGATGCCTGTCTGCCTGCTTTATATAGCAAGCCATGGCTGAGCGTAGCTTATGCATTTTGTGACAATTGACGTTAAAGGTTCAAAAATTACATTAGTAATTTTTTTTATCAAGGAATGTGAAATAGTTTGACAACCCTGTTTTATAAGCTTTTAAATGATATCAAACTCAACCGTTTATCTTTCCCAGTGATAAATATGTGGATGTCTCATGGTAGAGTGGGGAATGCAAAATGGATCAACTCTCCTAAATGTTTTTTTGCATTCAGGTCCCCCAAAGTCCCTTTCTGACCATTTCTACCATGGGCAAATGTGTATGGAAAGTTTTGTTCCAATTAAAAGACGTGCAGTCTAAAAAGTGACTGAAATCAAATGGAACAACCCATATGTCAACATTTCTGTGAACACAAACATCAAGCCATTTGACACTTAAACTCGATTAGAAATTCACTGTAACCAACAACAATAAAAACATTTTAAATGAGAAACTGTGGCTCAACCTGACCTAACCCTCCTGAGTTATTGATTTTCAGTCGTAAAGTGGTGACCCTTTACTGTGACACAGTGCGAGCCACACCTCTCCAGCTCACCTGCAGGCAGGACCAGCTGGCTGTGGCCGTCTGCAACCTGCAGAAGTACCCTCAGGACCTACCCCTGGACTACCAGGTAAAATGCAAGTCTCTCAATGCCATCCTTCATAGTCAAAGCCTAGAAATCGAGGCTATGACAATACACCCAGTGATGATAACATGACGCGAGCAAGAGTCTGTGTCAGAAACCTATTGGACCACTACAGAGGATTATAAGATAAACACACTTGTAATATTTATATGTCAAGGATTTACTAAGCACATGCACCCAAGCAAAGTTTGTACCTATTAGACAAAAAAGGCAACAAAAACAAATTTTAAATTGTCTTTATTTAAGATGTTGTTTACCAATTGTGACCAGCATAGTGTTAAGTACACCCCATACAGTAAATATCTTCCACCTTCTCTCCGGCAGTACTTTGACCATATCCCTGAAGTCTCTGTGATGGATCTGGCCTCCTACGGTGGAGCTGTGGAGATTGCTGACTACTGTCCCTTCAGCCAGGAGTTTAGCTGGCACCTGAGTGGAGAGTACCAACGCAACTCCTACTGCAGGGTCCAGGAGAACCAGCCCGGTAATATCCCTTCCCTTGCGTTGTTGTTGCCTCTTGGTTCCTCAGGCCTTGGTTCATGTACTCTGAGGCTGTTAACTCACTTGAAGGTTTGCAAAATTCCGGATACTTTCCCAGGTTTTCCAGAAATCCCATTTTGAAAATTCTCTGTTCCCTTTCGGCTTATTCCATCCCAATCCTGGGAATCTTCCAACTGGGATTTCTGGAAAATCTGGGAATTTTGTTTCAGGAAAGTTTTGAAAATGTTGTAACCCTACTAACTAGTATGCTACCTGACACACTGTTTCCAGATTGGTGGAGGAACTACGGAGCTGAGCAGTATGGCCCAGACTCAGTGTGTTTGTACCAGAAGACTGCCTTCGTCATGGAGCAGTGTACCAGACGCATGACCTACCCTGACTGGGGAAGTGGCTGCTATAAGGTAATGCAGAATAAGTAACAATCTTTAGATATCTCTGTAATCTATGTTTTGTCGCTTCATCCATATAATACAAGTCTTCTTAATAACGTTTACCACCGTTAAGTCTCATGCTTTTATCATATGAGCTTACAAAATCACAAATTCAGTTCAATTACATTTGTGTTGTGGGTTAATGCAACCCTATTATAGATGTGTGACAGGCAGATATTTACATTTTGAAGTGACCCATACAACAAAAAACGAATACTTAAATGTTATATTGTTGATGTTTCCAGATCTCTTGCTCTACCCAGGGTCTGACAGTGTGGGTGGAGGACACTGCGTACCAGTGTGTGCGTACGGGTCAGCTGCTGAGCGTCAGTGTGCGTGTTAATGACTGGGTATACAATGGGGTTCTCGTCTGTCCTGCCTGCTCAGACTTCTGTAGCGCCTGCCCTCTACCACAACAGCTCCCGCCCCTCAATACCACCAAGAGAATTCCTATTGGTGAGTTCCCCTGCCTGTCTTTCCTACCTTGTCCTTTCCATATACATGCACACACATAGGCGCACACTCACATTATATAACTATGTACATTATATAGACCTCTTGGTACTAAGGAAGCGTTTTGCCTCTCTTCCAGACCCTTGCTCCAGTTCCTCCAGCTTAGTGGTAACTCTGTGGCTTCTACTGTTCAACTTCATCCCTGTGTGTGTGGAACTAACTGACTGGCTGGCTGACTGGTTGATTGGCTGGCTGACTAACTAACTGTAAGGTTCTCTCTCTGGGACTGCGGCCCAAATGGAACCCTATTCCTTAAATGGGCCTATGGCCATAGGCCCTGGCCAAAAGTAGTGCTCTATGTAGGGAATAGGGTGCCATCTGGGACGCAATCTGGCAGCCCGTTTTGTAGTCGACCATACTTGGCCATCCCACAACCTCAGGCATCCCATTCCAGGGTTCCACAGTCCAGTTGGAAAGGATTTGATCCTTGGAAAATCATCAAGGAAAAGTCAGGAAAGTTGTTTAGGAATCAATCACATTAACCCCATCGAAGTCAGGGAAATTTGTGATACTTTTGAACAAATGTTTCGTAAAACAAAATTCAGTGCAAAATATGTATTTTAAATATGTATTGTAAGTTTAAATGCCTGAAAGAAGGATAAGTTACCACAATACCTTATCTGTCAAGTTTAAACACATTTGTACAACCTAGAACTTCTTTTAATGTTGCAGTTTTGGAACAGACAAGAAAGACCGTGGCCCATTGTGAATGACGTTCATGAAATTGCCAGATACTTTCAGAAAAGGGGAAAAATAAGCCATTGATTGCACTTTTCTTTTTGTTAAACTAACAAACGAGGCGCCAGTAAGCTGTAAGCAAAATCCGAAGAAGCCATACCCCAAGGTTAGCTAGATGATCACGGTGAGGTGCCGGTGCTACTTTATGTATGACCCCCATCCAAAAACTAAGACATACTATATTCCCCTCAGGAGGACTGTAGCATGTTCAGTTTCCTAGTGTTGTCATGTAAGGTTTGTTACATTCTTAGAACTCATATGAAACATCTACATTTTTCGTTTGCATTTTTATAGCAAGTTGTCAGATGATTCAACGCCAATCAATGTAACAATGCAGTATTTAACATTTTGACAGCAGATTGTTATTAGCGTGTATTTGTTTCCTGGTGAAAGGTCCATATCTGGCAAACTGGGAAGGTGCTCTAAAAGTTTGATTGTCTTAGTTAGGCCCTTAAAATATCAATTTTGGTGTGATATTAGATGCGTTTGATGATTTTGTAGATGCATGCGTGAAGATAAAGGTGTATCTGAAATGAAAATGGCACTAAGACTATTTCACAGTGCAGTAAAGTTGCAAGCAGGCTAGTAGTGATGATACTTGATGTAGATTGTAGTTGAAACTTATTTTTTATGATTTTCATAAATAATGGACTAATATATATTTTTTTAAATAACATTTTACTGGTGAGGGAGGGAACAAGGCTTTTTATATTAATAATTGTTTGTTTGATGCCTTTAAATCCCCTATGACGAGCCAGAGATGATGTGGAATTCACCTTGTACGTATTATGTGTCTGTCATGTGGGAAAATGAATTGTGAACAGCCATAATGTACACCTTCTGAAGTGAATGGGCACTTCCCAGTTTCAGATCCTCTTTCAGCTTCAAAATTGGTCAGGGCATTATTCCATAGTACCTATAATGGAATATATTTAGTAATGCAATTATAAAGTACTTACACGCAGTTATACAGTAGGACTTACAGCTATATATTCAATTTAAAGTTAAAGGGATAAAAAGCATCAAGTACTATATGATGGTTATGCCTCTAGTATTCCGGTGAATCTGGTATAAGCCCACTGTAATGTAGTGTTGACATATTTGACTCGTGACTTGTTATTTTGTAAGTTTGTCTAATTTCAGTTGATATGTTATGCTTTTACCAAATTTTAATGTTCCTCTATTAGTGAAGTAACATCAGTTAATTTTGCTATTTAACTTGAATCTTGTAAGTTTCATGGTGTAGGGTATGACTTTTATAAATATGGCACAATTAGCAACATTCAAATTGTCCCTCTTCTCTAAGCCCTCCACTGAATATTGAGTAAATAATTTGAGCATACACTTGGTATGAAACAATTTGTCAACCTTACATTTTTGGTTTATGTGATGTGCCTGGGGTTGGATTTTAACATGCATTGCAAATTGCATTAACAAAACAATCACAGCAGATTACAAGGTGGCAGGACACTAAGGACTAATAATGCCATGCCATGAAGTTTAGTTTAACATGGCCTAAAACCAAACCGTCGAACAGTACTCTCATTATACTACAGTTAAAGAAGTGCCACTGACATGCCATGTTATATGGTTTATGGTCCTATGTAGTAACTTGTTATTGTTAGGTTAATAATAGCATTATGGGTTTTATGCTACTGCTGTTTCTGAAGATATGAAAAAGTGATTGCAATAACTATGATAAACAAATGAGCAGCTACTGATTTTTGCCCATTAGTTTAAATATATATTAATTAGTTTCCTATATAGTAGGCCTAGATCTTAAGAAACTTGTTGTTTTGAAGTTTAATTATGGATCCAGTTGTATTTGTATTGTGGGTCATTTTGCAGCTGCTTCTAGATGTTTTGTTTTCTGTATGGTTGCCCAAAGGGTCTACATTATTATGGGAACATTTGTATTTCATCATGAGAAGGAACAAAACTGTAATGTGTTGATGAGCTGGATTGAGACCACAAAATGGCTGAGTGTGAGTGTGATTGTTGGTGTATCTGTTAATTGAGATTACTGTACCAGAATGCTGCTTAAGGGGATAGTTTCATATTTTTTATGGAAAAGACAAGTTAGATTATTCACCTTTTGTAATTTGTACCCATGCAATTGTCTGTATTAGAATGACTTGTTTGGTTTTTGTTTTTTAGTTGCATTCCAGGGCTACAAGTGAAGGATGGCAGTGCTTTCATTTGTGATCTTTTTTATGTTGTACGAGAGTCCATTGTGTAGTGTGTGTGTGTGGAAAATGTGTTGATTTAAAAAATATATAGTGTGTTTTACAGTATCAGGGAAGCAGGCAATACATGTTGTACAGTAGGATACTTTTCTTTTTCTTATAGCTTACTGGTGGCAATCTTCTGATAGTCATTGTGAGTGAATATGAAAATAATATAATGACATTTACAAATGTTATTTTTCTCAACATGAAGAAACATATGACGTTTGTTTGAAACAGTACAAAAATGAAGAACATGCATATACAGTTGAAGTTGGAAGTTTACATACACCTCAGCCAAATACATTTAAACTCAGTTTTTCACAATTCCTGACATTTTATCCTAGTAAAAATTCTCTATCTTGGATCAGTTAGGATCACCACTATTTTAAGAATGTGAAATGTCAGAATAACAGTAGAGAGAATCATTTATTTCATATTTTATTTCTTTCATCACATTCCCAGTGGGTCAGAAGTTTACATACACTCAATTAGTATTTGGTAGCATTGTCTTTAAATTGTTTAACTTGGGTCAAACGTTTCGGGTAGCCTTCCACAAGCTTCCCGCAATAAGTGGGTGAATTTTGGCCCATTCCTCCTGACCGAGCTGGTGTAACTGAGTCAGGTTTGTAGGCCTCCTTGCTCTCACACACTTTTTCAGTTCTGCCCACAAATTGTCTATAGGATTGAGGTCAGGGCTTTGTGATGGCCACTCCAATACCTTGACTTTGTTGTCCTTAAGCCATTTTGCCACAACTTTGGAAATATACTTTGGGTCATTGTCCATTTGGAAGACACATTTACGACCAAACTTTAACTTCCTGACTGTTGTCTTGAGATGATGCTTCAATATATCCACATAAATTTCCTCCCTCATGATGCCATCTATTTTGTGAAAGGCACCAGTCCCTCCTGCAGCAAAGTACCCCCACAACATGATGCCGGCGCCCCCGTGCTTCACGGTTGGGATGGTTTTCTTCGGCTTGCAAGCCTCCCCCTTTTTCCTCCAAACATAACAATGGTGATTATGGCCAAACAGTTCTATTTTTATTTCATCAGACCAGAGGACATTTCTCCAAAAAGTACGATATTTGTCCCCATGTGCAGTTGCAAACCGTAGTCTGGCTTTTTTTATGGCGGTTTTGGAGCAGTTGCTTCTTCCTTGCTGAGTGGCCTTTCAGTGTATGTCGATATATGACTCGTTTTACTGTGGATAGATACTTTTGTACCTGTTTACTCCAGCATCTTCACAAGGTCCTTTGCTGTTGTTCTGGGATTGATTTGCACTTTTCGCACCAAAGTATGTTCATCTCTAGGAGACAGAACGCGTCTTCTTCCTGAGCGGTATGACGACTGCGTGGTCCCATGGTGTTTATACTTGCATACTATTGTTTGTACAGATGAACGTGGTACCTTCAGGCATTTGGAAATTGCTCCCAAGGATGAACCAGACTTGTGGAGGTCTACAATTTTTTTTCTGAGGTCTTGGCTGATTTATTTTTATTTTCCCATGATGTCAAGCAAAGAGACACTGAGTTTGAAGGTAGGCCTTGAAATACAGGTACACCTCCAATTGACTCAAATGATGTCAATTAGCCTATCAGAAGCTTCTAAAGCCATGACATCATTTTCTGGAATTGTCCAAGCTGTTTAAAGGCACAGTCAACTTAGTGTATGTAAACTTCTGACCCACTGGAATTGTGATTAAGTGAAATAATCTGTAAACAATTGTTGGAAAAATTACTTATGTCATGCACAAAGTAGATGTCCTAACCGACTTGCCAAAACTATAGTTTGTTAACAAGAAATTGGTGGAGTGGTTGAAAAACAAGTTTTAATGACTCCAACCTAAGTGTATGTAAACTTCTGACTTCAACTGTACCTGAAATATTTGCTTAATGTACAGAGACCAAAGATATTTTTATGCAGAAATCTAGGGTTTTCTATTGTACATAAATAAAAAATTGCTTAAAAAAACCAGTTAACTTATCAAATATACAAGTGTACAAGGAACACCTTCCTAATATTGAGTTGCACCCTTTTTTGCCCTCAACAGCCTCAATTCGTTGTATGGACTACTAGGTGTTGAAAGCTTCCTATGTTGACTCCGATGCTTCCCACAGTTGTCAAGTTGGCTGGAATTTCCATTGGGTGGTGGACCATTCTTGGGTGTGAAAAAACAGCAGTGTTGCAGTTCTTGACACACTCAAACTGGTACGCCTGGCACCTACTACCATACCCCGTTCAAAGGCACTTAAATATTTTGTCTTGCCCATTCACCTTCTGAATGGCACACAGACACAATCTGTGTGTCGAGGTTTAAAAATCCTTCTTTAACCTGTCTCCCCTTCATCTACACCGGTTGCAGTGGATTTAACAGGTCACATCAATAACAGTGATGAAAACTAGTCACCAAACGCGTCACGTTTTGAATCCAAAATAGGTGACCTAGGTGATTCGTGTAGATCCGATGAGAAAAGGTTGGGAGGGGGGTTTGGATGACTACTGGCTGTAGACGAACAAGTGATGCGCGTTTGGAGCAACACTGTCAGTATCCAACGCTCAGCCAATCGTTCACATAACAGAATGCAGCGCAGCACACGACTGAAGAGACAAACAATTTACTAGTTACAGCATCAGCGCGCGCTCTGGAAAGGCAGCTTGCCAGTTAAAACAGCGCGTCCCCTGAACGAGAACGAAGAGGTAACGTTAGGTGAGAAGCCTGACCACGGAGACCGGGGTGAGAAGGTGATGAAGCGTACTTCATGAGCTGGAACCAAACAACTAGTGTCATTTTGAAAGTTTTTGAGGTGAGGGAGAAAGTGTGGTGGAACAAGTATTAGCATTGTTACGTATCTTGCTAGCTGGATTGACTTCTCAGTTAGCCAGATAAATGTTGAGCAACATTAGCCAATTTATGTGATCAAAATATTGAGTTTATGGTGTGAAAATTGGCTTGCTAATAAAGTCAGACAGCTAACGTTAAACAAAAACATCAGATGAGCTAACATTAGTAACCTAACCAATTCGCAATAGTATTAACTGGTATACGACTCCTTGCCGTTCCTCAAGTTATAACGCGTTCGTTGCTTAATGGACCCTGGCAATCTGTGTGACGAACTAACCATCTGCTAATGAACTGTTTTCCTTCTACAGTATGTGGTGCATTTTCATTATAAGAGAATTAGGTGAAAATGAGGCGTTGCTTGTTAAACAAGTGGATTCAGGGATCAAGTGTAGCTGGAGCTGGACCTGGCTTTAGCTGGATGCCACTTTAGAGGTGAAAGGAACACCACACACTTTCCCTGTTTCTCACTTTTGCTGGCACATTGTAGAACAGATGTCCAAAGGCAGAACGTGTACAATGTAATAATGTGCAGTGTAGCAGCCTAAATATATTGTTTTTGTTGTGTTGAACTTGACAGTAACACTTGTATGTGTGTGAGTGAGGGGGATTAACGTTATATTTGTTTTACTCAGTGAATGTTATTTTTTCACACATGTAGCCTTGTGCACTTGATCGATGTCTACTATAGTGGCCACTATAATAGAGCAACAATAGAATGCCTGTTTGTTTCATTCTATTTCTACTTTAAGATGTTTTTTTCCAAGTGCAATATTTATGTGTGTGGTCACAAGCGTTCTATTATAAAGGCTGTCATGGCTAACTGCAGTAATACTGTATTGTTTTTTTTCTCAAGACTTGAGTGTCATTTGCAGTAAAGTCTAGGCAACAAATAACATTGGATTGCTTTCTTTACATTTTTTAGCTGAGAGTTAGGTTCACATTAACCACTTTTTATTTTACACACAGAGACTGATCATGTAGATCATATTCTTTGTTGTTTAATTAGTTAACCTGCATTTCCCCTTAGCAGGGATTTTTTTTTGCATGTTTCAGTGCAAAAACAAAATGTCACCTTTTTGGGCCCTCAGCAGTTTGCATCCCTGCAATAAGGGATCACAGCTTTCACCTGGATTCACCTGGTCAGTCTGTCATGGAAAGAGGATGTGTTTGTACACTCAGTGTATTTTACTTGGCGTTTTAGGTGTAGTTTCTTTTTTTCTCAGTAAAAGGGCTGTTTTGTCACTTGAATCAACAAAACTATTAAAACAAATCAGAATAAATTATGACAAACTTGAATGTTTTTTCTTTCAGTACATCTGTTCATGTCATTATTAGTTCTTCATACACAATACTGTATAATATTGCTGCTCTCTGGGGCCGGGATTCAATCCGATCACACTTTGTCGACAATGTTCCCGCCTTTGTGGAGACCACATTCACAGTAAATGCTGCATATGTTGGCTCAATTGGGAATTACCTTTAAATGGCACATACTGACAAAGCGCAATCAGGTTGAATCCGGGCCTAAATCTGTGCTCCTTACTGAAATATTGTGACACATATAATGTCAACCTCTTAAAATAAGGGTTCCGGAACAACAATCCAATAAAGCTGTTTGACATTGGAACGTTTGATGTTCTTTTTCATGTGTCTTTTTATGACAGTTTTGTGGTGGTTTTTTTCTTCTTCCCCTCACAAATAGTAACAAAATAAGAGACCTGATACATAACCTATTTTACAAGACAAATAGGTAACATGTTGTGGAACCAGTTCACAATAATTAGGTTTTTATCTGTGGTCATTCATCAGAAGTTCAATAACATCATTCTTTAGTCTTCTGCATAGTTCATTAATATCATACTTAGATATTTCTCCATATAGTTAAGGCCATGGTCTTACTCTGTGCATCCTCAAACTTGACCATTCCCAAGGGAAGAGGGTTAACCTTGGTTGAGTTCATTAGGGCGCAACGGAAATCAAAAAATAGACTTGTCCAATAAGAAAGGCTAAGGGAGTACTTTCACATTTCACCTTGTTTTCTTCCATTTGTGCCAATCTAACACGACCCAGCTCATGATTCAAAGAGGGTGTCACTGTCATGCCTCTCACAATTAGACAGCGCTTCTTTCCCAGACATTGATTGGTTCTATGAGAAAAAGCTATTGATCTTCTTAATGGCTTAATCAAATCTACACCAACTCCTGTTAATTATTTTAGTCCGCTCGGTTAGTGTGATAAAAGATTTTAACATTACCTTTGAAGCAAGAGAGTCGGTGAATGATTTAATTGGTGTAGATCTGAGTGTCATACCAGGATGTCTGGGAGAGCAGTCGCTCTTACTGTGAGTTCTCTGATGTACAGTATATAAAGATAGATCATGCCCTTCTCTTAATAATGCTCAGACATCAGATTTGAATTAAACAAATAAACTATGTGTCTTAGTAAACAGATGAAGGCAGCAAGTACTTCACATGGTGGGGGAAAACAAGCCTTGACAATCAATGTAGTTGTATGCAATAGCTACAAACGGATCAAAGTATCCTTAGAAAGTCCTTGTGTACAGCTATCAGTTCAAATGATCATTAAAAGCTCCTTGGTTCTCATTTGTCTTAAAAAAGGCATTTCACCCTCCTAGCTTGTGTGTTGTGGTCTCTAGCCTATATAACAACATTCACCATTTGCAGTCAGAGCAGCTTGTGGTTAATCAGACTGAAACCCTTAGAAAAATGCAAACCTCTCAGCTCTGCGCTAACTGGTTAAAAGTAGTGCACCACAGTATGTAGGACATAGGGAGCCATTTAGGACACATTGAGGGGGGGGGGGGGGGGGATGAGAACCACACCACTGAGGCTACACACTGAGAAGGCAATGGAAAACTAATTAAAAAAATAAATGATAATTAATCATAAGTAATCATTCTTGTAAAGTAAATGATCTCCAATAGGAGCAAGGACCAATTGAAATAGCTGGTACACCAATGAAGGTTGTCAAAATGTAGTGCTCTCTATACTGTAGAGAATAATAAACATTTGTATGTCCCAAATTACATCCTATTCCCTATATAGTGCAGAGCCATAGGAATCTGGTCAAAAGTAGTGCAATCTGTAGGGAATAAGGTTCCATTTTGAATGCAATTTGCATTTTTCTGTGAATCTTGTTCTGGAGGCAGCTCTGCAGAGTGGTCACTAGCTGGCACAGCCAAAAAGTCATAAAATCTGATTTTAAATCTAACCTTAACCACACTGCTAACCCTTATGCCTAACTCTAACCTAAAATTAAGGCCAAAATCTAAATTTTGTTTTCATGAATCTTTACAATAATAGCCAATGTTTTTCTTTGCAGCTGGCCTATCTAAGGGGAAATAGCTCAGTTCTGCCTCCAGGACAAGACTCATGAAAATTTAGAACAGATCCATGTGATCATTCATTACAGGATGTATGTACTTCAGATTTGGAAACTAATCTGCTTTTTGAGTTATTGATAAAATTGACATGTTACAGTGTGATAGTGAAGTTGGGATAATTATTTGTGGTCTGCCTATTTGCTCTGTTCCCCGAATCCTGTACACACAACTTTCCAAGGGGCAGAAAGAATATCTCTTCAGTGGCAAAAGTTCATAAGTGCATTCATAAGACACTTAATAAAGGTTATATTACAAATCAATCCGGAGACCAGCTCCTTCAAATGATACAATCTATCATATAAAAATGTGTCTTTTTTCCTCTTTGTTCATAGGGTAGAGTGCCTTCAATCTATCATACAAAGATGTGCCTCTTTTTGGTGATCGAGTTTAAGTCCTCCTTATAATATCTCACTTATCTGCCCAGGGATGAGGGTCCCCTCTGTATCTGTTTCAGGGGCCAGAGGGTCCACATCACAGCCGGTGGAGTCAGGGAAGGTGTCAGAGGGAGGACACTCCTGGCTGTTGTTGACAGCGTCTAACACCCCCTGCTCCATCTCCTCTTCTAGACTTCCAAAGCGCTCCACCACACAGTGGGCTGTGAGCCTGGCCTCTGGGTCATGGTCCCAACACTCAGTGATGGTGGCACACAGCAGATTCATCCCCTGCAGTATGGAAGAGCAATACCAGGAAGGTTTGATTATTGACAACCAGCGTTGGGTTCAAGGAAGTAAAAAGAAAATGTATACAATTGAAGTCAGAAGTTTACATACACCTTAGCCAAATACATTAACTCAGTTTTTCACAATTCCTGACATTTAATCCTAGTAAAAATTCCCTGTCTTGGGTCAGTTAGGATCACCACTTTATTTTAAGAATGTGTAATGTCAGAATAATAGTAGAGAGAATGATTTATTTCATCTTTTATTTCTTTCATCACATTCCCAGTGGGTCAGAAGTTTACATACACTCAATTAGTATTTGGTAGCATTGCCTTTAAATTGTTTAACCGGGTCAAACATTTCGGGTAGCCTTCCACAAGCTTCCCACAATAAGTTGGGTGAATTTTGGCCCATTCCTCCTGACCGAGCTGGATAACTGAGTCAGGTTTGTAGGCCTTCATGCTCACACACTTTTTCAGTTCTTCCCACAAATCTTCTATAGGATTGAGGTCAGGGCTTTGTGATGGCCAATCCAATACCTTGACTTTGTTGTCCTTAAGCCATTTTGCCACAACTTTGAAAGTATGCTTGGGGTCATTGTCCATTTGGAAGACACATTTGCAACCAAGCTTTAACTTCCTGACTGATGTCTTGAGATGTTGCTTCAATATATCCACATAAATTTCCTCCCTCATGATGCCATCTATTTTGTGAAGTGCACCAGTCCCTCCTGCAGTAAAGCACCCCCACAACATGATGCTGCCACCCCCGTGCTTCACGGTTGGGATAGTGTTCTTTGGCTTGCAAATCTCCCCCTTTTTCCTCCAAACATAACGATGGTAATTATGGCCAAACAGTTCTATTTTTGTTTCATCAGACCAGAGGACATTTCTCCAAAAAGTATGATCTTCGTCCCCATGTGCAGTTGCAAACCGTAGTCTGGCTTTTTTATGGCGGTTTTGGAGCAGTGGCTTCTTGCTGAGCGGCCTTTCAGGTTATGTCGATATAGGACTCGTTTTACTGTGGATATAGATACTTTTGTACCTGTTTACTCCAGCATCTTCACAAGGTCCTTTGCTGTTGTTCTGGGATTGATTTGCACTTTTCGCACCAAAGTACGTTCATCTCTAGGAGACAGAACGCGTCTCCTTCCTGAGCGGTATGACAGCTGTGTGGTGCCATGGTGTTTATACTTGCATACTATTGTTTGTACAGATGAACGTGGTACCTTCAGGCGTTTGGAAATTGCTCCCAAGGATGAACCAGACTTGTGGAGGTCTACAGTTTTTTTTCTGAGGTCTTGGCTGATTTATTTTTATTTTCCCATGATGTCAAGCAAAGAGGCACTGAGTTTGAAGGTAGGCCTTGAAATACATCCACAGGTATACCTCCAATTGACTCAAATAATGTCAATCAGCCTATCAGAAGCTTCTAAAGCCATTAAATAATTTTATGGAATTTTCCAAGCTGTTTAAAGGCACAGTCAACTTAGTGTATGTAAACTTTTGACCCACTGGACTTGTGATACAGTGAGTTATAAGTGAAATAATCTGTCTGTAAACAATTGTTGGAAAAATTACTTATGTCATGCACAAAGTAGATGTCCTAACCGACTTGCCAAAACTATAGTTTGTTAACAAGAAATTTGTGGAGTGGTTGAAAAACAAGTTTTAATGACTCCAACCTAAGTGTATGTAAACGTCCGACTTCAACTGTAGTTACTTCTATCGGTTTACTTCCTTTTTTGGCTGAATTGGAATGGAATTGACCCCAAACCTGTTCACAACCAGAGCTTTTATTTATGATCGATGTGATTGATAACTGTTATCATAGGTTATCATTCAAGATGGGATTCAATCTGAAACCGTGCTATAACGCACTTCACATTTAAAGGTCATTTCCAATTGAGCAGACATCTGCAGGGTTGTCCTTGAATGCGATCTCAGCGAACACGGTAACATTTCCTTTAAAACCTGCATTGTCGACTAGAGCAATCGGATTGAATTCTGGCCTGAATTCACTGAGAAGTGCTGACTACCCAGTTCCCTCACCACGCTCTCACACGCGCCCACGCCCACAAACACACAGTTTACCGGATGTGTTGTCCAGCTGGTGGGTATCTCAGGTCTGCCTCTGTCCCTCAGGACCAGGTCCCTCATGCTGTCCACACACGGCTGGTCACACACCTTAGAGCCAAACGGCGGCTCATAACTCTTAACCTCTATGAAAATACAGGAAACACACTGTAAATCCTTTGTTATTTATCATCTATTCTACATTTACAGACGATGCTACTTTCATCAAAGTCTGAGTTACGAACGTTTACCCCTGACTTGGCCCATAATAGAATAGCTTATTGTACCTCCTATGACTTCACAGCGGGACACCATTTCCCAGAGGACCAGGGCCATGGAGTAGACATCCATCTGTTTAAAGGCCTCCAGATCCTCCAGATTCACTCTGGACTCCAACACCTCAGGGGCCATGTAGCGAGCTGTACCCACCTGGACAACAAGGACAGTGACAGTAGCTTAAACAAATTAACACTACATGAAGGGCCTTCTGATTCATTCTGGTTTTAGCACAGCTTTATAACACAATTTCATTCATATAGCATAGTTTTTATTCAAGGGGGCATTCAACCACGACTCTACAATTGAATATGTTGTTCTTTTCCATAATAATTCTCTCAGATACAGTAGTTATGTCAGAAGGAAGCATGCATACTGCTCAGTCACTTTAGCTAGAGTGGAACACTGATACAGGTTCCCTTAGCAACTACTTTGGTCATTTCACCTGTTCCACCTTACCTGGCCACTGTTGGCAAAGTCATCCACGGTGAGGGAGAGGTCCAGTCTCAGAGCCAGACCAAAGTCACAGAGGGCACACTCTCTCCAGCTCTTCACCACGATGTTGCTGCTCTTCAGATCACGGTGGGCCACCGGCACCTTGGGGATCCCACAAGGGGTGGTGTCACTGTGGAGGTGGGCCAATCCTCGAGCCACCGACCCAGCCATAGCACACAGCTCAGCCCAGCTCAACACATGGCCCGCCAGGAAGTCCTAACGAATGAATGACCCATTTAGTGACCCATCCCTCACCGGATTATTTGACAACATTTTTATGAAATTGTATGTACAATAAAATGTACTAGTCTTCTACTGCACCATATAACAACAATATACACTTAATCAACCTAGCAATAAACAAAACAAAGCTAAATCAAACTAACCTGTAGGTTTCCCAGGCCGTGGTAGGCCATGACCAGCCAGTACTGCCTCTGAGGGGAGCCGGAGGGCCCTCGCTCCTCTGCTGTCAGGAATTGAACCACATTTTCATGCTCCAGGTTGGCGTCAGAGAAGATGGCCCTCTCGTTGCTCCAGGACACATACTCCACAGACGGGAAGATCTTCAAATAAACATTTATTCAAAGTATTATATCACATGAAAATGACACAAAAAACTACAGAAAAAATGAGGGGGGTGAGAAAAAAGGGAAGAGGGAAAACCATCACCTTCACTGCCACCGTCTCATACTGAGAACCAGCTGCCTGGTGGTGGAGCCTGGCCCGCCACACCTCAGCAAATCTCCCTTTCCCCACCAAGGCTTCTAGCTGGATGGGTAGCTGCTCCGTGCTGTGGTTGAAGTTATGGGCCCGGACGGGAGACATGTCAGATGTAGCGTCGCTATTGATGGCTGACAGCTTGCCATGGCAGTCCTCACCGCCGGTGATGGCCTCCCCACTGAGTCCCTCTGGGATGTCCAAGGCCTGGTAAATTAATGAATTCATGAATTATATTTTTAGTTACGTATCAAGTGGCCTTTAGTTACCCATCCCATAAGGGATTACTTTACACCTTTTCATAAACAGTAATGTACAGTAGCTATATGACAATAAATGAAAAGCTTCCAGTTGGTTATGGCAGTGTCCCAAATGGCACCCTATTCCCTATATAGTGCATTACTTTTTACCAGGGACCTATGGGCTCTGGTCAAAATTAGTGCACTATGTTGTAGGGAATAGGGTGCCATTTGGGTCTCAAAGTATATTTTTCCATACCTGGTAGATCCACCTACCTGGTAGTGTGTGCGTTTGGGAGCCCATTCTTTGGGCTGCTTGCCGGGCTGTCTGGTACGGTACAGGTAGAAAGCCATGGTAGCGATGATAGCCACTAAAAAGGGAGGGACCAGGCTGATCACCACCACTGGAATCACATCTTTACTCTTGAGCTTGGAAAAATCTGAGGACACAGTTAAAAACACAGTGAAGACAACATGGAATCGGATCATAGGTTAGTATACATTACTACTACTACTACATTTTGTATTTACATTATAAATGCCTATTTTTCCTCACGTTGCATTTTTTATTAATATAAAATTGTAAATTAATCTTTTTCAAATTAAAATGTTCTGGTTGTACCATGTACTGCCTGGTTTCAGAGTAAAACAAGTGATGTTACCATTGGAGCCCTTGTCGAATATAAGCTTATCGTTGCACTCCTGTTCTCCCAGGCAGCCACAAACGAACAGGACCCCATCCTCAGAGGGCTGAGGAGCCATCACACACTCGTTGGAGGAGTAGTTTGACAACATGATATTCTCCAGTGGCTGCTGGGGCTGGTGGCATAACGTCTTCACACTCATACTCTCATTGTCCTTCCGCCTGGGACACAGATGAAGACACTAACATGTTAAAGCTGTACACGCAGTCATACACTCACATGCACGCACACACTTTCACACACAAAGTTAATTAATTACATTTCCACAGATCAATTATAAAGTTACTTATTAAACTAGTAAACTGAATTTAGTTAGACATTTTACAATAGGAAAATGTCTCTGGGAAAGCCTATAGTTGACTTTTTACTTTGTGGTTTTGTTTGGATTGGTTATATATGTATTTGCTAGAGTGGATTAGAAGTTTTTATTTTACAAACGGTCAATCCAATCTGCCTTTGTATCCTGCCAACAACAACACCAGTCATAATAACACCAGTCTCTTTCAATTTGGATGGGTCCCAAATTACATACCCATAGTGCTCTGGTCAAAAGTAGTGCACTATTTAGGGAATAGGGTGCCATTTGGGACACTATCTCTGTCATTCAGAGGTCAGTAGATAGACTTCCTACGAGGGGAGGAACTAAGATCAAGAATGTGTACCAAACGGCACACTATTCCCTATAAAGTGCACTACTTTTGACCGGGATCAAAGACCCTCTCTTTATTACTGTAGAGCAGGGATCGGCAACTATTATGGGGGTGGGGGCCACAAAAAATCTGAACTCATCATGATGGGCCACAGTCACGGTTCTGCATTCCGACATCCATACCCAAACATGCAGTCAGGGCCGGACCTAGCCTTTTTGGGGCCCTAAGTTAAATTTTAACAGGGTGCCCTCCCTGCTGTAGAGGTTTGACCACTAGGGCCCAGCATACCAGATGGTGAGCAACATTCAAATAAAGCCAAAATGAACTTTGTCTGCCTCATCGCAAACATAGCAAATACCCCACTCACCACACTCACCACTCATCATCATTTCTTATCAGTATCGTTCATTAAAGAAACTCATCCTATGGTTCCATTAATGGTTAGGAGCAACATTTGTTTTGTCTAGGATACACAGACAAACATGTGGATCAGCTATATATCCTGTTTACTGAAAGTTCAAGAAATATTGTCATGGTGAGGATAATTATTAAAGTAGAGGAGCATAACAGTCCAGTGAGGGAGTATATTGGGAAATATACCCTGTCAAAATATATTTTGTAGAATGGCAAGCTAATAGCTAAACCAGATCAATATTACTAGTTGTATGTACTGTACCATACCAGTCAAAAGTTTGGACACACCTACTCATTCAAGGGTTTTTCTTAATTTTTACTATTTTCTACATTGTAGAATAATAGTGAAGACATCAACACTTTGAAATAATACACATTGAATCATGTAGTAACCAAAAAAGTGTTAAACAAATCAAAATATATTTTATATTTGAGATTCTTCAAAGTAGCCACCCTTTGCCTTGATGACAGCTTTGCACATTCTTGGCATTCTCTCAACCAGATTCATGGGGTAGTCACTTGGAATGCATTTCAATTAACAGATGTGCCTTGTTAAAAGTTAATTTGTGGAATTTCTTTCCTTTCTTTTCTTTCCTCTCCTTTGCCAATCAGTTGTGTTGTGACAAGGTATTGGTGGTATACAGAAGATAGCCATATTTGGTAAAAGACCAAGTCCATATTTTGTCAAGAACAGCTCAAATAAGCAAAGAGAAACGACAGTCCATCATTACTTTAAGACATGAACGTCAGTCAATTAGGAACATTTCAAGAACTTTGAACGTTTCTTCAAGTGCAGTCGCAAAAACCATCAAGCGCTATGATGAAACTGGCTCTCACAAGGACCGCCACAGGAAAGGAAGACCCAGAGTTATCTCTGCTGCAGAGGATAAGTTCATTAGAGTTAACTGCACCTCAGATTGCAGCCCAAATAAATACTTCACAGAGTTCAAGTAACAGACATCTCAACATCAACTGTTCAGAGGAATCAGGCCTTCATGGTTGAATTGCTGCAAAGAAACCACTACTAAAGGACACCAATAACAACAAGAGACTTGTTTGGGCCAAGAAACACGAGCAATGGACATTAGACTGGTGGAAATCTGTTCTTTTGTCTGATGAGTGCAAATTTGAGATTTTTGGTTCAAACCGCCGTGTCTTTGTGAGATGCAGAATAGGTGAACGGATTATTTCCGCCTGTGTGGTTCCCACCGTGAAGCATGGAGGAGGAGGTGGGATGGTGTGGGGGTGCTATGCTGGTGACACTGTCTGTGATGCATTTAGAATTCAAGGCACACTTAACCAGCATGGCTACCACAGCATTCTGCAGTGATACACCATCCCATCTGGTTTGCGCTTAGTGGGACTATCATTTGTTTTTCAACAGGACAATGACCCAAAACACACCTCCAGACTGTGTAAGGGCTATTTGACCAAGAAGGAGGGTGATGGAGTGCTGCATCAGATGACCTAGCCTCCACAATCACCTGACCTTAACCCAATTGAGATGGTTTGGGATGAGTTGGACCGCAGACTGAAGGAAAAGCAGCCAACAAGTGCTCAGCATATGTGGGAAAAGCATTCCTCATGAAGCTGGTTGAGAGAATGCCAAGAGTGTGCAAAGCTGTCGTCAAGGCAAAGAGTGGCTACTTTGAAGAATCTCAAAATATATTGGGATTTGTTAAACACTTTTTTGGTTACTACATGATTCCAAATGTGTTATTTCAGAGTTTTGATGTCTTCACTACTATTCTACAATGTAGAAAATAGTAAAAATAAAGAAAAACCTTTGAATGAGTAGGTGTGTCCAAACATCTGACTGGTACTGTATTTTGTAAATATTTTTATGTTTTTAATGTGAGAGTGAGAGCTCTGGTGCAAAAGACTCATTTATTATACTGAATATGGCAAATAAACTTGAACTTGGGAGATAGTCCTTTGGTGAAAAACTTCACACTTACCATATTGCAATGCAGATCTCTTCCCTCAGAGCACAGAAGGAAGAGAGGGAGCAGTTGGTATAACACACACTGTCCTCACAGATAGGGCTGGAGTAGTCACACCACTTACACAGGTTGGTGTTGATGTGTGTGAAGGAGAGGATAGGAAGACCTGTGGAATACACACACACACAAACACTAATCAGAACAAATCACTTCTGGCTTTGAATAAAATGACTGGCACAAAACAGAACCATAGACTAGGCTTGATTCAATGCGTATCGCCAAAGTTCAGGATTATAGCGCGATTGAAATGTAAAGGTAATTTCCGATTGAGCTGACATAATGCAGCATTTACCGTGAATGCAGTCTCTGCTGACACGGAAACATTGCCTTTAAATGTCTATCACGCTGGAGCAAAGATCTTCAGAATTACGGATTGAATCGAGCCCTAGTCCTATACTTTACATGTGTACTGTATATGGCTCTTAGGACACCAATCTGCCAAATGTTCTGCTGTTTAGAGCGCACCCTCTTTATTGTGACAAGCTACATTAGATAGATTGCAGACTCAGTTCTGGTTCATCTAGTGAAGGGGAGGTGTGCATCCAAAATGCTTGAAACCAAGGACAGGGATAGGATATCCATTATGTGTGAAGGTCTGCAGACATTGGCTGAGAGAAATTGATGATAAAAAGATTGTGGGGGCTGTTTTGTTAGACTTCAGTGCAGCCTTCGACATTATCAATCATAGTCTGATGCTGGCAGAACTTATGTGTTATGGCTTTCAGAGTGGGTGGCAAGGAATAAATTAGTCCTAAATATTTCTTAAACTAAAAGCATTGTATTTGGGACAAACCATTCACTAAACCCTAAACCTCAACTAAATCTTGTAATAAATAATGTGGAAATTGAGCAAGTTGAGGTGACTAAACTGCTTGGAGTTACCCTGGATTGTAAACTGTCATGGTCAAAACATATTGATACAGTAGCTAAGATGGGGAGAAGTATGTATATGATAAGGCGCTGCTCTACCTTCTTGACAGCACTGTCAACAAGGCTCTACTACCACTGTTTAGTTGTGTGGTCAGGTGCCACAAAAAGGACTTAGGAAAATATCAATTGGTTCAGAACAGGGTAGCACGGCTGGTCTTTGGATGTACACAGAGAGCTAATATTAATAATATGCATGTCAATCTCTCCTTGCTCAAAGTGGAGGAGAGATTGACTTCATCACGGCTTGTATTTATGAAAGGTATTGACATGTTGAATGCAGCGAGCTGTCTGTTTGAACTACTGGCGCACAGCTCGGACACCCATGCATACCCCACAAGACATGCCACAAGAGGTCTCTTCACAGTCCCGAACAGACTACGGAAGGCGCACAGTACTAAATATAGCCATGACTACATGGAACTCTATTCCACATCAAGTAACTCATGCAAGCAGTAAAATTAGATTAAAAAATATATATTATAAAAAAACACCTTATGGAACAGCGGGGACTGTCAAGCAACACAAACATAGGCGCATACACACACACACACACACACACACACACACACACACACACACACACACACACACACACACACACACACACACACACACACACACACACACACACACACACACACACACACACGATAACATACGCACTATACACACACACGTACATATGGATTTTGTACTGTATATATGTGGTAGTGGTGGAGTAGGGGCCTGAAGGCACACAGTCTGAATGTATTGTAATGTTTTTAAAATTGTATACACTGCCTTAATTTTGCTGGACCCCAGGAAGAGTAGCTGCTGCCTTGGCACCAGCTAATGGGGATCCATAATAAATACAAATTGAAATACATTGGGTTTGTTTTACTCAGTGCCTGTACTTTGAGGCAGCTTCCAAACCATATGCAATGCATTGTTCAATCCCCACCAGCAGTAGGCCTACCAAGAACAGCTGGAAGCTGAAGCTTCAGTAGTTACTGGTTACTACACGGAACAAAAATATTAAACGCAACATGTAACTATTTCAAAGATTTTACTGAGTTACAGTTCATATAAGGAAATCAGTCAATTTTAATAAATTCATTAGGCCCTAACCTACGGATTTCACATGACTGGGAATACAGATATGCATCTGTTGGCCACAGATACCTTAAAAACCTCTTAAGAATCCAACCCTTTTTAAAATTTTCGCCTAAAATGACATACCCAAATATAACTGCCTGTAGCTCAGGACCTGAAGCAAGGATATGCATATTCTTGATACCATTTGAAAGGCAACACTTAGAAGTGTAACACATTAGATCGGGTAAAAGATAATACAAAGATAATACACTGTACCATCATCTTTGAAAAAGACCATCATGTATTATTCCAGCCCAGGCGCAATTTATATTTTGGCCACTAGATGGCCTTTTTGTGCAAAGTTTTAGACTGATCCAATGAACCATTGCATATCAGTTCAAAATGTTGTATCAAGACTGAAAAATGTGCCTAATTGGTTTATTAATACCTTTTCAAATTCATAATTGTGCACTTTCCTCAATAGCATGGTATTCAATAGCATGGTATTCTTTCACTGTAATAGCTACTGTAAATTGGAAAGTGCAGTTAGATTAATAAGAATTTAAGCTTTCTGCCCATATCAGATATGTCTATGTCCTGGGAAATGTTTTTGTTACTTACAACCTCATGCTAATCACATTAGCCTACGTTAGCTCAACCGTCCCACCGGGGGGGGGGGGGGGGGGGGGGGACAGATCCCGTAGAGGTGTCCTGTGCGAATTTGCTGGATATTGGCGGGAACTGGAACACGCTCGTACACGTCGATCCAGAGCATCCCAAACTTGCTCAATGGGTGACATGTCTGTGTATGCAGCCCATAGAACTGGGAAAGGTTTACGGCGGATGAATGGCACGACAATGGGCCTCAGGATTTCGTCACAGTATCTCTGTGCATTCAAATTTCCATCGATAAAATTATTTTTTGGGGGGGTCCATAGCTTATTCCTGCCCATACTACAACCCCACCAGCAAACCGCTCGCCCACACTATGCCATACACGCTGTCTGCCATCTGCCCGGTACAGTTGAAACTTCTCCAGCGTTCCAGTGGCCATCGAAGTTGAGCATTTGCCCACTGAAGTCGGTTACAACAACAAACTGCAGTCAGGTCAAAATCCTGGCGAGGACGACGAGCATGCAGATGAGCTTCCCTGAGATGGTTTCTGACAGTTTGTGTGAACCCACAGTTTCATCAACTTTCCGGGTGGCTGGTTTCAGACGATCGCGCGGGTGAAGAAGCCAGATGTGGACGTCCTGGGCTGGCATGGTTACACATGGTCTGCGGTTGTGAGGCCGGTTGGATGTACTGCCAAATTCTCTAAAACGATGTTGGAAGCGGCTTATGGTAGAGAAATGAACATTCAGTTCTCTGGCAACTGCTCTGGTGGACATTCCTGCAGTCAGCATACCATTTGCATGCTCCCTCAAAACTTTTATTGTCCTCAGTGTAACCGATGTGAAATGGCTAGTTAGTTAGCGGTGGTGCGCGCTAATAGCGTTTCAATCAGTGATGTCACTCGCTCTGAGACCTGAAGTGGTTGTTCCCCTTGCTCTGCAAGGGCCGTGGCTTTTGTGGCACGATGGGTAACGATGCTTCGTGGGTGACTGTTGTTGATGTGTGCAAGGGTCCCTGGTTCGAGCCCAGGTTGGGGCGAAGAGAGGGACGGAACCTACACTGTTACATCAGCACAATGTGCACCTGTTTAATCAGTTTCTTGCTATGCCACACCTGTCAGGTGGATGGATTATCTTGGCAAAGGAGAAATGCTCACTAAGAGGGATGTAAACAAATTTGTGCACAACATTTTAGAGAAACAAGCTTTTTGTGCTATTTCAGCTCATGAAACATGAGACCAACACTTTACATGATGTGTTTATATCTTTTCACAGTATAGTAGATATTTAACATAGTCATTGCAATATTTTCTATGTTGTATTGTATGGACAATACTCAAGTTGTATTTGTAATACATTTTGAAAACGTTTTCAAATTAGTGTTTGATTGAAAAATTGAACACAGCGAATATGTATTTGACCCAGGTTTGAATGGGGTGGGGTGGGTGGGGGTTGGGGGGGGGGGGCTGTGGTGCATTGGTTTGACACAGGCTCTAGAAAGCATTGTGAGCGTTCCTTCCCACGCATCTTGTATCTGCCGTCCCCTCCTTGTGCTGTGTTGCCACATCACAACAATATTAATGGCTGATTAAAGCCAGATGATGAGGGATTTTTTCACTCCCAGGGGGATGGTGATCTAACAAAACTACGCAAACATTAAAAGAAGCTGTACACATATTTCACGAAGGCTTCCAGATGTTGGCCAATGCCAACCAACAAAATATATACACATACACACACACCCACACAAAAGAAAAAAGACAAAGGAGAAAGGGTGAAGAAAAAAGAAAAGAAAAACTAAAAAGGCTGGCTAAGCAAAAACTTTCAACGTAAACTTTCAACTAATTAAAATCAGCAGTGACTGCTCCAGAAATAAATTGAAGCCAGAAGTTTCGGCGTGAGCCAAGTTTGAAGCTCAGCCCCTTTGTGTCTTTTTTTGTGTGTGTCTTATGGGAAATCCAACTGCTCTGCTGTGAGCTTACAGCCGGGAGGCCCAGGGATGTTGGCTGCATTTATTTGCTTTTCAGTTTCAGCCTCAGGTCTCAACTAACTCTCCCTGGTTCCCTATCAGTTTACCCATAGAAATAGAATGACTAGAATTGGCATCCAAATGCAAGTCAATCGGTCTGTAATGGGTGGATCTGTGACTGTATTTCTATGAGTTTACATATACAAATAAACACAGACACAGCGGGAGAGCTGAACGTTTGATGGTTCTAAAAATATCAAATACATACTGTAACTTATCAGTTCTGTAAAAATGTGACCTCTATAGAGTCAAATGTTTTCTGAATATTGCCTTGATCTCTCTTATAGAAGACCAGACAACACCAAAACATACAACAGTTTGCCTGTTATGGGTAAATAAGAAAAACCAAACTTCCAAATAATGAATTATTCCCATCTACACTCTCATCTATTTTGTCCCCTTTTCCAGAGAAAACATATTGATGTCGTCCTATAGTCCATGTTTGTGCAATGTTCACTTGACCATGCGAAAAATCTTGCTTCAAAACAGTTAGCCTTTGGTTTTATAAGTGACAGAATCTCAGCTGACCCCCACCAAGCGTAGTAACCAAACCAGGCCACTAGTTGGCCCATTCTACGCCAACCAATCTCCCCATTATTGATGCAGCATGCTGAAATTCCTCTCCACAGGACTCAAAAGGAAAGTATTTCCTGATTAAATAGACAAGAACACAATTAAATTACCCAGATGTAATGAACGTACGTCCTTTTGAGGGACCCCGCCTAGTCTCAAACAATAAATAACATTTACGCAGCCAGGTACTGAAGTTCTAACAATTATGTGATTTAGTCCAGTCTTAAAACTGGACCTTAATAAGCACAATCCATTTGTCAATATCCATAACATCAAAATAAAAACACATGAGAGAGATATGAAAATTGCATTAGATACATTTCTCTGACCTACAAGTTCAAGTGAAGCATCTTATTGTACACTCTTAGAAAAAAATATTATATCTATAATCTAAAAGGGTTCTTCGGCTGTCTCCATAGGAGGACCATTTGAAGAACACTTTATGGTTCCAAGTCAAACCCTTTTGATTCCAGATAAAACTCTTTTGTGTTCCATGTAGAGCGCTTTCTACAGACGGTTCTACATGGAACCCAAAAGGGTTCTGCCTGGAACCAGAAAGGGTTATCCTATGGGGACAGCTGAAGAACCCTTTTGGAACCATTTTCTCTAAGCCAAAGGATGAGAATAAGAAGCTAAACCTATAAGAGGGTTTTCCCAAGCCGGAGGTCATATAAGGGTCATAGTATTCACTGTGGTCATTTTTAAAAGGATCCTTATCTCATACCCAGCAATGAAAAGTTTTGTCCCAAATGTCACCTTATTCCCTATATAGTGCAGTGTGCACTACTTTTGGCATAGGGCTCTGGTCAAAAGTTGTTCAGTACGTAGGGAATAGGGTGACATTTGGGACGCAGACAAGGGGCTAAAAGAACAAACAGGGGTCTGTATGTGTCCCCAGTGGCCATCACAAGCTGGGCACAGAGAGAAGTAGGAGGGGGAAGGAGGAGGGGGGCGGAGAATAAAGGGGATTTCTACATCTTATTTTTGCCTGCTTAGGTCATCACAATCTTGTCATTATGGGCTGATGTGGGATGATGGAAGGTCAGGCTAGAGAACACAACACAAAGCTCATCATGCCACAGCACTCATTGTGCTCTGTGCTACTTCGCTCCCTCAATATCACTGAATATCACCAGCAAGTAGTAAGTACACAACTTGTTATGTCCCCAAGAGCGCACACACTGAACATAGGTCATGTGAAAAGTTAAATACATACACAATTTAAAAGAAGACTTGCTCAACTCTTACTAAGTTCTATAGCGGGAATGTCAATGAGTTATAAATTGGTGCTATAGCCCGGGATTCATTTTCTTCATAACATGTGAGAAGTTCACCAATACCTCTATAGTACTTACATGACCTCTGTACTCCTCCTCAACCTACAGTTTATCTACGTATTGTGTCACTTTGCTTCCTCAAAATAACTTGTAAGTATCAAGTGTGCAACTTTTTAAGTCCTCTAGAGGACACACTGGGGCAGCAGGTAGCCTAGTGGTTAGAGCGTTGGACTAGTAAACCGAAAGGTTGCAAGATTGAATCCCCAACAAGTTAAAAATCTGTCGTTCTGCCCCTGAACAAGGCAGTTAACCCACTGTTCCTAGGCCATCATTGAAAATAAGAATTTGTTCTTTACTGACTTGCCTAGTAAAATAAAATGGGTGAAGTGAGAAGTTTCCCTACTTCTCGGTATACAGTTTCTACATGAGCTCCGAACTCCTCCTCAATCTATGCTTCAATCTTGTATTCCCTGAGGAGAAGTGCCCCTGTTTGCATGCAGCAGGGATAATTGAGCCTCAGAATCGATTTCCTGTTTGGAAATTTCCATTACAGATGGCAGCAGTAAAAAAATGTATGTGGTCAAATTGCATCAAAGTTCTATTACATCTTTCATCATCACAACTACTGACACTCTTGTTCTAATTAACTCGTTATTTTCTTTTGATTCAAAGTTATGATCAAGCCCTGTTTGAGCAAAATGTTTCATATGTTTTTATGTCATTAAATACAATAACCCTAATGTTTGTAAGTTGTTGTTTTAGCTTATTGACTTCATATTCAAATAATTTCAGAAATTATTGTGGGAAATTGTTTGAGACAAATGTTAAAGTTAGTTAAGTTTACTTCAGATTCCCTTAATAGTGGCACCACTGAACATGAGAGTAAACAATCTGTGCTTTCAAGTGAAATTATATTCTAAACATTCAAAATCTGCTGATAATAAATAACAGGCATAGCTAAAGAACTGTTAAGTGTCAGAAATATGTTTTTCACCAGATTGGATGACTTGAATCGTTCAGTCATTTCCATTTTATTATGTGTTACATGAGGTAAAACTACTGGTTTAATAAAGCTACAGTGAATACATTTTTTAAATTAAAACAAATCCACAGAAGAAAAGAAAGAAATTATAGTTATTTACTTATTTATTTTTGCATTAGGCTATTCCATCACATATATGATATTGAGAAAATTACACCGAAGTCACTTTTCCACTGAAGAAAGGGCAAGAAAACGAAAAGTCGCATTTCATAAATATAAGTTTTGAGCATCTGTTTTACACGACCAGAACCTCCCTTGAATAAACATTTGATCCCCCTCCCCCTTCACAACTTCACCAGATTGAAGAAACAATGGACACTGAACACTTTAAAGTGAATACGGAGTGAGTAAGCGAATAAAAAAATACTTACAGAAAGACAGAAGAACAATATTCACTGCCGAGAATCTCCAGCACCCCATAATATTGACATTAAAAAAAGAACCGGATTTAAACGTCGTGGTCGCACTGTATTTGTCTATGTATTTGGGAACGTGAGTAGTAAGATAGACGTTCATTTAGCTTATTGAAGTCGTATTCAGTGAAACAACTGGTTGGGCTCGGGGCTTTTGGCTGGAGTTCCGTGTAGGCGGATCCAGATGTTTTTCATCCAGCTGTGTTAAGGGACCCGCCCAGGAACTGGACTTCATTAATCGGATCCTAAACCCAGTAGAATTTGGGGTGACAGGGTGACACGAGACGTGTAGAAGGATCATAGTAGGTTATATTAAATAATACTAATAACACTAATAAGTATTAATATTATTATTATAGCTCAGAATAGGCCTAAGCATTTGTGAAAATGGAGGGTCTAATTGTCTCCAATTGTAGGCTATAGCCTAGTAGGCCTATTTATATCTGCCAAGTGTGAGTTGTGCTGTGTGTGGTTTATTGGGTATTTATTGTCTTATCGAATGCAACAACCGAAATGTCTTCCAGGAAAAAGTTTTTATTCCATTCACTTTGAGCTAGCAATAATTGCCTATTTTACACTTTCACTGTGCGTTATAATGCAACATATTGCTATTTTGGTAACACCTACACTAAAGGGGTTTGAGTTTATACATCGTTTATAATTATGTAATAAACAGTTATTACACAATGTTTGTGTGATTATATTTTGGTTGTTGTCGAATATTGACATTACTGCTATTATTGGCAGTATCCTTACCTAACCATTTTACCTAACGGTATATTTGACTATGTACACAGGGCAGGGCAGACAGCAGCTGATCTTTCTCATGACACTCAGGTGAGTTGAGGTTGGGAAAAGAAAAGGGTTAAAGTGCGCATGCGAGTTTCTGCCTGTCTGCTACATTGCTAACAAGACAAAACTCAGGAAGAGATGATGGCAGACTCCGGACCCGAGGAAATAGCGGTGATCGGGAACACCGACCTCACATCGGCAGAACTAGAGAACAACATTAAAAACACGGTATAGCTTCAAACCTATTCTTATTGTAAAAAAAGTGAGGAATTTGGATTTTGATACTTATTGAGCCTGTTGAATGAGTTGGGGTTTCTAGCTACTGGCAGTAGAACTACAGGCCTTATCAATCCACGGAGTTTCGCGAGAGAGCCCCACTGTCGCTGAGTCAACAGCAGCTAGCAGGCTGTGCAGGAAAAGACAGTTAAAAGTTAAATCATTGTAATGTCGATTGTTCAGATTGTTCTTATTAACATGGTTGGCTTGATCATTTTACCAGGAGCTAGCTTGCTAGCACACAACTTTGTTCTGACACAAAGTTAAAGGACTTTGCGAACGTAACAGTACTTACTTTAATCTGGGACCAGCTTTAGCTACCAATATTGATGCCCCATATTGCATGTAAACAACAAATTATACTTCATTATGGTATTGTTACCATGTTATGACTTGTGAAATATCCTCTTCTAGATGGTTGAGATTGAGAAATGGACTAGTCTTCTAAGAAAGATGGAGATCAGCGTTGGAGAGGCAGAGAAAAGGACTGGGAAGAATACAGTCAACATGCAGGAGATATACACTGTTTACCTAATTGAAACACGGTAAATATGTCTCATCAGCTCTGAATCATCTGTGTGAATGATGATTGTTATAGCCTACATCTTCCAGCGCAACTATTTTGTGACACCACCATGAACAGCTTCTTCCACAATCACACCTACACCTCCTTGCACCTGCGCATAATTACACACATTCCGTTATTACAGGTGGTCTGACCCTAACGATAATGATTCTAATGTCTGACTGTTTTAGAAAAGTGACTTGGGTACACTCACTTCATTGTGAACATGTGATCTAAAGGTTTTGTTTGTCACAAACTGCACATCACACCAGCTTTCTTACTTACTTTTAGCTAGCTATACTATTAACTGGTTTCATGTCCGGTTACTCGCTTTCAGCCACAGAGAGTAGTATTTTTTTTGTTGGCCAAGTCTTTAAAAGGAACCATATGTTTTTATTCTGCTTGGAGCAGGGCATGCTATTCCTCATGCACACACATGCCCGCGCGCACACACACTGGGCCTTTGTTCACCAGTTGGCCATTGAGAGGGGAGTGTGGTGTAACCGGGCCCTCAGTGCAGTTAGACTGGAGAATGCCCCCCAGCCACTGATGGAGTCCTCCTCTCCTTTGCCTTCTCTCCTTCCTCTTCCTGCTTCTCTGCTCATCTCTTTATTTCTTGTTATCCTCTCCTCCTCTCTCTGCTTTGTGGTCCCAGTGTGGATTATTAGTGGAGACAGACCATTATGGGCTCTCATTTCCTCCCTAGAATCTTTGCTGCTGGATCATATTTATAAAGTCTCTCTCTATCTTTCTCTGTCCTTCTCTCTGTCAGTAGTCTCTCGCTCTCCTCTTGCTTTATATATACAGTACCAGTCAAAAGTTTGGACACACCAACCCATTGAAACGTTTTTCTGGTAGTAGTCACCTGGAATTCATTTCAATTAACAGGTGTGCCTTGTTAAAAGATCATTTGTGGAATTTCTTTCCTTCTTAATGCGTTTGAGCCAAGCAGTTGTGTTGTGACGAGGTTGGGGTGGTATACAGAAGATAGCCCATATTTGGTAAAAGACAAAGTCCATATTATGGCAAGAACAGTTCAAATAAGCAAAGAGAAATGACAGGCCATCATTACTTTAAGGCATGAAGGTCAGTCAATCTGAACATTTCAAGAACTTTGAAGGTTTCTTCAAGTGGAGTTGCAAAAACCATCAAGCGCTATGATGAAACTGGCTCTCATGAGGACCGCCACAGGAAAGGAAGACCGAGAGTTACCTTTGCTGCAGAGGATAATTCGATTCGTTAGAGTTATCAGTCTCAGAAATTCAAGACCAAATAAATGCTTCACAGAGTTCAAGTAACAGACACATCTCAACATCAACTGTTTAGAGGAGACTGCATGAATCAGGCCTTCATGGTCAAATTGCTGCAAAGGAACCACTACTAAAGGACACCAATAAGAAGAAGAGACTTGCTTGGGCCAAGAAACACGAGCAATGGACATTAGACCGGTAGAAATCTGTTCTTTGGTCTGATGGTTCCAACCGCCGTATCTTTGTGAGATGCAGAGAAGGTGAACGGATGATCTCCGCATGTGTAGTTCACACCGTGAAGCATGGAGGAGGTGTGATGGTGTTGGGGTGCTTTGCTGGTGACACTGTCTGCGACTTACTTGGAATTCAAGGCACACTTAACCAGCATGGCTACCACAGCATTCTGCAGCAACTTGCCATCCCACCTATTTTGCGCTTAGTGGGACTATCATTTGTTTTTCAACAGGACAATGACCCAACACACCTCCAGGCCATGTAAGGGCAATTTGACCAAGATGGAAAGTGATGCATCAGATGGAGAGTGCTGCATCAGATGACCTGGCCTCCACAATCACCCAACCTCAATCCAATTGAGATGGTTTGGGATGAGTTGGACCGCAGAGTGAAGGAAAAGCAGCCAACAAGTGCTCAGCAAATGTGGGAACTCCTTCAAGACTGTTGGAAAGCATTCCAGGTGAAGCTGGTTGAGAGAATGCCAAGCGTGTGCAAAGCTATCATCAAGGCAAAGGGTGGCTACTTTGAAGAATATCAAATATTAAATATATTTGGATTTGTTTAAATTTTCTTTGGTTACTACATGATTCCATATGTGTTAGTTCATAATGTTGATGTCTTCACTATTATTCTACAATGTAGAAAATAGTTTAAAAAAAATTAAGAAAAACCCTTGAATGAGTAGGTGTGTCCAAACTTTTGACTGGTACTGTAAGTTTTAGCATTGGAGTTCATAGAATTGTGGATAATACTGTACTTGGTCCCTTTAAAAGATGTATCAAATCTTTACTTGGTACTCTTATTTAAGTGCAGTTATATGACTTTAGTCCTTTCCTCTCTTCTGACAGGCCAGTTGATGCTGTGACAGAAGGTATAATCCCAGCCCCAGACTCCTTATGGAGGAGATACAGCGAGTTTGAGCTACTCAGAAACTACATGTTGGTCACCTATCCCTTTGTCGTTGTTGCCCCGTTACCCGAGAAGAGGGTACGTGAGAACAAGGAGGATGCCTTGGAATAAATTAGTGCAATATAGTTTAGGAAGTGATATTTGTAGCATGATGTACTTACTACAGTACCCATAATGCACTGTACAGCATCCAGTTTTAACTTAGTAAAGACAATGGTGTTCCGTCTCCTTATCAACATAATAGTAATTCTTTGTCTGTTTCACACAGGCAGAGATTGTGTGGCACAAGCTGTCAGCGGACAACATGGACCCAGACTTTGTGGAGAGAAGGAGAGTTGGACTGGAGAACTTCCTGCTCCGATTAGCCTCCCACCCAGTTCTCTGCAATGACAAGATCTTCTACATCTTCCTCACTGAGGTTAGTTAGCCTCTTTGTAGCCAAGCTGCTATACACCATAACGGGGTGAATCGAGCGTGATTCCAATCTGTTTGTGCTGTCTTGCCAACTCCCTTGTTATGTGTGACAAGGACCATAGTGATCCCCAATCGTTAGCAAAACCGACATTCCTCCCTCTCAAGACTACAACAGTACCAGTAGCTAGTCAGATGTGCTGTTCATAGGTTTTGAGAGGATATACCCTTGACAGAAAAGAGATATCACAGACAAGGACCATTTCCTTACTCAGTTTCTTTGTAGCACTGAGAAGTGTTGTGGAAATAATGTCTTATGAAGTAGGCCTAAAGCTTAACTCTTTACTGACAAGGGTTGTGTGAGTGTTGCTGTAGTTGAAAGGATCACCTTTGACCTTTTGAGTTGATAGTGTGACAGTGTACCCCCAGTGCCTCCATGCATCAGGCTCTCCTATCTCTGATGGTCTTTGTCAAAGTCACACGGCATCCTCTCTCTGTCCCACAGGAAAAAGGATGGAAGGAAATGGTGTACGAGACAGGATTTCAAGCAAAGGTACTCACTCCATCAGCACTTAATGATCTCATCATGGTTGCATTGTCATGTCAACTCTCTTAGATAAGATGCACCTTACTCAATCCTCATGTGACTTTGCAAACCACAGCAGTGCAATAAAGTCTACGTTTGTAAAGTTTGTAATCTGTGTAAACAAATGCATATAGTGCATGTGTATATTTAGGACTCCTGATTTCTTTTAAACAACTCTTAATTGTAATATTTATTCTGATATGTTTTAGGTCTCAAAGGTAAAGTGTTGTCTAAAATGATGCAGGTCCTCAATAACAACCTCTGATCTAACAAACGTGTGGGGGAAAATGTGTTTGTAATTTATTGGTCTGTTTTTTTACAGGCTGATTCCAGGTTGAAAGCTATGAATGCAGCATTCAGGGTGAAGAATCCCGACAAGTAGGCCATAGAAAAGATCTGTCCTAAATAGCACCCTAACTCTACTGTATAGTGCACTGGACTCTGGTCGTTAGTAGTACACTTTATAGGGAATATGGTGCCATTTGGGGGAGATTCACTGTTTTCGTGTCACTGTTTTCTTTTGTGTGAAGCCAACCATACATTTCCATCTTCATGTGTTGTAACTTAATTTAATGAGTCTGTCTCTACTATTCATCCCTTTGCTCTGTATTTGATGTACTTCCATACTTGGTTCTGGGACTGTGTGGGAAGTAGAGTTGGATCAGGTCAATGTAAGTTCGAACATTGACTCTTGTCTTGTTTATCTGTCTTGCTGGAAAGAAAGTGTTGATTTAAGTAGTGATTGGGTGAATTCTTGCTCTTCTCTGGCCCTGGCGTCTGCAGACGGTTTACAGAGCTGAAACACTACAGCGACGAGCTACAGACTGTGGTCTCCCAGCTGCTGAGAGTACGGGCAGTGAGTACAAGGAGCTGTCAGCATATTCACACATCTTACTGACTAGACTGACTACCAGACCTGGGTCAAATACTATTTGAAATCTTTCAAATACTTTGAGTGTTTGGTCTAGCCTGCCAGTTTTGGAACTATTATATGGTTCCATTGAGCCAGGCAAGTTAAACCAAGCGAAGATAAAGTATTTGAAATGATTTCAAATAGTATTTGAACCCAGGTTTGTTAACTACACTCCCATACTGTCAGCTATAACATACATTTTACTGACTAGACATACAGTGAGTGTTAACACATCTGAGCTGGCTTGGAAGTTGACATACATTAGAAGGATAAAACACACAGCTGGTCTGTCTGATAAAAGTGGATTTGCTGCAGCTGTAACACACAGCTTCATGACTAGACTAGGACTAGACATACAGCTGGCTGTAACACACAGGCTGGCCACACTCAGCATATTCACACTTACGAGACTAGACTGACAAAACTAGCACACTGACAGCTGTAACAAACAACTTCGGTTGCATCCCAATATGACACCCTATTCCCTACACAGTACAGAAATTCACAGAAAATAGAACATATAAATAGAAGCAGCGGAATCAAAGGAACTGTGCAAAATCTTTCTCCAGAGGGTAGCAGATCGACTGTATGGGGTGTACAAAGTGCATGGAAACTATGGACGAGTCTTCAGGTAAGACAAGTGCTGTGTTTGGAAGAAAGGGTGAAGTGTATTGCTGCTGCACTATGAACAATGTAATGACTTAATTAGTGTGAAATATATATTTGTTTTATGTGAAATATCTGCTCTGTGCTTGTTGGACAGTGAGTGGAGTGCCATAGAGAAAGAGATGGGAGATGGACTACAAAGTGCTGGCCATCACATGGATGTGTAAGTGTTTGTTTTTTAATGACATGTAACCACACAATAATCTCCAATATAAATCCAGAACAATTTTATTGGATTACATCAGGATTGTATTGCAAGTATTTTCCTCCTCCTATCCCCTGGACATAAAAAAAAAAATGTAACCTTTATTTAACTAGACAAGTCAGTTAAGAACAAATTCTTATTTACAATGTCAACCTACCGGGGAACAGTGGGTTAACTGCCTTGTTCAGGGGCAGAACGACAGATTTTTACCTTGTCAGCTCGGGGATTTGATCCAGCAACGTTTCGGTTACTGGTCCAACGCTCTAACCAGTAGGCCACCTGCCACCCCGACATCAGTTTCTCTCCCTGTCAGCAGATGCATCTGAAATGGCACCCTACTCTCTATGTAGCCTGGTCAAAGGTAGTTCACTATATAGTGAATAGGGCGCCATTTCTCTCGTTAGCCTCTGAGACCTCATACATGCTCATTGAAGGAGCTGATATAGTGATGTGTTGCACAACCCCCCCTTCACTCCAGCAATGCTCTACATAGTACATGGTTTCCCAAGTTAAGCTATACAACACATTTGCCGTGTTTGATTTGAAAGCAGTTCGGGTTTCAAGCACAAGGTCTGGTGTAGCAGGTAGTCGACCATGGGGAATGGGGAGACTTGTGTTGTGAAGGTTCTGGGTTCCAGCTGAGAACTGGCTGGCACCTAGCCAGCGGCTTTTAATTTCAACTTGGGTGCTGTGTATAGTTCTCTTTGAGTATCACAAGTGGTCTTGGCCCTGTCCTTGGACACAGACACACAGACACACACACACACACACACACACACACACACACACACACACACACACACACACACACACACCACACACACACACACACACACACACCTTGGTGTGGTAACATGATTAGCCCCTACCCTGTCACTGATGGGTTCCAGATTGCAAGGCTCAACTCTAGAGGTCAGGGGTCACAGAGCTGGGACAGCTGAGGCGTACCAAGGAAAGGCAGCATTTCTGTCAACGGTTGATACCCAAATGGCACCCTATTCTCTTTTTAGTGCACTACTTTTGACCAGGGCCTATAGGGCTCTGGTCAAAGGTAGTGCACTTTATAAGGAATATGGTGCCACTTGGGACACATACAACCTAGCTTTTAAGCCCCTGGTAATGGTCATAGTGAAGACAGATCATATTTCTCAGCCAGTCTCACCCATTGTCAGGTGTCTGTCAGAGCTATAACACTGTGATATTTGAGTCTCACTTCTGAGAGGGTGTAATGAAATATAGCAGATGTATTCTTGTAGACTCCTCTTCCTCTTTGCTGCAGGTAGGGCTGGGCTGTATACCGTATTTAAGCAATAAGGCACGAGTCTGTGTAGTATATGGCGAATATGCACGACACAAAGCGTAGTGCCTGGATACAGCCCTTAGCCGTGGTATATTGGCCATATACCACAAAGCCCGGAGGTGCCTTATTGCTATTATTAACTGGTCACCAACGTAATTAGAGCAGTAAAAATAAATATTTTGTCATACCTGTGGTATATGGTCTGATTTATCACGTCTGTCAGCCAATCAGCATTCAGGGTTTTAACCACCCAGTTTATAATTTACTATATTCACCGGTATTGATGCACAGACCAGTTTGGGTTTTTACTTTACCTTCTGTAAAGATATTTCAATGTTTGGTTTGTTAAATGTGATACACAATTTCGGCACGTGTCATGTCCGTTTTTAGAGTTTACTCCGCTTTCTACTTTAGTCGTCTTTCTCCCTCTCCTCCTACTGCATGCACTGAATAAGAACGGCTGCATGCCACTTCCCAAAAATAAATATTGTTAGCCGCTAATGCTAATCGCTAGTTATATGGCTAGCTTGCTGGACGATACCAACCCTACCATTACGGTGAGATATGGGTCGGACAACGTACCTCAATGCAGCGGTGGGATATACCATTCTAATTCAAATGTAACTTTTAACCACACTGATATATTGAGTAGATTGAAGTACTGCTAGATTTCCCAGAAAACTGCCCTTTTCGTCATCATTTAAAAATCCACCTTTCCAGAAACAAGTCTCTCACCGTTGCCGCTTGCTATAGACCATTCTCTGCCCCCAGCTGTGCCCTGGACACCATATGTGAACTGATTGCCCCCCATCTATCTTCAGAGCTCGTGCTGCTAGGTGACCTAAACTTGGACATGCTTAACACCCCGGCCATCCAACAATCTAAGCTTGATGCCCTCAATCTCTCACAAATGATCAATGAACCCACCAGGTACAATCCCAAATCCGTAAACACGGGCACCCTCATAGATATCATCCTAAACAACTTGCCCTTCAAATATACCTCTGCTGTTTTCAACCAAGATCTCAGCGATCACTGCCTCATTGCCTGCATCCGTAACGGGTCTGCGGTCAAACGTCCACCCCTCATCACTATCAAACGCTCCCTAAAACACTTCAGCGAGCAGGCCTTCCTAATCGACCTGGCCCGGGTATCCTGGAAGGATATTGACCTCATCCCATCAGTAGAGGATGCCTGGTCATTCTTTAAAAGTGCGTTCCTCACCATCTTAAATAAGCATGCCCCTTTCAAAAAATGTAGAACCGGTAACAGATATAACCCTTGATTCTCTCCAGACCTGACTGCCCTTGACCAGCACAAAAACATCCTGTGGCGTTCTGCATTAGCATCGAATAGCCCCCGTGATATGCAACTTTTCAGGGAAGTTAGGAACAAATATACACAGGTAGTTAGGAAACCTAAGGCTAGCTTTTTCAAGCAGAAATTTGCATCCTGTAGCACAAATTCAAAAAAGTTCTGAGACAGTGTAAAGTCCATGGAGAATAAGAGCACCTCCTCCCAGCTGCCCACGGCACTGAGGCTAGGAAACACTGTCACCACTGATAAATCCACTATAATTGAGAATTTCAATAAGCATTTTTCTACGGCTGGCCATGCTTTCCACCAGGCTACCACTACCCCGGTCAACAGCCCTGTGCTCCCCACAGCAACTCGCCCAAGCCTCCCCCATTTCTCCTTCACCCAAATCCAGATAGCTGATGTTCTTAAAGAACTGCAAAACCTGTACCCCTACAAATCAGCCGGGCTAGACAATCTGGGCTCTCTATTTTTTTTAAATTATCTGCCGAAATTATTGCAACCGCTATTACTAGCCTGTTCAACCTCTCTTGCGTATCGTCTGAGATTCCCAAAGATTGCAAACCTGCCGTGGTCATCCCCCTCTTCAAAGGGGGAGACACTCTAGACCCAAATTGCTACAGACCTATATCTATCCTACCCTGCCTTTCTAAGGTCTTCGAAAGCTAAGTTAACAAACAGATTTCCAACCATTTCGAATCCCATCGTACCTTCTCCTCTATGCAATCTGGTTTCAGAGCTGGTCATGGGTGCACCTCAGCCACGCTCAAGGTCCTAAACGATATCATAACCGCCATCGATAAGAGACATTACTGTGCAGCCGTATTCATCGACCTGGCCAAGGCTTTCGACTCAATCACCACATTCTTATTGGCAGACTCAACAGCCTTGTTTCTCAAAAGATTGCCTCGCCTGGTTCACCAACTACTTCTCTGATAGAGTTCAGTGTGTCAAATCGGAGGGCCTGTTGTCTGGACCTCTGGCAGTCTCTATGGGGGTGCCACAGGGTTCAAATCTCGGGCCGACTCTCTTCTCTGTATACATCAATGATGTCGCTCTCGCTGATGGTGATTCTCTGATCCACCTCTACGCAGACGACACCATTCTGTATACTTCTGGCCCTTCTTTGGACACCGTGTTAACTAACCTCCAGATGAGCTTCAATGCAATACAACTCTCCTTCCATGGCATCCAACTGCTCTTAAATGCAAGTAAAACTAAATGCATGCTCTTCAACCTATCGCTGCCCGCACCTGCCCGCCCGTCCAGCATCACTACTCTGGATGGTTCTGACTTAGAATATGTGGACAACTACAAATACCTAGGTGTCTGGCTAGACTGTAAACTCTCCTTCCAGACTCGCATTAAGCATCTCCAATCCAAAATTAAATCTAGAATCGGCTTCCTATTTCACAACAAAGCATCTTTCACTCATACTGCCAAACATACCCTCGTAAAACTGACCATCCTACCGATCCTCGACTTCGGCGATGTCATGTATAAAATAGCCTCCAACACTCTACTCAACAAATTGGATGCAGTCTATCACAGTGCCATCCGTTTTGTCACCAAAGCCCCATATATTACCCACCACTGCGATCTGTACGCTCTCGTTGGCTGGCCATCGCTTCATACTCATCGCCAAACCAACTGGCTCCTGGTCATCTACAAGTCTCTGCTAGGTAAAGCCCCACCTTATCTCAGCTCACTGGTCACCATAGCAGCACCCACCCGTAGCACGCGCTCCAGCAATTATATCTCACTGGTCACCCCCAAAGCCAATTCCTCCTTTGGCCAACTTTCCTTCCAGTTCTCTGCTGCCAATGACTGGAACGAGCTGCAAAAATCACTGAAGCTGGAGACTCATATCTCCCTCACTAGCTTTAAGCACCAGCTGTCAGAGCAGCTCACAGATCACTGCACCTGTACATAGCCCATCTGTAAACAGCCCATCCAACTACCTCATCCCCATACTTATTTACAGTGAGGGAAAAAAGTATTTGATCCCCTGCTGCCTTTGTACGTTTGCCCACTGACAAAGAAATGATCAATCTATAATTTTAATGGTAGGTTTATTTGAACAGTGAGAGACAGAACAACAACAACAAAATCTAGAAAAACGCATGTCAAAAAATGTTATAAATTGATTTGCATTTTAATGAGGGAAAAAAGTATTTGATCCCCTGCTGATTTTGTACGTTTGCCCACTGACAAAGAAATGATCGGTCTATAATTTGAATGGTAGGTTTATTTGAACAGTGAGAGACAGAACAACAACAAAAAAATCTAGAAAAACGCATGTCAAAAATGTTATAAATTGATTTGCATTTTAATGAGGGAAATAAGTATTTGACCCCTCTGCAAAACATGACTTGTTGGCAATCACAGAGGTCAGACGTTTCTTGTAGTTGGCCACCAGGTTTGCACACATCTCAGGAGGGATTTTGTCCCACTCCTCTTTGCAGATCTTCTCCAAGTCATTAAGGTTTCGAGGCTGACGTTTGGCAACTCGAACCTTCAGCTCCCTCCACAGATTTTCTATGGGATTAAGGTCTGGAGACTGGCTAGGCCACTACAGGACCTTAATGTGCTTCTTCTTGAGCCACTCCTTTGTTGCCTTGGCCGTGTGTTTTGGGTCATTGTCGTGCTGGAATACCCATCCACGACCCATTTTCAATGCCCTGGCTGAGGGAAGGAGATTTGACGGTACCCTCACCCAAGATTTGACGGTACATGGCCCCGTCCATCGTCCCTTTGATGCGGTGAAGTTGTCCTGTCCTCTTAGCAGAAAAACACCCCCAAAGCATAATGTTTCCACCTCCATGTTTGACGGTGGGGATGGTGTTCTTGGGGTCATAGGCAGCATTCCTCCTCGTCCAAACACGGCGAGTTGAGTTGATGCCAAAGAGCTCCATTTTGGTTTCATCTGACAACACTTTCACCCAGTTGTCATTTGAATCATTCAGATGTTCATTGGCAAACTTCAGACAGGCATGTATATGTGCTTTCTTGAGCAGGGGGACCTTGCGGGCGCTGCAGGATTTCAGTCCTTCACGGCGTAGTGTGTTACCAATTGTTTTCTTGTTGACTATGGTCCCAGCTGCCTTGAGATCATTGACAAGATCCTCCCGTGTAGTTCTGGGCTGATTCCTCACCGTTCTCATGATCATTGCAACTCCACGAGGTGAGATCTTGCATGGAGCCCCAGGCCGAGGGAGAGTGACAGTTCTTTTGTGTTTCTTCCATTTGCGAATAATCACACCAACTGTTGTCACCTTCTCACCAAGCTGCTTGGCGATGGTCTTGTAGCCCATTCCAGCCTTGTGTAGGTCTACAATCTTGTCCCTGACATCCTTGGAGAGCTCTTTGGTCTTGGCCATGGTGGAGAATTTGGAATCTGATTGATTGATTGCTTCTGTGGACAGGTGTCTTTTATACAGGTAACAAGATGAGATTAGGAGCACTCACTTTAAGAGTGTGCTCCTAATCTCAGCTCGTTACCTGTGTAAAAGACACCTGGGAGCCAGAAATCTTTCTGATTGAGAGGGGGTCAAATACTTATTTCCCTCATTAAAATGCAAATCAATTTATAACATTTTTGACATGCGTTTTCCTGGATTTTGTTGTTGTTATTCTGTCTCTCACTGTTCAAATAAACCTACCATTAAAATTATATAGACTGATCATTTCTTTGTCAGTGGGCAAACGTACAAAATCAGCAGGGGATCAAATATTTTTTTCCCCCTCACTGTATTTATCTTGCTCCTTTGCACCGTATCTCTACTTGCACATTCATCTTCTGCACATCTACCATTCCAGTGTCTAATTGCTATATTGTAATTACTTCGCCACCATGGCCTATTTATTGCCTTACCTCCCTTATCTTACCTCATTTGCACTTACTGTATATAGATTTTTCTCTTTTCTACTGTATTATTGTTTGTTTATTCCATGTGTAACTCTGTGTTGTTGTGTGTGTCGAACTGCTGTGCTTTATCTTGGCCAGGTCGCAGTTGAAAATGGGAACTTGTTCTCAACTAGCCTACCTGGTTAAATAAAGGTGAAATAAAATAAAAATAAAAATAAATAAAAATCATGCTAGCTAGCAGTAGCCACCGCAGCCATTTTGGAATGACAGTGTCAGCCAATCAGCTCCTTTGTTGTTCAACGTGATGTCCCATTCCATAATGGCTGCCATGGCTCCTGCTATCTAGCATGAGGAAGAAAAGGGCAGTTTTCTGGTAAAACTAGCAGTATTTTAATCTTCTTGTGTGGATAAATGTACTAAGAGTCAGAGCAAACATAGTTATCTAATACAGTCTGGTACCAGTGCTGGTGTAGGCCTAGAAAAGCATGTTTGTGCAACGGTATCTTCTAAATCAGAGAGGAATAGACAGGTTGGTTGTTCAGCGAGGGGCAAAATAAACGGGGTTGGCTTTGATTGTTGACAACATGTAAACTATATTTCGTGTCTAATGTTTATTGAAAACATAGATACCGTTGCACAATGAAAATACATCTCTCAAATACATTATTACAGTTGTTGGTTGGTTAGCTACCTAGTGAATTGTTTTGCCATATTAGCATAGACATGACAGTCAAAACACCTCAAAACAAGACATGGTATCAATAATAAAATGAAACGAGTCACCTACGATTCCCCACATAGCAGTTTTGTGTCATTGTTGCTAGCCATCTGTCCATCCAGAATCACAACACACAGACTTCTGCCTCATTGAATCGTGTGCATAGTTTGTGATGGTAAATTAATCCGTCTAGAGGTGAAGCATGAATATGTTAGCTAGCTACATAAGGTAGAAAAACATGTCATGTAACATCTAATTAGGGTAATCTGGAAATACTGACCAACACTTTGGTTCCCCTGTCAATAATTCCTCCCTGGCTTATTCATTCGTTGTCATGTCAAACAACAATGTATTCAAGGTGCTGCCCACTATATTTAATCATTCTATTCAATAATCATTCTATTCAATAATCATTCTATTTCCATGATTCCAACAGTTAACCAAGTAGCTAGGCGTAGATGTTTTGCCCATGTCATGCAGCCCTGCATGGCACAGTGTGGAAATGAAAACAAAAGTGCAGGAAATTGATGAAAATGCTGGAAATTATTTTTGCGCAAATATTGATATAATAACCATCATATCAAAGTAAATTTGGAGTCGCGATAGGTTGTTGTCCGCCCACTATGAATTGGAAAAGCATGCAGTTTATTAGGCTACAGATGGAATAAATGATGAACTTCACAGAGTGGTGAAAGTGCACTGTGATGAGCTTGATGCTCCTTTCCAATAACTATCGGCGGTCTTATTCTGGTGACATGATGACCGATGCTTGGCTGCCGTTTGACAAACAAAAATTATCTCACTCATCTATAACAATCTCATCATGTAGGTAGCCTACTCGCACTGTATCTAGGAGCTGTTGGCTAGAGTGCACGTGCCAAGACCAGAGTGGGCATATTTGCTATACAGTGCCTTCGGAAAGTTTTCAGACCCCTTGACTTTTTCCACATTGTTACTTTAGAGCCTTATTCTAAAATAGATAAAATACATTCCTCAGCAATCTACACACAATCCCCCATAATGACAAAGTGAAAACTGTGTTTTAGACATTTTAGCAAATGTTTAAAAACAGGAAATACCTTATTTAAGTATTCAGACCCTTTGCTATGAAACTTGAAATTGAGCTCAGGTGCATCTTGATCATACTTGAGAGGTTTCTACAACTTCATTGGAGTCCACCCGTGGTAAATTAAATTGATTGGACATGATTTGGAAAGGCACACACCTGTCTATATAAGGTCCCACAGTTGACAGTACATGTCAGAGCAAAAACCAAGCCATGAGGTCAAAGGAATTGTCCGTAGGGCTCAGAGACAGGATGGGGTCAAGGCACAGATCTGGTGAAGGGTACCAAAACATTTCTGCAGCATTGAAGGTCCGCAAGAACACAGTGGCCTCCACCATTCTTAAATGGAAGACGTTTGTAACCACCAAGACTCTTCCTAGAGCTGGCCGCCCGGCCAAACAGCAATCGGGGGAGAAGGGCCTTGGTCAGGGAGGTGACCAAGAACCTGATGGTCACTCTAACAGAGCACTAGAGTTCCTCTGTGGCGATGGGAGAACCTTCCAGAATGACAACCATCCATGCAGCACTCCACCAATCAGGCCTTTATGGTGGAGTGGCCAGACGGAAGCCACTCCTCAGTAAAAGGCACATGACAGCCCGCTTGGAGTTTGCCAAAAAGAACCTAAAAGACTCATGCCATAAGAAAAAATATGATCTGGTGGGATGAAACCAAGATTTAACTCTTTGGCCTGAATGCCAAGCGTCACATCTGGAGGAAACCTGCCACAATCCCTACGGTGACGCATGGTGGTGGCAGCATCATGGGGGGGGGGGGTTTCAGTGGCAGGGACTGGGAGACTAGTCAGGATCAAGGCAAAGTACAGAGAGATCCTTGATGAAAACCTGCTCCAGAGCGCTCAGGACCTCAGACTGGGGCGAAGGTTCACCTTCCAACAGGACAATGACCTTAAGCACACAGCCAAGACAACGCTGGAGTGGCTTCGGGACAAGTCTCTGAATGTCCTTGAGTGGCCCAGCCAGAGCCCCAATCGAACTTCTCTGGAGAGACCTGAAAATAGCTGTGCAGCAACGGTCCCCATTCAACCTGACAGAGCTTGAGAGGATCTGCAGAGAAGAATGGGAGAAACTCTCCAAATACAGGTGTGCCAAGCTTGTAGCGTCATACTCAAGAAGACTCGAGGCTGTAATCGCTGCCAAAGGTGCTTCAACAAAGTACTGAGTAAAGGGTCTGAATAATTATGTAAAGGTGATATTTCAGTTTTTTGTAAAAATGTGCAAACATTTCTAAAACCTGTTATTAACTTGGCATTATGGGGTATTGTGTGTAGATTGATGAAACATTTTTTTGATCAATTGTAGAATAAGGCTGTAACGTAACAAAATGTGGAAAAAGTCAAGGGGTCTGAATACTTTCCGAATGCACTTTATAACGCATCATTTGTTGTGAGAAAACCATCAGTGGAATTAAATGCAATAGAAACCCATTTAACTTGTATTTTTATTCGGTACATGAGAATTTAACCACAAAAGTTATTTTATGTGCACTACATCATCATGTACAGCCTTTTATCCGCAACATGTCCATTTCATGGAAACGTATGCTGATAATTTTTTTTTACTATTCGCATGAAAATCTGTTGCCAATTGGATAGAAACCTAGCTACTGACTGGAATGGATGTATTTTGGGTGTTCTTGCCGCATGGTATTCATGATTCCTTGTTCATCTGAACAGGATGTGATGGATTAAAGGAAATGTATTCATACTCCCATCTCTTGCCTGCAGGTATGATGCTTCTGTGCTTCAGTCTTACTTTAGTGAGCTGATGTAGTTTCCCTATCCTCCTGTTAAAGGTGCGATCGAGTAAAGCAAATGTATTCATATGGACTCTCCTCTTGTCTACAGGTATGCTGCTTCTGTAGATGATATTCTGGAGGAAGAGGAGCACTATGCTGATCAGCTGAAGGAGTACCTGTTCTATACTGAGGCACTAAGGTACAGTATTACAGTACACCTACTGAACACCAGGACTGCTGCTGTAGGCCATGTAAATATCACTTTATACACCCTAATGTCAACCAAGATACAGAAAGCTCATTATGTTCTGGGTTGTGCTTGTTATGGAGGCAGCTTCACATCCTCACGCCAACTTGCCAAAGACCTGTGTGGACCACTGTTGACTTTTGCCAATGGCATACTGAATTCCAACTCACTGAGCCCCCTCATTGAATCTATTGAACAGCCCTCATGACACTGTGTATGGTGCAGAATGATCATACATCTACATAGTACAGTAGCAACCATGATGAGCAGCTAGGCATCAGTACATCCAGTAGCAACCATTATGATCAGCAAAGGCCTCTGTTTCTGCAGGGCAGTGTGCAGGAAGCATGAGCTGACACAGTTTGAGCTGGAGATGGCTGCACAGGACTTAGCCTCTAAGAAACAGCAGAAGGAGGAGCTGGTCACAGGGGTGAGTCATCACACACAAGGTTGAAGCCATCTCCACAGCTAGGAAGAACCAGGTTGCGTGCTCCCTATATAGTGATCTACTTTCAACGAGGGCCTGTAGGGCCCTGAACTGCACTGTTGATTAAGGGCTTGTAAGTAAGCATTTCACGGTAAAGTCTACACTTGTTGTATTCGGCGCATGTGGCAAATAAAGTTTGATTTGATTTAGGGGCATAGGGTGCCATTTTGGACATAGCCTCAGTTTCTAAAGAGACACATGGAGCTCCTCAGCAAATAATATGAGGCAATAGATAGCAGATAGCAAGCACATAAATAAAATCAATTTAGTCAAAAGTTGCTGTGAAGCTTATCCAAACCTTAAAGAATGACCAGATGGAATGTTGAGCTTCCCTTCCCTGTGTTCAGACTGTGCGGACGTTCTCACTGAAGGGGATGACCAGTAAGCTGTTTGGCCAGGAGACTGCAGAGCAGAGGGAGGCTAAGTTACAAGTGTTAGAACAGCAGATAGAGGAGGGAGAGGAGGCTGTGAAAGAGAAGAACACCGAGAGCGAGTGAGAAACCAACATAATTTTTCTGTCTCTCACCCTCTGTCTCTCTCGCTCTCTCTATGGCTCCTTTGATTGTCCAACATGTTATAATTTAATCACTTTATTTGCTGCTTTAATCAGCTGCTTTGGAGGTTGACCAGCTGACCATTTTTGTTTTTAATTTGAAGGATCTGAGAAGGTTATAAAGCAAGTCTTTCTCTCTCCGCAGTGAGTTTGTGAAGACTGCCTGGGTAGACATTGAGCGCTTTAAAGACCAAAAGGACCGGGACCTGAAGGAGGCCCTGATTAGCTATGCAATCATGCAGATCAGCAGGTGTAAAAAGGTGACACGTCCCCACAGATACTTAAAATGTATTGAGTATTCTGCCTGGAAATTTTAATCTTTTGTGTTATTTTATCAATACCAAATATATCGTAAAATACTGTATTACTGTGCTGCATAATACAACTTCCTCTGTTTTGTTATTTTTCTCTTTCTGTCTCTCTCTCTCTCAATTTTAATTCAAAGGGCTTTATTGGCTTGGGAAACATATGTTTACATTGCCAAAGCAAGTGAAATGGATAATAAACAAAAGTAAAACTCTCTCGCTCTCTCTCTCAGGGAATACAAGTGTGGACCAACGCAAAGGAGTGTTTCAACAAGATGTGATCTTCAGGGCCGAAACAGGCCCTCCAAACAAACAGCAAAACAGAACATGCTTCTTTTCAGGGGACTCCACCTGGGTTTGCATCCCAAATTGCACTCTATTCCCAAAATAGTGTGCTACTTTTGACCAGAGCCTTGTGGGATCTGTTCACTATATAGGGAATAGGGTGTTTTTTGGGACAGATTTCTGGACACAGTCCCTATGATCCTTATGGCAACATACTGAGAGGTGTTTTGATCATGTCTGTTCAAGAATAAATAAATAATAATTATTTTTCTATATCTTTATCATGTCCGATTGCTAGCTGCCTTGATTTGATCGACTTGCAATTGTAGTTATTTCTCAGTGACTGTCTGACAAATGTATGTATTTTTTCAGACAAATGTATTTTCGCTGAAATGCTGATTTAAGGTAATTCGCCATGCACTTACACTAATTTGTTTATAGAGATGCCAAGAAATGTGGACTGAATCCAATTTTCCTATGCTGCCTTTTACACAATGTTCAAAATCACGTTATAAGATTAGGCTTGCAAATTTTCTATGAATTCCCTGGTTTTCCCCAAAATTCCAGGAATCAGTAGGGAACAAGAATTTTGCAACCCTACATAAGATTACAACTATTATTTAGATTTTTTTGTTATTGAACCTTTAACCATGCATGTCAATTAACAACAAATTATTATTTACAATGGAGGCAAGAGGCAATTAGACTAGTTCTATAAGAATGTGCTTGCCGTTTATTTTTCATGCATAATTCACTTATTGTGCTTTTGTCAATTTTATACTTGTGTGGTTGGTATATTGACCTTTATGTCTTTTCTACTCTCTCAGTGCATTGTCCCAGTATACTAAAATAAGGTGTTCAACCTTTTCAGATGTTTTTGTGCAACATTAAGAATGTAACCCTCCTATTTAAATGGCTTACTGTACTTTGCCATTCAAAACATACTCAGGCACTTGGCCTTAAGTAACCACTATGATGAATGGCAGGCTTGTCATTTCTGAAGAGTGGGTGGGTCAGTGTTTTGATAAATATAGCCAAAGGAACAGGAAGGTCACACAGGAAAGACAGGATGTGATAATTTACTTATGGTAGTGTTGTGCGTGTACTGGGGATGCGGCCCAAATGACTCCCTATGCTCTATATAGTGCATTACTTTTGACCAGAGCACTCTGGGCCCTGGTCTAAACTAGTGCACTAAATAGGAAAGGGTGCAATTTGGGACACAACCCTGGCCTCTTGCATCTCTGTTCACTCTAAGGGCTAGGGGAGGAGGTGCAATGTTAATCGTGAATTTGGGATGAGATCAGAGCGCTCTGGCAGGAAATTGCACTGTTTATGCGGTTGTAAGGTTGTAATCATTGTGCCAAAAATACACTAATAAATAGGAAGAATTCTAGTTTAAGGTCTCTTAAAATCATGTGTGTGGTGTGTTTGTTAAATGTTTATATAAATTCAGTTAAACTACTGTAACCCTTATTACTTTTACTACAAGGTAGAAGCACACAGCTGCGCTTATAGCAGGACACTATGCGCATTTGTTGATGCTGTATTTCCTTCTGTGAGGAGTGCTTTTAAAGTGCAGTCCAACAATGAGTTAGTCTGCATTTACACAGGCAGCCCAATTGTGATCTTTTTTTCACTAGTTGGTCATTTGACCAATCAGATCAACTCTGAAAAAGCTCTGATGTGAAAAGTTCTGATGTTATTGGTCAAAAGACCAATCATAATTGGGCTGCTTGTGTTTACGCAGCCTAACTGACCTCAGGTTTTTCCTCCCACCTCTCTCACACACAGCATTAATTAAGCAATGAGGCATGAGAACCCGGGAATTAACTCCCAAAGGGCTGTTCGAGGCGAAGCCAAGGGCCAATAAAAAGCCTTTTGGAGGGTGTTCTCTACGATTTGCTTTTATAAAATGGTTGCCAACATATTAAAAAATATTAATATCATTGTTTTAATTTGTAAATTGTTTTATTTCATCCTTCCACCAGACCATATAGTCCAGGCAAAAGCCAGTCATTAGGACAGAGGTTCTATAGTTGCTAGCCAAACATCCCCTTACAAGATTGCAGTTTTGAAACTGCAGTAAAAGTGCAGTAACTGCAGTTGACTGTGGTATTTTGGATGCTGTAATTGCAGAATAACTGCAGTTATACTGCACTCTAATTGCAGTTACACTGCAAAATTACTACAGTAAAAAAACGTATTTTGGATGCAGTACATACTGAAGTTAAACTGCACTCTAACTGCAGTTATACTGCAACTGACTGCAATCTTTTTTGTAATGGTCCTACCCCAGTGTTTTCCAAGCTCAGTCCTTGGGACCAAGTGGTGCACATTTTGTTATTTGCCCTAACAATACACAGCTGATTCAAAGCTTGATGATTAGTTGATTATTTGAGTCAGCTGTGTAGTGCTAGGGAAAAAAACTAAATGTGCCACCCCTTGGTGTCCCGAGGACTGAGTTTTCTATTTCAATGGTTGCTATCAGTGGTGATTTTAGCATGTAAATCTTGGTGGGGTAAACTGTAAAAAAAAAAATTGATGCATGCCAGCAAAGCCACAACACAACACTAAACAACACATTAATTGCACCATAACGGTGACAACAAACGGTTAGGGCCTACATAAAGCTGTCCCAACAGCAGAGTTTTCTTTTCAGCACCATCCTTACCACCGCTACACCTGGCTAGAGCCTTGTCTGGCAGCAAAACAGTTCATTTAGCCTCATTTACTTACTTTTTAAAAAACATAGCTGATATGGCTGACTTGCTTAAATAAATGTGGTTTCTACTGACAATTGAGATGTACAAACTATGGCATAAGGGAACGATGAGCAGATAAGAGGCAATACGTCATTTTGATTAAGACATTAATGAGCAAGCTTAGACAGGCGTAGTCCATATAACTATTTGTTCAGCTCTTTTGAAATGTACAGTGACAGAATTCAGAACAGTATTCTCCATGTACACCAAGTCAGAACCGTAAGAAAAATAAAGGGGGCATATAGGCAGACAATGAAAGCTCTTACAATATTCGATGATGACATTTCGCTAAAACAGGCTATAGGCTACATGTGCACCACCAAGTCAGAACAGTATGCTACATTATGAGGGGGAAAGGGACCAATTTATTAGGGTGAGGCACATGGCCTACTAACAGCTTACTACACAACATATATTACTTAGCTACAGTATACATATCTCCCTGGCATATTACATAATTTATGCAGCAGCATATAATACATTTTTGGACTCACCGCTGTGCTTTGCTCACTTGAACAGGAAGGTGGTGCAGTGATCCTTCTTGTGGGCAAATTTTGTCAAGAACTTTGTCATCAAAGTCTGGCATTCTCTAGATCTAAGGTGCTTTCAAGACAACTAGGAACTCTGAAAAAAACAAGATTGAATCATGACGTCAGTTATCTTCAGGTCGGAGCTCTAGAAAGAGGCCCAAGTTCCCAACTTGGAATTCTGAGTTGGATGACCGTTCAAAACTTTTTTCCCCAGTCGGAGCTAGTTTTTTCAGAGTTCCCAGTAGTCTTGAACTCACTAAAGTCTGACATTTCCCAGTTCCGAGTTTCAGTTGTTTTGAATGCGGCAGAAGTCATGCTGGATTGACAGCATGGCCAATGTATTCAACCTTTTCAGGCCATGTTGTTGCGTGTGGATGTTTATCCTTTTCAGCTTGGAAAAGAGACCCTTAAACCCAGTCTTGGACCACACATCCTCTCCACCGAATAGCAGGCAGGGGAAGCAAAATAGTGATTGCTTTGCAACGCTTGCAGTTAGCCACTGATTCCTTCCAAACCACTCATTGTTGAATTTGCGATTTTCAACTTGTTATGTAATGTTCAGATGAGCACCGATACGTTTTATATATAATTTCTCTTATATATAATTTCATATGACAAGGATTGAAAAGCTTTTGCCAGTAGATTGTCAATGCGATTCATGATGACTACTTGTCTATCTTGCTAGCTAAGATTTTCAAAGTATGATGTTGACATCAGTCCAATCAAAGCTACGGTAGATATAATGTGATTTCATCTGTGGCCAATGACTTTGAGCCTTCTTGGATGGGCACTTCTATGGCAGAACTTTATAGCTCTCCCTGTAGATTTTGGGGTGAAATAGTGTCCCCATGAGTGACAGAACACTGAGCCAATCACAGCGCAACTAGAGAAGTTTACCAACCCCTACACTCTGTATTTTCCGCTGGCTGCCCCACCACCACAGACAGCACTTAGCTAGGCTGAAACACCTGCAATTTGGAGCTGACCATGTTTGTATGCGGCTTTATTAACTCAATAAAAACATTTTACAAACGGATATGTGACACGTATTAATGCTAAAATAACTTGCAAATACAATTTTTATGTCTGCCCCACCTGCCCTGAATGTGGCCACTGGTTGCTTTGTAGCTATGCATGAGCTAGTACTCCATCGTTTCCACTAGCTTCTAAAGCCACAAAGTCAGAATTGGCTGCACAATTTGCTTTTTGGTCTTCATTTAGGGTTAGGCATAAGGTTAGCAGTGTGCACAGGTCAGAGGCAAACAAGGTTTAGACAAACCCCAACTGTTTAAACCAAATGCTAGCCTAGTAGCATGGGGAAATATTGTTTAGATGCTTTTTTCGAAGGGAGATGTAAGTTTCTGAATTGGCTGTGAGACAGTGGATGCGCATTATGAATTCAAATGGAACTGTTAACAGATGGTGGTGAATAACTAAATCCTTACTATTAACCAATCAGCATCCAGGAACCAAAAAACCCGTTTTATAATAGGCCAGGGGGGTATTCATTCCGCCGATTCTGTTGCAAAACGCTTCTTAAAGGAAGCAAACGGAGCGAATCAGGGAGGGACCTACCTGAATTTGTCCAATAGAAACCCTCGTTTCAGTTGCAACTGTTAGCCGGAATGAATACAGCCCAGCTCTCGTCCTCCTGACCTAGTGAGAGACAGCTCTGTAAACTTTGATTCGATTAAGATTTGGGCAAGATTTTGACAGAATGGGACACGCGCACTGCTGTACCGTGCTCTTTATAGTATTCCTTGCGCTACAGCAAGCTGCTGGATTTTGGCACTTCGATGTCTTTCCATCAAATTTCACAACTCAAAACAAAGTGCCAAACAATAGCACTCCGCCGGTTCTTATAGGTGAGCAGATTTATATTTCTTGATTAGTTTGCTGTGATAGGCCTATTACAACATATTATATCTCATGGAATTCAATGTATGTTTTATATGATTGTAATAGGCTATCCGTTTGCTTTCTTGTATACTGAAAGTCCAAAATGTATTTCACAAGACAGGTCGATTCTCTATCTAGAACTAGAAGCAAGTTCCAGGCAGTTTTCTACGGTTTCCACGAGGATTGTAGGTCCTTGAACGCAGTAATAGATGTTGGTGTGAGTGTTAATTAAATCATATGGTCCTGGCTGGGTCAGGGATATACAGTGGTGAGATAAAGTTTGTGAAACCTTTAGCATTTTTGGTATTTCTGCAAAAATGTGACCAAAAATGTGATCAGACCTTCATATAAGTTCTAGTAATAGATAGTGAACCTGGTTTAAACAACACAATATTTGAAACTTTTTTTCATTTATTTATTGAGTAAATTGATCCCCAACATTCAATTTCTTTGTCGGAAAAAGTATGTGAACCTCTAGATAAGTCATTGCAATAAAGTGTATTAAAGTTGTCCGAAGTTTAGTACACTATATGTCCAAAAGTATGTGGACACACCTTCAAATTAGTGGAGACCGCTATTTCAGTCACAACCAGTTCCCGACATGCAATACCGACACAAAAAGATCCCACTTTGTCTAGCGTATTTTCTTTTGTCGACATTTGGAAAGTTGAACTAAAATCTTTGTTGCCATCAGGCAGTCATATTTTTTATCCGACATGTACTTTACTCGCATAAAAAGGTTTGATGGAAACCTAGTTTGTGTCACCCTAAAAGGAGGACGTTTTTCAGCCGGAGTTATAATGCTCGTTTACACATGCAGTTTTATGACCGGTCTGATTTATAAATCTCAATATTTTTGTACATGCGCAGACATTTCAGAAATGTTTCATGCAGATATTTAGTATGAAATTTACACAATGTTTATATATGAGGCCCCTGGCTTCTAACATTTGACAACTTTTTTTTACCAGTGCCTGGGACTGCAGGAAACCAGCTTGAAGCTAAGATTGACAAGCCAAGCCGTGTGCATTGGATGTGCTACAAAAAAACAGATGACTTTTTCACACTTTGGATTGACCTGAATATGTTCATGCCAATTGGGATTAACTGTTGGATTGATAATATAAGGTGAGGGGAGAATGAATAATGTCATAATAATTCTTTTTAGATGTTATGATTAATTCAATCATTTTAACTCTACACTTAGGGAGCATTTCCTAATGGTTTATTGTTGTATCAATAAATAATGCACAGTAATAGAAGAACAAAGCATACAACCACAACTCTATTTTCACTAGTTTGATTTTGAATCAAATCAAATTTTATTAGTCCCATGCGCCGAATAGAACAGGTCCTTACAGTGAAATGCTTACTTACGAGCCCCTACCCAAAAAAGCAGTTTAAAAAATACAGATAAGAATAAGAAATAAAAGTAACAAGTATTTAAAGAGCAGCAGTAAAATAACAATAGCGAGACTATATACAGGGGGGTACTGGTACAGAGTCAATGTGCAGGGGCACTGGTTAGTTGAGGTAATATTTACATGTAGGTAGAGTTATTAAAGTGACTATGAATAGATGATAACAACAGAGAGTAGCAGCAGTGTAAAAAAGGAGGGCAATGCAAATAGTCTGGGTAGCCGTTTGATTAGGTGTTCAGGAGTCTTATGGCTTGGAGGTAGAAGCTGTTTAGAAGTCTCTTGGACCTAGACTTGGCGCTCCGGTACCGCTTGCCGTGCGGTAGCAGAGAGAACAGTCTATGATTAGGGTGGCTGGAGTCTTCAACCATTTTTAGGGCCTTCCTCTGACACCACCTGGTATAGAGGTCCTGGATGGCAGGAAGCTTGGCCCCAGTAATGGCAATGCGAACGGCCCAGTACCTCTGTAGTGCCTTGCGGTCAGGGGGCGAGCAGTTGCCATACCAGGCAGTGATGCAACTGGTCAGAATGCTCTCGATGGTGCAGCTGTAGAACCTTTTGAGGATCTGAGGACCCATGCCAAATCTTTTCAGTCTCCTGAGAGGGAATAGGTTTTGCCGTGCCCTCTTCGACTGTCTTGGTGTGCTTGGACCATGTTAGTTTGTTGGTGATGTGGACACCAAGGAACTTGAAGCTCTCAACTAGCTCTACTGCAGCCCCGTCGATGAGAATGGGGGCGTGCTTGGTCCTCTTTTTCCTGTAGTCCACAATCTTCTCCTTTGTCTTGATCATGTTGAGGGAGAGGTTGCTGTCCTGGCACCACACAGCCAGGTCTCTAACCTCCTCCCTATAGGCTGTTGTCATCGGAAAATGTAAAACTCTCAACCTGTTCCACTACAACCCCGTCGATGAGAATGGGGGCGTGCTCGGTCGTCCTTTTCCTGTAGTCCACAATCATGTGATCAGGTGATCAGGCCTATCACTGTTGTGTCATCGGCAAAGTTGATGATGGTGTTGGAGTCGTGCCTGGCCGTGCAGTCATGAGTGAACAGGGCGTACAGGAGGGGACTGAGCACGCACCCCTGAGGGGCCCCTGTGTTGAGGATCAGCATGGCGGATGTGTTGTTACCTACCCTTACCACCTGGGGGCGGCCTGTCAGGAAGTCCAGGATCCAGTTGCACAGGGAGGTGTTTAATCCCAGGGTCCTTATCTTATTGATGAGCTTTGAGGGCACTATGAGCTGAGCTGTAGTCAATGAATAGCATTCTCACATAGGTGTTCCTTTTGTCCAGGTGGGAAAGAGCGGTGTTGAGTGCAATAGAGATTACATCATCTGTAGATCTGTTGGGGCGGTATGCAAATTGGAGTGGGTTTCTGGGATAATAGTGTTGATGTGAGCCATGACCAGCCTTTCAAAGCACTTCATAGCTACAGATGTGAGTGCTACGCATCGGTAGTCATTTAGGCAGGTTACCTTAGTGTTCTTGGGCACAGGCACTATGGTGGTCTGCTTTAAACATGTTGGTATTACAGATTCAGACAGGGTGAGGTTGAAGTTGTCAGTGAAGACACTTGCCAGTTGGTCAGCGCATGCTCGCAGTACACGCCATGGTAATCCATCTGGCCCTGTGTCCTTGTGAATGTTGACCTGTTTAAAAGGTCTTACTCACATCGGCTGCGGAGAGCATGATCAGTCTTCCGGAACAGCTGGTGCTCTCATGCATGTTTCAGTGTTATTTGCCTCGAAGCGAGCATAGAAGTAATTTAGCTTGTCCGGTAGGTTTGTGTCACTGGGCAGCTCTCGGCTGTGCTTCCCTTTGTAGTCTGTAATAGTTTGCAAGCCCTGCCACATCCGACGAGCTCGAATCTATCTTAGTCCTGTATTGACGCTATACCTGTTTGATGGTTCGTCGGAGTGCATAACGGGATTTCTTTAAAGCTTCCGGGTTAGAGTCCCGCTCCTTGAAAGCGGCAGCTCTAGCCTTTAGCTCAGTGTGGATGTTGCCTGTAATCTATGGCTTCTGGTTGGGCTATGTACGTACGGTCACTGTGGGGACGATGTCATCAATGCACTTATTGATGTAAGTGCCATCAGTCATTGGCTTCATCAGTGCCATCGGAGGAATCCCTGAACATATTCCAGTCCGTGCTACCAAAACAGTCATGTAGCTTAGCATCTGCTTCATCTGACCACTTTTTTTATTGATCTAGTCACTGGTGCTTCCTGCTTTCATTTTTGCTTGTAAGCAGGAATCAGAAGGATGGAATTATGGTCAGATTTGCCAAATGGAGGGCGAGGGAGAGCTTTGTATATGTCTCTTTGTGTGGAGTAAAGGTGGTCCAAGTGTTTTTTTTTTTCTCCTCTGGTTGCACATTTAACATGCTGATAGAAATTTGGTAAAACGGATTTAAGTTTCCCTGCATTAAAGTCCCCGGCTACTAGGAGCTCCGCCTCTGGGTGAGCGTTTTCTTGTTTGCTTATGGCGGAATACAGCTCATTCAATGCTGTCTTAGTGCCAGCCTCTGACTGTGGTGGTATGTAAACAGCTGCGGAAAATACAGATGAAAACTCTCTAGGTAGATAGTGTGGTCTACAGCTTATCATGACTCTACCTCAGGCGATTAAAAACCTCAAGACTTCCTTAGATATCGTGCACCAGCTGTTATTTACAAAAATACATAGTCCGCCGCCCCTTGTCTTACCAGACACCGCTGTTCTATCCTGCCGGTGCAGCGTATAACCAGCCAGCTGTATGTTGATAGTGCGTTGTTCAGCCATGACTCCGTGAAGCATAAGATATTACAGTTTTGAATGTCCCGTTGGTAGTTTAATCTTCCGCGTAGGTCATCTATTTTATTGTCCAAAGGTTGCACATTTGCTAGCAGAATGGAAGGAAGTGGGGGTTTATTCGATCGCCTACAAATTCTCAGAAAGCAGCCTGCCCTCCAGCCCCTTTTTCTCTGCCTCCTCTTCACGCAAATCACGGAGATCTGGGCCTGTTCCCGAGAGAGCAGTATACCGTTGGCGTCGGCCTCGTCAGACTCGTTAAAGGAAAAAAAGGATTCTGCCAGACCTTGGTGAGTAATCGCAGTCCTGATGTCCAGAAGTTATTTTCGGTCATAAGAGGCGGTAGTGGCAACGTTATGTACAAAATAAGTTACAAACAACGCAAATAAACGAACAGTAAAACACAATCGGTTGGTGGCACGTAAAACGTCTGCCTTCTCCGGCGCCATCTTTCTTCACTGTCCTCAGCATTTTAGTGGTTGGGTTCATTTCCTTATGCAATAACATTATGTACCTACTGCATATTTCTTGCTACAGAATTGTATACAATAGGACAACTCGCAAGTCATCCAATTCTGCAGGGGTGTCTGTGAGAGTGCCTGGTTTTGGACAGACATATACTGTTGAGTTCTTGGACAACCACAAGCTGTCAGGTGAGAACAACCATAATGAGGCCATCTTTTCCTATGTTTTCTTTTTGATTATGATTTAATTTAATGAAGTAATTTAATGAAGTATTTTCTTTTTCAGGTTATTTTAATAATATGGTTACACATTTGGTCAACATGGGATATGTCCGCAATGAGGCTGTCCGAGCAGCACCATATGACTTCAGAGTAGCTCCGAGTAAGTGTCATCATGGACACACACACACCATCCAACTGACAATCACGTTCCTGTACGGAAAGTGCAACTCACTCATTGTTTGTGCACACATGCTTACACATAATGTGACTGTGCCTATTTGTCTCACCTTATCAGACGAGCAGGAGGAATACTTTTCACGGCTGAAGAAGCTGATTGAGGATATGTACGAGCAGTATCAACAACCACTTTATATCCTGGGCCACAGCATGGGAAGCAATTATGTCCTCTACTTCTTATATCAGCAGACCCAGGCTTGGAAAGACCAATACATCAAAGGCTTCATTTCACTTGGAGCACCCTGGGGTGGGGCTGTCAAGACCCTTCGAGTACTAGCATCAGGTACTGTGTCACAATTTGGTGGACAGATTGAACAACCTCACCCATAGTAGAAACATAATATACTTGAGAGAACCTGATAACCGGGTTGAAGTAGATTACATTGACCGTAATCACTTCATATTGCAAAATCGTTTTACTTGCAGGGTGAAATAATTAATTTCTTTCCCGGTACGGGACTTCCTATATGTGCACACACTTGCACCAAAAACATTTATGGGCCTAATCATAGAATTACATATAGAATCTCTGTTAATTCAATAGAATCTCTTTGGCCCTAGTGGTAAAGATTTTTAATATAACTTTTAAAATGTATTACTGGACCTTTTTATTGTGGCATAAACACAACCAGTTATGTTTTTATCTGATTGTTTGACAATCACTTAAGGGCTCCTTTACTAGGCTACCTGCACACGTTCATCCACTCGCAACATATATCTAGCCTCCAAACAGTGGTGAATGGAAAGAGACATCTGTTACACCAAAAAGTGCCCCCACTATTTATTTTGCCAGGACGCCGTACCGGACCGCCTTCCCCATGTCTTCATTTTCTTGAAAGGGTGGTAGGTCAGGTTTATCTGGATTACTTTGGCAAGTCACACATTGGTTGGAGATTGCCAAGAGATTGCCAAATTATTGATATTGAATGATAACAATTGTCTCCGCAGGTGACAATCTTGGCATCCCAATGGTGTCCAACATCAAGATCCGGGAGCAGCAGCGGATGACCACCACAAACCCCTGGATGCTTCCATTTGAAGAGGCCTGGCCTGCAGACCATGTCTTCATCTCCACGCCATCATTCAACTATACCCGCCAGGACTACCAGCGCTTCTTTAAAGACATTGACTTTGAAGATGGCTGGTTCATGTGGGAAGACACCAGAAACTTGACAGCTGGTCTGCCCCCTCCTGGTGTTGAGATGTACTGCTTCTATGGTGTGGGGCTGCCCACACCGGTTACCTATATTTATGACGACCAGTTCCCAAATGCAGACCCTATAGACTATGTGTATGCTGATGGGGATGATACAGTGGACAGTCTTAGCCTCGGTCTTTGTAAACGCTGGAGAGGGAAGCAAGCACAGCCTGTCCATGTCAAGGAATTCAGGTCTATGCCCCACATGGAAATAGTATTAAATAGGAAGGTGATCAATGTGGTCCAGAGTATTCTGGAGGGAAGGTATGGTGAAGAGGATTCTACATTGATGAACTGATGAACGTCCCATTGATTCCCCACTCATGCAAGATCAATCCCAGCCGGACCATCCTCCCTAATCTACACTGTAAGCTTTTGGGGAGAAAATTATTCACCCTCCCAATATACATACTATTACTGATGCCAGTAGGCTAGCTACGGAGGTGGACTTATACACAATGTACAAACCATTACAAACACCTGCTCTTTCCATGACAGACTGACCAGGTGAATCCAGGTGACAGCTATGATTTCTTATTGATGTTACTTCCAAGTTCAATCAGTGTAGATGAAGGGGAGGATACAGGTTATAGAAGGATTTTTAAGCCTTGAGACAATTACCACCCCATAATATTATTTGCGCCTCTACCAGATGGAAACTGAAAGTGTAATGGCTGTGCTCAATGTAATGGCACTTACAAATGTAGACCCTTCAAACACCCTCAAACAGGGAAACGGATCCCAATCAAAGGTGTTATCATGTGCTCCACTAAGGCAGTTATTTGTGTTATAACTTTTCCTTGTGGTAAAAATTGTGGGTAAAACAAAGTGCAAATTAAAAGTAAGAATCTTGGAGCATCGTAGCACCATTAGGTGCAAAAACTAGACGTACCCAGTTGTGGCCCACTTTTTGGAAGCGAACCACTATTTCGTCCCTTCGTGAAATCGCCATCAAACATGTCACCCTCCCTAGGAGAGGGGGTGACCTCGACAATTTATTGTTAAAACGAGAGGCCGCCAGGATCTTTAATTTAAAGACCCCCTCTCTCTTGCTCCCTTCGGTGTCAATGTAGACTTTGATTTGAAGCCATTCTTGTGATTGTGATTTTCCTATTCATTGTAAATGTTTATAGGCCTATGTAGCAAATTGTATCTATGACTGTATGTTACCCATTCATGCTTTTTATATATTCTATTTATCTGTAAATTAACCAATGAAATCAAGCCACACCCAGCCATGATTAGACACCTGTGTGTCCTTTGAAACTATATAAACTAGTGACCCGCAGTGTTTGTCATTATACCCTGATGAAGGCAGCCAGTCTGTCGAAACGTTGGTTATTAAAGCATTGCATCTGAGCTCCTAGACTGTGCGGCTCTCCTGTTTTTTTTCCAAGGTTCACCTTCCAACAGGACAACGACCCTAAGCACACAGCCAAGATAATGGAGGAGTGGCTTCTGGACAAGTCTCTGAATGTCGTTGAGTGGCCCAACCAGAGCCCGGACTTGAACATCTCTGGAGAGACCTGAAAATAGCTGTACAGCGACGTTCCCTATACAACCTGACAGAGCTTGAGAGGATCCTCAGAGAAGAATGGGAGAAACTCCCAAATACCGGTGTGCCAAGCTTGTAGCGTCATACTCAAGAAGATTCAAGGCTGTAATTGCTGCCAAAGGTGTTTCAACAAAGTACTGAGTAAAGTGTCTGAATACTTATGTAAATGTGATATTACCGTTTTTGAATTTAATACATTTGCAAATGTCTAAACCTGTTTTTGCTTTGTCAGTATCAGTGGTGTAAAGTACTTAAGTTAAAATACCCAAAAAAACGTTAGTACTTGAAAGTATCTGTACTTTCTATATTTGACAATTTTTACTTCACTACATTACTAAAGAAAACAATGTACTTTTTACTCCATACATTTTCTCTGACACTCAAAAGTACTCATTACATTTCAAATGCTTAGCAGGACAGGAAAATGGTCCAATTCACACATTTATCAAGAGAACATCCCTGGTGTTACGGCTGTCGTAGAGGGGCGACCAAAGCGCAGCGTGGTAAGTGTTCATTATCGTTATTTAACAATGAAAACACTAGAACAAAGAAAACAAACCGAATAGCCAAACAGTTCCGTCAGGTAACGAAAGACAAAACAGAAAATAACTACACACAAAACAGAAGTGGGAAAAGGCTGCCTAAGTATGATTCCTAAACAGCTGGCTCTGGTTCCGTAAACAGCTGCCTCTGGTTAGGAACCATACTCGGCTCAACACAAAGAAATACAAAACAAAGAATGCCCACCCCACACCCTGACCTAACAAAATAGAGAAATAAACCATCTCTCTCAGGTCAGGGCGTGACAGTACCCCCCCCCCAAAGGTGCGGACTCCCGGCCGCAAACCTGAACCTATAGGGGAGGGTCCGGGTGGGCATCTATACTTGGCGGGGGCTCTGGTTCGGGGCGTAGCCCCCACACCGCCCGCTGATCCCCCCCCGCTTCTGTGTCGCCGGAGGAACCAGACCATGGATCATCGCCGGAGGCTCTGAACTGCCGACCGCCGCTGAAGACTCCGGGCTGCAGGCCGTCTCGGGAGGCTCCGGACTGGGGAGCGTCGCTGGAGGCTCCGGACTGGGGAGCGTCGTTGCAGGCTCCGTGCCATGGATGATCCAAGGCACGGAACCTGTAGTGATGATCCATGGCACGGAACCTGTAGTGATGATCACTGGAGGCTTCGTGCCATGGATCATCTCTACAGGCGCCGGGCCATGGATTATCACTGGAGGCTTCGTGCCATGGATCATACCTACAGGCGCCGGTCCATGGATCATCACTGGAGGCTTCGTGCCATGGATCATCACTGGAGGCACCGGACCATGGATTATCACTGGAGGCTTCGTGCCATGGGTCATCACTACAGGCTTCAGGCCATGGATCATCACTGGAGGTTTCGTGCCATGGATCATCACTGGAGGCTTCAGACCATAGATCATCCCTGGAGGCTTCCTACGTGGAGCTGGAACCGGTCTCACCGGACTGGGGAGACGCACAGGAGACTGGGTGCGCAGAGCAGGCACAGGGTATACTGGGCTGTGGAGGCACACTGGAGGTCTGGAGCTTAGGGCTGGCACAACCTGTCCTGGCTGGATGTTTAATTTAGCCCGGCAAGGGCGGAGCGCTGGCACAGGACGGACTGGTTTGTGCTGGAGAACGGGGGGTACGGTGCGTAGAGCTGGCGCAGGATAACCTGGGCCGAAGAGACGCACTGGAGACCAGGAACGCTGAGCCGGCACACTTCTTCCTGGCTGATGGCCAACTCTAGCACGGCAACGGTGAGCTTGCACCAAGCGCACCGGGCTGTGAGTGCACACTGGCGACACAGTGCGCATCACCGCATAACACGGTGCTTGCTCGGTCACTCGCTCCCCACGGTAAGCAGGGGGAGTTGGCTCAGGTCTCAACCCTGACTTCGCCAATCTCCCCATGTGCCCCCCCCCCCAAAAAGAATTTGGGGCCGCTGCCTCTCGGGCTTCCGTTGTTGCCGTGCTTGTTCCTCCCAGTATCGCCGTTCCGCTTTCGCTGCCTCTATCTCCACTTGCGGACGGCGATACTCCCCAGGCCTTGTCCAGGGTCCTGCCCCATCCAGGATTTCCTCCCAGATTCCAGTCCTCCTGACCACGCTGCTTGGTCCTTTGGTGGTGGGTAGTTCTGTTACGGCTGTCGTAGAGAGGGGACCAAAGCGCAGCGTGGTAAGTGTTCATTATCTTTATTTAACAATGAAAACACTAGAACAACGAAAACAAACCGAATAGCCAAACAGTTCCGTCAGGTAACGAAAGACAAAACAGAAAATAACTACACATAAAACACAGGTGGGAAAAGGCTGCCTAAGTATGATTCCTAAACAGAGACAACGATAGACAGCTGCCTCTGATTAGGAACCATACTCGGCCCAACACAAAGAAATACAAAACATAGAATGCCCACCCCACACCCTGACCTAACAAAATAGAGAAATAAACCGTCTCTCTCAGGTCAGGGCGTGACACCTGGTCATCCCTACTGCCTCTGAAATGCTTCGTTTGTAAATTCTCTGAGTGTTTGAGTGTGCCCCTGGCTATCCGTAAATGTTTTTTTTTTAAACTAGAAAATCGTGCCATCTGGTTTGCTTAATATAAGGAATGTGAAAGGATTTATACTTGTACTTTAACTACTTAAGTATATTTTAGCAATTTCATTTACTTTTGATACGTAAGTATATTTAAAACCAAATACTTTTTGACTTTTGACTTTCACTTTTACTTGAGTCATTTTCTATTAAGGTATCTTTACTTTTACTCAAGTATGACAATTGGGTACTTTTCCACCACTGTCACAATGGGGTTGTGTGTAGATTGATAACGGGGAAAAAAGTATTGAATCCATTTTAGGATCAGGCTGTAACTTAACAAAATGTGGAAAAAGTCAATGGGTCTAAATACTTTCTGAATGCACTGCATGTGCACTCATCCTAACGGGTATTGATATGTAATATGCATTTTTCCTTGTTTCATTATGTTTATCTTTTCCTCTCAGCATGATAGGACATACAAAATGTCTTTGAAGATGCGCTCTATTCATGTGTTTCTACTGAGCCATTTTACTTTATGTTCGTATTCTTATCTTTTATTATTTCTTATTGTTGTTGCATTGTCGGGAAGGAACCTGCAAGTAAGCATTTCATTGGCCCAATAGACTAATAGAACTTGAAACTTGTTCATCCATTCATGTCCATAACTGAGATGTATAATTTCCTTTGGTACACTTGTTCTCTGAGCTTACTGATGGGCAAATCTGATTATTTTTATTTTTTATTTTTTTTAATCGGCCAAAGCATGTCTACAATGTGAGTTTCTGATATTGTACTATAGTCTTTGGACACATGGGGTTACTGTTTTTTTTACATGAATCTAGTTGTGTAAATACGCGTTCAATTGATCAGCTCTTAATAATTTTTGGTACAGAAATTGACTGGACATACAGTATATAGTGCCTTCAGAAAGTATTCATACTTCTTGACTTATTCCACATTTTGTGGAATACATTTTAAAGCCTGAATTCAAAATGGATTACTTTTTTTTTTTAATTGCACCCATCTACACACTACCCCATAATGAAAGTGAAAATGTGTTTTTAGACATTTTATTCACACCCAAATCAATACTTTGTTGAAGCACCTTTGGCTGTGATAACAGCTTTGAGTCGTCTTAGGTATGTCTGTATCAGCTTTGCACATCTGGATTTGGGGATTTTCTCCCATTCTTCCTTGCAGATTTTCTCAAGCTCTTTTAAGTTACATGGGGAACAGCAATCTTCAAGTCTTTCCACATATTTTCAATGGGATTCAAGTCTGGGCTTTGGCTGGGCCACTCAAGGACTTTCACATTATTGTTCTGAATTAATTCCAACATTGTTTTGGCTGTATGCTTGGGGTCATTGTCTTGTTGGAACATAAATATTCACCCCAGTCTAAGGTTGTTTGCACTCTGAAGCAGGTTCTTATCAAGGATTTGCTTGTACTTGACTCCATTTATTGTTCCCTCTATCTTTACCAGTCTCCCAGTCCCTGCCACTGAAAAGCATCCCCATCGCCTGATGCTGCCACCACTATGCTCAAGGGTAGAGTTGGTGTTAAACAGGTGATGAGCTGTGCCGGGTTTTCTCCAGACATAGCGCTTTGTATTCAGGCCAAATAGGGAAAATAAATTCTCATCAGACCACAAATTATTTTGCCTTATGCTCTTTCATGTTCCTTTTTGCAAAGTGCAGGCGTGTTGTTGTGACTTTTTCTCAGGAGTGGCTTCCGTCTGTAAGGTATCCTTATCCTTCTGTAAGGTTCTACCATCTCAGCTAAGGAACTCTGTAGTTCAGCTAGAGTGGTCATTGGGTTCTTGGTCACCTCCCTGACCAAGGTCCTTCTTGCCCGGTCGCTCAGCTCTAGGCAGAGACTGGGTAGTTACATATTTTTTTCAATTTCCCAATGATTTGCTCTTGGAAACTTTCAACACTCTAGAAATTGTTTTAGGGAAGGGAAAGGGGATACCTAGTCAGTTGCACAACTGAATGTATTCACCCAAAATGTGTCTTCCGCTTTTCACCCAACCTTCTGAATCAGTGAGGTGTGTAGGGCTGCCTTAATCGATATCATCGGCACACAGGGAGCAGTTGTTGTTGGAGGTTAACAGCCTTGCTCAAGGGCGGAATGGCAGATTTTTCCACGTTGCCGGCTCGGGGATTTGAACCAGCGACCTTTTGGTTACTGGCCCAATGCTCTTGACTGCTAGGCTACCTGCCACCCAGGTGTATATACTATATACACTGAACAAAAATATAAACGCAACATGTAAAGTGTTGGTCCCATGTTTCATGAGCTGAAATAAAAGATCCCTGACATTTTTCATACGCACAAAAAGCTTTTTTCTCTCCAATTTTTGGCACAAATTTGTTTACATCCCTGTTAGTGAGCATTTCTCATTTGCCAAGATAATCCATCCACCTGACAGGTGTGGCGTATCAAGAAGCTGATTAAACGGCATGATCATTACCCATGTGCACCTTGTGCTGGGGACTATAGAAGGCCACTCTAAAATGTGCAGTTTATCACACAACACAATGCCACAGATGTCTCTAGTTTTGAGGGAGTGTGCAATTGGCATGCTGACTGCAGGAATGTCCACCAGAACTATTGCCAGAGATCTGAATGTTAATTTCTCTACCAAAAGCCACCTCCAACGTTGTTTTAGAGAATTTGGCAGTACATCCATCTGTCCTCACAACTGCAGACCACGTGTAACCACGCCAGCCCAGGGCCTCCACATCCGGCTTCTTCACCTGCGGGATCGACAGACCAGCCACCCGGACAGCAGACGAAACTGTGGGTTTGCGCAACTGAAGAATTTCTGCACAAACTGTCAGAAACTGACTCAGGAAAGCTCATCTGCGTGCTCGCCGTTCTCACCAGGGTCTTGACCTGACTGCAGTTTGGCATCATAACTGACTTCAAATGCTCACCTTCGATGGCCACTGGCACACTGGAGAAGTTAATCTGTGAAGATGGCAGACAGCATGAATGGCGTTGTGAGGGCGAGTGGTTTGCTAATGTCAACATTGTGAACAGAGTGCCCCATGGTTGCGGTGGGGTTATGGTATGGGCAGGCATAAGCTATGGACAACAAACACAATTACATTTTATCTATGGCAATTTGAATGCACAGAGATACCGTGACAAGATCCAAAAGCCCATTGTCATGCCATTCATTCGCCGCCATCACCTCATGTTTCAGCATGATAATGCATGGCCCATGTCACAAGGATCTGTACACAATTCCTGGAAGCTGAAAATGTCCCAGTTTTTCATGGCCTGCATACTCACCAGACATGTCACACATTGAGGATGTTTGGGATGCTCTGGATCGACGTGTACGACAGCATGTTCCAGTTCCTGCCAATATCCAGAAACTTTGCACAGCCATTGAAGAGGAGTGAGACAACATTTCACAGGCCACAATCAACAGTATGATCAACTCTATGCATTGGAGCTGTATGAGACAAATTGTGGTCACACCAGATACTGACTGGTTTTCTGATCCACTCCCATACCATTTCATAAGGTATCGGTGACCAACAGATTAATATCTGTATTCCCAGTCATGTGAAATCCATAGATTATGGCCGAAAGAATTTATTAAAATTGACTGATTTCCTGATATGAACTGTAACTCAGTAAAATCTTTGCGTTTTATATTTTTGTTTATATTTGGTGTTTTCTTTCTAAATCTTGTCCAAATTGGGCACAGGTGGATTCTAATGAAGTTGTAGCGACATCTCAAGGATGATCAAAGGAAATTGGATGCACCTGAGCTCAATTTGGGTGTCATAGCAAAGGGATGTGAATACTTATTTAAATGAGATATTTCTGTATTTTTCAATATAATAAGCAAATCCAATGCAAATCAATGGAGACTGGAGAGAGAGTAATTTTACAGCATTCTCCAATTTTCCCAGATCTTAAATTGTTTCAGATCTTAATCATTTTTGGAATATAAATTGTCTGTACCAATATAAAATCAATATATAAAGTAATCCACACCACACACACACACACACAACCCTACAGTATAAGCAAATCCAATGCATGTCAATGGGTGGCGCACAATTGGCCCAGCGTCATCCGGATTAGGGTTTGGCCTGGGTAGGCCGTCATTGTAAATAAGAATTTGTTCTAAACTGACTTGCCTAGTTTAAAAAAGGTTAAATAAATAAAATTAAAAATAAGAGGCATGCATTCTTCCTCTTTCTCTGTGGTATGCGTACACACATACCACAGACACACACTCCCACACACATACACACACACACACACACTGCCTGGCACTTCACATAGGCAACCGTTGCTCGGTTCCGGCAGACAGAACATCTCAGCTGATGGTAAAAAAAACATCACATTTTCCAGGAACCCCCACTGGTGGTCTACAAGCGTGACCACAATATTGGGGACGGCCTAGTGAGATCTGCTCTTGCCCCCTGAGCCCACTCAGACACCCAATACAAATGGGAATTACAAATGTGGCTCGTGCACAGTGCAACAGCAGGCTGAAACACAGGACAAAAAAAATCTCTGTTCGGGGTGTCATCTCATGTAAGACAAAGGGAGTCATCAGTGAAAAAGACATTTCTCATGGTAGGGTGGGGTATGCAACTTTGAGTACTTTCTGACAACTTTATACCATAGGCAAACATGTATGGAATGTTTCATTTAAATCAAAAGGCGTGCAGACAAAAAGTGTTTAAATTCATCTAGAAGGACCCACACAAAATAACAGTTATACAGTTCCCAGAAACTAAACATTCAATCAAAGAAACCAGCTAGGACATCCGACTTAACAACAATAACTTCTAAGACCTGTATTTGTAAATACACATTCAAAAGGATTGTTATTCCTACCAGGTGTTGCTTAGCTGAGTGCTTCACTTTGTGGGGTATCATTATTCAACTACATACCAATTCTGAATATGTGAAATATATTTACATTTTAGTCAGTTAGCAGATGCTCTTATCTAGAGCGACTTATAGTAGTGAATGCATACATTTCATACATTTTTTTCCGTACTGGTCCCCCGTGGGAATCGAACCCACAACCCTGGCGTTGCAAACAGCATGCTCTACCAACTGAGCCACAGAGGATATGAAACCGACATTTAGCAAATGCCAACCAGACTAATTGCTTTGTATGTGTGTGTTTGTGGTGTTTAATTCAAATTACACTAAATAAAGTATGAGCATGTGTAATAGCTATATGGTTCTATGGGTAAGGAAAGGAGGCCAATCAACACCCCATAATGATGAAGCAAAAACAGGTTCTTAGAGATGGTAGCAAATGTATTACAAATAAAAAACTGAAATATAACATTTACATAAGTATTCAGACCCTTTACTCAGTACTTTGTTGAAGCACCTTTGGCAGCGATTACAGCCTTGAGTCTTCTTGGGTATGATGTTACCTAAAAATCATGTCCAATCAATTGAATTTACCAGAGCTGGACTCCAATCAAGTTGTAGAAACAGCTCAAGGATGAGCTCAATTTCAAGTCTCATAGCAAAGGGTCTGAATACTTGTGTAAATAAGGCATTTCTGTTTTTTATATGTAATACATTTTCAAACATTTCTAAAAACCTATTCTTGTTTTGTCATTATGGGGTATTGTGTGTAGATTGGTGAGGGCAAAACATGTATTTAATCAATTGTAGAATAAGGCTGTAACGTTGCAAAATGTGGAAAAAGTCAAGGGGTCTGAATACTTTCCGAATGCATTATACATTAATTCTTTGGCTAACTAGCTAGTTAACTTAAATGTTTTGTTTTTTGTTGTGTTTGTTGAACGCATGAAACTTCGTGTTTGGTGAACAAGTAGCTTGTAGCATAGTCTTGATTTTCCTCTGTCATCATATTCTAATCCAGTGTGAGCGCAGAAGAGATGCAGAATAAGGGCTGCAAAGCAGAACACACAGTAGTGCTTCACTACAGGTGAGCCGCAGAGCTATCACAAAGCCAAACAACTACAGTACAGTCCCCATGCGCTGCAGTTGGGCCAGATGCGGTGATGTTTCTTTTCTGTCGTGGCGTATATCACACAGCGGATACACTTTTCCCAGATAAACCATGACTGTTGAACGACCTTATTAGACCATAAAGTAGGTAAGCAGGCTAACGTTACGTAAGTTAGCTAGGCTAGCTAACTAATGCTAATAGCTAGCTAGCTAACATTATGTCAGTTGTGAACAGTTTGGTCTACCGTGCTTTTGAGCGAACGTAAACTACATCTCGATTTGACTTGTCTTGAGTGAAGCTAAATCTTGATTTGACTTGAGGTCTTGCTAGCTATCTGTTAGTTCTGGTTGTTGTTGGTTCTGATCAGGCATAGCTAGCTAGCTTGCTAACGTTTGCCATTCACAGCTAGCTAGTTAATTATATACTGCAAACTACGTTAGCTAGCTAACGTTTGTCCACACTGCCGGTAGTTTTCTAGCTAGCTAACGCAGTTGTTACTTGTTTAGCTAACTAGCGAAAGTTATCTAACGAAAGTTGTCTAGCTAACCTAAGTTACCAATAATAACACCTAGTTACATATTTAGGTAGTTCAAGTACGTTAATCTAGTTAGTTAACTAGCTAATCTATTCAGTTGACCACTAGCGACAGATGATGAAATATTATCGTTAGCTAGCTATAGTATGGTCAAAAAGCCTAGTTTTAGTGCTGACGTTAATTTTGGGCAGGTCGATGTGATAAACGGGTTTGTGTTGGCTAACGTTATTTGGTTGGTTGGTCATCTTTAGGTGACTAACTACGTTATCAGCTAAACCTCATTACTCAATGATGGCCCCACTAAATTGTAGCTAGCAAGCATTTGTAGTGATTTATTATTAACGTTAGCCTATTGCTACCAAAGCTAAATAGTGGTGTTTTGTTTGTCTTTACCTAGCTAATACTTCTGCCCTCTCTTGACACCACAGACACCTAGCTAGCTAGGTCTCTAGTAAAGATGAACATTGATGACAAGCTGGAGGGGATGCTGCTAAAGTGTAGTGGGGTAGTGGATGAGAGGGTGGGGATAGGGGGAGGGGGTCTGGTCGTCATGACCCTGGGCGAGAGGGGGTTAGCCCACCACCCCCTGTTAGCTGATGATGATGAAGAGGAAGATGACCTGACAGGGGTTTCAATAGTGTCTCATGACCTGATTGCAACTGATGAACTGATGGTACATGAGGAGACTGTGAAGAATGACCGGGAAGAGGGAATGATGCAGAGACTCTCACACAAGCTGCCATGCACGCTCCACATGCCTGTGAGTACATATCATGCATACATTCGTATTGCCAGTCTTGCAATACATGCACTGTAGTGTAAACCATGACATTGGGTGAATCTCAAGTCTTTGTTTTTTCCTCTCTTTTTGAAGACTTGGGATTCATCCATTGAGAGCGTTGACATTCTGACTATAATCAGTGAAATCAATTCATGTGAAGTGATTAAACAATGTTTTGCAGGTGAGCATCAAACAAGAGTTGAAGCTGTCTTCGGATCCACTGATGCTGGGAAAGAAAGAGAGAAAACAGCCCAGGGACCTCACAACAGAGTGTCACAAGAAGAAGCGAAAACAGCGCTCTCCTGCCAAGGTTATATATTTGCTTGACACTAGGTCATAACCACATGTTAGGTCCAGATTAAATATTTATATTGTCACCTGAAAACTACCTAGATGAAAACCCCCCCAAAAAAATTCTGGGTAAAGGCCCCGCTTTAGTTGTGAATTAATTGACAGACCTTTTGTTCTTGTCTTTCCATGTATCATTCCCCTTTTTGTTAGATTCTCACCATCAATGAGGATGGATCATTGGGTCTCCAGAGTCCAAAGTGTCATGTGTGTGGGCACTGCAATGCAGCCTTCCGAACAAACTACCATCTACAAAGACACGTCTTCATCCACACTGGTATAATATATTTTATGACGGTCAAGTCTGTTGATTAGCATTAAATGAACACAACAATTATTGTTAGTTGCATTGTCTGCATAATAAGTAGGCTAACACAATTTTCCATTGAATACACGCAAGAAAATATGGTAACTTACTGTTGCTTGGTTTCAGGTGAGAAGCCATTTCAGTGCAGCCAGTGTGATATGCGCTTCATACAGAAATACCTTCTCCAGAGACATGAGAAGATCCACACTGGTAAGAGAATGCCCCATGAAGCTATGATTGAACTATGGTAGCCAATGATTGGTCAAAGATCCCACCTGTTAAATGTTAATGTTACTAGCCCACAGAATAACCTGTCCCTTTGACTTTCTATTAGGTGAGAAGCCCTTCCGCTGTGAGGAGTGTGGCATGAGGTTCATTCAGAAATACCACATGGAGAGGCACAGAAGGACCCACAGTGGAGAGAAGCCCTATCAATGTGACTACTGCCACCAGGTTAGTTATTTATGTTATCAAAGCAAATGACAATGAACTTACGAGTTGGGCTTGGCAAGACTGCACAAACAGGTCTGGTTTATAAAACATGCAGAAGCTTTTTAAAAAATAATAATAATTGTACTACTGTCCTTGTATGCCACAAACCCATTCTTGTTTCCCACAGTACTTCTCCAGAACAGACCGGGTTCTGAAGCACAGGCGTATGTGCCGTGAGAGGAAAGCCCACAAGACAGCAGCAGCGGGGAAAGATGGAGGACTCCTGAGCGACACAGAATCTCTGGGCTTCTCCTTCCCTGCCAAGGAGTGCTCACTGCCCAAGAAGAAACGCCTGAAGACCTCAGACAAGTCTCAATGTGCTCTCTCAGCTGCTGCCACTGAAAACGTTGCCACAGTCACTTCTCTTGGCAACATGGATAGGGAGGTGGAGCAAAGACCGAGCAAAATTGAATGTCTACCTCTCTATGTGGTTACCTCTAAGGTGGTCAAAGACGAGTATGTGATGGCAGATTATTCGGTGGCACTTCCTGACTCATCTAGCGGGCGGCAGTTGGGGCTGGGTGGAGAGAATCTCTCCTCTGAGGAGATTCATCCTCCCAAGCTGGTCCTCAAGAAGGTCCCCAAGAGGAGTCTGAAGCAACCAACTGAACCTGAACCACCTGAGAGTTTGTCCCCTTTGTCCTCTTTCGAAGACTGCAAAGTCACCAGGTACACGTTTGAGATTGTTGACAAACAAGGTCTTCTGGACGTGGATGTGGCCAACTCGGACCTGGATCCAGTAGACGCTCTCCCAGGAGGGCAGACGAAACCAGCATCCAGCAGCACACACTACGACGATGCCGTGCAGTTCCTGAAGAAGAAGAGGTATCTCCAGCAGGTCACTATGGCCAACAACGACAACCGAGAGTACGCTGTTAATGTAAGCAGCATCGCGTCCCAGCCTTCCGCTACACAAGTCGCAGTGGCCAGCGTCATAGACGAAACCGTTCCCGCCACCATCTTGGAACCCCAGCCGTTGAGCGTCGAGCTCAAGTCCAATCACGACAAGAACGTGCTCCCGGATGAGGTTCTCCAGACTCTCTTGGACCACTACTCAAACAAGGCCAACGTGCAGCCAGATATCTCCTTCAGTGTGGCCGACACTGAGGTGACATCCAGCATCTCCATCAACTCCTCCGATGTGTCTGAGGGCAGCCCGGTAGAAAGCTTGGGAAGTAACTCTCAAGCCCCATCAGCAGAGAAGTCTAGCCTCCTGCACGAGTACTCCAAGTTCCTCCAGCAAGCACTGGAGAGGACCAGCCAGAATGATAGCTACCTGAGCAGCCAGAGTCTTACCTTTGTCACCGAGAGCCCCAGCCTTTCCAACCAGCCTCTGTTCTCCACAGAGAAGCAGTACCCTTCCCCCAGCAGGTTTACCGCTGGTACTGGTAGGTCAGGGATGAACTCTCCACTAAGGTCTACCTTGGAGAAACCCCATTTTGGACTCCTTGTAGGGGACTCCCAGCACTCTTTCTCATTTTCGGGGGATGAAACCACTACCTCGGCCGTGTCGCCAACCGAAGATTTTCTGGAGGGAGTTGCGTCTTCGAAAAAGACTGATGCTCAAGGGTTGCATCAGACTTATCAAATCAGCACCTTCGATCAGAACTTCCCGTCGCAGTTCCAGACCTCACGTTCTGGAATCACCTCCCAATTTACTATTGCCAATGGACAAGTCAGTCTGCGAAGTCACGGAACAGACTTCTCTGAATTCCCCATTGAGACGAGGTCTCAATTGAACTCTTCCCCTGATGCTACAAGCAGTCAAACGTTTGGTTGAGGATAATATTTACATTATTCTACGATAATTTTAAAAGGCACTTTATACCCATATCCTCTGTCCTGCCAAAATAGGTTACACTGCAAAGGTGGGTGTTGCTCAAAGCATTAAATCATTTAAAAAATATATAATTTTCTGTTAGATTAAAGTGGTCAATTTTGCGAATCGTGAAAAAAGAAAATAATGATATGAAGCAAAACATTAAATTGGGTTGTTGGGAAGAAACTACAGCCCGACCTATGTTTTTTGGGATCTGGTTCTGATAATTTTTGGGGGGGGCAAAACTTAGTTTTAGATCTACCGATATACTGTTTTACAGCGTGGAAATTAAGTGTAATTTTCCCACACTGAATTATCAAATTGCCATCCAAAAAGGCAATTGTCCAATAACTATGCTTCAAATGTTGATTTCATACATTGTGATAATGACACATCATGAGAATGGACACAAGTGTTCAGATCAGCCCAATAGTGAAATGGATTTGATTGCACAGTCACTCTATTTTTGTCTCCAATTCCATTTTCTGCTTGACTTCAATCATGTTTCTTCCACCTTTTTATTGCTTTAACTATAACTAGGTATCTGTGCCTGTATTTATAAAGTGTCTCAGAGTAATAGGAAAGATTTTAACTAACCCAAGATAGACCAGAGCCTGTAGTTTCCAATGGGCACAAATTAATCATAGTGGGCAGAACAAGCAAGGAGGTGGGCAGAGCCAAGCACGAGCTAGTGAGATCCTATTGGTCTGTTCTAGCATTTATTTGCATATTTCTGTTCGGGAACGCCTACACTGAAGTACACGTGTGCAATAACTCAATTCGCCCTTGCACTCCTAACAAACGCAATTTTAAAAAAAAGGGTGAAGTCTACAAAATGCAGTCTACTCTGTTGGAGGTTCTAGTTTTGGAAACAGAACTGTATGGAGATCAAATGTTTAATCAATGAGAAAATTAGTAGAATGTCTGCCAAAATCCTTCTCGCTCCATCTTTTCCCACTGCCGGCCACTGAGCTTCCTTACAGCCCCATAGTGAGTGGAAATGCCAACCGGATGCTTCACAATTATTTCTATATCTGGCTCATTGTTTTACCTGTGGTAATGGTGCTGGTCTAGGGTCAGTGTTGCCTTTTCGATCATAATGTATAAGACTGTATGGACAGGGGGGGCTGGTCCTAGATCTGAGACCCTATGAAGGGACCCTGTTACCATGTGACATGTCGGCATAACAGTCCTGCTATATAACTGCTGAATGTAGCGTTGTCCACTTGTTGATTATCTATAGTTGCTTGCTAGACTCCTGTTTTCAAGTTGACACCATGGTAAGAGTGGGTATCCTCATGGTGTATAGCCTGAAATATATAGTTTTGATTTGATCATATGATGATCACATGATTTTGATTTGATCAATCTTAATTTGAAGTCATGTTATTCAAAGCTCTTCCCCTGAAAGAAATGTATGGTTGATGGTGTGGAATCAAGTATATAATTCATCATCAATCAACAGAACTTGCTATAAATATGTTGTTATAATGGCTAAGACAAATCTAAACATTTAGATTTTTATTAATATTACATTATTTGCACAATGGACCTTAAGTGAGGTCATGTGGTGATAATCTCATTCAGATCTTTTAGAGTTTAGATTATGGTTCAAATGAAAACCGAAATGCTTTGGTATTGGTCATAAAAATGTTACACATATTTGATGCATGCACTTATCAGGAAACAAATCATGGGTCATTGCTTATGTATTAATCTAAACAGTCATAGGATACTTGAAATTCTCGAAGGGTTGGTACTCTTCGGGCCGGTTTCCCAGTACTAGGTTAAGACCACAGGACGAAAACAAAATCTAAATGTAAAATCTCCACATCAATTTATTTTTGTTCATGAGTGGAATGGGAAATCAGTCTTCGAAAATATATATATATATATATAAAAAATAAACGTTTTGCACACACTTCATTGTGGGAGAATGTATGTCAGTCATTGTAAGATAATTGCCCATTCAGCACTACTTTATATCGTACATTAAAACATGTAGCTGTAAGAGATTCAAACGATTGCTCCATTTTATTTAGGCTCCTGTCCTGGGAAATACATTTGAGTTGGAAGTTTACATACACCTTAGCCAAATACATTTAAACTCAGTTTTTCATAATTCCTGACATTTAATCCTAGTAAAAATTCCCTGTTTTAGGTCAGTTAGGATCACCACTTTATTTTAAGAATGTGAAGTGTCAGAATAATAGTAGAGGGATTTATTTACCGATTTTATTTCTTTCATCACATTCCCAGGGGGTCAGAAGTTTACATACACTCAATCAGTATTTGGTAGCATTGCCTTTACAATTGTTTAACTTGGGTCAAACGTTTCGGGTAGCTTTCCACAAGCTTCCCACAATAAGTTGGGTGAATTTTGGCCCATTCCACCCTGACAGAGCTGGTGTAACTGAGTCAGGTTTGTAGGCCTCCTTGCTCGGAACACATGCTTTTTCAGTTCTGCCCACAAATTGTCTATAGGATTGAGGTCAGGGCTTTGTGATGGCCACTCCAATACCTTGACTTTGTTGTCCTTAAGCCATTTTGCCACAACTTTGGAAGTATGCTTGGGGTCATTGTCCATTTGGAAGACCCATTTTCGACCAAGCTTTAACTTCCTGACTGATGTCTTGATGTTGCTTCAATATATCCACACAATTTTCCTTTCCTCATGATGTCATCTATTTTGTGAAGTGCACCAGTCCCTTCTGCAGCAAAGCACCCCCACAACATGATGCTGCCACCCCCGTGCTTCACGGTTGGGATAATGTTCTTCGGCTTGCAAGCATCCCCCCTTTTCCTCCAAACATGACGATGGTCATTATGGCCAAACGGTTCTATTTTTATTTCATCAGACCAGAGGACATTTCTCCAAAAAGTACCATCTTTGACCCCATGTGCAGTTGCAAACCGTAGTCTGGCTTTTTTTATGGCAGTTTTGGAGCAGTGGCTTCTTCCTTGCTGAGCGGACTTTCAGGTTACGTCAATATAGGACTCGTTTTACTGTGGATATAGATACTTTTGTACCTGTTTCCACCAGCATATTCACAAGGTCCTTTGCTGCTGTTCTGGGATTGATTTGCACTTCTCACACCAAGTACGTTCATCTCTAGGAGACAGAACGTGTCTCCTTCCTGAGCGGTATAACGGCTGTGTGGTCCCATGGTGTTTATACTTGCGTACTGTTGTTTGTACAGATGAATGTGGTACCTTCAGACGTTTGGAAATTGGCTGATTTATTTTGATTTTCCCATGATGTCAAGCAAAGAGGCACTGAGTTTGAAGGTAGGCCTTGAAATACATCCACGGGTACACCTTCAATTGACTCAAATAATGTAAATTAGGCTATCAGAAGCTTCTAAAGCCATGACATCATTTTCTGGAATTTTGTAAACTTCTGACCCACTGGAATTGTGATACAGTGAAATAATCTGTCTATAAACAATTGTTGGAAAAATGTACTTGTGTCATGCACGAAGTAGCTGTCCTAACCGACTTGCCAAAACGTTGTTAACAAGAAATTTGTGGAGTGGTTGAAAAATGAGTTTTGATGACTCCAACCTAAGTGTATGTAAACTTCCAACATCAACTGTATATTTTATTAGTTCTGTGCTTTTTAAAGTATTTCTAGCCTCCACCGTATGGTTCATAGTCATTCTTGGTGACTGTCAAGTCAATAAACTACTGTAGCTCCATCTGCACTTTCTGAAACATACAATTCAAGGTTATTGGTTAATTTATTTTTAAATGGAAGTGCAACTTTCCCCTCTTTTATAAGCACTTCCCTTTCACACATTTTAGCCCTCTTGGTATTTCAGCAAAGACTGACCACTTGCGTCGCTTCCGATTTTTCTACCTTCACGGCACAGATATTTTAAATCAAACTTATTTTCGCAATATACTGGTAATTTATTATTAGGGGTTTCCCTGTGTGCTTTCACCTTAGTAAAATTGTTAGGATGGCTTTTAGTGCCCCATAAAGTTCTGAACATCAAGCTTTGACTTGCAAAATTACATTTTAATTAAATAAATTGTCTTTCTTTTTAGCTATTACATGGCATAACTTTCTGAATAGTTAGTCAGAGGTTACATAAAATGGTTTCTATGGTATATATTGAATTAGAATAATTGTTGCATGTGAAGCGAAATACTACAGCCACATTTGAAATGTACCTTGACAAAATGAAATGAGTTTTCTTTTTATATTGCCTTAGTCATTTTTTGTCTTGCATGATGTCTCTCCTTTGCGCTTTATTGTTAATGTGTCTTTAAAGTTAAATTGTTTAGTTGTCATATTAAATCTATCTTATGTCAACATTGTTTTACATCAAATGCTAGCTTCTCTCACTTGTCACATTTCTACAATAGGTTAAGAGATTAGATTTAATGTTAGGTGTTACAATACCCTTGTTCTGGATTTAACAGCTATGAAACTTTACTCTGTAAACATTCCCTCTGTACAATGTATAGAAAGTTGGTCTCTGCTATAAGTAAGTTGTGTATTTTCTGTTCTGGACAACCTGGTGTAATAGCTACATGACTGGGGACTGGTGTATAATGTTTTATGGAACCTCTTTCTTTTCATTAGGTTGCCAATGCAATTTATTGTTCGTCTATACACAGCTACTTCATGTTCTGTGAAACCATAGCTTTTTGCCACCCATTTTTGGAATTTCTCTCAGTGATTTGAATAGCCTTGGACCACAGCTATGATTTGACCTGCTGTAATGAAGTCCACCCATCCTTACATGAACTAGTAGTTACAGTATGGTGGACTGGACTGTCAGTTTGAAGAATACCTGGAGTATCATCCCTCTAAATTAATCAACAATTGATTATTCATTGTCATGTGGCATATAACTGAAATGTTGACATTTAAATTAATCAAACCTTAGGTGGTTCCAAAAAACGGTTTTCATTTTGTGTTAAATTATCATCTGATTGTATGGTTTTAGTGTTCAATGAGACCTATTGTACACCAGTGAAAGAAAGCACTTTCAAAAGCACAGTGTATGTGTATTTCTCCATGACTATCTAAGACTGCGTTTACACAGGCGTCCCAACTCTATTTTTCTACCAATTGGTCTTTTGATTAATCAAATCTGCACTATTGCACATAATTGGGCAGAAGATCAGAATTGGGCTGCCTGTGTAAACACAGCCTTAAAGACACAGTGTACAAAACATTAGGAACACTTTCCTAATATTGAGTTTTGCCCTCAACAGCCTCAGTTCGACAGGGCATAGACTACAAGGTGTCAAGCGTTCCACAGGGATGCTGGCCCATGTTGACACCAGTGCTTCCCACAGTTGAAGTGGATGTAACAGGTGACATCACTAAGAGATCAAAGCATTCACCTGGTCAGTCTATGTCATGGAAAGAGCAGGTATTCCTAATGTTTTGTATACTCTGTGTATATAATACCTATAATATAAGTTTTAGACCCCAAAAGCGGCACCTTCAACCACATACAAAGGGAACTGAACATATTTCTGTTTATCATTGTGAAAAAAGCAACCAATTTTGGGGACAGTTCCACCACTTACAGTAACCCCCTATCCATCAACTGACCGTAAGTGTCCTTGTATAAGCTGGTGAAAAATGAAACTTGTTTCATCAGTGTGGGGGAAAAAAATATCAATGTTAAAATATTTTGACAAATATTTTGTTCTATTTTTGAAAATACAATGTGTCACTTGTAAAAAGGTTATTCTGAAGTATGTAAGTCATATACAGTCATTATTGCAGACAGGTCTCAGTTCATATTAGATCATTGTTTGATTGGAATATGTTGAGCTTGGGCAATTGAGGACAACATCTTTTTCCTTTTGAGACTGAGTTATTTTGACTCAGATTTTCATATTGGATCATTGAACTAAAGGATGCATAAAAAAACAATTGTTAGTCAAGTTATGATAAAGTATTGAATTATTCAATTTCACAGGTGGTTGATCAAAAGTCAGATGTTGATTTGCATAGTCTTTTAAATTGTCCATTCGAGTGAAGTGTTTTAAAAAAAATATATAAATATGTAATGTACTGCTTTAATTGTAGCTGATTTATTTCAGTAAATTACTATTAGATGTGAGATCTGATTTTTCAATGTTTCTTTTTATTTGGAAGGACATGATGAACATTCTCAGTACAGCAGGCCTACAGTTTCTTAGTAATATAAACCTAAAAATTAAAGGTATTTTTTCCATCATAGGGCATATAAAATACACAAATAGTCTAACACTTGTGAATTCGCCTTGGTATTTCAATTGGATTGCTGCCAAATGCACATTTGAAGGTTGGCCAAAACTAACAAATGGCGTAGCTGTATCTTTTTGGAGCAGAGCAACACACCTAGAAAGTGGCATTGGACAAAACAAACATTTACCTGCTGACGTTAGTTGAACACGTTGCAATACTAAGCTTATGGTGCAGACAGAGTGTGAGGTTGGATTATTCTTTTTTAGCACAACATGAATAATTTATATGATCTTTAATGTACTTTTATTGTATTAAGAGTTTCGAATGAGAAACTCGATATTTGGAACAGGTTGTTTTTTGAGGACTTCAGTTGAGATGGGAGTTCATTTTTGAGGTAGGTAAAGAAATATCAACCATCATTGTGCTGATTTTTCACTGATCCAACATCACATTTGCTGAAATAAGGATGACTTGAGATTTTTTTTTTTTTAGATCTACGTTTATTGAACTGTTTCTATTTCCGATTGACAGCAATATAGCCTATATGCATAATCGTGAAAAAACACATTTAATATAACGGGCGTGATTTTCTGTCGTTAAAATGCAATCGTTTTCCTTACAGACTAAATTACGTTTTGCCCCAGTGAATACATCTTGTGTCAAGGAATGTACCGGTAATTAGAAAGAAAAAATAAATTATCGTCGAATTCAACTAATTCAACTGATCCAGGCAAGTCAGGCTCGTGCTGTTGCATAATCACACCTACTGCCTGCATCCGGGTGTCTGTTTAGTTGTCACACCTCTATTTGGCTCTAGGAAAGGTAAGGCAATGATTAGGCTACCTTTGAAACTCCACATTTAAATAAGCTCATGATTTTTCCTATCAAATCAGTATACATAATTGTATAGCTTATTTCTGATACACTATGCCCTATAGATAGAAGTTTGTCTGAAAACCAAGCATTTCAGACAATCTTGCCCTTTGATTTTGTACACTTTGGGGGTTAATGAATATACAATGCTTTTAACCAGGAGTGATATTCACATTGACCTTGTTTCAAGGTGAGTCACTCAGTTTAAAACTCTGGTGTACTTTATGTATCCATCCACTCCAGGGTACTAAACTGGAGTGCGTGCAGGCAGAGGTTTGGTCAAAGCGGTTATGGAAGCGTTGCCATTCGGCTGGATGCTCCACAGGTCTAACGTGGAGGATGTGACAGAACTTCTGAAGGCTAGGGAGTCTAGGAGGGCCAGCGGCAGTAAAACCACACCTGTCCAGGATCTGTTCCATGAGGACGCTCAGGTAGGATATCATTACAAGTCAAGACCTTGCTGAAAGCCAACAGTTGCCACAAATACTGCCTGCCCTGCCCTAAGGGTATGAGGAAGTCTTCTTTGATGACCTAGTTGGAGCCTGGTCCAAGATATGTTTGTGCTGTCTTGTGAAATCTCATGGTCAGTGTTATGGCGTTGAGTTGGAAAGAAAACACAAACAGATCTGGCACCAGACCAGTGGCTACCCATCAATCGGCCTATTTTGAGCCCCACCTGTTTAGCTAAAAACTGTTTTGCATGTTATTTTGGCATTAATACATGTCACATATCAGTTTGCAAACAATGTAGGGAAAAAAATGATTGAGTTAATAAAGCTGCATACGAACATGGTCTCTTTTTTGCTTTCTTAAGGCAGCTCCAAAATGCAGGTCTTTCAGCCTAGCTCAATCAATCACATTTATTTATAAAGCCCTTTTTACATCAGCCGATGTCACAAAGTTCAATACAGAAACCCAGCCTAAAATCCCAAACAGCAAGCAATGCAGATGTAGAAGCACGGTGGCTAGGAAAAACTCCATAGAAAGGCAGGAACCAAGGAAGAAACCTAGAGAGGAACCAGGTTCTGAGGGGTGGCCAGTCCTCTTCTGGCTGTGCCGGGTTGAGATTATAACAGTACATGGTCAAGATGTTCAAACGTTCATAGATGCCCAGCAGGGTCAAATAATAATGATCACAGTGGTTGTAGAGGGTGCAACAGGTCAGCACCTCGAGTACATGTCAGTTGGCTTTTCATAGCCGAGCATTCAGAGTTAGAGACAGCAGGTGCTGTAGAGAGAGAGAGAGTTCAAAACAGCAGGTCCGGGACAAGGTAGCATGTCCGGTGAACAGGTCAGGGTTCCATAGCCGCAGGCAGAACAGTTGAAACCGGAGCAGCAGCACGACCAGGTGGACTGGGGACAGTAATGTTGTTCTATAGGAGAAAGCCCTTACTCCAGCTGTTTGGGACAGTAGCGTACGTGTAGGTATGTATGGAATTACCAAATCGGAGCGATAGGTAGGAGCAAGCCCATGTAATGCTTTGTAGGTTAGCAGAAAAACCCTTCAAACCAGCCCTAGCCTTTACAGGAAGCCAGTGTAGAGAGGCTAGCACTGGAGTAATATGATCACATTTTTTGTTTCTACTCAAGATTGTAGCAGCCGTGTTTAGCACTAACTGAAGTTTATTTAGTGCTTTATCCGGGGAGCTGGAAGGTAGAGCATTGCAGTAGTCTAATCTGGAAGTGACAAAAGCATGTGTGAACTTTTCTGCCACATTTTTGGACAGAACGTTTCTTATTTTTGAAATGTTACAGAGATGGAAAAAAGCTGTCCTTGAAATGGTCTTGATATGTTCGTCAAAAGAGAGATCAGGGTCCACAGAAATGCCGAGGTCCTTCACAGTTTTATTTGAGACGACTGTACAACCATCAAGATTAATTGTCAGAAGATCTCTTTGTTTCTTGGGACCTAGAACTAGCATCTCTGCTTTGTCTGAGTTTAAAAGTAAAATATTTGCAGCCATCCACTTCCTTATGTCTGAAACACAGGCTTCCAGGGAGGGCAATTTTGGGGCTTCACCATGTTTCATCGAAATGTACGGCTGTGTGTCATCCGCATAACAGTGAAACTTACAGTTGATTTGTCAGAGGACAAACCATCCACAGAGACACACTGATATCTTTCCAACAGATAAGATCTAAACCAGGCCAGAACTTGACGGTGTAGACCAATTTGGGTTTCCAATCTCTCCAAAAGAATGTAATGATCGATGGTGTCAAAAGCAGCACTAAGGTCTAGGAGCACGAGGACAGATGCAGAGCCTTGGTATGACACCATTAAAATGTAATTTACCACCTTCACAAGTACAGTCTCAGTGCTATGATGGGGTCTAAAATCAGACTGAAACGTTTCGTATACATTGTTTGTCTTCAGAAAGGCAGTGAGTTGCTGCGCAACAGCTTTTCCCAAAGTGTTTGAGAGGAATGGGAGATTCGATGTAGGCCGATAGTTTAAAAAAATATTTTCTGGGTCAAGGTTTGGCTTTTTCAAGAGTCTTTTTTACTGCCACTTTTAGTGAGTTTGGTACACATCCGGTGGATAGGGAGCCGTTTATTATGTTCAACATAGGAGGGCCAAGCACATGACTCTTTCAGTGGTTTAGTTGGAATAGGGTCAAGTATGCAGCTTCAAGGTTTAGAGGCCTTTACTATTTTCATGAATGTGTCAAGAGATATAGGATTAAAAAAAAACTTGTGTCTCCCTTGATCCTAGGTCCTAGCAGTGTTGTGCAGACTCAGGACAACTGAGCTTTGGAGAAATACGCAGATTGAAAGAGGAGTCCGTAATTTGCTTTCTAATGATCATGATCTTTTGTCAAAGATGTTCATGAATTTATCACTGCTGAAGTGAAAGCCATCCTCTCTTGGGGAATGCATTTTAGTTAGCTTCGCGGCAGAATCAAAAAGACATTTTGGATTGTTCTTATTCTCTTCAATTAAGTTGGAAAAATGGGATGATTGGGCAGCAGTGAGGGCTCTTCAATATTGTACGGTACTGTCTTTCCAAGCTAGTCAGAAGACTTCTAGTTTGGTGGAGCGCCATTTCCTTTCCAATTTTCTGGAAGCTTGCTTCAGGGCCCAGGTATTTTCTGTATACCAGGGAGCTAGTTTTTTTGGACAATTTTTTTCTGTTTTTAGGGGTTTGACTGCATCTAGGGTATTACTCAATTTTAAATTTTGTTCCTCAGGTGGTTAACCGATTTTTGTAATACGACATCCTTTGGTAGGTGGAGGGAGTCTGGAAGGGCATCTAGGAATCTTTGGGTTGTTGGGGAATGTATAGCTCAGCTTTTGATGATCCTTGGTTGGCGTCTAAGCAGATTATTTGTTGCGATTGCAAATGTAATAAATTGGTTGTCCGATAGTCGAGGATTATGAGGAAAAACATTAAAATCCACAAGATTTAGGTCCAGAGTATGACTGTGGCAGTGAGTAGGTCCAGAGACATGTTGGACAAAACCCACTGAGTCGATGATGGTTTCGAAAGCCTTTTGGAGTGGGTCTGTGGACTTTTCCATGTGAATATTAAAGTCACCAAAAATGTGAATATTATCTGCCATGACTACAAGGTCCGATAGGAATTCAGGGAACTCAGCGAGGAACGCTGTATACGGCCCAGCAGGCCTGTAAACAATAGCTATAAAAAGGGATTGAGTAGGCTGCATAGATTTCATGACTAGAAGCTCAAAAGATGAAAACGCAGTCGTTTTTGTAAATTGAAATTTGCTATCGTAAATGTTAGCAACACCTCCGCCTTTGCGGGATGCGCGGGGGATATGGTCACCAGTGTGACCAGGAGGAGAGGCCTCATTTAACACCGTAAATTCATCAGGCTTAAGCCATGTTTCAATCAGGCCAATCACATCAAGATTATGATCAGTGATTAGTTAATTGACTATAACTGCCTTGGAAGTGAGGGATCTAACAATAAGTGGCCCTATTTTGAGATGTGAGATATCACAATCCTTTCCAATAATGGCAGGAATGGAGGAGGTCTTTATTCCGGTGAGATTGCTAAGACGAACCTCACCATGTTTAGTTTTTCCCAACCTAAACTTAGCAAAAAAAAGAAACAGCCCTTTTTCAGGACCCTGTCTTTCCAAAATAATTCGTAAAAATCCAAATAACTTCACAAATCTTCATTGTAAAGGGTTTAAACACTGTTTCCCATGCTTGTTCAATGAACCATAAACAATTAATGAACATGCACCTGTGGAACGGTTGTTAAGACACTAACAGCTTACACACGTTAGGCAATTAAGGTCACAGTTAGGAAAACTTAGGCCACTAAAGAGTCCTTTCTACTGACTCTGAAAAACACCAAAAGAAAGATGCCCAGGGTCCCTGCTCATCTGCGTGAACGTGCCTCAGGCATGCTGCAAGGAGGCATGAGGACTGCAGATGTGGCCAGGGCAATAAATTGCAATGTCCATACTGTGAGACGTCTAAGACAGCGCTAAAGGGAGACAGGATGGACAGCTGATCGTCCTCGCATTGGCAGACCACGTGTAACAACACATGCACAGGATCGGTACATCCGAACATCACACCTGCAGGACCGGTACAGGATGGCAACAATAACTTCCCGAGTTACACCAGGAAAGCACAATCCCTCCATCAGTGCTCAGACTGTCCGCAATAGGCTGAGAGAGGCTGGACTGAGGGCTTGTAGGCCTGTTGTAAGGTAGGTCCTCACCAGACATCACCGGCAACAACGTCGCCAATGGGCACAAACCCACCGTCGCTGGACCAGACATGGCTGGCAAAAAGTGCTCTTCGACTGACGAGTCGCGGTTTTGTCTCACCAGGGGTGATGGTCGGATTCGCGTTTATCGTCGAAGGAATGAGTGTTACACCAAGGCCTGTACTCTGGTGCGGGATTGATTTGGAGGTGGAGGGTCCGTCATGGTCTGGGGCGGTGTGTCACAGTATCATCGGACTGAGCTGGTTGTCATTGCAGGCAATCTCAACGCTGTGCATTACAGGGAAGACATCCTCCTCCCTCATGTGGTACCCTTCCCGCAGGCTCATCCTGACATGACCCTCCAGCATGACAATGCCACCAGCCATACTGCTCGTTCTGTGCGTGATTTCCTGCAAGACAGGAATGTCCGTGTTTTGCCATGGCCAGCGAAGAGCCCGGATCTCAATTCCATTGAGCACGTCTGGGACCTGTTGTATCGGAGGGTGAGGGCTAGGGCCATTCCCCCCAGAAATGTCCGGGAACTTGCAGGTGCTTTAGTGGAAGAGTGGGGTAACATCTCACAGCGTGAACTGGCAAATCTGGTGCAGTCCATGAGGAGGAGATGCACTGCAGTTCTTAATGCAGCTGTTGGCCACACCAGATACTGACTGTTACTTTTTGTTCAGGGACACATTATTCAATTTCTGTTAGTCACATGTCTGTGGAACTTGTTCACTTTGTCTCAGTTGTTGAATCTTGTTATGTTAATACAAATATTTACACATGTTAAGTTTACTGAAAATAGACGCATTTGACAGTGAGAGGACGTTCCTTTTTTTTGCTGAGTTTAGATCGAGGCACAGACACTGTCTCAATGGGGATAGCTGAGCTGACTACACTGACTGTGCTAGTGGCAGACTCCACTAAGCTGGCAGGCTGGCTATCTCATTGTGGAGCTAGAGGAGTTAGAGCCCTGTCTATGTTCATAGATAAGATGAGAGCACCCCTCCAGCTAGGATGGAGTCCGTCACTCCTCAGCAGGCCAGGCTCAGTGCTGTCTGTGATGGTGGGGCAGCCAGCGGATAATACGGAGCGTAGGGGTTGGTAATGTTCTCTAGTTGCACCGTAATTAGCTCAGTGTTCTGTCACTCATGGGGACACTCCGTCACCACAAAATCTACGGAGAGAGCCTATCCAAGAAGGCTCAAGGTCATTGGCCACAGATAAAATGACGTCAAATCACGTTGTCTACCGTAGCTGTGATTGGACTGATCATGTCAACATCCTACTTTCAAAATCTTAGCTAGCAAGCTCGACAAGCAGTCATCCACATGAATCACGTTGACAATCTACTGGCAAATCCTACTGGCACTGTATCGGTGCTCATTGGCCATTGAGCATAAACATTACACAACAAGTTGGAAATCGCAAATTCAACAATGAGTGGTTTGGAAGGTATCAGTGGCGGAACCTTTAGGGCTGTGGCGGTCACACAATTTCGTCAGCTGATGATTGTCAAGCACATAACTGTCGGTCTCACGGTAATTGACTGTTAATCAACATAAACATATTTAGCATCTCCTGGCTTCCACACATAGCCTACCAGCTATTTTAAAAAGTCTAATAAATCCATGTAATATAGCCTACACCTTCACAATAAATCCATTTTTTATTTTAGACAGGTCTAAAGAAGCATTATATGAAGAAAATATAGTCTATTTCAGAAGAAAAGAATAGCATACTCTGAGTTGTCCTTATGTAAGGTCTTGATGTGGCTGTGCCAAATGGCTGTGGGCTACGCTAGTTAATTTAGCAGACAAGATTTGCTTATAGTTCAGTTGCATTATTTTATATTATGTTCAAATAAAATTTTATTTGTCACATGCGCCAAATACAACAGGTGTAGACCTTAGTGAAATGCTTAGTTACAAGCCCTTAACCAACAATGCTTTAAGAAGTTAAGAAGAAATTATTGTTAAGTAAAAAATAGAAAATAAAAGTAACAAATAATTAAACAGCAGCAGTAAAATAACAAGTGAGGCTATATACAGGGGGTACCGGTACAGAGTCAATGTGCAGGGGCACCAGTTGGCATAGGGTGGCTGCAGTCTTTGACAATTTTTAGGGCCTTCCTCTGACACCGCCTGATATAGAGGATGGCAGGAAGCTTGGCACCAGTGATGTACTGGGCCGTACGCACTATCCTCTGTAGTACCTTGCGGTCGGAGGCGAAGCAGTTGCCATAACAGGCAGTGATGCAACCAGTCAGGATGCTCTCGATCGTGCAGCTGTAGAACCTTTTCAGGATCTGAGGACCCATGCCAAATTTTTTCAGTCTCCTGAGGGGGAATAGGCTTTCTCATGCCCTCTTCACGACTGTCTTAGTGTGTTTGAACCATGATAGTTTGTTGGTGACACCAAGGAACTTGAAGCTCTCAACCTGTTCCACTACAACCCCGTCGATGAGAATGGGGGCGTGCTTGGTCGTCCTTTTCCTGTAGTCCACAATCATGTGATCAGGTGATCAGGCCTACCACTGTTGTGTCATCGGCAAACTTGATGATGGTGTTGGAGTCGTGCCTGGCTGTGCTGTCATGAGTGAACAGAAGGGGACTGAGCACGTACCCCCGAGGGGCCCCTGTGTTTAGGATCAGCGTGGCGGATGTGTTGTTACCTACCCCTACCACCTGGGGGCGGCCCATCAGTAAGTCCAGGATCCAGTTGCAGAGGGAGGTGTTTAGTCCCAGGGTCGTTAACTTATTGATGAGCTTTGAGGGCACTATGGTGTTGAACGCTGAGCTGTAGTCAATGAATAGCATTCTCACATAGGTGTTCCTTTTGTCCAGGTGGGAAAGAGCGGTGTTGAGTGCAATAGAGATTGCATCATCTGTAGATCTGTTGGGGCGGTATGCAAATTGGAGTGGGTCTAGTGTTTCTTGGATAATGGTGTTGATGTGAGCCATTATCAGCCTTTCAAAGCACTTCATGGCTACAGACGTGAGTGCTACGGGGCGGTAGTCATTTAGGCAGGTTACCTTAGTTTTCTTGGGCACAGGGACTATGGTGGTCTGCTTTAAACATGTTGGTATTACAGATCCAGCCTATGAGAGGTTGAAAATGTCAGTGATGTCAATTGCCAGTTGGTCAGCGCATGCTCGGAGTACACGTCCTGGTAATCCGTCTGTCCGTGCGGCCTTGTGAATGTTGACCTGTTTAACCCTTTCACACGTACCATCACACGGGGTGTGATCGTTCTACAGTGGTCCCTGAAGCGTACGATCACACCCCGTGTGATTAGAACACTCATTTAGAACGCTCATTTAGAACGGCCAGTTTCGAATGACGCAACAATCAACATTTGAGCTGGCCACACTTTTTTCAGAAACTATTTACACAAACACAGTCCTTACAAAGTTATGTCCAGAATGTGAGCAGTTTATTTTTGGATGCAATGTTCAGATATTCACAGAAGTATCTATAGCATAACACAATCATCCTAACCGGAAAAATGTAGGCTACATTTGTCCTAGCGCTGAGGAAAGATTGACGCAACACAAGCGGTCATATTTTCTAACTCTCGGCTGACATAAACTACACTATGAATTAGCTAATAGCAATTACTATGTACAATTAATAACATCACGGGTGAGCTCACCGTTGATCAAAATAATTGAGTAAAACACTTTCTAGAAATCGAAAGTAATCAGACGATTAGTTTCAGCGTGCAGCCATGCTTTTTTACCTCACAGAAACCGAAGATAATAAGAGAAGACAAGATGAGTTGTTGAAGGGGTGTGGTCTACCATCATTCACATCCCACATTCACTTCCTGAAGTTCTCAAAAAATGAGTGAACCCTTACTCACCTCATTTTGTTATAGCATCTTTTGTCCGACAGACGATCAAGTGAAACCCAGAATGCATTGTATGTCAACAAACATGGCTCCATACACAAAGCTGGAATTAGCTTAGCTCATCATAATCAGTACAACCTTCAAAACATTATTTTACACACAGACTATGCGCCCTTTACAATTTATGCAAAAATCGGAATGCATGATTTATCACGGGTAATTGAAAAACGTAAATAAAATAGTAAATATATCAATAATACCACACAAAACATTTTCTGATAGTGATTTATTGATACAAATTGCGCGTTTAGGCAGTCAATCACGGTAACCTCTCACTCCCACTCTGAGCCATTCAGTGTTGTTGTTTATGTAACAATCACATCCTGGAATGGAGAGAACGTTCGAACATCACGTGCATAAAAAAACTCACGCTGGGGCGACCGTTAGAGATATTTGGAACTCACGCATGAAAGGGTTAAAGGTCTTACTCACATCGGCTACGGAGAGCGTGATCACACAGTTTTCCAGAACAGCTGGTGCTCTCATGCATGTTTCAGTGTTCCTCACCTCGAAGCGAGCATAGAAGTAATTTAGCTCGTTTGGTGGCTTCGTATCACTGGGCAGCTCGTGGCTGTGCTTCCCTTTGTAGTCTGTAATAGTTTGCAAGCCCTGCCACATCCGATGAGCGTTGGAGCCGGTGAAGTACGATTCAATCTTAGTCCTGTATTGACGCTTTGCCTGTTTGATGGAGAATACAATTGAATAAAGCTGAATAAAATCAATATTTTCTCCAAACGATTTGAGGGAATGCGGCTATTCTGTGTTGAGCGGTTTACAAAGAAATAGGTACTCCTTTATGCTTCATTTATTAATTTAACTTTAGTTGTTCTACAATTGTTGGGCTATATGTTTTGATTTTTAATACATTGTAAGGCTGCATGATGCAACTCTAATGATGATTTGAATAAAGTTGCTTGAAAGGCATGATTTGCGCAGGCTGTACACACTCTAATAGTCTCTCATTCACAATTTGACAAGCACTTGATAATTCCTAGAATTTCACGATGGCATCCCCTTTGTGGCAGTAATGCACCCTAACAAATCCATGCCTTTTGCAATCGGAGTGCTGCGTTGTGACTTCTCCCTGAGTGTGCTACGCAATCCGAAGCATCTCCCTATCACACCGCTCTCCGTCACATGATCGGGTCTTTCTCACAGGCTACAAGTTAAGACGGACACATCGGGATGCAACTGTGTGCGTCCTTATCCAATTACAAGGTGCATATTGAAGATATTGGAAGAACTGTCCACATTTACTTTTTGTCAGCCAACAAGATGAGTAGGCCTAACTAACAGCAAAAGCTCTATCCTATGTCAATCTACTATCCCCCATAGTACAAAAGTTGACCTATTCTGTGCGAGAAATAAATATTACAAACATAGTCTGGGACAGTTGTGGCATGCGGTAGATCGCAAATGAATACAACTACTAGCATCAAAAAACCTTTTTTATTCAATTTGGCTGACGCAACAGAGCAGAACATTTAGCTTAAAATGTGGATAAACAATTAGGCTATTTCTTCACATTATAAGTGCAGCAATGTGCCCATGGTAGTAGGCTATAAGCGTGAATGTTCAATTAGCAGAAAACACCATTATCAAAAATGACCACAAATGCAGTTATGCTTTTATTATAAAGGTGCATTTTAATGGTGAAAATTATCTTTCCCAAACTTGAAACTCACGTGCTGCTTATATTTGCCAGTTAGGCTTTACACCCCTTGTAAAGCACATTAATGTGCTTAATTGTAAGTAGTTATTTCACCACTTTAGTTATGATACAAACCTTATTAAAACATATAGGCCTATGGGCTAGGCTACATGAGGTGTGCGACAATGATTCGAACAAGTCGCAAAAAGGCATTGTTTAGCTGGGCATCGTTCAAAAGTGATAATATATCATTCACAAGTGATAGGCTAATATTGTCACCCATCAGACTATTCTTGATTTAATTTTGTCTACGTAAACGAAATAATATATGTGCGACATTTGTTTTGATTTAGAATGGACCATTATCATGCACCTGTATCAAAACAGGGGCAGCGGGAACAAAATACATGGAGGACGCTTTTCCCCGTGGTTTATTTTCATGCCAGCCAGATAGGCTATACTCCTGTTGGAAATATAAGCAAGGTGCTTAATATTGGGAAAGTTGAGATATGTAGTTGGCCTGTAATGAATACTCAGGGAGGAAAAAGGTGTAGATTCACGTGCAGAGTGCAGCAGGTGTTTTTTTATGCCTTCGCAGAAGTAACTGGAGGTGGTACGTGACAGGGTTGATGCGATGGGTTATCTTGAAGGCACCAATGAAGCAAGGACAGAACTTTTTGCAGTGGAGGCGGAGCCGGATGTCTCTGGTAGAGAGCCACAGATGCTGTCCGGGGTGAAAGAGTGGCATAGGTCGGCGGCGTCTGTCGGCAAAGCGTTTCTGGGTATTAGAGGCTTCCTGCAGATGCCGTGAGCGGTCTCCCATTCCCGCTCACTATGCCGAAACCAGTCATCGACAGCTGGGACAGTATCAGGCTCCGCCTCCCAGGGAAACATGGGGGGTTGGTAACCAAGTACACACTGAAACGGAGTAAGGCGGAGGGATGAATGCATGAGTGAGTTCTGAGTGTATTCGGCCCAGGCCAAATACCGACTCCAGCCTTATGCAGAGGCAGAACATTGTTGGCAGAGGTACTTCCCTATTTCTTGATTCAGGCGTTCTGTCTGCCCGTTGGTCTGGGGATGGTACCCGGAGGAGAGGCTGAGGGCGACCCCCAGTCGGTCACAGAAAGCTCGCCACACCCGGGAGACAAACTAAAATAGGAAGCCGATTCTAGATTTAATTTTGGATTGGAGATGTTTAATGTGACTCTGGAAGGAGAGTTTACAGTCTAACCAGACACCTAGGTATTTGTAGTTATCCACATATTCTAAGTCAGAACCGTCCAGAGTAGTGATGCTGGACGGGCGGGCAGGTGCGGGCAGCGATCGGTTGAAGAGCATGCATTTAGTTTTACTTGCATTTAAGAGCAGTTGGAGGCCATGGAAGGAGAGTTGTATGGCATTGAAGCTCATCTAGAGGTTAGTTAACACAGTGTCCAACGAAGGGCCAGAGGTATACAGAATGGTGTTGTCTGCGTAGAGGTGGATCAAAGAATCACCAGCAGCGAGAGCGACATCATTGACGTATACAGAGAAGAGAGTCGGCCCGAGAATTGAACCCTGTGGCACCCCCATAGAGACTGCCAGAGGTCCGGACAACAGGCCCTCCGATTTGACATACTGAACTCTATCAGAGAAGTAGTTGGTGAACCAAGTGAGGCAATCATTTGAGAAACCAAGGCTGTTGAGTCTGCCAATAAGAATGTTGTGATTGACAGAGTCAAAAGCCTTAGCCAGGTCGATGAATACGGCTGCACAGTAATGTCTCTTATCGATGGCGGTTATGATATCGTTTAGGACCTTGAGCGTGGCTGAGGTGCACCTATGACCAGCTCTGAAACCAGATTGCATAGTGGAGACGGTACGGTGAGATTCGAAATGGTCGGTAATTTGTTTGTTAACTTGGCTTTCAAAGACCTTAGAAAGGCAGGGTAGAATAGATATAAGTCTGTAGCAGTTTGGGTCTAGAGTGTCTCCCCCTTTGAAGAGGGGGATGACCGCGGCAGCTTTCCAATCTATGGGAATCTCAGACGAGACGAAAGAGAGGTTGAACAGGCTAGTAATAAGGGTTGCAATAATTTCAGCAGATAATTGTAGAAAGAGAGGGTCCAGATTGTCTAGCCCAGCTGATTTGTAGGGGTCCAGATTTTGCCGCTCTTTCAGAACATCAGCTATCTGGATTTGGGTGAAGGACAAGTGGGTTTGGGCGAGTTGCTGTGGGGAGCGCAGGGCTGTTGACCGGGGTAGGGGTAGCCAGGTGGAAAGCATGGTCAGCCGAAGAAAAATGCTTATTGAAATTCTCAATTATTTTGGATTTATCGATAGTGACAGTGTTGCCTAGCCTCAGTGCAGTGGGCAGCTGGGAGTATGTGCTCTTATTCTCCATGGACTTTACAGTGTCCCAGAACTTTTTAGAGTTTGTACTACAGGATGCAAATTTCTGTTTGAAAAAGCTAGCCTTAGCTTTCCTAACTGCCTGTGTATATTGGTTCCTAACTTCCCTAAAAAGTGGCATATCACGGGGCTATTCGACGCTAATGCAGAACGCCACAGGATGTTTTTGTGCTGGTCAAGGGCAGACAGGTCTGGAGAGAACCAAGGGCTATTCCTAGTTTAAAAAAAAATTGAATGGGGCATGCTTATTTAAGATGGTGAGGAAGGCACTTTTAAAGAATAACTAGACATCCTCTACTGACGGGATGAGGTCAATGTCATTCCAGGATACCCCGGCCAGGTCAATTAGAAAGGCCTGTTCGCAGAAGTGTTTTAGGTAGCGTTTGACAGTGATGAGGGGTGGTCGTTTGACCGCAGACCCTTTACGGATGCAGGCAATGAGGCAGTGATTGCTGAGATCTTGGTTGAAAACAGCAGAGGTTTATTTGGCGGGCGAGTTAGTTAGGATGATATCTATGAGGGTGCCCGTGTTTATGGATTTGGGGTTGTACCTGGTAGGTTCATTGATAATTTGTGTGAGATTGAGGGCATCAAGCTTAGATTGTTGGATGGCCGGGGTGTTAAGCATGTCCCAGTTTAGGTCACCTAGCAGCACGAGCTCAGAAGATAGATGGGGGGCAATCAATTCACATATGGTGTCCAGGGCACAGCTGGGGGCAGAAGGTGGTCTATAGCAAGCGGCAACGGTGAGAGACTTGTTTCTGAAAAGGTGAATTTTTAGAAGTAGAAGTTCGAATTGTTTTGGTACAGACCTGGATAGTAAGATAGCCTGCAGAGTTCTATCTCTGCAGTAGATTGCAACACTGCCCCCTTTGGCAGTTCTATCTTGGCAGAAAATGTTATAGTTAGGGATGGAAATTTCAGGTGTTTTGGTGGTCTTCCTAAGCCAGGATTCAGACACGGCTAAGACATCCGGGTTGGTAGAATGTGCTAAAGCAGTGAGTAAAGCAAACTTAGGGAGTAGGCTTCTAATGTTAACATGCATGAAACCAAGGCTTTTACAGTTACAGAAGTCAACAAATGAGAGCACCTGGGGAGTAGGAGTGGAGCTAGGCACTGCAGGTCCTGGATTAACCTCTACATCACCAGAAGAACAGAGGAGAAGTAGTATAAGGGTACGGCTAAAGGCTATAAGAACTGGCCGTCTAGCACGTTCGGAACAGAGAGTAAAGAGAGCAGGTTTCTGGGCACGATAGCATAGATTCAAGGCATAATGTACAGACAAAGGTATGGTAGGAAGAGAGTACATTGGAGGTAAACCTAGGCATTGAGTGATGAAGAGAGAGATATAGTCTCTAGAGACGTTTAAACCAGGTGATGTCATCTCACTTTTGGGAGGTGGAACAACATGGTTGGTTAAGGCATATTGAGCAGGGCTATAGGCTCTACAGTGAAATAAGACAGTAATCACCAGGACAGTAATGGACAAGGCATATTGATATTAGGGAGAGGCATGCATAGCCAAGTGATCGTATGGGTCCAGTGAGTGGTTGGACTGGCTGGGGACACGGTAATTCAGACAGTTAGCAGGCCGGTGCTATCAGTTAGCAGGCCGGGGCTAGCAAGCTAGCATAAGGGCCTTAGAGGGACGTCACGATGGGGGACAAGTCTGTTTTTGCCTCCTCGTGCGGTGACGTTGATAGTAGGGTTTAGTAGGGTTCCACGTAGCAGAGGGGTCCAAGTCCAATTGGCAATATGGGTATAGTGGTCCTCGAAACTGGCCGGTGGATCAGCTAACAGTCCAATATGCTATAGATAGCTAGCAGGCCGCGGTTAGCAGAATGGGCCTTCAGGGGACGTCGCGCCTCAGGGGCTACACCTTCTTGGAAATGCATTCAACACCATGGGCCAGAAAAGGTTGAATGCATTGGCCATGCTGTCAATCCTGTATGACTTCTGCCGCGTTCAAAACAACTGGAAACTCTGAACTGGGAAATCCCAGACTTCAGTGAGTTCAATACAACTGGGAAGTCGTAAAAAACAAGCTCCGACTGGGAAAATACGTTTTGAATGGCCATCCAACTCAGAAATCCAAGTTGGGCCTATTTCTAGAGCTCCGACCTGAAGATCACTGACGTCATGATTCAATCTTGTTTTTTTTTACGAGTTCCCAGTTGTCTTGAAAGGGCAAAAAAAATCCAGAGAATGCTAGACTTTTTGATGTCAGTTTGATGACAAAATTTGCCCACAAGGACCGTCGCGCCACCTTCCTGTTCAAGTGAGCACAGCACAACAGGGAGTCCAAACATGTATTGTATGCTGCTGCATTAATGATGCAATATGCCAGGGAGATATGTATACCGTAGCTAAGGAAGTAATACTAAGTGTAAGTTGTGTAGTAAGCTGTTAATAGCCCATGTGCCTCACCCTAATAATTAGTTCCCATTCCCCCTCATCATTTTGCCTACTGTTTTGACTTGGTGGTGCACATGTAGCCTATAGCCTGTTTTAGAGAAATGTAACAATCGAATATTGTAAGAGCTTTCATTGTCTGCTTATATGCCGCCTTTATTTATCCTACGGTTCTGACTTGGTGTACAGGGAGAATACTGTAAGAACAGCCCATGTTATGAATTCTGTCACAGTACATTTAAAAAGTGCTGAATAAATAGTTATATTGACTACGTTCGTCCTAGCTTGCTCATTAATGTCTTAATCGAAGTACGGATTGCCTCTTATCTGCTCGTCGTCCCATTATGCCATAGTTTGTACATCTCAATTGTCAGTAGAAAACACATTTGTTTAAGCAAGTCAGCCATGTTTTTTTTAAGTCAGTAAATGAGGCTGAATGAACTGTTTCGCTGCCAGACAAGGCTCTGCTGTTAGCCAGGTGTAGCATTGGTAAGGATTCACTCCATGGTGCTGAAAAGAAAGCTCTGCTATTGGGACAGCTTTATGTGGGCCCAAACTGTTTGTGGGCACCGTTTGTCACTGTTATAGTGCAATTCATTGCTTGTTTAGTGTTGTGTAGTGGCTTTGTTGGCATGCGTTAAAAGCAATATTTTCTTTTTTTTTGCCCCACCAAGATTTACATGCTAAAATCTCCACTGGACCAGACTATAAAAGTTGCGCCGGTCTGGTAAAAATGTTGTCTATTCTAAACTGCAGGGTTCACGCCATCTCTCTCAGCCATGGTGGAGGGTGAAGCTGTTTGTGTGGGAGCCTGTCCTGTTTGGGACGTGGGACGGAGTCTTTACTACCTGTATGATCAACATCTTTGGTGTGGTGTTGTTCCTCCGCACTGGGTGGCTGGTGGTGAGTTGGAATTTCATTTAATTTCATTCAATACATTTATTTGACAGGGACAATGCACACCAATCAACATTTATGTCAATTTACCAGATTTGGCCAGCTAGCAAGTTTTCAACTGTAGTCCCAGGGCAGGTAGATGTAGGCAAGAGTTTGCTCACCTAGGGGTCTGCATACTGAACAGGCGGACCACAGGCTGGATCCAAACCCAGAGCAGGGTCAATATAGACCACTGGTCCTGACCCCCCCCCCCCCACCCCCAAAGTGTGTAATAGAACTGTCGGGCTTCAACCCCTGGTATCATATGTTCACACAAGACATGGCAAATTTTGTAGAATAGCAGGACATTTGCTTAAAACTGCCAAATTTCTATCTGCCCCATGGGAAAATGTGTAGAATTGTAGGGAATGAGCATTCAAACGGGAAAACTTTCTCTCCTCCATCAAGAGGGGTGTGAACAGTTTGGGGTTGCATGGGTTGAGAGGTGAGGGTTTGTTACTATGCCGATAAATGACAATATCCACACGGCCCTTTGCCACCTAGGGAATTTGTGTCACTGGACCTTCTGAAATAGTACTTGAGTAGCTCTGCCCTACGGTGTGCACATGTTGGTTCTATAGCCCAGCACTAAAACACCTGATTCAACTCGTCAAGGGCATTGTGATTCATTGATTTGTTGAATCAAGTGCTGGGCTGATCTAGACATACAAGGACCTGTTCCATATATTGTATGACTTTATTTTTGTTTTTTTCTCTTGATGATGTAAGGGGAACCTAGGTGTATTGCTAGGTATGCTCCTGGTATCCGTGGTGGTTATCGTTGCCCTGGTAACAGTGATGTCAGGCATCGGCGTCTGCGAGCGCTGTGGGGTCGGTAGTGGTGGAGTATACTCCATGATCTCTACTGTCCTGGGAGGAAGAGTAGGTGGGACCGTGGGGCTCCTGTATGTTTTCGGCCAGGTGAGAAACACCGTGTGTGTACATGTTTTCATTCCCCCTTCATCCTCCTGCAACCCTTTGCATATGGTAAAGGACAACTTACCTTCAGTCAACACACCTTTTTAAACAAAAATTATATAGCTAAATAAATAAAAGAAGAATCAATATATGTTTACATACAAGATCTCATGTATGTCTTCTGCGTGTTTTGATTTCAACAGTGTGTGGCTGGAGCCATGTACATCACAGGGTTCTCAGAGTCTATCGCCGAGCTCCTGAGCCTGCAGAGTGAATGGGCCGTTAGAGGGATGTCTGTGGCTGTCCTGCTCGGCCTTCTGGGTATTAACCTCGCCGGGGTGAAATGGATCGTCCGTCTCCAGCTGATACTACTGGCCGTGCTGGCTGTCTCAACGCTGGACTTCGTTATCGGGACGTTTTCCCACCTCGACCCAGGTGTGTTCATGGCATAGCCTACAGTAGGCCTGCTGATGTATTCTGCTTGACAAATCTCCTGGACTGTAGTGTAAAGTGAACTGACAGAAGGGACTTTAGTGCCAAGAGTGGCATAGTGGTGGTGTGAGGAGTTGTTATTTTTTAGCCTAGATCAGTGGTTCTCAAACCTCTTCTTGGGGGACCCCCAGACGTTTCACAATTTTGTTGTAGCCCTGAACTAGCTCACCTGATTCACCTAGTCATGGGCTTGATCATTTGTTAACTAGTTAAATCAGTTGTGCTAGTTCTGGAATAGTTCAAATACATTGGGTCTCTGAGGAGAGGTTTGAGTACCACCGGCTTAAATCACAGGTTCAATTAACAATTTTGTCCAGTAGGTGTCACTGTGGCATAATATAGCCTGGAGGATAACCACAAGCTTTCTCTGCACTGCATTTACTGTAGACTTCAGAGTTCATCATTAGCCATCTCTCAGCCCTTTAGCTTAGTTGCAAATGTACTGCACCTCTTACTTCATACTCGCCATACTCTTATGCAGTAGTAGTAGCCTATAAACATAACTAGTTCTTCCCCTTGGTCAAATAAAATCAGAAATGTTTTTGGCTGTAGAGAACCTTATAGGCTCCCCATCACAGTTTGACATTTCAAGACTGTGTGTGTGTGTGTGTGTGTGTGTGTGTGTGTGTGTGTGTGTGTGTGTGTGTGTGTGTGTGTGTGTGTGTGTGTGTGTGTGTAGTAGCTAATGAACAAAGATAATGCATACAGTAGAAAAAATGAATCATGTGCTTGACTGAGGGACTTACCCCAGGACACTTCAACTGGTGACTATTCAAGAAAATAAAGAAAAAGGAGCACTCTGTTTCTGCATTGATGTGAAAGATGTAATGCATACAGTAAACAGTGATGAGGCAAGTTTGATTGACTCAGGCAGCAGTCTTGTGTAATGTTTACCCAGAATGTTTTTCATGATGAGGATATGATGGGCGTGGTTTAGCCAGAATTTCTTTCTTTCCCCGTCCTTCAACCGGAAGTTGATCCCTGCTCTTCCCATTCTCACTGATTATCCACTTCCTGTCCAGTCAAAGGGAAGAGAACAGTCTGTGTTTCAAATGGAACCCTACTCCCTGTGTAGTGCACTGATTGTGGCAGGGGCTATCAAAGTGGGGTCCGCAGAGTTACTGCAGGAGGTCTACGGTCCGATTTATTATTGTTACTCATTTTTTTGCACTTCTTTTTTAATGAATATTACTAACAGATTAAAGTGTGTAATACAATGTAATAATATTCATGTACAATTTATGTTCTTAACCCTGGGCAACGTGGGCCTGTGGGGCTCACAGGGATATTGATATGAACAGTACTCCACCAATTATACATTTTTCAAAAAATATATTCTTTTACATAAATGCAGTGTAATTTAAGCTTTAGAACTGAAAAGTTTGCTCTGCCTCATGGCAAAATGTGTAAAATTTCCGAAATTTGCTTTAAATCTCTCTGCCCCATGACAAAATTCACTCCGATGCCAAGAGGCTGGCTTTGTAAATGGTATCGGCAGACATCATAGTAAAACTCCTTGTAGGCTATTTTTATTTGTGTTCTGATTACGAGGGGGTCCCTGATATATTTGCAATCACAAAAGGTGTCGCTGGACCCAAAACGTTTGAAAACTCCTGTATAAGAGAATAGGGTGCCATTTGCCATTTGTTCCAGTAGGAGCTGGGTGTTTCTCCTTTCTTTCTCTCAACAAACCACAAAGAACACTACGTAAATGGTGATGCTGGTGGTGATGGGGGTTGGTTTAGTTCAGGAAGCTGAAACCTTAAACCTTACCCCAGACTTTTGCACACCATGTCTCTCCTTTCCAGTCCAAACCTCTCATCCCTAATGATCCTCTCTTTCTCAGTCAGAACCCAGAGCCCAGATCTGGATCCTAAATGGCTACCTATTCCCTGCATAGTGCAGTACTTTTGACCAGAGACCTATGGGAATAGGGTGACATTTGGGACGCACCCCAGAGCTGCCATAGGGATCACATCTTGTAGTTATGGCCTAGTGAAACTGATGCCCAGGTCTTTCCTAATAAGTTGCTGCTGTGTTTTGAGGTGATCTCATGCTTTGGCTCGGAGCCACCCTGTCCTCCAGTCTAGGAGAATAGGACTGCGTCTGAAATGGCAACCTATTTCATAAATAGTACACTACTTTTGACCAGGGCCATTAGAGCTATGTTCAAAAGTTGTGCACTCAATAGTGGATAGGGTGCTATTTTGGATACACCCTTGGTTGGGGGATGTACGGCCAGGCAAATGTGTTTATAGTTTGATAACACTTTAGATCAGACTATCAGACTGGTGATTTTAGTAGAAGGCCAGCTAGGCTGGTCGACATAGGGTCAAGGTGGTATCAATGGTTAATGCTGACTTTTATAGCAAGATATATATGTATTTCTGGTCATGGATGAAGTAGATGAAATTCTGAAACTGAAGTGTCAAATAGAGCAGGTTTCAAGAATGACACGTTTTCTCATTTAGATAGGTTGTCTATGTTACGGAAATGTTGTAGTAAAGGATCGGTTACTGCTTATTACACTACTAACAGCCAGATGGTTGCAGTTTTCTTTACCTCATCTACCTGCCTTTATAGTGCCTTACTGACTGTGATTGTACTCTTAATGTCAGACAGCTAAGGCAGTGTAGAGGTCTGAGAGGTAAAGGAATGATTAGCAGTTCCTCGTGGAAGAATCCAGAAGCTCTATGCCACTCCCAGTAGTGCCATAACTTTGTAGTGAAATATAAATACATTTGAAACATCTTCTAAATCTCTAACATTTCTGCATCGTTATCCTGACACTGACCTGTGCTCTGTGTGGGAAAACTCATTATATGAGTCAAATGGGAATACATCTAACCCTTTGAAAGAGAGAACACGTTTTGATTTGTGAAGTAATCTTAACCTCCTTCCCCTGTTCATGTACCTGTTTAATGATGTAGTCTGACAAGTCATTCCTGGCTGCAGTAGCGTGGTCTGACTCTCGGGTAGAAAAAATACAGGAGACTCAGTAGTGTGTACACTGGATGATAAAGTCGTCATCTTCTTCATAACTAATATAATAATTATCGTCTGTCCTCACATTAGAGTCTGTGAATCATGCATGTGTTCATTTATTTAAGCAGGGGAATTTAAGGGTATAATTCCTGTAACCAAAGGTGTTGTCACTTCATCACAAAACACCATTTGCCACTCTCTCTCCTCTCTCTTCTCCCCCCCTTTCACTTGTCCCTCCTGATCTTCATTTGAACTCTTTTCCAGATTGAACGGACAGGAAGTTCCATAATGTGTTTCGTGGTTTGGGTGGTAGGGTGTTAACCGGGCTCACCCACATTTTTGGACAATGAAAAAAGAAAAGGCCGGAACACAAATTTGAGAGAGCTGCTCTTGAGACCAAGCGCCAAGTCATCACTTCCTGTGATATTATGAAGGGTCCTCCAATCAGAAGATCAGGGGCTCTTTCCAATGAATAGTGTCCTGGTTGTGGGTCATATCCAACTAAATAAATAGAAAGTGAATTATAGGATCTCTATGGTCATGACACCATTCTCCAGTCAGCACGCATGCATGCTTTTTTAAAAATGTATTTGTTTTACCTTTGGTCAGTGTGGGTGAATGAGAGGAGTTGGTAGAGTTGTCGGGTGAAGTTGGTGTGTGTTAACACCATGATGTTATATAAAGGTTGTGCTCGTGGACACTGGGGTTGTGTCCCAAATGGCACCCTATTCCCTATATGGTGCACTACTTTTGACAAGAACCCTATGGGGCTATAGGGAATAAAGTGCTGTTTGGGAGACAACCTGTCTGGGCCTGTCTGTTCTGTTGTACCACAGTTAGATTATCATTGTTTGGATAGAGAGAAGTCTCAATTGGTAATGTAATGTACAGCAATTTGGCGGGTATTGTTTTAAAATCTGACCTTGTTATTATAGTTGCCAAAAGCGAGGTTGGTGTTGGTTCGTTTTGTGGTGTTGCTGCAGTGTTCGAATGAGAGAACATGAGGTGCCTCTCTCTCTCTCTCTTTCTCTTACTCTCTCTTTCTCTCAATTACATTTTTCAAGTTAAGGGCTTTATTGGCATGGGAAACACATATGTTAACATTGCCAAAGCAAGTGAAGTAGATAATAAACAAAAGTTAAATAAACAATAAAAATTAACAGTAAACATTACACCCACAAATTTCCAAAATATTGTGTGCAAATAGTCTCTCACTCCCTTTCTCTCTCTCTCTCTATTACTGTCTCTCTACTCACTCTCTTTCTCTCTTTCTCTCTCATTCTCTCTTTCTCTATTTATTAGTTTCTCGCTCTCTCTCTCTTTCTCTATTCGTTTGTTGCTTTCTTTGTTCCTTTCTTTCTCTCTCTCACTCTCTCGTTTCTCTCGCTCTCTTTGTTTCTCTATTTCACTCTCTCGATCTCTTTCACTATTAGTTTCTCTCTCTTTCTCTTTTAGTTTCGCTCTCTCTTACTCTCTATTACTGTCTTCCCTCTCCCTTACTATATCTCTTTATTACTGTCTACCACACCTCTCAGACAGCCTACCTAAACCCTTCAATTGATTATTCTAGGTTAATTCCCAAACCATGCATACAATACAAGACACTGTGATAACCACTGCCGCACCTCACACAGTAAATTCCCTATCAGATACAGAGGTTCCATACTCTGGAATTCCTATCTTCACATTGCCAAAACATCATCATCATCATCCTTCAATAACTTCAAACATGGACTAGAGGTCACCCTGGTGAACCAAACTACCCAGTAGTCTCCTCCATGTAGCCTAACTCTCACATTCACATGTACACACACACATAATCAAACATGTTTTTTTCTTGTATATTGAGTATTCTGTGCCTTGCAAAAGTATTCATCCCCCTTGGCATTTTTTCTATTTTGTTGCATTACAACCTGTAATTTAAATAGATTTTTATTTTTATTTCATGTTATGGACATACACAAAATAGTCCAAATTGGTGAAGTGAAATCAAAAAATTATCTTGTTTCAATTTTATTTTAAACATTTAAAAACTGAAAAGTGGTGTGTGCATATGTATTCACCTCCTTTTCTATGAAGCCCCTAAATAAGATCTGGTGCAACCAATTTCCTTCAGAAGTCACATAATTAGTTAAATAAAGTCCACCTGTGGGTAATCTGTCACATGATCTGTCACATGATCTCAGTATATACACACCTGTTCTGAAAGGCCCCAGAGGCTGCAACACCACTAAGCAAGGGGCACCACCAAGCAAGCAGGCACCATGAAGACCAAGGAGCTCTCCAAACAGGTCAGGGACAAAGTTGTGAAGTACAGATCAGGGTTGGGTTACAAAAAAATATCACAAACTATGAACATCCCATGGAGCACAATTAAATCCATTATTAAAAAATGGAAAGAATATGGCACCACAACAAACCTGCCAAGAGAGGGCCGCCCACCAAAACTCACAGACCAGGCAAGGAGGGCATTAATCAGAGAGGCAACAATGAGACCAAAGATAACCCCGAAGGAGCTGCAAAGCTCCACAGCAGACATTGGAGTATCTGTCCATAGGACCACTTTAAGCCGTACACTCCACAGAGCTGGGCTTTACGGAAGAGTGGCCAGAAAAAAAGCCATTGCTTAAAGAAAAAAATAAGCAAACACATGTGGGAGACTCCCCAAACGTATGGAAGAATGTACTCTGGTCAGATGAGACTAAAATGTAGCTTTTTGGCCATCAAGGAAAACGCTATGTCTGGTGCAAACCCAACACCTCTCATCACCCTGAGAACACTATACAGCAGTATCATGCTGTGGGGATGTTTTTCATCGGCAGGGACTGAGAAACTTCTCAGAATTGAAGGAATGATGGATGGCGCTAAATACAGGGGAATTCTTGAGGGAAACCTGTTTCAGTCTTCAAGAGGCACAGAGGTTCACCTTCCAGCAGGACAATGACCCTAAGCATACTGCTAAAACAACACTCGAGTGGTTTAAGGGGAAACATTTAAATGTCTTGGAATGGCCTAGTCAAAGCCCAGACCTCAATCCAATTGAGAATCTGTGGTATGACTTAAAGATTGCTGTACACCAGCGGAACCCATCCAACTTGAAGAAGCTGGAGCAGTTTTGCCTTGAAGAATGGGCAACAATCCCAGTGGTTAGATGTGCCAAGCTTATAGAGACATACCCCAAGAGACTTGTAGCTGTAATTGCTGCAAAAGGTGTCTCTACAAAGTATTGACTTTGGGATGTGAATAGTTATGCACGCTCAAGTTTTCATATTTTTTTGTTTTATTTCTTGTTTGTTTCACAAGAAAAATATATTGCATCTTCAAAGTGGTAGGCATGTTGATCAATCAAATGATACAAACCCCTCAAAAATCCATTTTAATTCCAGGTTGTAAGGAAACAAAATAGAAAAAATGCCAAGGGGGTGAATACTTTCGCAAGCCACTGTATAATATACATGTATCATTAGTATGCTCTGTTTAAATTATTTGAAAAAAACTTTTTTGGTACTTATTTGTATATTGGGTTTTGTGGTGTGATTTTCATATAGGCCCTTTTAGATTTCCAACCTCATCTGCACACAGTTTCTACCAGTTTAAAAAAAAAAAATCTGTGCTATTTTTTTCTTTCACTGTTTTTCTTTTATGCGAATAAATGAAACTTAAAACCCTACCCTCTCTCTCTCTCTCTCTCTCTGTCTGTCAACAGACAGACAGACAGACAGACAGACAGACAGACAGACAAGACAGACTGTCTGTCTGTCTGTCTGTCTGTCTTGGAACCAGCAGGGCTTCTGAAAAGGGTGGATAAACTTGTCATTAATCTGAGAGAACAAATTCTTTCCCATCGTAAGATAACCATGAGGGAAATGCTTGACGTTCTTACGTAGGCGGGTCTTACAGATTTGACCATCTGGATTAAACCTTTTAACCCCACGAGAACATGGCTCCGTCCCAAATGGAACCCATTTCCCTATGGAATTTGGTGCTATTTGGGATGCAGACTTACAGTACCTCAACCTCCGGAGGAACCACATGAACCATTACAAAGACTGCAGGAATAGTTTCTTGCAGCAGAATAACTTGATTCATACAAGCTTTTATTCATGGTCATTGAATACATTTCTTTATATTTTCCTGTTTTCTTAATTGATTGTAGGCTATTGTTTGTATAGGCTTACCATTTACTCCACAGTTGCTTATATAGCTGTACTGCTTGCTGTCCTCCCTGCATATCATGACCAGCTATGTGCACTGATATCTAAACCATCCATACTCCACATGCCCCATGTTAAATTTCATAACGAGGTGTGAACAAATCAGTCATGTCCATCTGACTGTATAGCAGAACAATTTTATCTCTGTGCTTTTCGTGCAGATGTTTGTCGGGCGCCTGTGTAAGGGTTGTTGTCTGTGAGTGAGCACACCCAGTCTATTTCTCTCTGTCAAAACCACAGTGCTGTTACAGCTAGCCTGCTACCTCTGTTTAGCTTGGCCAGTGTTACCATAAACTAGGTCCTGGTCCCCTGAGTGCACGCATCTAGGCGGGATGAATATGGTTCCTCTCCTGGACAGTTACATAAGGGGCTGGGTTATGGTTAAGTTTCTAATGGTCTGAGGTTGTCTGTCGGGATCAGAGCAGACACTTCTGTCTTGATCCGGGGGGTTAGGGTTAGTCTGGTTCCCGAGTCCAGCCCTGGTTTTACCTAACACTGGAAAAAAGACTAGGGTCACTCTCTCTCTATTACTCTCTCGTACTCTCTCGCACTCTCTCTCTTAGACTGCAGAATTAGGTTGCTGTTAAACAGTCAATTTGTTTTTCATCCTTCCAACTAAATATCCCAATATAATATCCCATGTCAGAAAAGTGTTGGGAAATGCGACGTAAAGAGGAGCGCTAGGTGAGCAGGAGTGAAGTCACTGTCGACATAAGACAGTTAAGACCCACATCATACCGGCACTCTGAATGAAGCCAACTTATCATCTGATCATATCCGGTGATTTCTTTATTCTGTATCAGCTGAAAATATTTTTACTTATACAGCTCACAGGCTTTTAGCATAGCCCCTTTTACACTCCTGGCTTACCACTACTAGCTAACCACTAGCAGCCTTGAAACACATTACTTATTTGCAGTTCAGCACAGCTCAGTTCTTGTACTGTTGCACAGAATCAAGATAAACCTTTACCATCATAGTAGACATTGAACGTCTATGAACCAAACTGGCTAGAACGCTGTTACATTACATTTACGTCATTTAGCAGACGCTCTTATCCAGAGCGACTTACAGTAGTGAATGCATACATTTCATACAATTTCATACATTTTTATTTTTATTTTTTTTGACCGACGGCAGCTATAGCTAGCCACATGTTAACCTGAGTGCTACTACTAGCAGCGGTAAATCCAAGTATAATGCCTAACACAAACATTGGCTAACATGATATCCTGAAAGTTATATTGGCCAATAAAGATCAGGCAGTTAAGCAAAACACTCTTGACATTCTCTCAACCAGCTTCATGAGGTAGCCACCTGGAATGCATTTCAATTAACAGGTGTTCCTTGTTAAAAGTTAATTTGTGGTATTTCTTTCCTTCTTAATGTGTTTGAGCCAATCAGTTGTGTTGTGACAAGGTAGGGGAGGTGTACAGAAGATAGACCTATTTGGTAAAATACCAAGTCCATATTACGGCAAGAACAGCTCAAATAAGCAAAGCGAAACGACAGTCCATCATTATTTTAAGACATGAAGGTCAGTCAATCTGGAAAATTTCAAGAACTTTGAAAGTTTCAAGTGCAGTTGCAAAACCCATGGTCGAATTTCTGCAAAGAAACCACTACTAAAGGACACCAATAAGAAAAATAGACTTGCTTGGGCAAAGAAACATGAGCAAAGGAATTAGACTGGTGGATTTGAGATTTTTGGTTCAGACCGCCGTGTCTTTGTGAGATGCAGAGTAGGTGAACGGATGATCTCTGCATGTTTGGTTCCCACCGTGAAGCATGTAGGAGGAGGTGTGATGGTGTGGGGGTGCTTTGCTGGTGACACTCTCAGTGATACATTTAGAATTCAATGCACAATTAACCAGCATGGCTACCACAGCATTCTGCAGCGATACGCCATCCCATCTGGTTTGCTCTTAGTGGGACTAGCATTTGTTTTTCAACAGGACATTGACCCAACACACCTCCAGGCTGTGTAAGGGATATTTGACCAAGAAGGAGAGTGATGGAGTGCTGCATCAGATGATCTGGCCTCCACAATCATTCAACCTCAACCCAATTGAGATGGTTTGGGATGAGTTGGACTGCAGAGTGAAGGAAAAGCTGACACCAAGTGCTCAGCATATGTGGGAAAAGCATTCCTCATGAAATTGGTTGAGAGAATGCCAAGAGTGTGCAAAGCTGTCATTAGGGCAAAGGGTGGCTACTTTGAAGAATCTAAAATATAACATTTGTTTAACACTTTTTTTGCTTACTACATGAGTCCATGAGTCCACTACATGTGTTATTTCATAGTTTATATATCATATATTAATATATATTTATTTATTTATTTATATATATTTTTTTAATACATTTAATCCAATTGGTATTTAGCTTATTCCATCCCCAAACACCATGCTAGATCTGTGTGAATGGGCCAGTTTGTTTTGCATGGCTATCTTTGTGTTTTTTTTTTATCATCTACTAGCGACATAACATGACAAAACTCTTTGGTCACTTTAGTACCTACTTACCCGATTCACTTCTATCACTGAAGCCACCTGCCGTTATGCTGTAGTAACACCGGTGAGGTCAGTGGACTTGGAGACTTCATTGACTGTGGGCACAGGACCATTTGTTTCCCTTAACTTCATGGTGAATCGACTCTTCCACTATTGGTAGCCATTGTAATCTTTTTGGACAAAGTGAGCCCTGCCTGTGACTTAAGAACCAGGCAGGGGTTCTCCTGACCCAGTCTGCCCACCGCATCATCGCTAAGCGGCCCCACTTTCTTCCCATCTTCTCGCATTTCAGGCCAAACATGCATGCCAATAAACAGTGGTTGTCGTGCACTGCCGCCACGCCGTTCCCTTCTTGACGTCAAAGCCGAAATGTATTGTTGGTAAATTGCGAAAATGGAAGTGTATAATTATTGTTTTTTAATAAACTTTTGCACAAGGTCCATTTTAAATGTAATATCATCAATCTATGTTAGAATTGTGGAAATATATTGTGCAACCTGCCCTTTAAAGCCTGCAGTAAGGATGCTTTATAACCTGTTATGAGCATGTATGAGCCTTAATAATAATCAGCACGCTTTCCGTAAAATGCTACCAGAAGTGATGGACTTAATCAGGGAATTGGGCAGGAGTTAAAATGCCTAAAAGCATTATGAAAACTTAATGAATGTAAAGATCAGATCACAATGTGCACACAAATAAGAGACTTAACTTTATGCTGAATCTCTGTTAAACCTTGGCCTTTGTGGATGGTTTGTTGTTTCAGAGCATGGCTTCGTAGGGTACTCCGAGGAGCTGCTACGTAAGAACACTCTACCAGACTACACGACAGGAGAAGGATTCTTCACTGTATTTGGAGTGTTCTTCCCCGCTGCTACAGGTGAACTACTATAACCATGTTTATAGCTGCTTACATGTTTACATTTTGGTAATTTAGCAGACACTCTTATCCAGCGTGACTTAGTATAATAGTTACAAAGGTTCTAATTATAATAGTTATAATATGACAGTTATAATTATATAGTCCTGTCCCTGGTGCGTAGGTGTGATGGCAGGCTTCAACATGAGCTCAGATCTGCAGAGACCGGAACACAACATCCCTGTGGGAACACTGGCTGCCGTCTGTACCTCGTATGTGTCTGTTGTTACCACCAACACTTATTACATTGAGGTGTTCCAGACTTGTTCCTCTTCTTTTTTTTTTTGCTGGGGATTTAAAAAACATTATACAATTTCATCTTTATTCCCACACCAATCCCAACATGCCATGAAACATTTAGATCTTGTGACATCATTTCCTATTTTTAGTGCGATGTGTGATCTTCCATCTAACTGATGAAAAACTGCTGGTGGTATTGTTGGCCACTACAGGTGGTTCCTGTATCTGGTCTTTGTGTTCCTGCTGGGAGCCATCTGCACCAGAGAGGCACTGCACTTCGACTTCTTAATAGCAGAAAAGGTAAACTCTCTCTGTCCATCCTCCTTTCCTCATTGTGACCATAGCGATTATTTCCTTTTGAAGAGCTTACTCTCTTTCCTATTGATGATCAAGTTCAGAAGTATTCATGTCCAACGTAGTTCATACTTCCTACACATTCTTCAACATTTTGAACAGACATAGGCTACTCAAGAATTGTCTGTGTGTTCCCTTATATCCTAACTGTGTGATAGGCATAGTGGGAATCTGTCATTATATGTGTGATGAAGTAGCCTGATCACATATCTGTTTATGCTGTCTTGCTAACTTCTATGCTAATTATTGTCATTGAATAGCACACAGACCTGAGACCAGGCTAGTGATGAAGATGGTGATGATGAGGATGAGAAATTGTTTAATCTCAGTGGTCCCAGTGGGCCTCTTTCTAGAGCGACAACAGTATGTTCTCCGAACCCCATTTGTACAGCTGAGAATGACAGAAATTTGAGAAAAGCTCTGTCGCTGAGCCCCCCTCCCCCCAACGCACACACAGAGATTACAGAAATGAGAGAAACATTGTACTGCTGAGGTCAATACCCCCCCACCCCCACCTCCGCACTCTCCCCAGTCACAGCTGTCCCTACACCAGCTAGCAGGGGGGGGGGTGCTGGGAGGGTGTGGGCGCTTGGGGGTTAGAGTTGATACACTGTACAGGGGGTGCAGCTCAGCTGTCTGTGGTGAGGGTGGGGGGTTGGATTAGTGGGTGGTGGTCTAGGGGGGGTTGAGAGGAATGGGCTATCTGTTGCATATGTGTACACGTTATCTACAGCATATGGTACAGCAGAAATACTATGGAGCTCAGCGAAAATATACAGCACGCACATTTTGTACACCAAGTTCTTTGCAAACAGATTTATTTGTGATTTAAAAAAATATGTTTACTCATGGTAACACTTTATTTAAAGCCTGCAGGTAAATCAAATTGTATTGGTCACACACATATTTAGCATATGTTATTGCTTGTGTAGCGAAATGCTTGTACAAAGTTGCTTAGGCGCTAGAAGTAGAGCTGCCATATCTGTTGGCGCCATCTTTTAACTAGTAAAGTGCTACCAAATGTGTATAGGAAATTGTTCTAATTGCAAAAATGCCTAAATTATGTCCTCGTTTTCATTCCTGCTTCTAACTTATTTTCATAAGGGCTTAGTTGAGGAGACCTTAGCTGGGTGTAGTCATCGTGGGGCCTCTTTCGCTCATCTTTTTGTTTTGTTCCAACTTCCCAGGTCTCCTTGGTGGGTTTCTTGTTTCTCCTGGGCCTCTACATCTCCTCGCTGGCCTCCTGCATGGGCGGTCTGTACGGTGCACCCAGGATCCTCCAGGTCATCGCCCAGGAGAGGGTCATCCCAGCCCTCGCCTTCCTGGGACAAGGGGTGGGTTTGCCTGGCAGGATGGATGGATGATCCATGAATCCAAAATTAAGAGAAATGGATCAGGGGCTCTATGTATTAAGCATCTCAGAGTAGGAGTGTTGATCTTGGATTTTAGATCACAATGAATAAGGTGACATAGATAGGGTGGACCTGATCCAAGATCAGCACTCCTACTCTTAGACTGTTGATACAGCTCCTGATAATCTTTCTCACGTGAACAGTGCTACAGGACTAACCTAAACCAAAAAACACATTGTGCTGCTATAAACAGTTTGTCACATAACTTGAACTGACATATTTCTCCCTTGATTAAATCAGAAACATCAAACACAATATAGTCTGTCTCCAGTGAGTGGGGAGGCTGATACCGGTACGATGGGTGGGTTCCATGGGAAACGGTGAGAAAAGGGCCTGATTTTAGAGTGGTCAGATGAGTAAACTAACCTCACAGAGAGAAAGAGAACAGATGGAGAATCCCAAATGTCACCCCATTTCCTATATAGTTCACTACTTTTGACCAGAGCCCTATAGGTTCTGGTTAAAAGTAATGCACTATATAGAGAATAGGGTGCCATTTGAGATGCTGCCTGAGTGTAGCCAAACGGTTGGTCGTGGCTTATGAAACACAGCACACTAACCCCCCTTCCTTTCCTCGGCCCCCACGCCCCTCAGTATTGCCTGGCATGTACTGTGTGTGTTCGTGTCCGCTGGAACCAGGCCCTAGACATCTTGCCCCGAATCAAAGCCTCAGAACAAACCCAGGAAGGGAGGGAAGGGAGATGGACGGGGCTGGCCCAGATTGGCCTGGATCACTGCCAGAAAGGGAGAGAGGGAGAGAGAGTACCAGCAGTGGTTCAGGTAGCATGGTTGTAGTTCTAGTCAGAGCAGGCTCAGTCTGAGATCACAGCAACTTTTTTAAACAACCGGTTTGGCTCTTTTGTTGAAATTAGAGCTTCTCAGCAGAGCATAGCATATCTTCCTCTTTTTATCTCGCTCTATCTCCCCCTCTATCTCTCTATTTGTCCTCTCTGTCTGTCTCCAACAGAAAGGTCCTAATAAGACTCCGGTGGCAGCCATAGTCTTGACTAGCCTGCTGACCATGGCTTTCATCTTCATCGGACAGGTCAACGTCCTGGCCCCCATCGTCACCATCAACTTCATGCTCACCTACAGCTTCATTGACTACTCCTACTTCAGGTGTGTGTGTGTGTGCATTGGGCGTGCATGTGTGCTGGAACCAGACCCTAGACATCTTGAATCAAAGCTGACTTTGACTACTCTTACTTCAGCGTGGCGATGACCTATAACCTCCAGCCCAGAGAGAAGAGGGTTGGTCCTGCCAAGAGGCCTGGGACTGGAGCCTCATCCTTCACAAACCATACGTCCAAGCCCCTCATGACCACCACCCACCAGGTTTATTATTTTTTTTCCATAAGTCAATACATTTTTCTAAATTCTGTTAAATGTTGAGTTCAGTCATTTAAGTTCAATCAAGGGTAAATCAAGTGTCAATCAAAATTGATGCAAGAAAAGGCAAAAACAAAAAAAACGAATATTCAGGTCAGTACAATACATCACAAAACAATACTTTTTCCCCCACAACCCACCAGGGTTATGGTACAGAGGGGGATGTTGCGAGCCCAGGGAAGGGGACCCTGTTAGAGTTTACTAGAGATATGGACCAGATCTTTCCCCTGCCCAATGGTGGTGAACAGGAGGAGACAGAAAAGGACAAGGCCACAGAGAAGGTGTCCATGCCAGGCCTGAGAGGCAGGATCAGGAGGGTGAAAGCCCCTGCCAAGAAGACTCTGATGGACAGCTTTGGGCTAGACCTTAACAGCAATGCCTTCCCTAGTGAGGGAGATGAAGATAGAGAAGGCGAGGGAGGGGTTGATCCGGCTCCCCCAGGTCCAGGAGAGTGTATCTTCCCCCAGGAAAGACCTGGAGAGCCCAGCCTAGACCCTGAGGAAGTGATACAGGACAAGACCCTCCATCCCGGTTGTGACCCCATAGAGCTTGACCCTCCAGGGTCACAGAGAGAAAACACTGGTGAGGAATACTTCGACTTTGAATTTATGTTCACTTTTGACATTTGTTTGTGGTACCATTGGGCACATGGTGCACAGCTCTGATTCAGTCAACTTCATCACTCCCTGTGTGTGTGGGCATGCATGAGTGTGTGTCGGCATTTTTTCGACATTCTCTACCTAATTTGCAACCATTTACCCCCTTCATACAGTACACTGTTTACCTAGTGATGTAATAGTGAAATAGGTCATTGAATGTCTGGATTGTGTCTACCTTTCTGTTATAATGCCTGTTTATACTTCATTCATTTCTGTAAATATGATGGCAGGTTCTGACTGTAAACCAGACCGCCAGGGATCAGAAATCCAACCGATGCCTGATTCCTTCTATGCCAAATTCTGCAACCACTGGATTGCACTGATTGGTGTAAGTAAGGCAGTAAAACATGCAGTATAACATTTCTGCCCTATTGTATCTAAATGTATTTTCTTGACTACTTATGTTTTTCCCCCTGTGCAGGCATTATGTTCCATCCTGATCATGTTTGTCATTCAGTGGGTCTACGCCTTGGCCAATATAATAGTCGCCTTGGTCCTCTTCCTCTACATTGGAAAAGCAAGCCCTGGACTTCCAATAGGTGACTATCCATGCATGTCAACAACTGTCACATTCACACATCTCTGTGCATTTCTAATACAAGAAAGCATGTGTCAGTCACTGCTGAAGCCTTCAGTTAGTCTCTCAGCCACACAGCTGTTCAGCAGGACAGTTAGAATAGCTGAGTTAGAGGATTCTGCAACTCTGTGATATATAATCTCCCCTCCATGCAATACCCTGCTTTGCTCCCCTAACTCAAGACTGTGACAGAGGCATAATGTAGATCACACATGTCATGGTTAGTAAAATGATTTTCATATTTTACAGGTCACACTAATATCTCCTACTGTATATCAGAGGAATATATTTTTATTCTGGAGTGGCAAGCTTTAGCTTATTGAATACATCGAACTTAGATGTTTTGTTTTTGAAATATGGTTTATAATATCAGCTAGTAATTGATGTATCATATTTATTACAATGTTTTTTTGTGTGTGTATTTACAGGAGTGGCAGCTCGTTTCAGCTTTTTCAGATGGATTAGGACAACCCTGAGCAACCTAGGAAGGTAAACAGCATCACAAAAACTTGTATAAAATGAACATCATTCATCATGTATTCAGCTTTCTAGTTTGATGTTTGGCGATGTCTTTAAAGGCAGACACAGCGAAATGACGTTGCCTAGAGCATCACTGCAGATATTGAGATGAGCGAGATGCAAGACTTCGCTCTCACAGTCACAAAATAGTGTCTGAGCGTGTGCACAAGTTCTCGTCACGCTTTTCACAACATGGTAGCTACGGAACCAAAACAGCAAAGAACTTGAGCCTCACGCTTCAACGCTCTTAGTTGTATTGAAAATTAACCCACTATGCTGTTTACTTTATGTATCTACGTCATATCAATGAGTCTATCTTTAAGACCAAATATGTAGATAATTGCTATATACAGTATAATCATTAAATATAGTAGACAGAAGAAGTGAAATCAATGTCTTGGTAAACAAGTTCGGGAAATGTTCAGGAACTCAGGAGACTGATTTAAGAGGAGATCGGGATTGAACTCCGGTCTCTGGGGAGGCATACATGTGCCTAGACCCCCAGACCATCGAGCCTGCACACTCTATTCTAATTATTCTAATGTCCTTTCCTCCAGGGGTGAGCTTCCTCGGGACCAGATTGTCGTGACACCCTCTCTGTCAGGAGTCGGCATGGAAACTAGGCAGCTGACAGAGGAAAACCTGGACTTTGCCTCTCGGGACCGCTACCACCAGTCTTCCTTTATCGAAGCAGACAGGATGGCACACCTACAACTTAACTAATCACCACATCTCTGGATGGCTGGTCCCATCACAGACCATAGTAGCCTGGTCCAATATTTGTTTGGGCTGTCTTGCCAACTCGTTACAATGACCATAGGAGTTAGCAAAACAGCCCAAAATGATCTGGGACCAGGCTGAAGTAATATCTCATTCTATAATTTATAGACAGATTATAAGCAGTCAAACTGAAAGCTGAAATCAGTAGTCCTACTCTATGACATCTGGATTTGTACAGGTCTCTGTGACTGTGGCAATGCATTACATGTTTTAGCAATGCATTCCTCTCAATGATGTGCTCAAATGGTTCTTCTCTATTTATTGTATCCATTATCATGGAATATATAAACCAATACATGTTATTTTCTTCCAATCTATGTTTGACCTCTGATTAAAATGTCTGGCTTCATCTGCTTGTATGTAGATGGGGGTGGTGCAACATTTCAGCTGATTTGCAATTCTGTGACAATTCTGTGACTTTGTAACATCAAGTCGACATGTCATCTTTGAGGTCTCAACTCCACACTTGTGGCATGCATGTCGAGTTTACTATTGTATCTTACATTGAAGAAATCACTATAAAGTAACAGAATCAGAGATTGGTGATGTTCTGAAGTCTAGTTGAGTGTAACAAAAGGCTAGTCCGCAGACGGCCAACTGGGAATTGGGTGGAAACTGCTATCGCTGATGTGTGTGGGAGGAGCTAGGCGCCTCGGACATGCTTCTTCTTACATCACCACTATGGTTTTCGAATTTATTGCCCGTCATCGGATCAATAGGTGTTTAGGGTCTCCGAAGGGATTTTTTAAATGAGAAATTACTGAAGAACACAGTTTCCAATGTTGGCGACTCGCCGCTTCTTGTTTGGAATATACTCCTGCCTTTCGTGTCGTTTTGATTATGGAAACGTGTTCTTTGAGTCACGTAGTCCTAGCCCGTCTTTCTCTTGTGGTCCTCTTGATCGACCTGAGGCCCATCAATGCGTGGACGTACACCTCCAGCAGCAACGATATGGATAGGACACTGGTAACGAGGGGATACTTTTCTCCCAGCGTTACGAACTCTGAAGAAATAACTGCCTTACCAAAGTACTTGTTTACTACTTCGGGAACTTCTAAAGACTTTAGGGAAGTACCATCACCATCAACTGGAACAGAACAATACCACCGAGTCCGGCATTCTGATGACAGTGAGACCCGGACATTGAGTGAAGACAAATTAGGTAAGGGGTAGTAAGATGGGCACCTACAGACATATGGAAGAGGGTGCATTCTTTGGAATTCGCAAGTCGGTCAATAGTTCTACACACTGTCCCATCCCTGAATGTGGCACGGATCGCCCGCGGTGACAATATTTTAAGTATCGGTGTTTTTTTGTTGTTGTCAGAGACTATTTAAATCTCAGTCGTGATTTAATCATTGTATATAAAAGTAAACTATAACGGACTATTTATTGCACATTACAGGCTACTTGATCAATATCCCTGGGTCTATTTAGACTAAATTAAATAACAGCATTGAGGTTGAAAAACCCAGAACAAGGTCCTGGGCTGGCATGATTACACGTGGTCTGCGGTTGTGAGGCCAGTTGGGCTTACTGCCAAATTCTATAAAACGATGTTGGAAGTGGCTTATGGTAGAGAAATTAACATTAAATTCTCTGGCAACAGATCTGGTGTACATTCCAGCAGTCAGCTTGCCAATTGCACACTCCTTCAAAACTTGAGACATCTGTGGATTTGTGTTGTGCCAAAACTGCACTTTTTAGTGTCGCCTTTTATTGCCCCCAGCACAAGGTGCACCTGTGTAATTATTATGCTGTTTAATCAGCTTCTTGATATGCCACACCTGTCAGGTGGATGGATTATCTTGGCAAAGAAGAAATGCAAACTAACAGGGATGTAAACAAATTTGTGCACAAAATTGGAGAGAAATAAGCTTTTTGTTTCTATGGAAAATGTCTGGGATTTTTTATTTCAGCTCATCAAACATGGGGCCAACACTTTACATGTTGTGTTTATATTTTTGTTCAATATAATTCATCATAGTGATCATTTGAGACAATATACTAAAATGTGCTTGGCAGCTAATAGCCTAACAGTAGATTAGAATAATACACCTTTTACTGAACAACTTCTAAGGTTTACCTTTCAAACCAATGAATGTCTTTGTTGACTCTTGTTTCAGCACTCAGCCAGAGTTTTGGAAGTGTTGTTTACCTCCATAAATTCATATGAGGTATTGTCAGTGAGTAAATGTGAAGAAAGTGTTGACTCTTTCCAGTAATTATTTGCCCAGACTTCATTAGAGAGTAGAGCTATTATATCCTCCTTGTAAGCATAGGTTACTACGGTCACTACCAAGAGATCCGAACCTTTATGGCACAGGGGGCAGTGTGCTTGGCTGTTAACTGCAGGTGCTCTGGTTCAAGCACCATTTTCCCTTCTCAATCACTACATTGGATTGGTGGCAACAGCTGTCTCAAGCCTTTACTGGAATTGTACCTCAATCTGCACAGGGGTCGAGGTCTGCTTCTTGAGAAGGTGAATAGTCTGTCTCTGTATATAAATGTAACAGAGTGCTTTCTGTTCTGCCCCGAGCAGGGCGTGAACCAGCGATCTTCTGCAAAACAACACACACAATTCAAAACCAACTGTCTTATCCAGCGGAGGTTGGCTTCAGATCTCAGGGAAGTTGTGATTTTCTTTACAGGTGTACTCCAGCCAACATGCTTTGGGGCAACTTTCACATTCACTATATAAGCGTGCTACAGTCTCTGTCAAAAGGTCTGAGTCTGGACCTTTATGGAACAGCCAAGGGTGTAATTTGGGACAGAACCCATTTCATCATCGTCATGAACTGGGAACAACACAAATGATGGCGCTGGTTTAGAAAGAAAGAAACTAAACACACACAAGCTAACTCATTGGGCCTGCCATATGACTCCGGTCAAAAGTAGTGCCCTATATAGGGAATAGTGTGCTATTTGGGATGCATCCTAGGTCTCCCTCTGTGGACCGACTATACCATTGCTGAACTCTTCTTCCCTCTTTCTTGCGTACTGACTGTCTGACAGTTTGACTGTCTGAGTGTGTCATTGCTATGTGTTACATTCAGGATGTTATCCAGCACAGACAGCGCTCAGCTCTTCCTTGGCGCTGGCAATAGGTTATTGTTCCAAAGCCCTCCAGCAGCAGTGTTGGGTCAGTGCAGAAGTGCCAGGCACAGGCCTTCCCTACAGACAGGCATGCTGTCAACAGGCTGCCGCAGAGTAGATAGGCAGAGATTTCAGGCCCCGGACCAACTATAAACCAAGCTTTAGGCCTAGGTGGAGTTTGTAGGCCCTAGAGTAGTGGTGATACGGACAGGAACACTCCTCACCCGGGGTGTCTGTTTTGTTACCAGTAAATAGCTCACATATAGTGTCTGCATGTGTCGGCCTAGAACTGCCATATCTTAGTAGTAGGAGGTATAGTCATAGGTATATGTATCTTTACAAACAGAAACATCATTCGCCAAAAAAAAAAAAATCAGCAATGGACTTACCAATGAAATGTCATATTTATGTGACTTTAATGAGATATGTATGAACTGTTTTCATAAAGCTTATACAAACTATGAGCCAGAGAGCCAACTCTGCCTCAATATGAACCCAACAGACATCTGCGGGGGTTGACTGTATTTTAACTCTATGACTTTTGCTAGATCAGGATTAGGAAGGAAATGGCAAGGTCCCAAAGGCCTGAGTGCACCTCCATATTTAGGGCCCAGGCTTTTTTCAGGGTAGACAGGCCGGGCTGCCAATTGTTCTCCCCCCAAAATCATTACATCCACAGGTAGCAACTCCTGGCAACGTCTTCCCTTGCAGACAAGACCACTCTGGGGCCATCTGGTGGCCTGATTTGCACATTGCAGACATTTAAGTTTTGGTTTTGGGTGTCTTTCTCCCCAACTCATTATGTAGGCCCATGGGACACACTGCTTTTCTTGAATACAGAAAACTCATACCTATCATCCTTAATTGTATTTATTTATTTTTTACAGCCACTGAACAAAACACGCATCTCTCCACGGTCTCAACCCGCGGGGCATCAGAAGGAACCCTTAGTTTGTCGAAAGAGCAGATGAGCTCTACCATTGTAGTGTCCACAGAGGCTACCACACATTGGGAGGACCAGACCAGACTAGCACCAGACCACATACTAGAGACCTACCCTGGGCTTCGAGTGGACCTCAGGTCTGTGTCTGTGACACAAGCCAGACTGCCTCAGGACAGCCCTGATGCTGAGAACAGTCTCATGCAGGACCAGTCGGCGAACCAAGGCACCGTGGGTCTCGGAGAGGACCAGTCGACGAACCGAGGCACCGCGGGTCTCGGAGAGGACCAGTCGACGAACCGAGGCACCGCGGGTCTCGGAGAGGACCAGTCGACGAACCGAGGCACCGTGGGTCTCGGAGAGGACCAGTCGACGAACCGAGGCACCGTGGGTCTCGGAGAGGACCAGTCGGCGAACCGAGGCACCGTGGGTCTCGGAGAGGACCAGTCGACGAACCGAGGCACCGCGGGTCTCGGAGAGGACCAGTCGACGAACCGAGGCACCGCGGGTCTCGGAGAGGACCAGTCAACGAACCGAGGCACCGCGGGTCTCGGAGAGGACCAGTCGACGAACCGAGGCACCGCGGGTCTCGTGCATGGGCAGTCAACAGCCACTCTCAGACAGGACCAGTTGACAGACCTCGGAACCGTGGCTCTCCCCGTCCAAACTGACAGCACCTACATCTCCTCCACTGTGAGTCGAGCGGGAGAGAGGACTTTACTGTCTGTGACCTCCAACAACACCTCCATGTACTCTGAGGACTCCAACTCCTCCTCCCAGTCCCGGGCCTCCATCTGGGACCTCCCGCCTGGCCTCACTGGAGCCAGGGCTGGGGCCGTCACCATCAGGATACCCTTCACAGGACCTGAGCATGGGCATGATGCTACGTCTGGGTCTGACTCTTACCACCACACCAACTCCTCACAGGGTAAACAGCCCTCAAACTCCCTCGCTGTGAATATGTATGTCTGTGCATATATATGTACCGTATGCATATGCCTACTGGGGAGAATATGCAAAAGTATAATTTCCATTTCTCATGTAGTAAATGGACAAATAAATGAATCTCCTCCTCTACCTCTTCTATTTTTTTCTAAACAGAGTGGTCTGGTGGTTTCTCCTCCAGAGGGACCAACCCACTGACTGGACCTCTCAATGTGACCCAACAGCAGGACCTCACCTCTCTGGTTTCAGAGGGAACCCCCAACTCCACCCCTCCGCTCAGGGTGGTTGATAACCACAGCAGAGAGGACACAGACACCACAGGCTCTAGTCAGCCCTCCAGAGGCAGGACATCCCAGACAGAAGAGGGGGTCTCTGCTTCATCACAGCCCCCTGTGCTGTCGTCAGAAGGCCCCAGCCACCCCAACACCTCTCAGGGAGGAGAAACATATAGAGATTCTCCCTCCATCCTGGTCACTGGGTCTGAGACCTCCACCGAGTCCTCCACAGGTCCCCCTAGCACCCGGGGGGGCCAGGGTGAGACAGAGGGGGTCCCATCGCTCCCCACAGAGGACAATACTATCCTAGGCCTGGGTCTAACCACTGCTCCCCCAACACTACGAGACAGTGCCACTGCCCTGGATGACTCCCTGTTTCGGTTCCTCGCCACCCAGCCTCCCTTCATCCCCAAGACTCAGCGGCCGGCGGTGGCCACAGAGGTCCTGGTGTCCACCACACCTGTTACCGTGACAATAAAGTCACAGGTCACCGAGGAGGAGCCCTACATTGTTACCATGGCAACCAGCACCACACCGACCCCGCCTCTTGCTACGACGAGGATGGTTCAGCCCAGTACCGCTACTTCCATTGAGGCCCAGACTCAGCCCACCATCATCCCTACCACCACTATCACGGAGACTACCCTGGGTCTCCAGAGCTCTGCTTCCACCCCCCAGCCCCCGGGCACCACTCAGACTCAGTCCCAAGGGCCCTCAACGGGGGTGAGCTCCACCGACGTCACCACCTTGCACCTGGAGACCAGCACGGCCAGACAGGGGGACACCACGGCCCACAGCATCACCACCACTACAGCCTCCTCCTCCTACAGTTACAGCGTCCCCACCAGAAACACAGTGGAACTACACACAACAGGGAAACACTCTGACAGGGGGACCACTGAGATAGAAGTGATCACCGCTCCAATGGACATCAGATCTACACCGCAGACACCAGGTTTGTCGACACAGTATATCTTTCAATGCGTTGATTCTTCTGAAGTTAGTTTTGCCTTAAATTGAGCTGGAAAAGTGAAATGAAGATCCTAAAACCTAATGACTGTTTGAATCAGAAAATCGTAAGGAACTATGAACTGCATTGATATGAGATACAGTACCTCATTCTGAATCCTGCTCTCTTCTTTAGGTAGTGCCTGTGAGCCCAGCCCCTGTCTGAATGGAGGTTTGTGTCTACCCTATGGAGTGACTGGGTTCACCTGTGACTGTCTGTCATCATGGATAGGACCTACCTGCAATGAGGGTGAGCTCAATCTACAATTCCCAGCCATACTGTATGTTAGTATGTGAGCTATTGGTGAAGTCTATGTATTGCTAATGGTATTGAATGGTATAGTCTTTGTGGGGGGGAGCGGGGTGCGTGCATAGTCAGCTGTATATTGTGTTGACCTGCTCTCTCTCCTCTGTCCTTTGTCTCTGTTGTGCTGTTGGTTCAGATGTGGATGAGTGTGAGAGTGGCCCCTTGGGCCCCTGTCCCAGTGACTCTACTTGTGTTAACACCAGGGGCTCCTTCAGCTGTGAGTGTCCCCTGGGTCTGGACATGGAGCACGGAAGAGACTGCACGCGAGGTACGGCTAAACAAACAGTACAGCCTTTGTTTACGAAGTCTCCTATGACAATACACATTTATACAATATTTAGGTTCTTATTTAATATACAGTATAATAATACATAATAATAATAATATATGCCATTTAGCAGACACTTTTATCCAAAGTGACTTACAGTCATGTGTGCATACATTTTATGAATGGGAATCAAACCTACAACCCTGGTGGTGGCGCCATGCTCTACCAACTGAGACATACAGGACCAGTTTGGGTTATAATAAAGTAAGACAGTTGCACTATAAATCTTATAGCTAAACATACTGTACATATCGGTACTTTATTTACAAAGTCTCATATCACATAACATTGAAAATATAAACAATACGCAGGGCCTTGTAGATTAGGTTATGGTAAATGTTATGTTATTCGGTTGCACTCACTTTATAGAGGGGGTCTATATACAGTGTGTGCAAATTAGGTAAGATAAGGGAGGTAAGGCAATAAATAGGCTATAGTGGCGAAATAATTACAATTTAGCAATTAAACACTAGAGTGATAGATCTGCAGAAGATGAATGTGCAAGTAGAGATACTGGGGTTATGTTATTAGGTATGGTATAGGTTGTGTTATTAGGTTATGGTATAGGTTATTAGGTTATGGTATATGTTATGTTATTAGGTTATGGTATATGTTATGTTATTAGGTTATGGTATAGGTTATTAGGTTATGGTATATGTTATGTTATTAGGTTATGGTATAGGTTATTAGGTTATGGTATATGTTATTTTATTAGGTATGGTATATGTTATGTTATGGTATAGGTTATGGTATGGTATTGGTTATGGTATATGTTATGGTATAGGTTATGTTATGGTATCGGTTATGGTATAGGTTATTAGGTTATGGTATATGTTATGTTGTTAGGTTATGGTATAGGTTATGGTATAGGTTATTAGGTTATGGTATATGTTATGTTATTAGGTTATGGTATAGGTTATGTTATGGTATAGGTTATGGTATAGGTTATTAGGTATGGTATATGTTATGTTATTAGGTTATGGTATAGGTTATGTTATGGTATAGGTTATGGTATAGGTTATTAGGTATGGTATATGTTATGTTATTAGGTTATGGTATAGGTTATGTTATTGTATAGGTTATGGTATAGGTTATTAGGTTATGGTATATGTTATGTTGTTAGGTATGGTATAGGTTATGTTATGGTATAGGTTATGGTATAGGTTATTAGGTTATGGTATATGTTATGTTATTAGGTTATGTTATAGGTTATTAGGTTATGGTATATGTTATTTTATTAGGTATGGTATATGTTATGTTGTTAGGTATGGTATAGGTTATGTTATGGTATAGGTTATGGTATGGTATAGGTTATGTTATGGTATAGGTTATGGTATAGGTTATTAGGTTATGGTATATGTTATGTTATTAGGTTATGGTATAGGTTATTAGGTTATGGTATATGGTATGGTATAGGTTATGTTATGGTATAGGTTATGGTATAGGTTATTAGGTTATGGTATATGTTATGTTATTAGGTTATGGTATAGGTTATTAGGTTATGGTATATGGTATGGTATAGGTTATGTTATGGTATAGGTTATGGTATAGGTTATTAGGTTATGGTGTATGTTATGTTATTAGGTTATGGTATAGGTTATTAGGTTATGGTATATGGTATGGTATAGGTTATGTTATGGTATAGGTTATGGTATAGGTTATTAGGTTATGGTATATGTTATGTTATTAGGTTATGGTATAGGTTATTAGGTTATGGTATATGTTATGTTGTTAGGTATGGTATAGGTTATGTTATGGTATAGGTTATGGTATGGGTTATGGTATATGTTATGGTATAGGTTATGTTATGGTATCGGTTATGGTATATGGTATAGGTTATGTTATAAGGTTATGGTATTAGGTTATGTTACTAGGTTATGGTATAGTTTATGTTATGGTATAGGTTATGTTATGGTATATGGTATAGGTTATGTTATAAGGTTATGTTATAAGGTTATGGTATTAGGTTATGTTATGTTACTAGGTTATGGTATAGGTTATGTTATTAGATTATGGTATAGGTTATTAGGTTATGTTATGTTATGGTATAGGTTAGGTTGTGGTATAGGTTAGGTTATGGTGTATGTTATGTTATAGGTTATGTTATGGTGTAGGTTATGTTAGTAGGTTATGATAAGACATTACTACACTTTTTGAGGTATTTATTCAATATCAAGCAGGTTACCTAAAAAAAATGACTAAACTTTACAGACTGTCTTAAACCTTAGTTTTCCTCCACAGCAAAAACCTTCCTGGGCACGTTCAGTTTCAACGTCCCCCTGCTCTCCAGGAGCGCCACACTGTATGAGATCCAGAGAGAGATCAACCAGCTGGTAAGGAGCACAGGGACATGGTGGGAAGTAGGGTTGCAAAGGGAGGGAATATTCCCTGTGTATAACCCTGAATATTCCCTGCAACCAGTCATTTTAGAATATTTCAAGAATTTTGTACATTTGCTAAATTACCGGGAGTTTTGCAACCCTAGTGGGGAGAGAGAAATTACTATCACTGATATACAGTATACTATTGTGTATTGTGGATCTGTTGTATTGAGGCAGCAAACCTGTTCAAACACGATAATAGATGTATTTTGAATGCAAGGAAGGTATAGTTCATGTATTATAAGGTGATTATTAATAATAGTTTTTATTATTTTACAGCTGAATGCCTCACTATCAATTCTGCGTGGTTACCGGCGCTCTTCTTTGAGTAAAAAGTGAGTTTCTTCTTCCCCCGTAAGATTGGCACTTACCAATTTACTCTGAATGCAAGACAACAAGCCATACTCTCTTGGTTCTTCTGTATTTTGTATGTAAAGTTTCCTAAAAAAAAAAAACAATCAGAACAAAAACTCTGACGCTTTCAGCATGACCTTCGTGTGTTGTGATTTTAAATGGACTTCAAATCAAGTTTGCTGTGACGTGTGTGTTCCAGAGGGGAGGACGGGGTTCGTATCTCTGCTGTCAACATGTTCTCCATCTCTACTGATGTGACCAGCTCTGACGTCTACCACATCATACAGATGTCTCTGAACAACTGTAACAGTACTGCTGGACACTGCCGAGTGGTGGTCACTCACCAACTTTCCTATCATGGTACAGCACTCTCTCCCTCCCATCCTCACCGTTTTCCCGGTAACCCCAGTCTTAAAGGGATAGTTCACCATAATTTCAAAATGACTTATTTGTTTGGTTACTTTAGCAGTCTTTGGGGACAAGGACATAATGCAATCCACGCTTTGGGTTTGTGTACGCAGCCACTGCCACCATCTGCTAACTTAGGCATTTCCTAACCATAAAACAATGGAAGTCAATGTACGACATTAGCATGTTTTAAATATCATACCTGACCCTGTTACAACCATCCTTACCACACCTCTCTCCTCTCTCTGTCCCTTAGTTGAGAGTCTGTGTCTGGCCCAGAATACCCAGTGTCACCCTGAGCATTCGTTTTGTACCGACTCCAATGGGACAGCCTACTGCCAGTGTCAACCAGGGTACTTCAAACTCAATCCTGAGGATCAGTCCTGCATAGGTGAAGCCTGGGTCTGGGAGAGGGTGGAGGGAGAGGATAGGATAGGCCTCAGTCCTGCATAGGTGAAGCCTGGGTCTGGGAGACGATAGGCCTCAGTCCTGCATAGGTGGGGCCTGGGTCTGGTGGAGGGAGGATAGGCCTCAGTCCTGCATAGGTGGGGCATGGAAGGATGGAGCGAGCAGATGTTAGAGCACAACATAGCGTTTCCTATTGACATGTTCAAGTAGCCCCCCCCCCCCTCCCTCCCCTGTTTCAGTCTTTTTTTCCGTTTGGTGCCAAGTGAATATGACCCTGGGTCAAGCTTCTGTAAAATTCACTTCATTATTTTTATTTCATTGTAGCAAGCATCGTATTGAAAAGAAAATGTATTATATAACTGAAATGTTCTTGTTTTGAAATTATTGTAAAATAACATTCCTTATTTTACAGAATGTGGTGATGGTCTGAAACGGGTCAATGGAACCTGTGTCAGGTAAGCAATGACAACTCCATGGACCATTCTGTTAATTCATGCTTTGGTCTTTTATTTGGTTGTTTATATCTTTCAGGTGCACATTTGGATTTGGAGGATTCAACTGTGGAAATTGTAAGTAGGAGAGTTTAATAACAAAAATAATTATTTAAAAAGTTTGAGGAAAAAGATGCAATTGAGAATCAAGACAACATAATCATTTAAAGGTATCCTTCAGGATTTATCTTCTTCCTCAGAGTCAGATGAACCATAGTCACGGGAGGTAGGTGTGCTTAGGGTGCTGCAGCATCCCCTAAAAAATCTGAATGAAATAAATTATTTTAAGAATTTTGTTTTTGTTTTTCTTCACAAAAGTAGTGCACTGGGCTTTTACTAGCCCTGTATAAGCAGACCGATACAGCCATCTGTTGCACGGGCAAAAAAATGTTATGCAGTCATAATCACAATGAAGCTCCAGAGCCCTATACTGCGAATTAGCGAGTTCATCTCGGGATTACCGTTATCACGAAAGTGGCTCACCTTTTAGCCAGGTGCATTTTTATGGCATTGAATCCTTCAGAACTAACCTGCTCCGGGACAAGCTAACTCCATTTATCCTGAAGTGTCTGAGCCATGAGTTTAGGACCAATGAAATCAGATACTCTCCCTCTCGTAAAGATTGTGCCATCATCCCTTGCATTTGAGGAAGAAGACTGATTATTTTATTAATCAAATGTATATTTTTTGTGTAAAAGATACCTATCACATTACACATTTAGTTAAATAAAGGTCAAATAAAATAGTAATGACAGTGTTTTCTTTCCAATCTTTGTTTTTCATAGAATTGTGTTTTGAAATTTGCGAAAAGCATACTGACAGCCGCAACCAACCAGAGACATATAATCCATAGATGACATTTTCCATTCATGTCAAGACTGGCAGCCATTGTTAGTGTTCCCGTGAGTTTAACAGTCAAATTGCCAGGGTTAACGATAAGTAATTAAAAAAAGACGACTCTTTTAAAATCCTATTTCACACCATAGCCTACTGAATTTGCAAAATAACTTTTCTGTCATTTTGATTTCGGCACAAATTAAAATGTGGCCCATGGATTGATGTTTCAGCATTGTGTCAATGAAGAGTTTGGCGTTCGACTAGCAATGTAGGACATGCACGCGCAGTTTACAAACCTGCTAGAGTTGGCGGCAGACGGACGAGCGATATCCAACGTCGTAGTACGGATGAAACCTGAGCTGGAATGTGAAGCTGGCTAGCTGTAAAAAAAAAGTCTGAGTAGATCTAACTTGCTTTGTAGTATACCACTCAGACCTCCAGTTTATTCATAATGTTTTGCGTTTCTACTAGTCTACAAGCTGATAGCTGTGGTGGTATCGCCAGCAGGGGGTGGCCTACTCCTTATTCTCATCATCGCTCTCATTGTCACCTGCTGCAAGTAAGACTCAATGACACTACTACTGTTGTTAATACCATCTAATAACTCAATAATAGAATTACAAAACCTAATTACTTATTCACAGTCCATGTTGTATTATATTTAGCAAACTAATAATATCTCAATTAGAAAACCTTATTGTCCACACAATTTGGAAATAACTTAAGCATTAATAATGATGTAGTAACGCAATAATAACATGCAAATGTTTTTCTAAACTCAGTCAATGTACTGCCATTGAACTAATGTTTGTCTCTGTCTCTTTACAGGAAAGACAAGAATGACATCAATAAGATTATTTTCAAAAGCGGAGATTTTCAGATGTCGCCGTACGCAGAGTTCCCGAAGAGTAACCCTGTTTCTATGGAGTGGGGGAGGGAAACCATCGAGTTACAGGAGAACAGTAGCACCAAGAACCTGCTACAGATGACAGACATCTACTACTCTGTACGTATAGAAACTACTACTCAGTACTTATAGAAACTACTACTCAGTACGTATAGAAACTACTACTCTATACGTATAGAATCTACTACTCAGTACGTATAGAATCTACTACTCAGTACGTATAGAAACTACTACTCAGTACGTATAGAATCTACTACTCAGTACTTATAGAAACTGCTACTCAGTACGTATAGAAACTACTACTCAGTACGTATAGAATCTACTACTCTACGTATAGAAACTACTACTCAGTACGTATAGAAACTACTACTCAGTACGTATAGAAACTGCTACTCTACGTATAGAAACTACTACTCAGTACGTATAGAATCTACTACTCAGTACTTATAGAAACTGCTACTCAGTACGTATAGAAACTACTACTCAGTACGTATAGAAACTGCTACTCTACGTATAGAAACTACTACTCAGTATGTATAGAAACTGCTACTCTGTACGTATAGAATCTACTACTCAGTACGTATAGAATCTACTACTCTGTACGTATAGAATCTACTACTCAGTACGTATAGAATCTACTACTCTGTACGTATAGAATCTACTACTCAGTACGTATAGAAACTGCTACTCAGTACGTATAGAAACTACTACTCTGTACGTATAGAATCTACTACTCAGTACGTATAGAATCTACTACTCAGTATTTATAGAAACTACTACTCAGTACGTATAGAATCTACTACTCAGTACGTATAGAATCTACTACTCAGTACGTATAGAAACTGCTACTCAGTACGTATAGAAACTGCTACTCAGTACGTATAGAAACTGCTACTCAGTATTTATAGAAACTACTACTCAGTACGTATAGAAACTGCTACTCAGTACGTATAGAAACTGCTACTCAGTACGTATAGAAACTGCTACTCTACGTATAAAAACTGCTACTCAGTACGTATAGAAACTGCTACTCTACGTATAGAAACTGCTACTCAGTATGTATAGAAACTACTACTCAGTACGTATAGAAACTACTACTCAGTACGTATAGAAACTGCTACTCAGTATGTATAGAAACTGCTACTCAGTACGTATAGAAACTGCTACTCAGTACGTATAGAAACTACTACTCAGTACGTATAGAAACTGCTACTCAGTATGTATAGAAACTGCTACTCTACGTATAGAAACTACTACTCAGTACGTATAGAAACTGCTACTCAGTACGTATAGAAACTGCTACTCAGTACGTATAGAAACTGCTACTCAGTACGTATAGAAACTGCTACTCAGTACGTATAGAAACTGCTACTCAGTACGTATAGAAACTGCTACTCAGTACATTTAGAAACTGCTACTCTGTACATTTAGAAACTACTACTCTGTACATTTAGAAACTACTACTCTGTACATTTAGAAACTACTACTCTGTACATTTAGAAACTACTACTCTGTACATTTAGAAACTACTACTCTGTACATTTAGAAACTACTACTCAGTATGTATAGAAACTACTCCTATAGCCGTGGTATATCAGACCGTATACCACAGGTATGACAAAACATTTATTTTTACAGCTCAAATGACATTTTTAAACAGTTTATAATAGAAATAATGCACCTCAGGTTTGTGATATATGGCCAATATAATATGGTTAAGGGCTGTATCCAGGCACTCCGTCATACCCATAGTATATTGTCTGATCAGCATCCAGGACCCAAACCAGGTGGTTTGTAATAAGACAAACATATGACATTTCTCCAGAAAACAATAGACAAACCAATTAGACAGAAGGGCCACTATGTTTGTTATTTTTGCTCCACCGCGTCAGGTTAGGATTAGCATATATCTCTCTCTCTCTCTCTCCCTCTCTCCCTCTCCGCTGTTGACACTGACCACCTCATCTAATTTTCCTGTGTTGCAGCCTGCTTTGCGTAACTCTGACCTGGAGCATAACGGCCTCTACCCGTTCTCCGGCCTGCCGGGCTCCCGTCACTCCTGCATCTACCCCGCTCAGTGGAACCCTTCCTTCATCAGCGACGACTCACGACACCGGGACTACTTCTGACACCCAGCTACTCCACCTCTGCCTCCTAATTTACACTTCCACTTCACTCGAACGTCCGCTCCCATCCACACAATGTCCGCATCTGCGCACCTCCTTGGAAAAAGGTCCTGCGGACGAGGAGATTTGTCAGTGTGGAAATGTGCACCATTTCGTTTGGCAGACCTAGCAGACAGCTCAGAAGTGGAAGGTGTAAATTAGGCTTTAGCCTGGTCCCAGATCTTTTTGTGCTGTTGCATACTCCATCCATTGCTGTCCTTGTCAAGCCATATGTGGCAATGAGTGATAATTAGTTGGCATGGTAGTACAAACACACTGGAACGCAGGCTACCTCTGCCTGGGTAGGGTTAAGTAAAAGGGCTGGCACTGGGGCTAGGCCTGAAGGTAAATTTGTATCCACTGCGCTGGACTGTGGGTGGACTGAAGATCGACTGCAACAAAAACACTTCACACTTATTTTGATTATATGATTTGATCATATGATTTGATTATATGTCAAAAGCAATAATCCATAAATTATAAAAGTTACCATGAATTCATAATGTGTGGATAAATGTCTGTTCTGCAAAGTGAGTGTGTTTGTGTGTGTACACGCGTGTGTGTGTGGACACCCATTTGCCAACTGCTGTGAATTGTAGATTAACATTATTTTATTTCACTGAAAATACAGGTTGAAAAGACAAAGCTGCCGAATTGTTTTGTGTGTGTGTGTGTGTGTGTGAAGTATTGTTACATTGTGAAGATATTTAACTGCATATGAGATGGAAAAAAACATGTATGTCAAAAATGCTATGTATTTGTCAGATGAGGAATAGATGAGGAATAGATGCACCAAAGTGGTTTCGTATGACAGATTGAATGATGGTCAAGGTCTGCTGCAGTCTGTTGGTCTGAACAGTAGAACAGTTGTTATTTATTGAATATTTCAACTGTTAGAAATGTATGAAGACATTTTCAACATCTTGCATTGTAAGAGGGACTCATACCCCACACTATTCTATAAGAAGTAACATCTGAAGTTTGGACCACAAAAGGGTGTGTGTGTGTGTGTGAGTGAGTGAGAATGCCTAGTTTCAGATCTCGTTGATTGTTTGCATAAAGATGTACTTCAAAAACAGCAGGCTTAATTACAAATGGATGGCGTTCCCTTACATTTTTTTGTATTTCTTGTCTTCCTTCTAATATGAATGGTCTCTTACCTCTGGCGTTTTAGTCAGACATGTATTTAATAATAAATAAGATAGTTCTGTAAAACTGCCTGTCTGACTCTTTAAAAGTGATCATTCTGGGAAATTGTATTTGCATGATCACACTCAAACTTAGGGCCTATTGTCACGACTTCCGCCGAAGTCGGCCCCTCACCTTGTTCGGGCGGCGTTCGGGCGGCGTTCGGGGATCGACATCACCGGCTTACTAGTTACCACCGATCTATGTTTCCCTGTTCGTTTGGTTTTGTCTTAATTATACACACCTGTTTCATATTCCCTGATTATGTTCATTATTTAACCCTCTGGCGTTCCTGTTTGTCTTGTCTGTGATTGTTACCTGTTTTGTATTGTTGGAGGTGTTTCTCCCAGCCATGTTTTATTACTGTGGGAGAAGTTGGATTATTGTTTTTGAGTAAAACGTTTTGTTTGCACTCATCCCTGTGTCCTGCGCCTGACTCCGATACTTCTCCTACGAAAAGCATTACACCTATATTATTGAGGTGTTTCAGAGTAGGAGTGCTGATCTAGGATCAGTTCTGCTTTTTTGATTATAAAGAATATGATTAAATGGCCATGAGGGTCCTGATCCTAGATCAGCAATGCTACTCTGAGATGGTTTATGAATACAGACTGTTGTTCATCTCATAGTGATATGGGCTATGTCCCAATTATCTGCTACTTCCTCCCAATGTGTGCACTTGTTCACTTCCCTATACTGATTTAATGGAAATGACTGGTATAAGAAATAGGGTGGAATCTCCCAGTACCCCATGTCTCCACCAATCCAATGCTTTTAGATGTGTGGGAAGTGGTGAAAGAGTACACACTCCCGGAGAAAGGAGATTTTATTGGGAATCACCCATACTGAGCATTTTATCTCCTTTCATCTTCCATGTGGAGGATTTCTTCATACTACACCAAGATTATTCCTGTCCACAGCTCTATACCATAAATACACATCTATACCACAATAAATGGAAAGTAGTTTGTTTTTAACCATACAGGAAGCTTATGTAATGCTACATGCAGATATTCCTTCCTTTTTGGTTTCTGTTGCTGACCAGTCATTTACATATTTACAATGTGCATTGGTTGTATTTGAATTTGATTTCAATGTTGGTGCCTCATACCCTCAGATATTGACAGGGTTTCTTTTCCATCACTTGAGCACCCAGAATAACTCCCTGTAAACATACAATAAACATCTTGATTTTCAGAAATGCCGTTAAACTATATCGCGATAGGTGAATTGGCTTATACCATAGTCAACGGGCCTCTGGCTATTCTCAACATTTTAGCCAACTTGTTTTTTGCTTTCTGCCTCTTCTGTCCACCGCGAGGCAGAGATGGACTCAAACAGCCTGTGAAGTTACTCCTGGGATTCTTGGTTTGCTGCACCACACTTTTCCTGGTCTTTCTTATCACGGTGGAATGCGTGTGGCTACTCACTTACAGCGAAGAAATCCAGTATGTTGATATGTTCGTGTTGTTCACTGCATTTACCAGCATGTCAACCTCTGTTTGGCTGAATTTCTTCTACTACACCCAGATCGTCCCAGCCCAGCGAGCTCTCTTCATCTGGGTGAAGAGGAACATCAAAATCATCATTTACTGGGGCCTGTTTGTCGACAGAGCTTTCTTTCTGTTTGACTTGGCTGTTAGTACATCACTACTTTATTTTCTCAAAAATGTTGAGGGAAACGATAACAGCACTTACACATCAACAAACGACACTGTTTCTGACTCTACAGATGGACTGTTTTACACTGTCGAGGTGTGTTTTTATTTCAAAGTTATCTACATGTTTTTTTGTCTGTGTGTGATGGTGGGGTCGAGCTGGGTCACAGTGTGCTACCTGCATAGACACATGAAGAGAATGAAAGAGACCGGCAGCACCTTCTCCTCTCTCCGCCTGCACAGTCAGATGAGGGTCACCATCACTGGAATCCTGCAGGGAATTCTCTACTTCCTTTGTGCACTGTGGATCTTAATTTCTTTCTTCAGTGTCAATTTCTCTATGGTCTTCAGCTATACTATTTTCAACACTGTCATCTCTCTCTACATGTTTGGCACCACTGTTAACCTTGGTATCGGTCAGTCTGTTTTCAGACAGAGGGCAGCTGATATTTGGCTCAAAGCTCAACAGGCTGCAAGGTCATTGAAGTTTTGTGGATGATACTGTCACTGTGATACTGTAATCTCTCTTGGACATATACAAGTAACATAAATGGTAGTAGCATCTGTCAACAGACTCTGGCATGCAACAACTAACAAGGAACTTTGTTCTGGTACGCAGATTTTTCATCACTGATCATTTGGACAAATCACGATTTCACAGGCGCTCACATCTTTCGAATTTCTAAAAGGAAGGGGACATTTGGCTGCAGACTTTTTATGTGAACATGAAGCTCCCCAGGGATAGAGGATTGTGTAGTTTTGGTGGGAAAAGTTGTGTTTGTCAATTGTAAGAGTCCCCATGTTGCTTAGGATCGGAATTGCCCGGTGCGAGAGAGGCAGGTTGAGGTGGGAATGTTCAGAGTAGTGCAGAGGGTGTCATATGATGAGTCAGTGAAGAAACTAGAGGAGGATGGGCCAAGGTTGAGGGATCCTGAGAGGATCTGTGTAAGTAGTAGATCTGTGTCAGCATAGAGGGATAGGCCAATGAGGGATATATACTTCATAAATGTTGGCCCCTTACAGTTTAGAGCAACGGTCATAATCACCATTGGCGTTGGCTAATGGGGATCCTAATAATTAAAGAAAATACAAATCTACCAATGAAATGGAACATAAATCACAGAAAATAGATGTTGTGTGGCAGCTGCAGAGAATTACTCGGGTGTACGAGATTTGACTTCAGAATAGTTACAGAGTGTGTTTTTTGGTGGTGGCCTGTCCTCCCAGGCCATTGGCATGGTGTAGGAGCAGACAGGGTCAAAGTAGTGGAATGGGGTAGTGGGTTTTTAATGAGTGTAGGTTTAGTCAGAAGTGTGACATTTCTTTCTTTGCTTTACAAACTGTAATGGATTTACACTCCAGTCCAATTGGTGGCAGAGATTGCCAACCGACATTTACAAAACAAAGAAGAAGAAGCTCCCCAAGCATTGGCGAGAATCTGATATCAACTTTGGAGGGGACAATTACATGAAATTTTCTCAAGAGCAATTCCTGAGGGGGACACCAAAAGTAGTGCTGTAAAACATAGCCTACATTGTAATATGGTAAATGTATATTGAGGAACCAAAGAAATAAGGTGTTTGCCGTACTCCTAATTACCGGTACCCAAAACTACACAACTAATCACAACAGCAATACCATTGCCTTTAACAAATCTTAGTTCAGTCACCAGTTTAAGTTGAGAGTGGGGGTATCCATGGCATTTTCCAATGATGTTCCTATTTTACAAGTCAAAAAAATTGAGAACCTTTCATAATGTTGCCAAACAAAGACTCAACAAACTTACCTGAGACTCCCTGTCTCTGTCAGTCTGTCCCTGCATATCTGTCCCCAACTCTGCTGTCTGTGTGCCATCTGTTGCCTGCTCTGCCTAATGACATCATTGTGAAACATTTCCATTAGAATTTCATTTCTTTCTTATGAACATTTTATCAACTAGTCTTTGAGATATTAGGCTACTAGGGTTCTTACTATGCGTTTTGGTGTACTGAAAAATACTCTGATGTCCGTCTTTTATTTTTCTGCCATTTTTCTACCTGGCTGGCCGGCTGGCTACACACACAGTGTGTAGGTTATTTACAGTAGGAGATGGGCTTCTATCATCTTCTATCATTCTATTTGGGCTTCGATCTAAAAGGTAGCTAGCAAATGTGAAACGGATTAAAATGACAAGAGTTGACAGCTGTATGAGTTCACCATTTACACAACATATGCTGCAACCTTTTGTAATTTTAATAGTTTGTTTCATATTGGCTTGCTTCCAACAATAGCTGAATTTGCAAAGCTAGCGAGCACCAATTCCGTTTCAGTGGTGTTTGCTATAATCTTTGCTACCCGGGTTAAATAAAGGTGAAATAAAATAAATAAATAAAAGTTATCTTGCGACAATTTAGCTTCTGCAACGAGACCATTAAATATATTTAAGACAATGGTAGAAGAGAGTGTAGTTCTGTTCAGTTTGGATTTCAGTTTATCGCTAACCTTATCACAGGGACTTTGAAGCACTAACTTACATCATCTGCATGCTGATTCCATCTTTGACGACGCCACATAAATGGAATAGGTACTAGCTAGCTTAATAGTTAATATTTGCGCGCTAGCTCTGCATATTCAGCTAGTGTGTGTGCGCGATTGACTGGATTAACCTCACGTCAGTTACGTGCATTGAGTGCCTTTCAGACAGTAGATACGACCTCTGTTACCTAGCAAGCTAAGGAACTGGCAGTGGATCAAACCATTGTGAGGCAAAGGGTGGGGGGGTTGCAATCTTTTGAAACTTAAAAACGCGCTATTAAGTGTCTATAATCAGCACAATTGCTTTCATTGCGTATTATTAATATTATTTAAGTTACATAGTTATGTTTCAGTGATATATTGGGGGGGATAAATCATATTTTTCCCAGGATGGGGGGGTCGTGTGTCCCCCGTCCCCCCCCGGGATTTCCGCCCCTGTCCCCAAGTGGCTTTTATTTAACTAGTGAAGTCAGTTAAGAACAAATTCTTATTTACAATTGCCTACCGGGAAACAGTGGGTTAACTGCCTTGTTCAGAACAACAGATTTTTAACTTGTCAGCTCAGGAATTCGATCCAGCAAACCTTTCAGTTACTGGCCCAACGTTCTAACCACTAGGCTACCTGCCGCCCCCTGCACTTGTCATTATTCCCATTACTGCAACACACACTACACTACTACAACACTGTTTTCCCCGCCATACACCCTCACAATGGTGACACAAAAGAGAGATGATGTTGTACAGGTTTGCGGAACAAACGTATGCTGTTTTTATATATTGATTTGCGACTGTTAAGGATCCATAGAAATTCCAATATATATGTGGATTTTTTGTTTAGATTATTTGTTTGCAATATATGATCTATAGGCTGAGAGAGTTTCATAAAGTCTTTATTCGATAATGGGTTTTGAATAGCGTGAGAAGACAACATATTTGGTGAGAATCACAACATAGCATACAAAATCAATTTGAGCTCTTAAAGGGGCAGTAGCATTATTGTATCTGCAGTTATTATTCTGCTATTTATTCTGTTATTAATAATATATACATGTTAATAGTATCTTCTGATTACAATTATTGTTTTATCTTTTAACTAAATGCAACCTTTTAGCTTCCAAAATGTAAGTAGGTATCTAGCTGTCTGATAGCAAATTCTGATGGAATGGCTTGTCCTGCACTTTGTAAAAACCCTGAGTGCACTGAGTGTTGGAAAAAGATCTTGGTTCATTTCTAAACATATCGATGTGAATGCAAAGAGGACTCAGACCAATGATGGCATATAACCTCATTTTAATAATGCCTTATGAAGCTCATGTAATGTTGTACATTTACATTGTTTTCATTTTAGTTTGTTACAGCTCATTCATTTCTGTATCTACCATGTAAATAGGTTATGCTACATTTATTTAGTTTTCTTGTTGCCTGATATAGACATTCTTGAAATCCCTGGCTCTGGTGGGGTGTTCAGTATTTTAACACCTGTAACACGGGTCGTATAAAGGGGACCAAGGCGCAGCGTGTAGAGTGCTCATATTTACTTTTAATGAATATACTTTTTAACAAACCAACAAAACGACCGACAACAGTTCCGTCAGGTGACATACACTAAACAGAAAACAACTACCCACAAAACCCAGGAAGACAAACCCCTACTTAAATATGACCTCCAATCAGAGGCAACGAGGATCAGCTGACTCCAATTAGAGATCAACCCAAACAATCCCAACATAGAAATAGAAAAACTAGAACTAAAACATAGAAATAGAAAACATAGAACAACCCAAAACACCCCCTGTCACGCCCTGACCTACTCTACTATAGAAAATGACATCTTACTAGGGTCAAGACGTGACATCACCTGGAAGATGAATTTTTTTCTACTAATCCCAGATTGTCCCAGCCCAGCGAGCGCTCTTCATCTGGGTGAACAGGGACATCAAAATCATAATTTAATGGGACCTGTTTCTTGAAAGCCCGTTAATTTAGTTTGATGTTGCTGTTAATATTTCAGTAGTTTTTCTCATCAACGTCTCTGGAAATAACAGCACTAACAGCACACCTCAACAAATGACACTGCTTCTGGCTCAAAAAGACTGTATTACACAAATGTGGCATGTCTTTATGTGAAAATGGCCTTAGTCATGAAAGAGAGCGGCAGACCCTTTTCCTCTCCTCGACTACAGCGTCAGATGAGAGCCACCATCACTTCCTTTTTGCTCTGTGGATCTTCGCTGATGTCTTCAGCTGGAAGCCTTCCCCTAGTAGAGACTTTGACAATAAGTTCAATATTTTCCACAGTCATCTCTCTGCATTTTTGTCAACACTGTAAACCTGGGTGTTGGTCAGTCTGTTTTCAGACAGAGGGCAGCTTATTTGTCTCAAAGCCTTCTGGCTGCAAGGTCATTGAAGTTGGGTGGATGAAGGATGAAACAATCACAGTTGTATGACATTGACCCATATGCATTGTTAGATTTAGATGTCATGTCATGCTGTGTTTAGTTAAAAAGGAAGATTAAGGGCAAATTTCATGGACACAGATTAAGTCTATCTACCCCAGGACTATATTGGATTTATTGAATATTACAATGACACCTTGACGTCTGACATTGCCTAAATTATTCCTTGATTATGGTCAGTCAATTTCATGGAAAGAGCAGGTGTTCTTAATGCTTTGTACACTCAGTACCATTTATACCATGCCATTGTTGAATACTTGATTCTGATTGGCTAGAAGGGAATTCTAGAACATGCATTATTTCCCTATAATGTACGCTATAAATGGCTATAGAGTTAATTCTTACATGTTCTATGTTTGAGCTGCTTTTGATTTAAAAAATATATATTATTAATTTGAACTTATTTAAAAAACATGCATGCAGTGTGACTTTTATTGTGTGAAATTGTGTTTTTGGTGAATTTGTAACAGATTTAACTTAATAAAAAAAGACTTGTGTGTGACTTTAATTGCATGAAATTGTGCTTTTGGTTCATTTGTAACAAAAAAAGTGTGACTTTGCTTTGTGTGCTCAATAAATAAATGATATAGAACAGAGTAGGTTATGTTGCCTGTATTTTCCTTTTGGGCTGATGGAGACGTCAGACAACCAATAGATCTTACTGACATGGAGAACTATACAGTAGGTCTAATCCAAAAGGCACCGAAACAGGTATTTCTTAAATTAACACAAATAATTCCCTTCAATCCCAACTGTCATATCCCTGGCTAGGACATAATAATATCACACAAACAATTAACACATGTTCTTTATTAGTTGAATGTTTGTGTGATATTATTTTGTCTTAGCCAGTGTTATGATGGGTGTATTGATACACCATCCAAAGTCTAATTGAAAACTTCACCATGCTCAAAAGGATATTCAGTGTCTGCTTTGTTTTTTTACCCATCTACCAATAGGTGCCTTTCTTTGCGAGACATTGGAAATCCTTCCTGGGCTGGGTTTCCCAAAAGCATCGTAGCACAAAGATCATCTTAATTTCATTGAAACTAAATGGATAAAAGATGATCTTAGTGCTATGATGCTTTTGGGAAACCCAGCCAAGGTCCTTGTGGTTGAATCTATGCTTGACTGAGGGATCTTAAAAAAGCCTGTTCAAAACTATTACACACTGTGAGTCCATGCAACTTTTGTGACTTGTTAAGCACATTTTTATGCCTGAACTTTTTTTAGGCTTACCATAACAAAGAGTTGAATACTTATTGACTCAAGACATTTCAGCTTTTCATAATATTGTTTTTGTTTGTAAAAAAAAAACCCGTTTTAAACATAATTCCACTTTGACATTACGAGGTATCATGTGTAGGCAGGCCAGTGACACATACACCTAATTTTAATCAAATTTAAATTCAGGCTGTAACACAGTAAAATTTGGAAAAAGTCAAGGGGTTTGAATACTTTCTGAAGGTACTGTCTATTAGTTTGTATGTATAAACAGCCATCCTATAAAAGCACAGACATCTCGTGGTACATAAACACAAAGCAATGTTAATTCTCCAGAAGACAATAGACAAACCAATTAGACAGTAGTGCCGCTACGTTTGTTATTTTTGGTGCACCACAGCAGGTTAGGATTAGCATACACCTCCCTCCCTCCCTTCCTCCCTCTCTCTCTCCCCCTCTCTCTCCCTCTCTCTCAATACCAAAACGATACCGTGGCAAAAAAAGAAAGTGTATAAGCTAAAGTCACAGAATAACCACTTGACTTCATTTTTTTAAACATTGAACAATATGTTGATAACTAGTAAAACAACTAAAATAACAAATATAATATATTCTATATTCAATTTCTTTCATAAATAAAACACCATATTTAATAACAGAAGAGCATACAAAATAATTGTACAATTACATCTAAACTGTTTAAACATTGTATCAGGGTTAATTTGAACATATATTGCCATTATATTGGGTCAAATGACATTCATTAGACCTATGATTAATTATGCATTACAACTAAATAATGTAATATATTAAATTAATAGTTTCATTCCAAAACTACATAAAACACTATTTGAAGCTAATTTCTGAAGGTTCTATAATGCAATAGCAGTACACAGAATAGAAATACAATGGATTTTACACAGCATACTACGATTCCCAGAGTGTATTTTAACTCCCAGGGTGCAATGCACCGCCCAGGGCTGCTGGCTGGCTAGTGGCTACTGCTAGCAAGCACAGACAATTGCGAAGTAGTCTAATTATATTGCTGTCATAGCTAAGTTATGATTGCATTTCACATTACTTTTGGTTTGTACTCATAATTTATTATAATGCTCAAATTAATGTCATGCTGAATATATGTTCATGTCACTGTCACTCAAAAATAATTTGTATTTAGTTGCTAGTAGAATAATGTTACAATACAAATGTCATGTGTAAAATAGTTTTTTATGTCGTTTTGCAACACAACCTCCTTTACACTGCACTGCTTTGTCTAAAAGCTCTCAGTCTCACGTCAGAGTTAGACGTTCATCCATGTTTCTCAAACGTCAAATTTAGAAGTTGTTCCAAACGTCAAATTTCAAAGTGTATAAGGTTAAGGTTAGGCATGAACCCCGAATGGCTGAGGTAAGGGTTAAGGTTTGGAATAGGCTTAAAGAGGCATTGTGTAACTTTTTCGGCAACCCGACCAAATTCACATAAATATATGCGTTATAGATCTCCTCATTGAAAGCAAGTCTAAGAAGCGGTTGATCTGTTCGAAGTGCGCTATTTCTATGCTTCCCGTTCCTAAGTTTAGTTTTTTTGTTTAGAATATTTTTTTTGTTATGGAAACAATATTTCACAGAAGTTTCGATGGTACATTGATTCTCTACATTATACTTTCTTGTTTTGTCACATAAACTGAAATTAGGCAAACTATTAGAATTTTTGCAAACAGGAAATGGTGAAGCGATTTCTACATACTGCAATTTCAAAACAAAAATATCAAAACATGCAACTTTGGAACCAGAGGCAGATGCTTACGCCCATCCACAACGCCCTAGCCAAACTGAGACCTACTTAAAGGTAACAGCGCTCACTGTTGCCCCTAGTGGCCAGTTTCCACGTCATCTTCCAACGTATTCAGACTGATGGACGATGTATACTGACTTGTAAAACGAATAACCTGCCTAGCTTTGTAACACCTTTTGCTTAGTTGTTTCAGTGGGCTGCCCTCATCATCTGTTCTATAAGCGAAGTATTTAAGTAGTTTGCTTTCGTTATAAGAAGACATGCTGTCAGCATTTTCTCTCTCCTCTCCCTTGCTCTCAAAAGTGGGTGGCCACGCTGTGTCAGCTGCATCCTCAAGTGCAAGTAGCCTGGCTAGTTTACTGCTGCCCCCTTGAGAAGTTTCAGACAAAATACCAGACAGACTCGATCCTCTCAATCCGTATATGACTTGAGACACATTTGACAGAAGTACTGAAAGTAACAAAAATGATATTATCGAAAAAGTATTGAAGTTTCAGTACACCGCAACATTTGCGTAATTTCCTCCTGTCACTTCTGCATCTACCCCGCCCAGCGGGAACCCTTCCTTCATCAGCAACTACTAATTTGATTATATGTCAAAAGCAACAATCCATTTAATTATAAAAGTCGCCATGTATTCATAACGTGTGAATTCATGTCTAATTGTTCTGGAAGTGTGTGTGTGTGTGTGTGTGTGTGTGTGTACAGTGTCTTGCAAAACTATTCACCCACCTTGGCATTTTTTTTTTTACCACTTTGAAGATGCAAAATATTTTTTCTTGTGAAATAAGACAAAAAAACTGAAAACTTGCAGAACTATTCACCCCCCCAAAGTCAATACTTTGTAGAGTCACCTTTTGCAGAAATTACAGCTGCAAGTCTCTTGGGGTATGTCTCTATAAGCTTGGCACATCTAGCCACTGGGATTTTTGCCCATTCTTCAAGGCAAAACTACTCCAGCTTCTTCAAGTTGGATGGGTTCCACTGGTATACAGCATTTTTTAAGTCATACCACAGATTCTCAATTGGATTGAAGTCTGGGCTTTGACTAAGCCATTCCAAGACATTTAAATGTTTCCGCTTAAACCACTCGAGTGTTGCTTTAGCAGTATGCCTAGGGTCATTGTCCTGCTGGATGGTGAACCTCTGTCCCAGTCACAAATTTCTTGAAGACTGAAACATGTATCCCTCAAGAATTTCCCTGTATTTAGTTGCATCCATAATTACTTCAGTTCTGGCCAGTTTCACAGTCCCTGCCGATGGAAAAACATCCACACAGCATGATGCTGCCACCACCATGCTTCACTGTGGGGATGGTGTTCTCGGGATGATGAGAGGTATTGGGTTTGCGCCAGACATAGCGTTTTCCTTGATGGCCAAAAAGCTACATTTTACTCTCATCTAACCAGAGTACCATCTTCCATATGTTTGGGGAGTCTCCCACATGCCTTTTGGTGAACACTAAATGTGTTTGCTTGTTTTTTTCTTTAAGCAATGGATTTTTTTCTGGCCACTCTTCCGTAATGCCCAGCTCTGTGGAGTGTACAGCTTAAAGTGGTCCTATGGACAGATATTCAAATCTCCGCTGTGGAGCTTTGCAGCTCCTTCAGGGTTGTCTTTGGTCTCTTTGTTGCCTCTCTTTGTTGCCTCCCCTCCTTGCCTGGTCCGTGAGTTTTGGTGGGTGGCCCTCTCTTGGCAGGTTTGTTGTGGTGCCATATTCTTTCAATTTTTTAATAGTGGATTTAATGGTGCTCCGTGGGATGTTCAAAGTTTCTGATATTTTTTTTGTAACACAACCCTGATCTGTACTTCTTCACAACTTTGTCCCTGACCTGTTTGGAGAGCTCCTTGGTCTTCATGGTGCCACTTGCTTGGTGGTGCCCCTTGCTTAGTGGTGTTGCAGACTCTGGTGCCTTTCAGAACAGGTGTGTATATATACTGAGATCATGTGACAGATCATGTGACACTTAGATTGCACACAGGTGGACTTTATTTAACTAATTATTTGACTTCTGAAGGTAATTGGTTGCACCAGATCTTATTTAGGGGCTTCATAGAAAAGGGGGTGACTACATATGCACGCAACACTTTTCAGTTTTGTATTTTTTTTGAATTTTTTGAAATAAGTACTTTTTTTCATTTCACTTCATCCATATGGACTATTTTGTGTATGTCCATTACATTAAATCCAAATAAAAATCAATTTAAATTACAGGTTGTAATGCAACAAAATAAGAAAAATGCCAAGGGGGGTGAATAATTTTGCAAGGCACTGTATCTGTGGACTTTAGTGGTGCGGGGGTCAGCTGTTTGTTCACCCACACCAGACCGCAATGGCTAATAACCCACATGCAACCGAGTACTTACAAAACATGCATGTGATAAAGTCCAAATATTTTTTTCCTGATTTAGATATGTTTCTGCTTATTATTTCTGACATTTTGGTAGGCTATTTGTTAGTCAACTTGTCTATACTGTAATTAGATGCATGCAGCTTCCCTCCTGTCATTATATGTTGCCCTAATAGACTAAATAAACCCTTGGTCGCCAGAATAATGTCATAAATCGATAGAATGAATCAGATCAAATATTATTGGTCACATACACATATTTAGCAGGTGTTATTGCGGGTGTAGCGAAATGCTTGTGTACAGTACCAGTCAAAAGTCATCATCATTGTCATTGATTAATTAATTCGATTTGCAAATTAATTCACATCCAACTCCCACATTACTGGTACAGTACTGATGGTTCATTAACATTTATAAATAGATTAAAATGGTCTTTGCAGCTTCCAACGTATTCCAAAACCAAACTTTGGAAAATTAGGAAAAACATTTTTCCTTTCAAATGTTCTAATAATGTGCACGCTATCAGAGGTGGTAGTCCCCACTCTCCCGCTAATTAGTGAACCTCCACCCATAAATGGATTGATCTCTGACCACAGCAGCGATACCAACCCTAATTATGCCATTAGCGGAAAAATAGCAGAAATTGCGAACAACGCTCTCCAAAATCAACCATCGGGCGCAGGCCTTGTAAAGGTTCTCTCCAGTCTAGCCCTGATGTCTTGCCATCCGAGATTGGCATTGGTCCAATACCGCAGTGCACAGCTGAAGCACGAGCAGGTAACGGTAGACATAAAAGGACAGGTGGAGAGAACTGGGAAACGGATGACAAATGCAGAAAAGGGAAACATTCTGCTGCCTAAAATAAATCTGACGAATTATCTACAAACAGGAGCGCAAAACTTCATAACATGCATGCAGTTTTGTTGAATGTTACTCCAAGTAACACTGTTCTACTACAAATGCTGCAGAGCAAAGACGATCAGTTAATGAACCCAATGACTAAGTTAGATGACAGGTCAGTAGAACTCATTGAAGTCACTGACCAAATGAATGATGACAGAACTCAGGTGATGAAGATGGAAATATTGATTTCTAAGCAAGCGGAGGAAATCTCATCACTGAATCTCTCGCTCCATACTCAAGACCTCTATCTGCAAACCATGACAGATAAGTTTGAGACCAAAAGGGCCAAGTGCGAAACTCACGTGTCCAACATCAGTAATCTAAGCGTTCAAGTGGACTCTGCAATGCAGCAGAATACCACCCTTAGGTACAATCTGGTGGAATTCCAGAACGGTTACGCGCTACAGCGTGACTTCCCAACCAAGCAACCGGAGCCCGGCACTCAAAGGAGTGAAGACGATAGGTTTCAGACTTTGCCTCCCTTATGTGTCCCTCAGTCTTCTCCTCTTGGCCATTCGGCACTGAGTAAGATGGCACCTCTTGGCCAACAAAGCCAAAGCTTGGCTTCTCCTCTTGGCCGTTAGGCCCTAATTTCCCCACAGGATGAAGCCAACCCTCTCCGCCCGCTTGGCGCGGAATACCTTGACAAACTCGTTCAAACAGGCGTGACTGCACTGCCCTTTGCATACCGCGTGCGAGTGCTCGCACACGCAACCCATTCTAACAGCCATGGGGTGTTGTCAGACTGTGAAGAGACATGAGTTGTGTGTATCAGTCCCTGTCATTGTGCCCTTCGAATTCGGTAAAACATTTTCCTCAATCTCTAAGCGTATACCAACACTTTTCATAGCATCTTAGAGAGTAGCAGCTAGGCCAGCAGCCTGTATTTCAAAAGTTTAGCTTACATATTTGTGCGTAATGGCATGTTGTTTTATGTACACTTCCAATGAAGTAACCACCACAGGATGTTGGTGGCACCTTAATTGGGGAGGATGGGCTCATGGTAATGGCTGGAGCGAAATCAGTGGAATGGTAGCAAATACATAAAACACATGGTTTCCATGTGTTTGATACCATTCCATTTGCTCTGTCCCAGCCATTATTATGAGCCGTCCTCCCCTCAGCAGCCTCTACTGGTAACCTTATAGGTCTATGCTTATTATCTTGTGAATATAAGTCATGGATTGCGTGGAGAAGGATAGCAAGTCCCTGTAGGGCTCATGGGCTGCCCCAAACCCCTGTAATGGACCTTGCATAGTCACAAGGCAGGGGTTTGGGTAAAGCCCCGTCTGAGCCAGCAATTTTACAGTCCATTATTATAACCTAACAGGTCTAGCCGCTAGCCTCTATAAGGTGAACAAGTGGTAACCTAAGTTACAGTGGTGTAAAGTACTTAAGTAAAACTACTTTAAAGTACTACTTAAATGTTTTTTGGGGTATCTGTACTTTACTGTACTATTTATATTTTTGACAACTTTTACTTTTACTCCACTACATTCCTAAAGAAAATTATTTCGTTTTTACTCCATCCATTTTCCTGACACCCTAAGGCACTTGTTATATTTAGAATGCTTAGCAGGACAGGAATCAACATACTTGATCCTTGTTCATCCCTACAGCGTCTTATATGGCGGACTCACGAAACACCCATGCTTTGTTTGTGAGTGTGCCCCGTGCTATGCGTATTTTTTTTAAATTAAAACATTTATGCCGTCTGGTTTACTTAATAATATAAGGAATGTGAAAATATTTAGAATTTTACTTTTGATACCTAAGTATATTTTAGAAATTAAGTTTACTTTTGATACTTACGTATATTTAAAACCAAATACTTTTAGACTTTTACTCAAGTAGTATTTTAGTGAGTGACTTTCACTTTTACTTGAGTCCTTTTCTATTAGGGTATTTCTACTTTTACACAAGTATGACAATTGGGTACTTTTCCCACCACTGCTAAGTTAGCAGTATAGCTGAGACAAATAGCCTATATGTAACGTTCGTCGTTAAAGGTAGACCAAGGCGCAGCGTGAGTTGGGTTTATCATACTTTAAATGTGAACCAGCAAAAAAACTATAAACAATACAACGAACGAAAAGCTATGCGTGCACACACATGCAACACAAAGACAAGATCCCACAACTGCCTGTGGGAAAAAGGGCTGCCTAAGTATGATTCCCAATCAGAGACAACGAATGACAGCTGCCTCTGATTGGAAACCATACTCGGCCAATAAAGAAAAAACAACATAGACATACAACACATAGAATGCCACACCCTGACCTAACCAAACAGAGAAAAACGACTCTCTCAGGTCACTGTGTGACACTATAACGGAGACAATGCCCCTGTTTTGGGATAACCTATGCATCCTTAATTCCTCCCATCCATAAAGACATCACCGACAGATGGATAGTGAAAGGAAATATTACGCTAGCCTGCCAACCAAGTCATATGAGATCAGTGATTATTTCTTATTTCAAGAAAGGGAGAATCCATCTATGAATATAATACTCTTCAGTTTTTTTTTTACCATAGATCGATGTTAAAATAATGAAAGAAAAACCTAATTGTAGCCTATTGACATAAATTGCACAATAATAATACATTTATGCCTATGGGCAGGGGGGACCTGATCCTAGATCAGCAAGGCTTCTCGGAGACGGTTTATGAATCAAATCAAATCAAATGTATTTATATAGCCCTTCTTACATCAGCTGATATCTCAAAGTGCTGTACAGAAACCCAGCCTAAAACCCCAAACAGCAAGCAATGCAGGTGTAGAAGCACGGTGGCTAGGAAAAACTCCCTAGAAAGGCCAAAACCTAGGAAGAAACCTAGAGAGGAACCAGGCTATGAGGGGTGGCCAGTCCTCTACTGGCTGTGCCGGGTGGAGATTATAACAGAACATAGCCAAGATGTTCAAATGTTCATAAATGACCAGAATGGTCAAACAATACTAATCACAGTAGTTGTCAAGGGTGCAACGAGTCAGCACCTCAAGAGTAAATGACAGTTCGCTTTTCATAGCCGATCATTGAGAGTATCTCTACCGCTCCTGCTGTCTCTAGAGAGTTGAAAACAGCAGGTCTGGGACAGGTAGCACTTTCGGTGAACAGGTCAGGGTTCCATAGCCGCAGGCAGAACAGTTGAAACTGGAGCAGCAGCACGGCCAGGTGGACTGGGGACAGCAAGGAGTCATCATGTCAGGTAGTCCTGAGGCATGGTCCTAGGGCTCAGGTCCTCTGAGAGAGAGAAAGAAAGAAAGAAAGAAAGAAAGAAAGAAAGAAAGAAAGAAAGAAAGAGAGAAAGAGAGAATTAGAGAGAGCATATTTAAATTCACACAGGACATCGGATAAGACAGGAGAAATACTCCAGATATAACAGACTGACCCTTGCCCCCCGTCACATAAACTACTGCAGCATAAATACTGGAGGCTGAGACAGGAGGGGTCAGGAGACACTGTGGCCCCATCCGATGATACCCCCGGGACAGGGCCAAACAGGAAGGATATAACCACACCCACTTTGCCAAGCACAGCCCCCACACCACTAGAGGGATACCTTCAACCACCAACTTACCATCCTGAGACAAGGCCGAGTATAGCCCACAAAGATCTCCGCCACGGCACAACCCAAGGGGGGGGCACCAACCCAGACAGGAAGACCACGTCAGTGACTCAACCCACTCAAGTGACACACCCCTCCTAGGGACGGCATGGAAGAACACCAATACGCCAGTGACTCAGCCCCTGTAATAGGGTTAGAGGCAGAGAATCCCAGTGGAGAGAGGGGAACCGGCCAGGCAGAGACAGCAAGGGCGGTTTGTTGCTCCAGAGCCTTTCCGTTCACCTTCACACTCCTGGGCCAGACTACACTCAATCATAGGACCCACTGAAGAGATGAGTCTTCAGTAAAGACTTAAAGGTTGAGACCGAGTCTGCATCTCTCACATGGATAGGCAGACCATTCCATAAAAATTGAGCTCTATAGGAGAAAGCCCTGCCTCCAGCTGTTTGCTTAGAAATTCTAGGGACAATTAGGAGGCCTGCGTCTTGTGACCGTAGCGTACGGAAAGATCGGAAAGATAGGTAGGAGCAAGCCCATGTAATACTTTGTAGGTTAGCAGTAAAACCTTGAAATCAACCCTTGCCTTAACAGGAAACCAGTGTAGGGAGGCCAGCACTGGAGTAATATGATCACATTTTTTGGTTCAAGTCAGGATTCTAGCAGCCATATATAGCACTAACTGAAGTTTATCTAGTGCTTTATCCAGGTAGCCGGAAAGTAGAGCATTGCAGTAGTCCAACCTAGAAGTAACAAAAGCATGGATACATTTTTCTGCATCGTTTGTGGACAGAAAGTTTCTGATTTTTGCAATGTTACGTAGATGGAAAAAAGCTGCCCTTGAAACAGTCTTGATATGTTCTTCAAAAGAGAGATCAGGGTCCAGAGTAACGCCGAGATCCTTCACAGTTTTATTTGAGACGACTGTACAACCATCCAGATTAATTGTCAGATTTAACAGAAGATCTCTTTGTTTCTTGGGACCTAGAACAAGCATCTCTGTTTTGTCCGAGTTTAAAAGTAGAACGTTTGCAGCCATCCACTTCCTTATGTCTGAAACACAGGCTTCTAGCGAGGTCAATTTTGGGGCTTCACCATGTTTCATTGAAATGTACAGCTGTGTGCCATCCGCATAGCAGTGAAATGTAACATTATGTTTTCGAATGACATCCCCAAGAGGTAAAATATATAGTGAAAACAATTGTGGTCCTAAAACGGAACCTTGAGGAACCCCAAAATGTACAGTTGATTTATCAGAGGACAAACCATTCACAGAGACAAACTGACATCTTTCCGACAGATAAGATCTAAACCAGGCCAGAACTTGTCCGTGTAGACCAATTTGGGTTTCCGATCTCTCCAAAATAATGTGGTGATCGATGGTATCAAAAGCAGCACTAAGATCTACAAACTTTATGTGTTGTTCATCTCATAGTGATATGAGCTATGTCCAAATGATCTGCTACTTCCTCCCAAAGTGTGCACTTGTTCACTTTCCTTCACGGATTTGAAAGGAAATGACTGGTATAAGAAATGGGGTGGAAACTCCCAGTAGCCCATGTCTCCACCAATCCAATGCTTTTAGATGTGTGGAAAGTGGTGAACGAGAACACACTCCAGGAGAAAGGAGATTTTATTGGGAATCACCCATACTGAGCATTTTATCTACTTTCATCTTCCATGTGGAGGATTTCTTCATAATACACCAAGATTATTCCTGTCCACAGCTCTATACCATAAATACAATGAATACACATACACTGAGTATACAAAACATAAAGAACACCTTCCTAATATTGAGTTGCACCCCCCTTTTCTCTCAGAACAGCCTCAATTTGTTGGGGCATGGACTCTACAAGGTGACCAAAGCGTTCCACAGGGATACTGGCCTATGTTGACTCCAATGTTTCCCACAGTTGTGTCAATTAGCTGGATGTCCTTTGCGTGGGAAACTGTTGAGCGTGAAAAAACCATCAGCATTTTAGTTCTTGACACACTCAAACCGGTGTGCCTGCCAACTACTACCATATCCCATTCAAAGGCACTTCAATATTTTGTCTTGACCATTCACACTGCTTGGCAGACAAACACAATCCTTGTCTCAGTTATCTCAAGGCTTAGAAATCCTTCTTCAGTCCGTCTCCCCCCTTCATCTACACTGATGGAAGTGGATTAAACAAGTGACATCAATAAGGGATCATAGCTTTCACCTGGATTTTTGTAATTTTTGTACTTATTTCACCTTCATTTAACCAGGTAGGCTAGTTGAGAACAAGTTCTCATTTACAACTGTGACCTGGCCAAGAATACAGTAAAGCAGTTCCACACATACAACAAGACAGAGTTACACATGGAATAAACAAACATACAGTCAATAATACAGTAGAAAACTAGACACCTAGGTATTTGAAGTTGTCGACATATTCTAAGTCAGAACCATCCAGAGTAGTGATGCTGGACGGGCGGGCAGGTGCGGGCAGCGATCGGTTGAAGAGCATGCATTTAGTTTTACTTGCATTTAAGAGCAGTTTGAGGCAACAGAAGGAGAGTTGTATGGCATTGAAGCTCGTCTGGAGGTTAGTTAACACAGTGTCCACAGAAGGGCCAGAAGTATACAGAATGGTGTCGTCTGCGTAGAGGTGGATCAGAGAATCACCAACATCAAGGCGGTGACCCGATCCTGTACGTTCATGCTCTACAACATTCGCAGAGTACGACCCTGCCTTACACAGGAAGCGGCGCAGGTCCTAATCCAGGCACTTGTCATCTCCCGTCTGGATTACTGCAACTCGCTGTTGGCGGGGCTCCCTGCCTGTGCCATTAAACCCCTACAACTCATCCAGAATGCAGCAGCCCGTCTGGTGTTCAACCTTCCCAAGTTCTCTCACGTCACCCCGCTCCTCGGCACACTCCACTGGCTTCCAGTTGAAGCTCGCATCTGCTACAAGACCATGGTGCTTGCCTATGGAGCTATGAGGGGAACGGTACCTCCAGGCTCTGATCAGTCCCTACACCCAAAGAAGGGCACTGCGTTCATCCACCTCTGGCCTGCTCGCCTCCCTACCTCTGCGGAAGCACAGTTCCCGCTCAGCCCAGTCAAAACTGTTCGCTGCTCTGGCACCCCAATGGTGGAACAAGCTCCCTCACAACGCCAGGACAGCGGAGTCAATCACCACCTTCCGGAGACACCTGAAACCCCACCTCTTTAAGGAATACCTGGGATAGGATAAAGTAATCCTTCCACCCCCCCCCCCCCCCCCAAAAAGATATAGATGTACTATTGTAAAGTGGGTATTCCACTGGATATCATAAGGTGAATGCACCAATTTGTAAGTCGCTCTGGATAAGAGCATCTGCTAAATGACGTAAATGTAAATGTAAATGCAAGAGCGACATCATTGATGTATACAGAGAAGAGAATCGGCCTGAGAATTGAGGCACCCCGATAGAGACTGCTAGAGGTCCAGACAACAGGCCCTCTGATTTGACACACTGAACTCTATCAGAGAAGTAGTTGGTGAACCAGATGAGGCAGTCATTTGAGAAACCAAGGCTGTATAGTCTGCCGATAAGAATGTGGTAATTGACAGAGTCGAAAGCCTTGGCCAGGTCGATGAATACGGCTGCACAGTCATGTCTCTTATCGATGGTGGTTATGATATCGTTTAGGACCTTGAGTGTGGCTGAGGTGCACCCATGACCAGCTCTGAAACCAGATTGCATAGCGGAGAAGGTACGGTGGGATTCGAAATGGTTGGTAATCTGTTTGTTAACTTAGCTTTCGAAGACCTTAGTACGGCAGGGTAGGATAGAAATAGGTCTGTAGCAGTTTGGGTCTAGTGTCTACCCCTTTGAAGGGGGGATGATCGCGGCAGCTTTCCAATCTTTGGGAATCTCAGACGATACGAAAGAGAGGTTGAACAGGCTAGTAATAGGGGTTGCAACAATTTCGGCAGATAATTTTAGAAAGAGAGGGTCCAGATTGTCTAGCCTGGCTGATTTGTAGGGGTCCAGATTTTGCAGCTCTTTCAGACATCATCTATCTGGATTTGGGTGAAGGAGAAATGGGGGAGGCTTAGGCGAGTTGCTGTGGGGGGTGCCGGGCAGTTGACTGGGGTAGGGGTAGCCAGGTGTAAAGCATGGCCAGCCGTAGAAAAATGCTTATTGAAATTCTCAATTATAGATGTTCTATTGTAAAGTGGTCGTTCCACTGGATATCATAAGGTCCTATTGGTGGTGTCAGTGTTTCCTTGCCTCAGTGCAGTGGGCAGCTGGGAGGAGGTGCTCTTATTCTCCATGGACTTTACAGTGTCCCAGAACTTTTTTGAGTTTGTGCTACAGGATGCAAATTTCTGTTTGAAAAAGCTAGCCTTAGCTTTCCTAACTGACTGTGTATATTGGTTCCTAACTTGCCTGAAAAGTTGCATATCACGGGGGCTATTCGATGCTAATGCAGTACGCCACAGGATGTTTTTGTGTTGGTCAAGGGCAGTCAGGTCTGGAGTGAACCAACGGCTGTAACTGTTCCTGGTTAAACAATTTTTTAATGAAGCACGGTTATTTAAGATGGTGAGGAAGGCACTTTTAAAGAATAACCAGTCATCCTCTACTGACGTAATGAGTTCAATATCATTCCAGGATACCCCGGCCAAGTCGCTTAGAAAGGCCTGCTCGCTGAAGTGTTTTAGGGAGCGGTTGACAGTGATGAGGGGTGGTCGTTTGACTGCAGACCCATTGCAGATTCAGGCAATGAGGCAGGGATCGCTGAGATCTTGGTTGAAAACAGCAGAGGTGTATTTGGAGGGCATTTTGGTTAGGATGATATCTATGAGGGTGCCCGTGTTTACGGATTTGGGGTTGTACCTGGTAGGTTCATTGATAATTTGTGTGAGATTGAGGGCATCAAGCTTAGATTGTAGGATGGCCGGGGTGTTAAGCATGTCCCAGCTTAGGTCACCTAGCAGCATGAGCTCAGAAGATAGATGGGGGGCAATCAATTCACATATGGTGTCCAGGGCACAGCTGGGGGCAGAGGGTGGTCTATAGCAAGCGGCAACGGTGAGAGACTTGTTTCTGGAAAGGTGGATTTTTAAAAGTAGAAGCTTGAATTGTTTGGGTACAGACCTGGATAGTAAGACAGAACTCTGCAGGCTATCTCTGCAGTAGATTGCAACTCCGCCCCCTTTGGCAGTTCTATCTTGGCGGAAAATGTTATAGTTAGGGATGGAAATGTCAGGATTTTTGGTGGTCTTCCTAAGCCAGGATTCAGACACGGCTAAGACATCCGGGATGGCAGAGTGTGCTAAAGCAGTGAATAAAACAAACTTAGGGAGGAGGCTTCTAATGTTAACATGCATGAGACCAAGGCTTTTACGGTTACAGAAGTCAACAAATGAGAGCACTTGGGGAATAGGAGTGGAGCTAGGCACTGCAGGTCCTGGATTAACCTCTACATCACCATGGAACAGAGGAGGAGGAGGATGAGGATACGGCTAAAGGCTATAAGAACTGGTCCTCTAGTACGTTTCGAACAGGGAGTAAGGGGGGCACATTTCTGGGCGCGATAGAATAGATTCAAGGCATAATGTACAGACAAAGGTATGGTAGGAGGTTGGCGGTAAACCTAGGCATTGCGTGATGATGAGAGAGATATTGTCTCTAGAAACATTTAAACCAGGTGATGTCATCGCATATGTGGGAGGTGGAACTAAATTGTTGGTTAAGACATATTGAGCAGGGCTAGAGGCTCTACAGTGTGAAATAAAACAATAATCACTAACCAGAACAGTAATGGACAAGGCATATTGACATTAGGGAGAGGCATGTGTAGCCGAGTGATCACAAGGGTCCAGTGAATGGTTGGGCTGGCTGGAGACACGGCGATTCAGACAGCTAGCAGGCCGGGGCTAGCAAGCTAGCAGAAGGGCCTTAGAGGGACGTCGCGATGGAGGAAAGTCTGTTTTAGCCTTCTTGTGTGGTTCCGTCGATAGACCAGTCGTGATGGATTAGTAGGGTTCCATGTAGCAGAGGGGTCCAGTCCAATTGGCAAATGGATCTATTCAGCTGACAGTCCAATATGCTCTAGACAGCTAGCGGGCCGCGGATAGCAGGCTAGCAGATGGGCATTCAGGGGATGTCACAACGGAGGGGCCTTTTGAAAAAAAAACCTTGGGCAGATTACATCGGTAGTCCAGTCATGATGGACAAGCAGGAATTCGTGTAGTGAAAGGGGCCCAGGCCGATTGGCAAAATAGGAATAGTGGTACGAGAAATTGGCCGATGGACCTATTAGCTAACAGTCCGATATGCTCTAGACAGCTAGCGGGCCACGGCTAGCAGATGGGCATTCAGGAGATGTCGCGACGTAGGAGCCAGTTGAGTAACCCCCTCGAGCAGATGAGGTCGCTAGTCCAGTCGTGAAGAAGGGGGTTCCGTACCTCGTACCGGCAGCAAAATAGGTATTGTAGCCCAGGAGTGGCTGATGGACCTCTTCAGCTAGCCAGGAGATGGGCCTAGCATGGGCTAGCTCCAGGCTAATTGGTTCTTGCTTCGGGACAGAGACATTAGCCAGGAGTAGTCACTCAGATTGCAGCTAGCTAGCTGCGGTGATCCAGGTGAGAAGGTTCAGAGCTTGCAGTAGGAATCAGGGGATATGGAGAGAAAATAGGTCCGGTATGCTTTGGTTTGAATCGCGATGTAGAAACTAGCGAGAGGTCTCCGAGCTAAAGGTTGCTGATGACATCTAGCAGTGGTTAGCTGACTACTAGCTAGTAGCTAGTTAGCTGGCTAGCTTCTGTTGGGGGATTCCGATTCAGAGGTAAAGAAAAATACTTTAGAAAAAAAGCAGTTCCACACCACATTGGGTATGGCGGGTTGCAGGAGAGTATTTTGAAGTTGAAGTATAGAAAAATATAAAAAAATATATTTGAAGAAAAATATATAAAAAGATATACACATGGGACACGACAAGACGAAGGACAAAGGACATTTTGCTGGTCAGTCTATGTCATGGAAAGAGCAGGTGTTCCTAATGTTTTGTACACTCAGTGTACCCACCAAAAATGCAAAGTAGCTTGTTTTTAACCATGCAAATGATATATATGTTTTTTGTCTGTGTGTGATGGTGGGGTCCAGCTGGGTCACAGTGTGCTACCTGTGTAGACACATGAAGAGCATGAAAGAGAGCGGCAGCACCTCCTCTCTCCGCCTGGACAGTCAGATGAGGGTCACCACTGGAATCCTGCAGGGAATTCTCTTCTTCCTTTGTGCGCTGTGGATCTTCATTGATCTTTCACCACTCTAAACCTAGTTATTGACCAGTCTGTTTTTAGACGACAGCTGATATTTGGCTTAAAGCCGAACAGGCTGTAAGGTCATTAAAGTTGTGTGGATGATATAGTCACTGTAGTACTGTAATCTCTCTTGGAAAGATGCAGGTAACATAAATGATTTTAGATGCAGGTAACATAAATGAATCTGTCGACAGACTCTGGAATGCGACAACTAACAAGTAACTGATCATTTGGACAAATCACGATTTTGCAGGTGCTCACATCTTTTGAATTATGAAAGGGAAGGGGATATTTGGGCCGTAGACTTGCCCGAAACTGTCTGAGAGTTTCAGTTTAGAGGGGCGGAGACTTTGCTAGTCTAGTTAGAACATTTTCTCAACCCAGAACTAAAATCACAAGAAGTGGCGTCAGCTACTCATTTTGTATGTCTGTGTACGAGAGATTAACATTAAAGGGATAATTATTTCCCTTTATTTAATCTGGGTCTGTGAAACTGTTCCATAATGTAGCTATAATGTGATAATCTGTTTTCTGTTTTACAAATGAGTAGTATACTGTGTTCATTTAATTATTTTTCCTTTTTTTTTTTACTTGTTGACTTGGCCCTGTGTTTTCCATCTGTATCCGAGATGCAAACCAGGTTACGGTACATTTAAGGTGTTTTCCATATCCCAGGCATGTGCTACGCTGTACCTTTTGGTTTTTCTCCAATATTAAACTCCTTCAGCTGGGCATCTGTCAGTTTTGCAGATAAAGATTATAAAGATGGTTAACTCATTCCAGGTGATTCAATACTGATATGATGTTTTTCTAGCCATTATCGTCTGAATACTGATATGAAGGACGATATACCATGCCTGCCTAATAGATATGCCTCAGAAAACAGTAAATCTATGAGTTGCACAAGATCCCTTTTTGTTGTAGTCCAGCAGGCCCCAATAAAAAGTGGAATCCCTCTTTCCCCCTGTCAACACTGACTGCATATACAGTGCCTTCAGAAAGTACTCACGTCCTTTGACTTTTTCCACATTTTGTTGTGTTATAGCCTGAATTTAAAATATATTAAAATGTTTTTTTTTTTGTCATTGTCTACACACAATATCCCACAATATCAAAGTAGAATTATGTTTTATGTTTACAAATGATTTATATCAAGGTTTTATTGCTAACATACAAAGCATTACATGGGCTTGCTCCTACCTATCTTTCCGATTTGGTTCTGCCGTACATACCTACACGTACGCTACGGTCACAAGATGCAGGCCTCCTTATTGTCCCTCGAATTTCTAAGCAAACAGTTGGAGGCAGGGCTTTCTCCTATAGAGCTCCATTTTTATGGAATGGTCTGCCTATCCATGTGAGAGACGCAGACGCGGTCTCAACCTTAAAGTCTTTATTGAAGACTCATCTCTTCAGTAGGTCCTATGATTGAGTGTAGTCTGGCCCAGGGGTGTGAAGTTGAACGGAAATGCACTGGAGCGACGAAACCGCCCTTGCGGTCTCTGCCTAGCTGGTTCCCCTCTCTCCACTGGGATTCTCTGCCTCTAACCCTATTACTGTGGCTGAGTCACTGGCTTACTGGTGCTCTTCCATGCCGTCCCTAGGAGGGGTGCATCACTGAGTGGGTTGAGTCACTGACGTGATCTTCCTGTCCGGGTTGGCGCCCCCTGGGGTTTGTGCCGTGGGCTATACTCGGCCTTGTCTCAGTTGGTGGTTTGAAGATATCCCTCTAGTTGTGTGGAGGCTGTGCTTTGGCAAAGTTGGTGGGGTTATATCATGCCAGGTTGGCCCTGTCCGGGGGTATCGTCGGACGGGGCCACAGTGTCTCCCGACCCCTCCTGTCTCAGTCTCCAGTATTTATGCTGCAATAGTTTATGTGTCGGGGGGCTAGGATCAGTCTGTTGTATCTGGAGTATTTCTCCTGTCTTATCCGGTGTCCTGTGTGAATGTAAGTATGCTCCCTCTAACTCTCTCTCTTTCTCTCTTTTCTCTCTTCTCTCATAGGACCTGAGCCCTAGGACCATGCCTCAGGACTACCTGGCCTGATGACTCCTTGCTGTCCCCAGTCCACCTGTCATGCTGCTTCTCCAGTTTCAACGGTTCTGCCTGTGGCTATGGAACCCTGACCTGTTCACCGGACGTGCTACCTTGTCCCGGACCTGCTGTTTTCGAATCTCTCTCTCTACCGCACCTGCTGTCTCTAACTCTGAATGATCGGCTATGAAAAGCCAACTGACATTTACTTCTGAGGTGCTGACCTGTTGCACCCTATACAACCACTGTGATTATTATTATTTGACCCTGCTGGTCATCTATGAACGTTTGAACATCTTAGCTATGTACTTTCCACCCGGCACAGCCGGAAGAGGACTGGCCACCCATCAGGGCCCGGTTCCTCTCTAGGTTTCTTCCTAGGTTCCTGCCTTTCTGGGGAGATTTTCCTTGCCACCGTGCTTCTACATCTGCTTTGCTTACTGTTTGGGGTTTTGGGCTGGCTTTCTGCATAGCACTTTGTGACATTGGCTGATGTAAAAAGAGCTTAATAAATACATTTGATTGATTGATTGATTGATTGAATTACAAATAAAATGCTGAAATGTCTTGAGTCAATAAGTACTCAACCCCTTTATTATGCAAGCCTAAATAAGTTCCGGAGTAAATTTTTCCTTAACAAGTCACATGATCAGTTGCATGGACTCTGTGTGCAATAACAGTATTAAGCATGTTTTTTGAAAGACTACCTCATCTCTGTACCCCACTTATACAATTATCTGTAAGATAGGAATATGAAGTGTTATGTTTGGGGAAAATCCAATACAACACATTACTGAGTACCACTCTATACATTTTCAAGCATAGTGGTGACAGCATCTTCCTTTGGGTATGCTTGTAATCGTTAAGGACTGGGGAGTTTTTCAGGATAAAAAAGAAATGCCATGGAGCATAGCACAGGCAAAATCCTAGAGAAAAACCTGGTTCATTCTACTTTCCACCAGACACTGGGAAATAAATTCAGCTTTCAGCAGGACAATAACCTGAAACACAAGGCCAAATCTACACTGGAGTTGCTTACCATAGAAGACGTTGAATATGGGCAGTTTTAATTGACAGTTTTAATTGAGTTGAATTGAAAATCTATGTCAAGACCTGAAAATGGTTGTCTAGCAATGATCAACAACCAATTTGACAGTGCTTGAAGAATTTTTAAAACAATAATGGGCAAATGTTGCATAATCCATGTGTGGAAAGTACTTACACTTACCCCAAAAGACAGCTGTAATCGTTGCCAAAGGTACTTCTATAAAGTATTGATTCAGGGGTGTGAAACCTTATGTAAACAAGATATTTCTGTATTTAATTTTCAATACATTTGTTAATATATCTAAAAACATGTTTTCACTTTGTCATAATGGGGTATTGTGTGTAGATGGGTGAGAAAAATAAATATATTTAATCCATTTTGAATTCAGGCTATAAGAACAAAATGTAGAATAAGTCAAGGGGTATTAATACTTTCTGAAGGCACTGTAAGCTCATTTTAATAATGCCTTATGAAGCTCATGTAATGTTCTACATTACATTGTTTTCATTTTAGTTTGTTACAGCTCATTCATTTCTGTATCTACCATGTAAATAGGTTATGCTACACTTACTTTGTTCTTTTGTTGCCTGAGTGAGACACCCCTGATATCACTGGCACTGGTGAGGTGTTGAGCATTTGAGCACTTGGAAGCTGAGAGAGAAGATATCACTGCGAACATATTCCTCTGGCTTGTCAGAAATGCAGCATTCCTATATCAAGATGGATGTCTTGACCTTGTTTTTTGCTTTTTGTCTTTTCTGTTCTGTCCACCGCGAGGCAGAGAGAGACTGAAACATCCTAGAAAGATACACCTGGGATTCTTGGTTTGTTGCACAACTGTTTACCTGGCAGTGTTGGGGAATAGTTAACTACACGTTAGTAATTAAACTACATGTGTCAGTAACTTAGTGGTAGTTGAAATAAATTCCAATCTGGTCATGTTTTCAGTAGTTAATTACTTGTTTGCCATGTAGCGGTGTAGCTAACTACTGGAACTACACACTACTTTTTTTGCAAAAATCAAATATGGGTGAAGTAAGCAGGAATTTTATTTTAATTTTGCCTAATTTTAACTTGAAACATAATTTTTGTGTTTAACAGGATAAATTACACATTCTGTTAACATCTGAGTACAGAGTGATCTGTTCTTGCAATTTGCATTATATTTAGATATAATTTTTCATGAAATAGTTTGGATATAGTGAAATACTTTTTCAAAGTAACTTTAGTTAAGTAAACTATATTTTTCTTAAGCGCAGCTTCAGTGTATTATAACTTCTTCCAGTGTGAAGTCATTTGTAGCTTGGTAAACTATATTTTCAGAGCAGCTGAAACATCAAACTCATCATCTACTAGGGCCTGTTTTTTGACAGCCGTTATTTTTGTTTGATGCTGCTGTTTATCCTTCAGTTGTTTATCTCACCAATGTCTCTGGAAATAACAGCACCAACAGCACTTGCACCTCAACGGCATGTCTATATGTGAAAATGATCTTAGTCTTTACTGGTCTCTGCTTAAGATGGTGAGGTCGAGCTAGGCCACATGGTGCTTCCTGTGAAGACACATGAAGAGCACGAAAGAGAAGTGCAGCTCCTCCTCCTCTCCCCGCAAGTCAGATGAGGGACACCATCACTAGGATCCTGCAGGGAATGCTTTACTTTCTTTGAGCTCTGTGGATCCTGGCTGATTTCTTCAGCTGGAAACCTAATACAGACTTTGACAATAATTTGCAAACTTTCCACACATTTGTCTCTCTCTACATGTTTGTCACCACTGTAAACTTGGGTATTAGTCAGTCTGTTTTCAGACAGAGAGCAGCTGATATTTGGCTCCAAGTCCAGCAGGCTGTAATGTCATTGAAGTTGTGGGATAAAGATTAAGAATCACAGTTGTATGACAATGCCCCTTATACATTGTTAGATTTACTGTACCTGGAGGTGGTCTTGAGAAGAGCCGACCGGGCTCTCTTCCAGGTACGGCAACAGCGGCGGACAAACATCTGGGCCAAGGGTATGCCGACCTCTTCCTCTTGTTCTGGGAAGAGTGGGGGCTGGCTGATACCCCAGGGAACACTCGAAAGGCGAGAGCCCAGTGGCAGAGCAAGGGAGGGTGTTGCAGGCATATTCAACCCACACAAGTTGCTGGCTCCAGGTGGTGAGGTTGGTGGAGACAAGGCAGCAAAGAGTCGTCTCCAGGTCTTGATTGGCTTGCTCCAACTGACAGTTGGACTGGGGTGGAGGTACTCATAGTGGCCGCTAGCCGTGTTGAAGGTAGTCTTCCACTCGTCCCCTTCTCGTATCCACACCAGTTGGTAGGTGTTCCGCAGGTTCAATTTGGAGAAAACGGTGGCCCCCTGGAGCAGCTCGAAGGCAGAGGCGATGAGTGGTAGCGGGTAGCGGTTCTTCACCATTACATTTTTGAGGCCCCGGTAGTCGATGCACGGGCGCAGGGTTCTTCTTTGTGGAGAAGAAGGACAAAACTCTGCACCCATGCATCAACTACCGGGGCCTCAAGGCCGTCATTTTAAATAAGAATTTGATCTTAACTGACTTGCCTAGTTAAATAAGGGTTAAATAATACATATATATTTTTAAATCAGGCCAGGTATTCCTGAGGCATTGTCCCAGGGCTCAGGTCCTTCAGGAAGGAGAGGGAGAAAGAATTAGAGGGAGCATAGTTAAATTCACACAGGACTTCGGATAAGACAGGAGAAATACTCCAGACATAACAGACTGACCCTAGCCCCCCGACACATAAACTATCGCAGAATAAACACTGAAGGCTGAGACAGGAGGGGTAGGGAGACACTGTGGCCCCGTCCGACAGACAGGGCTAAGACCCAGATGCAGACAGCTAGGGTCACAGATGTTCATTGACCCAAACAGGGGGCAGGCAAAAGACAGGTCAAAGGCAGGCAGAGGTCCGTAATCCAGGGCAGAGTCAATAAGGTACAGAACAGCAGGCAGGCAATGGGTCAGGACAGGCAGAATGGTCAGAACTGGGGAAACTAGGAAACAGAACTTCAGAAAGCAGGGAGATGGGAAAACACGCTGGTAAAACCTGACAAGACAAGACGAACTGGCAACAGACAAACAGAGAACACAGGTATAAATACACTGGGGATAATGAGGAAGATGGCCAACACCTGGAGAGAGTGGAGACAAGCACAAAGACAGGTGAAACAGATCAGGGTGTGACAGGGGTGTTCAGCATTTTAGCACCTGGAAGCTGAATTTTTTTCTACTAATCCCAGATTGTCCCAGCCCAGCGAGCACTCTTCATCTGGGTGAAGAGGAACATCAAAATCATCATCTACTGGGACCTGTTTGTCGAAAGCCATTATTTTTTGTTTGATGCTGCTGTTAATATTTCAGTAGTTTTTCTCATCAACGTCTCTGGAAATAACAGCACTAGCAGCGCACCTCAATGAATGACACTGCTTCTGGTTCAAATGGACTGTATTACACAAAGGAGACATGTCTTTATGTGAAAATAATCTTCATCATGAAAGAGGGCGGTACCTGGTTTTGTTCAGTCTGTTTTCAGACAGAGGGCAGCTTATTTTTCTCAAAGCCCAGCAGGCTGGAAGGTATTTGAAGTTGTGTGGATGAAGGATGAAACAATCACAGTTGTATGACATTGACCCATATGCATTGTTAGATTTAGATGTCATGTCATGCTGTGTTTAGTTAAAAAGGAAGATGAAGGGCCAGCTTCATGGACACAGATTAAGTCTATCTACCCGGCACTATAATGGATTTATTGAATAGCATAATGACACCTTGACTTCATAGACATTGCCTCAATAATTCCTTGATTATGGTTAATAATCTTCATCTGGAAATATTGAATCACAGACCATAGGCTAAAGGTCAAATGTAGGATTTTTGCATGTCCATGAAATTAAATGTTTAGTTCTTGGTTTACAACCAGAGTAAAACCTGCACCTGGATTTCTGCAATTCAATGCCAGGAAGGCCCCACAATAATTTTGGTATCAGATTGTGCTGCTAATTCTCACATAGAAGGATGTTTGATATACAATTGTGTCACAAACCATCACGTTTAAAATCACGATGAAAGTGGCATTTTTTACGCCCTTTTTAGACCTATCATGCTCCCTGTAAAACCCTATAATTTCTTAACCATACATGACACAGACACCATCTTGGAGTCAATAATATACTCCTTATAGTGTGCTTTTAAACATGGAGTATGTCTAGATTCTGAAATAAAAATGTTCTAATTTATTTATTTAGGTCATTTTAAGATAATATACTCTACAAGTACATCACATTTACAAAGTGGATGCTCTAGTACTTTTTAATTTATGATAAACTTTATTAGCACCACCAATACAGTGAATGGAAAAATGTATTCAAAAGGAACTCCCTCTGCTGGAGATTTGTTAAAAGTGATTGGTTAAAAACATATAATGTACATTTCTACATATAAAATGGCTCATATAGACAAACCTAGCAGAGCATCCACTCTGGAAATTTGACATGGGTAAATCGTTCCAAACAATATTGTCGAAAAAGAAGCTAAATCAAAAAGTCACTGTGGTCCTGTAATCTCAAATCACCAATTTGCAGGTACTTACATCTTTCGAATTTCGAAAAGGAAGGGGATATTTGGCTGCAGACTTGCCCAAAACTGTCTGAGAGTATCCGTTTAGAGAGGTGGAGACATCTCTAGTCTAGTTAGAACATGTGCTCAACCCAGAACTAAAATGGAGTCAGCTACTCATTTTGTACGTCTGTCCACGAGAGATTAACATTAAAGGGTTCCCTTTATTTAATCTGGGTCTGTGAAACTGTTCCATAATGTAGCTATAATGTGATAATCTGTTTTCTGTTTTACAAATGAGTAGTATACTGTGTTCATTTAATTATATATATATTTTTTTTTACTTGTTGACTTGGCCCTGTGTTTTCCATCTGTATCCGAGATGCAAACCAGGTTACGGTACATTTAAGGTGTTTTCCATATCCCAGGCATACGCTACACTGTACCTAATTTGTGTTTTTCCGTCATCAAAATCTGTCAGTTTTGCAGATAAAGATTATAAAGATGGTTAACTCATTCCAGGTGATTCAATACTGATATGATGTTTTTCTAGCCATTATTGTCTGAATACTGATATGAAGGACGATGTACCATGCCTCCCTAATAGATATACCTCAGAAAACCGTAAATCTGTGATTTAGACAAGATCCCTTCAGAATAAAAATCGGAATCCCTTTTTGTTAAATGTGATTGGTTAAAAACATATAATGCACATTTCTACATATAAAATGTCTCATATAGACAAACAGAGCAGAGCATCCACTCTGGAAATTTGACATGGGTAAATTGTTCCAAACAATATTGTCGAAAAAGAAGCTAAATCAAAAAGTACTTTTGAGATATTAATATATTTAATGTTGAATAAATGTATGTGATTTTTTTATTTCATAATCCAGACATACTCCCTATTTTAGAGCACACTATAAAGAGTGTAATGACACCAATACATTGTCTGTATCATGTGCGGTTCATAGATCATAGCGTCTTACAAGAGGAATATATGGGTCTAAAAAGGGCCTAAAATGTAAACTTTCATCATTATTTTCGCAAAAATTGATTCTGATACAAATGTAAAAAGCATATCAAACATCCTTCCTCCCAATTAAGTTTCTATGTGAGAATTGCCAGAACAATCTGAGATAGCAAAAACATGGAATTGCCCATTTAATCTGGGTCTGTGAAACTGGTCCATTGAGTAGGCTTTAATGTGATAATTACCCTTTCTCTTTTCTTCAAATGTTTTTCTATTAATAGATGTATCTATTTATATATTGTGGCGTACAGCAGGTCAGCGACCAGGGGGAGACTCGTCGAGGCGAGGCAGAGAATGTGGGCACTCTGATAACGTGATCAGATCAGGGTTGATGTTTAAAAACTGGTTTGGATGTGATTCAGTAGACGCTCCTCCTTGTAGCTTCCTGATGTCCTCAATGAGGCGGCCGTTTTGTAGTTGCTGTTCCTCCATTATTTGTTCCTGAACCGCCTGTTGGGCTTGTCAAAACCCTGAGACAAATCCTAACAGGAAGTGGAAATCTGATGTGTGGAATCACTTTCAAGCCTTTGCCATTGAAACACACAGGGACTTATTAATCATTTAGCACTTCCTAAAGCTTCCACTAGATGTCAACAGTCTTTACAAAGTGGTTTGAGTCTTCTATGGTAGAAACTGACCCAAAGAGAGGCTTGGGAAGTTGGTCACAAGGGGAGGGCCATTACTACTATGACGCGGGCGCCCATGGGAACCCTTTTGTTCCGAAACGTTTAGTAAGACAATGCAATCGTCCGCCTTGAATATTATTGAAGCTCTGGTTGAAAAAGGCCCTAAAGATTTATGTTATACAACGTTTGACATGTTTGAACGAACGTAAATATATATTTTTTGCAGATTCGTGACGACAAGTCCAGCGCGCCTCGTACATTATGAGTAGCCTTCGGAACGGGCTAACAAGAAGGAACTATTGGGACATAAATTATGAACTTTTTCAAACAAAACTACATTTGTTGTGGACCTGGGATACCTGGAAGTGCCTTCTGATGAAGATAATCAAAGGTAAGGGAATATTTACAATAGTATATTTGATTTTAGATGGTTCCAAGATGGCGCTAACATGTATCGCCTAGCCTATTTTTCTGAGCATACCATGTCGTTTATTGCAAAGTGTGATTTCTCAGTAAAGTTCTTTTTAAATCTGGCAATGCGGTTGCATTCACGAGATGTTAATCTATAATTCTTTGAATGACAATATTACATTTTAACAATGTTTTCGAATAGTAATTGTGTAAATTGTAGCACTGTTTCACCGGAAGCATTTGAGGGAAAAAAAATTCTGAATGTCACTCGCCGATGTAAAATGCTGTTTTTATATATAAATATGAACTTTATCGAACAAAAAATGCATGTATTGTGTAACATGATGTCCTAGGAGTGTCATCTGATGAAGATTGTCAAAGGTTAGTGCTGCATTTAGCTATGTTTTGGGTATTTGTGATGCATGCTAGTTGCTTTGAAAATGGCAGTGTGATTTTTTTTGGCAGGGTACTCTCCTAACATAATCTAATGTTTTGCTTTTGCTCTAAAGCCTTTTTGAAATCGGACAACGTGGTTCAATTCAGGAGAGGTGTATTTATAAAATGGTGTAAAATAGTCATATGTTTGAGAAATTGAAGTTATAGCATTTATGAGGTATTTGTATTTTGCGCGACGCGATTCCACTGGCTGTTGACTAGGGTGGGTCGCAAGCGTTCCCAGACAGGTTAATCAAGCTAAAAGAAGATGACAACATCAAAACCTACCTCTGTACGTTTGAACGGTCTGCACTACGGGAAAGATGGACAAGACAGAAGTGGGCCAGTCTGCTGGCCCCGTTCCTCTCTGGGAATGCCCAAAAGGCATATTGGGACCTGAACAATGAACAGGCGGCTAATTACGACGGACTCAAATGGGAGATACTCAGCTGCTACGGGTACAGCCTGGCCCATTGGGCTCAACTCTTCCACATTTTTACATTTACATTTACATTTTAGTCATTTAGCAGACGCTCTTATCCAGAGCGACTTACAGTAGTGAATGCATACATTTGATATTGGAGGTTCGTAGCCAACGCATCCCCCCGAGCCCAGATGAGCGACCTAGTGCGCGTCACCAGGGGATGGCTCCTAACTGACGTATCCACCCTCTCCATCCTAGACAAAGTGGTCCTCGGTCGCTTCCTACGGGCCCTACCCCACAACATGAAGAGGGCAGCGAGTCTATGCGCGCCCCAGACCTTGGAGGGCCTCCTGGAAGCAGTGGAGATGCATCAGAACAGGCCCTGCTGAGTGTGAGCCGGGCCGAGTCGGCGACCCATTCGAGGAGTCGGAAGGACAGCCCCACTGCTGTGTACCCCGAACCGACAGTCAGCAGGGCCAAAGGACAGCAAACCCCTGGAGAGACGGCTGGGGTAGGGCCGATCTGCCACCGACGACCCCAGGTAGATGGAGACCAAAGGTGTTTTGAGTGTTGCGCCCGGGGGCACATTGCCTGGAATTGCCCGGCTCGAGAGGAGTCGATGCCATCAGAAAGCCCCGGAGGCGAGGTGGGTCACGCAGTAAACTATGTCACCTCCTGTTGGGCACACCATGAATCAACTGCACCCATGGTCCCGGTGAAGGTTGATGGACACAACACGGAAGGTCTATTAGACTCCAGAAGTATGGTTACCCTCGTAACCCTGAGCCTGCTGAACCAGGAGACCGAACGTGGTAGGGAAATGTAAATTTCTGTGTTCACGGGGACAGCGGTATCCAACCATATGGGCCAACATTGTGACGCCACAAGGGAGCTGCCAGATGATGGTGGGTGCAGTACCAGAGTTGTCGATACCTCTCCTAGTGGGACGAGATTGTCTGCTGTTCGCAGCCCTGTGGGGGCAAGAGCTGAGGAAGAAGGTACAAGCCGGCCGAAGACGAGAGCGAGGACGACCCATCGCCTGTGCGGCCCGGAAGCAAACGGTTGACCAACCTATATCTACGGGTCCGGAGCCGAAACCCGACCCCCCTGGGGAACCACGGGAGGAAGAGCCCAGCCTCCACCTCCTCGATTTTGAGGGGCCATTCGAGACACCCGCTGGGGGCCAACTGAGGGGACAATTCGGGAAGGCCCAGTCGGAGGATCCCAACTTGAAAGCCGCCGCAGCCCAAGTGATAGCGGTTGATGGACAGCTACTTTCGGGGGTGAGTGACTGGCGATACCCCCATTTCCAAATCAAGAATAACCTTTTGTATCAGGTGTCGCGCCAACAGGGAGAACTTCGAGAGGTATTGTTGCTGCCCCGGCGGTACGTGGGAACCGTTCTTCAGCTGGCCCACACCCACCTGTTGGGGGTGCACCTGGGAATGGAGAAGACCCGGGAACGGATCGCCGCCCGGTTCCACTGGCCCGGGATGAGGAGGGTCGTGGAAGATTACTGTCGCAGCTACCCGGAGTGTCAAAAGACTGCCCCAAAGGCATACTTCCGAAACCCACTGGTCCCCCTACCGATTATCAGGGTGCCCTTTTAACCTGTTATGGCTAGGGGGCAGTATTTTCACGGCTGGATAAAAAACGTGCCCGATTTAATCTGGTTACCACTCCTACCCAGTAACTAGAATATGCATATACTTATTACATATGGATAGAAAACACCCTAAAGTTTCTAAAACTGTTTGAATGGTGTCTGTGAGTATAACAGAACTCATTTGGCAGGCAAAAACCTGACAAGGTTTCAGGCAGGAAGTGGCCTGTCTGACAAGGTGTCGTTCTTCTTGTCTCTGTTTATTGAAGAGTGAGGATCTTAGCTGTCCCGTGACACTTCCTACGGCTGCCATAGGGTCTCAGAAGGCGGTAAAAAGCTGAATCGTGGCTTTGCAGGCTCTGGCTGAAACAAAGTAGCGTGTTTGGGTAGTGGCTGGTTACAGTACTGTGAGACTCAGGCGCGTGCCCGCGTCGACCGAATGCTTTGTTTTCTTTCCTCTGTTTAGCTAAAAGGAGATTCCCGGTCGGAATATTATCGCTTTTTTACGAGAAAAATGGCATAAAAATTGATTTTAAACAGCGGTTGACATGCTTCGAAGTACGGTAATGGAATATTTCGATTTTTTTTGTCACGAATTGCGGCACGCGCGCGACCCTGATTTACCATTTCAGATAGTGTCTGGGACACACGAACAAAACGCCGCTATTCGGATATAACGATGGATTATTTTGGACCAAACCAACATTTGTTATTGAAGTAGCAGTCCTGGGAGTGCATTCTGACGAAGACAACAAAAGGTAATGAAACTTTTATAATAGTAAAGCTGATATTGGTGAGTGCTAAACTTGCCGGGTGTCTAAATAGCTAGCCCGTGATGCCTGGGCTATGTACTTAGAATATTGCAAAATGTGCTTTCACCAAAAAGCTATTTTAAAATCGGACATATCGAGTGCATAGAGGAGGTCTGTATCTATAATTCTTAAAATAATTGTTATGCTTTTTGTGAACGTTTATCGTGAGTAATTTAGTAAAATGTTAGCGAATTCCCCGGAAGTTTGCGGGGGGTATGCTAGTTCTGAACGTCACATGCTAATGTAAAAAGCTGTTTTTTTATATAAATATGAACTTGATTGAACAAAACATGCATGTATTGTATAACATAATGTCCTAGGGTTGTCATCTGATGAAGATCATCAAAGGTTAGTGTTGCATTTAGCTGTCTTCTAGGTTTTTGTGACATTATATGCTAGCTTGAAAAATGGGTGTCTGATTATTTCTGGCTTGGTACTCTGCTGACATAATCTAATGTTTTGCTTTCGTTGTAAAGCCTTTTTGAAATCGTACAGTGTGGTTAGATAAAGGAGAGTCTTATCTTTAAAATGCTGTGAAATAGTCATATGTTTGAAAAATGGAAGTTTTTGTATTTTAGAGGAGTTTGTATTTCGCGCCACGCCCATCATTGGATAATGGAGCAGGTGTTCCGCTAGCGGAACGTCTAGATGTAAGAGGTTAACACATCGCCATGGACATAGTGGGACCCCTGGTAAAAACAGCACGAGGACACTGGTACATCCTGGTAATCGTGGACTATGCCATCCGGTATCCTGAGGCCATTCCCCTACGGGCGGCGGTATCCAAGGGAATCGCCCGGGAGCTGTTCCACCTGTTTAGTCGGGTGGGCATCCCGAACGAGATCCTGACAGACCAAGGTACTGAGTTTATGTCCCTTCCTAATGAAAGATTTGTGTGCTCTCCTGCAGATCAAGCAGATCCGGACCTCCGTCTTCCACCCATAGACGGATGGGCTCATCGAGCGGTTCAATAAAATTCTCAAACAAATGCTGCAGATGGCCATTGAGCAGGACGGGAAGAGCTGGGACCAGCTACTACCCCACCTAATGTTCTCAATCCGAGAAGTACCCCAGTTCTCCACTGGGTTTTCCCCTATCAAACTTCTCTATGGAAGGAGGCCACGAGGCCTCCTGGACATCGCCAAGGAGGTGTGGGAAGCCCACCAACCCCCTTACGCAGCGTGGTAGAGCACGTGGAGACGATGAGGGAGCTGATGACAGACATATGGCCAGTCGTGAGGGAACATATGGAGAAGGCCCAACGCGCCCAAGCCCAGGTCTACAATCGGGGAGCCCAGCCCCGAGAATTCCAGGTGAGAGACAGGGTGTTGGTCTTAATCCCCACGGCCAAAACTAAGTTCCTGGCAACATGGCACGGGCCATACGAGTTGATTGAGAAGTTGGGACCTGTCAATTAGCGCGTATGGCAACCCGGGGAGATGGAAACCTCAACAGATTTACCACATGAACCTGTTGAAGAAGTGGCACAAGAGGACAGCCTTGGCCGTGTTATAGTTGGGACCCAGGACGCCAATGGTACCAGTGGTGGTCCCGAGCAATGAGGACCTCGACCCGGCCCAGAAGCAAGAGCTCAGGGAGCTTGTCGATCAGAACATGGCGGTGTTCTCCGAGAAGCCGAGCCACATGACCCTCTTTGAACACCACATCCATACCCGGCCAGGGGAAATGGTACGAAAGAGGCCATATCGGAGCCTCCGCATCTGTAATGATTTCCAAGGTGTGAACGACATAAGCTTGTTCGACGCCTACCCCATGCCGAGGGTGGACGAGCTCATCGACCGATTGGGAAAGACCCGGTACATCAGCACCCTTGAGCTGACCAAAGGATATTGGCAGGTACCGTTGGCAGCCCCCTACCGGGAGAAGACGGCGTTTTCGACACCAGATGGATTGTATCAGTATCGGGTGCTCCCGTTCGGTCTCCACGGAGCCCCGCCCACATTCCAGTGACTGATGAACAGAGTGCTTCGACCCCACCAGCAGTACGCAGCGGCCTATCTGGATGATATCATCATCGACAGCCAAGGTTGGGAAGAGCACCTGACGCGCCTCCAGGCAGTGCTGGTCGCGCTCAGAGAAGCCGGGTTGACCGCGAACCCCAAGAAATGCAAACTAGTGTTCGAGGAGGTGGAATACCTGGGGTATTTGATCGGACAGGGGAACGTCAAGCCCCAGGAGAGGAAGGTTCACGCGGTACGTGACTGGCCCGTTCCACTCACCAAGACACAGGTCAAGTCCTTCCTGGGACTGGCAGGATACTATAGCCGGTTTATCCCCAACTTTGCGGCTATAGCTTCCCCCCTCACCAATCTAACCAGGGCCCGCCTCCCGAAAACAGTGAAATGGACAGACGAGACAGAAGCCGTGTTCAGCCGTCTGAAGGAAGCGCTATGCTCCCATCCGATTCTCGTAACGCCGATTTCCAGGTGCCGAAGGTGGTCCAGTCGGATGCATGTGATACGGGACTAGGTGCCGTTCTCTCCCAGATACACGATGGGGAGGAGCACCCCATCAGGGTACATCAGCCAAAAGCTGATACCAAGAGAAAAAAAGTATTCTATTGTTGAGAAAGAGTGTCTAGCGGTGAAGTGGGCGCTAGACATTCTCAATAATTACCTGTTAGGTACCCACTTCACCCTGGTCACGGACAATACTCCCCTGGTCTGGATGGCCAGGAGAAAGGACAAACGATTAGGTCACCAGGTGGTTCTTGTCCCTTCAACGCTTCTCTTTTTATGTTGTGAACAGATCAGGGGCGAAGCATGGAAACGCGGATGCCCTATCGAGAAAGGGGACATACGTCGCACTCATGACAGTCCCCTCCCCAACAGAGTTAAGGAGGTAGGGGGTGTGGCGTACAACAGGTCAGCCATCAGGGGGAGACTCGTTGAGGACTGGTGACAGATGGAGTATACATCACGAGTCGATGGCTCCATCTGCTGGACGTGCCAGGTCTCGACGGGATCTCCGGCCAGGACTAATTGGGCTGATTGGGAGTTGGTGAATAATCAAGGGCTGATTGCTCACCAGCTGTAGAAGTCCCATAAAGCTGCCAGAAGCGCAGCACACAGGGGAGAGAGTGGTGGAAGGAAGGACTCCCATATAGTTGGGGACGGTTGCTGAGGTAACAGGAGTGAGATCAGTTTTTGATCCCCATAGGATACAGCAAGACCCGGAGTCCAGAAGACGGTATCCCGGAGAAGGTCTCATTGGGGAGACCTATTATTTTCTTTTAAACTATTATTTTAATAAACACCTTTGAAACTGAGCTAATCCTACTCTGTCCGTGTCTGATCTGTGTAAACGTTTTGACCCAACCCCCTGGTCTGCCACAATATATATATATTATTGTTCACTTTTATTTATTTATTTTTACAGTTTTTGGTCCATGTTTCTACATAGTGATTTACGTCTATATCAGAGATGCAAAGTGGAGAAGGTGGAAAGTTTTAAGTTCCTCGGTTTACACATCATGGACCAACTGAAATGGTCCACCCACACAGACAGTGTGGTGAAGAAGGCGCAACAGCGCCTCTTCAACCTCAGGAGGCTGAAGAAATGTGGTTTGTCACCTAAAACCCTCACAAACCTTTACAGATGCACAATTGAGAGTATCCTGTCGGGCTGTATCACCGCCTGGTACTGCAACTGCACCGCCCACAAACACAAGGCTCTCCAGAGGGTGGTGCGGTCTGCACAATGCATCACTTGGGGAAAACTACCATCCCTCCAGGACACCTACAGCACCCGATATCACAGGAATGCCAAAAAGATCATCAAGGATGACAACAACTACCCGAAAACTGCCTGTTCACCCCGCTACCATCCAGAAGGCGAGGTCAGTACAGGTGCATCAAAGCTGGGACGGAGAAACTGAAAAACAGCTTCTGTCTCAAGGCCATCGCAATAACATCTGCTAACCATGTGTATGTGACCAATACAATTTGATCTGATTTGATTTGAAACAGGTTATGTACCTTTGAACATATTTTCATTACCTCAGACGTATGATATTTCTTTGGTTTTTCATCTTCATCCTTCTTCCATGGACTATCAACACATATAATCTGTTTAGCAAATTTGAAGATAACCATGCATTTCCTTGCTGTAAATTGACTTATACACTGAGTGTACAAAATATTAGGAACACATTCCTAATATTAAGTTGCACACCCCCTTTGCCCTCAGAAGAGCCTCAATTTGTCAGGGCATGGACTCTATAAGGTGTTTAAAGTGTTCCACAGGGATGCTGGCCCATGTTGACAACAATGCTTCCCACATTTTGTGTCAAATTGTCTGGATGTCTTTTGGGTGGTGGACCATTCTTGATACACACGGGAAACTGTTCAGTATGAAAAACACATATTTTGTCTTACCCATTCACCCTCTCAATGGCACACATACATAATCCATGTCTCAGGGTTTAACAATCCTTCTTTAACTTCTTACGGATCATTGGGACGCTAGCATCCCACATCGACAACATCCGGTGAAATTGCAGAGCGTGAAATTCAAATTACAGAAATCGTAATATTAAACATTCATGAAAATACAAGTGTTATACATCAGTTAAAAGCTTAATTTATTTTCAATCCAGCCCATTGTGAGATTTCAAAAAGGCTTTACGGCGAAAGCACACCATGCGATTATCTGAGGACAGCGCCCCGCACACAAAAGCCTTACATAGATTTCCAACCAAGCAGAGGCGTCACGAAAGTCAGAAATAGCGATAAAATAAATCACTTACCTTTGAAGATCTTCATCTGGTTGCAATCACAAGGGTCCCAGCTACATAACAAATGGTAATTTTGTTCGATAAAGTCCTTCTTTATATCCCAAAAAAGTCAATTTCATTGGCGCGCTTGACTCAGTAATCCACGGGTTTCCCTCGTTCAAAATGCATACAAATGAATCCCGTAAGTTACCAATAAACTTCATCCAAACATATCAAACAACGTTCCTAATCAATCCTCAGGTAGCCTAATATGTAAATAAATGATAAAATTCAAGACGGAGAACACCGGAGACTATTAACGGAGATAAATAACGAAGTGCACGCCCTCACCGGAACGCGCAACAAACACTACAGCCAAAATGGGAGCCACTTAGAAAAACTACAAATTCTAGCTACATTTTCTAAAAACAAGCCTGAAACGCTTTCTAAAGACTGTTGACATTTAGTGGAAGCCCTAGGAACTGCAATCTGGTAGGTCTTTGTTTTATATTCCCATTGCCAGCCATTGTAATCAGTGGTGAGCTGAAGAAAAATAATTCTGGATGGATTGTCCTCGGGTTTTCGCCTGCCATATCAGTTCTGTTATACTCACAGACATTATTTTAACAGTTTTGGAAACTTTAGAGTGTTTTCAATCCAATACTACCATACTATTATATGCATATCCTAGCTTCTGGCCCTGAGTAACAGGCAGTTTACTTTGGGCACCTCATTCATCCAAACTTCTGAATACTGCCCCCTAGCCTGAAGAAGTTAACCTGTCTCCTCTCCTTCATCTACACTGATTGAAGTGGATTTAACAATTTTACAGGATTCACCTGGTCAGTCTATGTCATGGAAAGAGCAGGTGTTCTTAATACTTTGTACACTCAGTACCATTTATACCATGGCATTGTTGAACACTTGATTCCGATTGGCTAGAATGGAATTCTAGAACATGCATTATTTTCCTATAATGCATGCTATAATTCAATGGCTAAAGTTCATTCTGACATGTTCTATGTTTGAGCTGCCTTTGAATGCAAAAGAACATCATTAATTTGAATTAGTTACAAAAAATCTTGCATGAAATGTGACTTTTAGTGCTTTTGGTTCGTTTGTAACAAATGTAACTTGTTCTACGTCTAGAGTACAGCTGCAACGTTTCTTGGGATTTGCCAACTTTTACTGCTGCTTTATCCGGGGCTACAGCACCCTGGCTTCCCACCAGTCTGCACTCATTGTTCCCAAGGTTCCGTTCATGTGGTCCCGAGCTGGTGACCGGGCGTTCCGGGATCTCAAACACCGCTTCACCACAGCTCCCATCTTGGTTAATCCTGACCCGTCCCATCAGTTCGTGGTGGAGGCCGATGCTTCGGATGTCAGAGTGGGGGCTGTCCTGTCTCAGTGGTCTGCCTTGGACCTCAAGTTACATCCCTGCGCCTTCTTCTCCCACTGCCTCAACGCCATGGAGAGGAACTATGATGTGGGGAATCGTGAGATTTTCGCAGTGAAGATAGCGTTGGAGGAGTGTAGGCACTGGCTGGAGGTGGCGGAACATTGATTTCATTGTGTGGACCAACCACAAGAACCTGGAATATCTCTGCACTGCCAAGTGCCTCAATTCCAGGCAAGCTAGGTGGGCCCTACTGTTCACCCGGTTCAACTTCTCCCTCTCATACCGTCTGGGATCCAAGAATGTCAAGCCGGATGCGCTGTCACGGTGCTATAACCTCACAGCTACTACCCCGTAACCTGAGACCATCCTACCCACCTCGTGCCTGCTGACAGCAATCAGCTGGGGAATAGGGAAGCAGGTTCGTGAGGCGCAGCGTTCCCAGCCAAACCCTGTCTGATGGCAACACCGCCATCCTGACCGTGGTGAATCGGTTTTCCAAAGCCGCCCACTTCATTCCTCTCCCCTCTGCCAAAGAGACGGTCCAGCTCATGGTGCAGCACGTCTTCCAGATCCATGGACTACCATTAGACATGGTCTCTGACCAGGGTCCTCAGTTCTAGTTCTGGAAGGCGTTCTGCACCCTCATTGGGTTGTCGGCCAGCCTGTCCTCCAGGTTCCACCCCCAGTCCAACAGCCAGTCAGAGCGAGCCAACCAGGACATAGAGACTACTATGCGCTGCCTGGTCTCTGCCAACCCCTCTACCTTTAGGCAGCGGATTGCCACCCGACCCCGGCAAGCGGATCGCCACCCGACCCCAGCTCCGGTATCGTCTCGAGCAGAAGGTATGGCTGTCCACTCGGGATCTGCCCCTCCGGGTGGAATCCCGCAAACTTGCCTCCCCGGTTGATCGGCCCTTTTTCCATCTCCAAAGTCATTAGCCCCTCTGCTGTTTGTCTTCTGTTGCCCGATACCCTCCGTATACATCCCACCTTTTATGTGTCCAGAGTTAAACCCCTGTCACACAACCCTTTGTTTCCTAGTCCTTCCCGGTTTTGATCCTTCTGCCTGCCCTGACCCTGCCTGCCGTTCTATACCTTGCCCCACCTCACTGGATTATTAAGCCCTGACCATGAGACTGCCTGCCGTTCTGGACCCTTTGCACCTTCTCTGGATTACTGACCCCTGCCTGCCTTTGACCTGTCATTTGCCTGCCCCTGTATTAGAAATACACTTTTTTTTCTTCGACACTGTCTGCATTTGGGTCATACCTGAAAAGTGATAGCTTTTGGTTCATTTGTAAAAAAGTGTGACTTTGACTTTCCTTTGTGTGCTCAATAAATAAACAATATAGAACAGAGTAGGTTGTTGCCTGTATTTTCATTGTTGGCTTCAGACAACCAATTGATCTTAGGGACGTGGAGAACTATACAGTAGATCTAATCCAAAAGGCACCTGAACCGGTATTTATTTCTTCAATTAACATGAATAATTGCTTTTATTCCTTTTTTACCCATCTACCATTAGGTGCCATTTGCAAGATATTGGAAAAGCTCCTTGGGCTGGGTTTCCTAAGATCATTGTAATTCCATTAAGTGGACGAAAGATGAGACTATTTGGAATTGGCCATATAGAATATTCTCTTTTAGCCTCAAAAAACTTGGCTAGACCACAAACCCAAGGGCTCTTTTGAATGCAACCAGTGCAACCATTGCACAGAAAAAGTATTTTGTTGACACAGATTCTAAATGTCAAGCATTTTGTTAAATGCAAATCCATTCCTGTCATCTGCAGATTGGAATGTCCACAGTGCAGGGTGTTTTATATTGGACGGACAAAGAGACGCCTTCAAGACCGCTTAGCGGAACACAAGTACGCCATACGGGTAGGCAATGAATTTGATCTTCAATTAGAAAAAGGGACCTTCTTAAACTGCTAAACCAAAGGGAAAGTTTTGGGATTTACAAACTACAGGCCACTATGTACCCTGATTTAAATGAAGATATGGATTTCTCACCTTTCCTGTAGGGTCGTGATAGGTCCATTTGCTGTCATCTAGTGGACATTTTGCTCTATTGCCCTCCGCAATGTTTAAACTGTTGTTGTCCATGTATGTTGTGTTCTCGTGTACTATGGAATAGATGGCTCTCCTATTCTTGGCACTTTGCCCAGCATATTTTAGGTTAGAACTACCTTTCTAGGCGTTCTGATGCTTCTAGCTTTGAGCTAAAACATTTTTATAACATATCAACAGCATTTAACTTTTTAAGGTGTATAGTATTGCTTACTATTTGTTAGTTAGTTAGTTTTAAAACTTTGTTTCCATTGAACATGCCATACAAATAAAGGCATTTTAATTAATTATATGAAGAGTGCCTTGGTCCTCCTTTCTTTTTGATCTTCTATTCTATATTCAATTTTTGTCAAAAATTAAACACCACATTTAATAACAGAAGAATGTCTTACATTTTCCTTATGCCAAACCATATCTGAGAATCAGAGCATACAAAATGTAATTTGATACATATCTGGGTGAATTTCCATGGCCATTATATTGGGTCAAATGACATTCCTTAGACCTATGATGAATTATTCATTACAGCTAAATAAGTTTAGTTCCAAAGGTCATTTTTGAAGCTTCTGTATTGCAATAGTCTACACACCATGGAAATACAATGGATTTTACACAGCATACTACGATTCCCAGAGTGTATTGTAACTCCCAGGGTGCAATGCTCCGCCCAGGGCTGCTGGCTGGCTAGTGGCTACTGCTAGCAAGTACAGACAATTTGGAAGTAGTCTAATTATATTGCTGTCATAGCTAAGTTATGATTGCATTTCAGATTACTTTTGGTTTGTACTCATATTATAATGCTCAAATGAATGTCACGCTGAATATATGTTCATGTCACTGTCATTCAAAAATAATTAGAATTTAATTGCTAGTAGAATAACGTTACAATGCAAACGTTATGTGTAAAATTGTTTTTTTTATGTCGTTTTGCAATGCATCCTCCTTTCCACTGCACTGCTTTGTCTAAAAGCTCTCAGTCTCACGTCAGAATTAGACGTTCTTCGATGTTTCTCAAAGATAAAATGTAGAAGTTGTTCCAAACGTCAAATCTCAAAGTGTATAAGGTTAAGTTTAGGCATTAACTGTGAATGGCAACCCAACCAAATTCACATAAATATATGCGTTATAGATCTCCTCATTGAAAGCAAGTCTAAGAAGCGGTTGATCTGTTTGAAGTGCGCTATTTCTATGCTTCCCGTTCTTAAGTTTAGTTTTTTTGTTTACAATATTTTTGGTTATGGAAAAAAAAAAGTCACAGCGGTTTAGGTGGTACAATGATTCTCTACTCTATACTTACTTGTTTTGTCACATAAACTGAAATTAGAATAACTATTAGAATTTTTGCAAACAGGAAATGGCGGAGCAATTTCTACATAGTGCACCTTTAAAACAAAAATCTCAGACGGATGGACGTCGAATATTGACTTGTATAACGGACAACCTGCCTAGCTTTGTAACACCTTTTGCTTAGTTATTTCAGTGGGCTGGCCCTCATCATCTGTTCTGTAAGCAAAGTATTCACGTAGTTCGCTCTTGGAACCAGATTTGTCAACAAGATGTGGGTGTGGAGGTAAGATGTGTTTGTTACAAGAAGCCATGCTGTCAGCGTTTTCTCTCTCCTCTCCCTTGCTCTTAAAAGTGGGTGGTCACGCTGTATCTACCCCGCCCAGTGGGAACCCTTCCTTCATCAGAAACTGCTCATTCGATTATATGTCAAAAGCAACAATCCATTTCATTATAGACGTGACCATGTATTCATAATGTGTGGATTCATGTCTATCTGTCCTGGAAGTGTGTGTGTGTGTGTGTGTGTGTGTGTGTGTGTGTGTGTGTGTGTGTGTGTGTGTGTGTGTGTGTGTGTGTGTGTGTGTGTGTGTGTGTGTGTGTGTGTGTGTGTGTGTGTGTGTGTGTGTCTGTGTGTGTGTGTGCACGTGTGTATCTGTGGACATTAGTGATGCGGCGGTCAGCTGTTTGATTACCCACACCAGACCACAATGGCTAATAACCAATACGCAAATGACCGACTTACTAAACATCTATGCGATAAAGTCCAAGTCTAAATCCTGCACCCGACCCTAATCCTCTAATATAGAAGAAGCACTGTAGCCTACAGTCAGAAACAGCAGAATACTTTTTTTGACTGATTTAGATAGGTTTCTGCTTATAATTTCAGACATTTTGGAAGGCTATTTGTTAGTCAACTTTTCTATAATCAGATACATGCAGCTTTCCATCTGTCATTATATGTTGACCTAGTAGATTAAATAAACACTTGCTTGCCAGAATAATGTCATGAATCGAGTCAATAATAATCAAATGTTATTGGTCGCATACACATATTTAGCAGATGTTATTGCGAGTGTAGCGAAATGCTTGTGTTCCTAGCATCAGCAGTGCAGTAATAACAAACAACACACAACAATACACACAGATCTAAAAGTAAAAGAATGGAATGAAGAAATATATAAATATTAAGATGACCAATGTCAAAGTACGGAGTATAAATATATATACAGTACCAGTCAAAAGTTTGGACACACCTACTCATTCAAGGGTTTTTCTTTATTTTTACTATTTTCTGCATTGTAGAATAACAGTGAAGACATCAAAACTATGAAATAAAACATATGGAATCATGTAGTAACCAAAAAAGTGTTAAACAAAACTCGGGACTCTGACTCAAGTCCAAACACCCAGAAAAGGCTACTCTGATGTTATCCTCATTGAATAATCCTTATAGGTATCAGTCTGGTGTTTTCTGTAATGACCTACTGTAAGTGATAACTGTTTCATATCTGTGTTTGTAATGGCTACTCAGTGAAATGACCTGTCCTGATTTGTCATAGATTCGTGCTAAAAAACTTCAATGAGCAATCCTTCATTCATAACCTGGCCTCTGTAAATTGGTATAGAATCAGACTCTTGGACCTTCTTTTTAATATTTTCAGTGGTATTGTTAACAAACACACTGAATAAAGAAAATTTTAATTAAAAACAGGTTCAGCCCCTGGGGTTGACTGTGATCTGGTAGAGTTACTCAACCTCAAGAATTCCATTTGGCGAAAGGCTCTGCACACGCGTACTTAGGCTGACTGGCTCTCGTTCAGGCAAATGAGAAATAAGTGCGCTCAGGCTATGCTGAAGGCCAAAGTTAGTTACTGTAAGGAGCCGTTCTCTCGCTGTGGGTCTAACCCCAAGAAGTTTTGGAAAACGGTTAAAGACCTGGAGAAAAAACCCTCCTCCTCACAGCTTCCCACGTCCCTTAATGTTGATGATGTGGCTGTTACTGACAAAGCACATGGCTGAGCTCTTTAATCACCACTTCATTAAGTCAGGATTCCTATTTGACTCAGCCATGCCTCCTTGCCCGTCCAACATTTCCTCATCTCCCACCCCTTCTAATGCGACTAGCACCGATGCTCCCCCCCTTTATCTCCCTGCCCCGCTACAAAGTATCTCCCTGCAGGCGGTCACTGAGTCTGAGGTGCTAAAGGAGCTCATTAATAAACTTGACCCCCAAAAAACATTTGAGTCAGATGGTTTCGATCCTTTCTTCTTTAAGGTTGCAGCTCATATCATCGCCAAGCATATCTCTGACCTTTTTAACCTGTCTCTCCTCTCTGGGGAGGTTCCCAGTGCTTGGAAAGCAGCCACAGTGCATCCTTCATTTAAAGGGGGAGATCAAGCTAATTCTAACTGTTATAGGCCAATTTTTATTTTGCCCTGTTTATCAAAAGTGTTGGAAAAACTAGTCAATAATCAACTGACTGTCTTTCTTGATGTCTATAGTATTCTCTCTGGTATGCAATCTGGTTTCCGCTCAGGTTATGGATGTGTCACAGCTACCTTAAAGGTCCTAAATGATGTCACCATTGCCCTTGTTTCTAAGCAATATTGTGCTGCTATTTTTATTGACTTTTCATACGGTAGACCATTCCATTCTTGTGGGCCGGCTAAGGAGTATTGGTGTCTCTGAGGGGTCTTCAGCCTGGTTTGCTTACTACCTCTCTCAAAGAGTGCAGTGTATAAAGTCAGAACATCTGCTGTCTCAGCCACTGCGTGACATCAAAGGAGTACCCCAAGCCTTGATCCTAGGTCCAACACTCTTCTCAATTTACATCAACAACATAGCTCAGGCAGTAGGAAGATCTCTTATCCATTTACATGCTGATGATACAGTCTTATACTCAGCTGGCCCCTCCCCGGATGTTGCTTTAAAGGCTCTACAACCAAGCTTTCTTAGTATCCAGCAAGCTTTTCTGCCATTAACCTAGTTCTGAACACCTCCAAAACAAAGGTCATGTGGTTTGGTAAGAAGAATATCTCTCTCCCGACCGGTGTGATTACTACCTCTGAGGGTTTAGAGCTTGAGGTAGTATACCTCATACAAGTACTTGGGAGTATGGCTAGATGGTACATTGTCCTTCTCTCAGCAGATATCAAAGCTGCAGGCTAAGGTTAAATATAGACTTGGTTTCCTCTACCGTAATCGCTCCTCTTTCACCCCAGCTGCCAAACGAACCCTTATTCAGATGACCATCCTACCCATGCTAGATTACACAGACACAATTTATAGATCGGCAGGTAAGGGTGCTCTCAAGTGGCTAGATGTACTTTACGGCCACTCAGCCACCAGATTTTCCACCAATGCTCCTTGTAGGACACATCACTGCACTCTATACTCCTCTGTAAACTGGTCATCTCTGTATACTCATCGCAAGATCCACTGGTTAATGCTTCTTTATAAAATCCTCTTAGGTCTCACTCCCCCCTATCTGAGATAACTACTGCAGCCCTCATCCTCCACATACAACAACCGTTCTGCCAGTCACATTCTGTTAAAGGTCCCCAAAGCACACACATCCATGGGTCACTCCTCTTTTCAGTTCGCTGCAGCTAGCGACTGGAACGAACTGTCAACTGCGTCTATTTTTAGCAAACTTAACGTGTAAATATTTGTATGAACATAAGATTCAACAACTGGGAAATAAACTGAACAAGTTTCACAGACACATGACTAACAGAAATGTAAAAATGTGTCCCTGAACAAAGGGGGGTCAAAATCAAAAGTAACAGTCAGTATCTGGTGTGGCCACCAGCTGCATTAAGCACTGTAGTGCATCTCCTCCTCATGGACTGCACCAGATTTGCCAGTTCTTGCAGTGAGATATTACCCCACTCTTCCACCAAGGCACCTGCAAGTTCACGGACATTTCTAGGGGGAATGGTCCTATCCCTCACCCTCCGATCCAACATCCCAGACGTGCTCAATGGGATTGAGATCCGGGCTCTTCGCTGGCCATGGCAGAACACTGACATTCCTGTCTTGCAGGAAATCACGCACAGAACGAGCAGTATGGCTGGTGGCATTGTCATGAAGGAGGGTCATGTCAGGCCTACAAGGAGGGTCACAACAGGCCTACAAGCCCTCAGTCCAGCCTCTCTCAGCCGATTGCGGACAGTCTGAGCACTGATAGAGGGATTGTGCATTCCTGGTGTAACTCGGGCAGTTGTTGTTGCTATCCTGTATCTGTCCCGCAGGTGTGATGTTCAGATGTACCGATCCTGTGCAGGTGTTGTTACACGTGGTCTGCCACTGCGAGGATGATCAGCTGTCCGTCCTGTCTCCCTGTAGCGCTGTCTTAAGCGTCTCACAGTACGGACATTGCAATTTATTGCCCTGGCCACATCTGCAGTCCTCATGCCTCCTTGCAGCATGCCTGAGGAACGTTCACGCAGATGAGCACGGACCCTGGGCATCTTTCTTATGGTGTTTTTCAGAGTCAGTAGAAAGGCGTCTTTAGTGTCCTAAGTTTTCATAACTGTGACCTTAATTGCCTACTGTCTGTAAGCTATTAGTTTCTTAACGACTGTTCCACAGGTGCATGTTCATTATTTGTTTATGGTTCATTGAACAAGCATGGGAAACAGTGTTTAAACCCTTTACAATGAAGATCTGTGAAGATATTAGAATTTCTACGAATTATCTTTGAAAGACACGGTCCTGAAAAAGGGACGTTTCTTTTTTTGCTGAGTTTACATATTCAGTCTGTCATTTAGGTTAGTATTGTGGAGTAACTACAGTGTCGTTGATTCATCCTCAGTTTTCTCCTATCACAGCCATTAAACTCTGTAACTGTTTTAAAGTCACCATGCCATGGTGAAATCCCTGAGCGGTTGTCCTTCCTCTCCAGCCAATGAGTTAGGAAAGACGCCTGTGTCTTTGTAGCGACTGGGTGTGTTGATACCCCTTCCAAAGTGCAATTAATAACTTCACCATGCTAAAAGGGATATTCAATGCCTGCTTTTCTTCCCCCATCTACCAATAGATTCTGTTGAATCTAAATGAACGAAAGATGATCTTAGTGCTACGATGCTTTTGGGAAACCCAACCCGGGTTTCCATGCTTGATTGACGGATCTTACAGATAATTGTACGTGTGGGGTACTGAGATGATGTGGTCATTCAAAAATCATGTTAAAACCTGTTAGGGATAGGGGGCAGTATTTTCACGGCCGGATAAAAAACGTACCCGATTTAATCTGGTTATTACTCCTGCCCAGAAACTAGAATATGCATATAATTAGTAGATTTGGATAGAAAACACCCTAAAGTTTCTAAAACAGTTTGAATGGTGTCTGTGAGTATAACAGAACTCATATGGCAGGCCAAAACCTGAGAAGATTCTATATGGGAAGTGCCCTGTCTGACCATTTCTTGTCCTTCTATAGCCTCTTTATCGAAAATACAGGATCTCTGCTGTAACGTGACATTTTCTAAGGCTTTCATTGGCTCTAGGAAGGCGCCAGAACGTTGAATGATAGCTCTGCAGTCTCTGGGCGAAAACAGCAGGGGTTTTGGTGAGTAGTCCTTCTGAGAACAATGACACTGGTGCGCGCGTGCATGTGACGACTCCATGTTTTACTTTCAGTGTTTGAACGGATACAACGTCTCCCGGTTGGAATATTATCGCTATTTTACGAGAAATATCGCATAAAAATTGATTTTAAACAGCGTTTGACATGCTTCGAAGTACGGTAATGGCATATTTAGAATTCTTTTGTCACGAAACGCGCCGGCGCGTCACCCTTCGGATAGTGACTTGAACGCACGAACAAAACGGAGCTATTTGGATATAACTATGAATTATTTGGAACCAAAAAAACATTGGTTGTTGAAGTAGAAGTCCTGGGAGTGCATTCTGATGAAGAACAGCAAAGGTAATCCAATTTTTCTTATAGTAAATCTGAGTTTGGTGAGTGCTAAACTTGGTGGGTGTCAAAATAGCTAGCCGTGATGGCCGGGCTATATACTCAGAATATTGCAAAATGTGCTATCACTGAAAAGCTATTTTAAAATCGGACACCGCGATTGCATAAAGGAGTTCTGTATCTATAATTCTTAAAATAATTGTTATGTTTTGTGTCAACGTTTATCTGGATCCAGGTCAATCCACCAAGGTCGTTGTGGAACGGGGAGGGGCTGTAATTTCCCTCGAGGCAGGTGCCTAGGAGCCTTACACTGGGCGCACACCGAACAGGAAGAGACATAGTGTGTTACATCCTCTACCAAGGTGGGCCACCAGTACTTCCCCCTCAGGCCTCGCACTGTCTGTTCCACCCCAGGGTGACCCGAGGAGGGTAGAGTATGGGCCCATCGGATCAAACGATCGCGAACACCCAGCGGAACGAACTTCCGACCCGCGGGACATTGAGGTGGAGTAGGTTCGAGCCGACCCGCCCGCTCGATGTCCGCATCCACCTCCCACACCACCGGCGCCACCAGACAGGACGCAGGGAGTATGGGAGTGGGATCGATGGTCCGCTCCTCGGTGTCGTAGAGACGTGACAGTGCATCGGCCTTCCGGTTCCGAGAACCCGGGATGTACGAAAGGGTGAACTGAAACCTCATAAAGAACATGGCCCACCTGGCTTGACGAGGATTAAGTCTCCTCGCTGCCCGGATGTACTCCAGGTTACGGTGGTCGGTCCAGATGAGAAAAGGATGACGTGCCCCCTCAAGCCAATGTCTCCACACTGTCAAAGCCTTGACCACGGCTAACAACTCCCTGTCCCCCACATCATAGTTGCGCTCCGCCGGGCTCAGCTTCTTAGAAAAGAAAGCGCAGGGGCGGAGCTTCGGAGGAGCGCCCGAACGCTGCGAAAGCACAGCTCCCACCCCAGCCTCGGACCTCCACTATGAATGGCAAAGAGGGATCCGGATGCGCCAGCACCGGAGCGTTGGTAAACAGAACCTTCAGACGACGGAAGGCTCTGTCCGCCTCTGCCGACCACCGCAATTGCACCGGACCCCCCTTCATCAGTGAGGTAATGGGAGCTGCCACCTGGCCAAAACCCTGGATAAACCTCCGGTAATAATTGGCGAACCCCAAGAACCGCTGCACCTCCTTCACAGTGGTAGGGGTCGGCCAATTACGCACAGCCGTAACGCGGTCATCTTCCATCACCACCCCTGTGGTGGAAATGCGATATCCCAGAAAAGAAACGGCTTGTTGGAAGAACTCACATTTCTCAGCCTTGACGTATAGATCATGCTCCAGCAGCCGCCCAAGCACTTTACGCACCAGAGCCACATGCGCGGCGCGAGTGGCGGAGTAGATCAAGATGTCATCAATGTACACCACCACCCCCTGCCCGAGCATGTCCCTGAGAACCTCGTCCACAAAGAATTGGAAGACAGCGGGAGCATTCTTTAACCCACATGGCATGACGAGGTACTCATAATGGCCCGATGTGGTACTAAATGCGGTCTTCCACTCGTCTCCATCTCGGATACGTACCAAGTTATAAGCGCTCCTGAGATCTAATTTGGTGAAAAAGCGCGCCCCGTGAAATGACTCCACGGCCGTAGCAATGAGAGGTAGTGGGTAACTGAACCCCACTGTGATAGAATTTAGACCTCTATAGTCAATGCACGGGCGCAGGCCTCCCCCCTTCTTCTTCACAAAAAAGAAACTCGAGGAGACGGGTGATTTAGATGGCTGAATGTATCCCTGTCTCAAGGATTCAGTGACGTATGTCTCCATTGCCACTGTCTCCTCCTGCGACAGAGGATACACGTGACTTTTAGGAAGGGCCGCGCCAGCCTGGAGGTTTATCACACAATCCCGTTGTCGATGGGGTGGTAATTGAGTCGCCTTCATTTTACTGAAGGCGATAGCCAAATCGGCATATTCAGAGGGAATGTGTACAGTGGAGACTTGGTCTGGACTCTCCACCATGGTTGCACCGATGGAAACTCCTATACACCTACCTGAGCACTCCCTCGACCACCCCTTAAGAGCCCTCTGCCCCCACGAAATCAGAGGATTGTGAGAGGCTAGCCAGGGAAGTCCCAGCACCACCGGAAATGCCGGGGAATCAATAAGGAACAGGCTGATACGTTCCTCATGACCCCCCTGCGTTACCATGACCAGTGGCACTGTTTCCTCCCTCACTTGGCCAGACCCTAGTGGTCGACTATCTAACGCGTGCACGGGGAAGGGTTTGTCCAGTTTAACCAGGGGGATCCCTAACTTGTCAGCAACACTTCGGTCTATGAAACTCCCAGCTGCGCCTGAATCGACTAGTGCCTTATACTGGGAGTGAGGGGAAAAACCAGGGAAGAAAACAGAGACATACATGTGGTCGACAGGGGAGTCTGGGTGAGACTGGTGCGGACTCACCTGGGGGGTCGATGGAGTGCTCTGCCTGCCCTCTGAGTTCCCGGGAGAACCTCTCCAGCACCGGTCCGCAGTGTGTCCTCTACGGCCACAGTAGGTGCAGGAGAGGCCCCCCCCTCTGGTCCTCCTAGCAGCGGTCCCTCCAAGCTCCATGGGCGTTGGAGCAGGAGGGATGGGAGGTGGAATGAATAGGCCCCGATCGGAACGTCCCCGGGCAGTTAGCAGATTGTCCAGCCTGATGGACAAATCAATGAACTGGTCCAGAGTGATGGTATGGTCCCGACAAGCCAGTTCCCGGCGGACGTCCTCACGTAGACCACACCTGTAGTGGTCAATCAGGGCCTGCTCATTCAAGGGCTTGAATACTTATTGACTCAAGACATTTCAGCTTTTCATTTTAAATTCAATTGCAAAAATATATATTTTCAACATAATTCCACTTTGACATTATGGGGTAGTGTGTGTAGGCCAGTGACAGATAAATGTACAGTGGCTTGCAGAAGTATTCACCCCCCTTGGCATTTTTCCTATTTTGCTGCCTTACAACCTGTAATTAAACTTGATTTTTGGGGGGTTTGTATCATTTGATTTACACAACATGCCTACCAGATTGAAGATGCAAAATATTTTTTCTTGTGAAACAAATAAAGAAACAAGACAAAAACAAAGAAAACTTGAGTGTGCATAACTATTCACCCCCCTAAAGTCAATACTTTGTAGAGCCACCTTTTGCAGCAATTACAGCTGCAAGTCTCTTGGTGTATGTCTCTATAAGCTTGGCACATCTAGCCACTGGGATTTTTGCCCATTCTTCAAGGCAAAACTGCTCCAGCTCCTTCAAGTTGGATGGATTCCACTGGTGTACAGCAATCTTTAAGTCATACCACAGATTCTCAATTGGATTGAGGTCTGGGCTTTGACTAGGCCATTCCAAGACATTTAAATGTTTCCCCTTAAACCACTCGAGTGTTGCTTTAGCAGTATGCTTAGTCATTGTCCTGCTGGAAGGTGAACCTCCGTCCCAGTCTCAAATCTCTGGAAGACTGAAACAGGTTTACTTCAAGAATTTCCCTGTATTTAGCGCCATCCATCATTCCTTCAATTTTGACCAGTTTCACAGTCCCTGCCGATGAAAAACATCCACACAGCATGATGCTGCCACCACCATCCTTCACTGTAGGGATGGTGTTCTCAGGGTGATGGGTTTGCGCCAGACATAGCGTTTTCCTTGATGGCCAAAAAGCTCAATTTTAGTCTCATCTGACCAGAGTACCTTCTTTCAAATGTTTGGGGAGTCTCCCACATGCCTTTTGGTGAACACCAAACGTGTTTGCTTATTTTTTTTTTAAACATTGTGTTTTTTCTGGCCACTCTTCCGTAAAGCCCAGCTCTGTGGACTGTACAGCTTAAAGTTGTCCTATGGACAGATACTCCAATCTCCGCTGTGGAGCTTTGCAGCTCCTTCAGGGTGATCTTTGGTCTTTTTGTTGCCTCTCTGATTAATGCCCTCCTTGCCTGGTCCGTGAGTTTTGGTGGGCGGCCCTCTCTTGGCAGGTTTGTTGTGGTGCCATATTCTTTCCATTTTTTAATAATGGATTTAATGGTGCTCCGTGGGATGTTCAAAGTTTGTGATATTTTTTTATAACCCAACCCTAATCTGTACTTCTCCACAACTTTGTCCGTGACCTGTATGGAGAGCTCCTTGGTCTTCATGGTGCTGCTTGCTTGGTGGTGCCACTTGCTTAGTGGTGTTGCAGACTCTGGGGCCTTTCAGAACAGGTGTATATGTACTGAAATCATGTGACACTTAGATTGCACACAGGTGGACTTTATTTAACTAATTATTGGACTTCTGAAGGTAATTGGTTGCACCAGATCCTATTTAGGGGCTTCCTAGCAAAGGGGGTGAATGCACTACTTTTTTTTTGTTTTCGACGAAACAAGTTATTTTTTTCATTCCACTTCACCAGTTTGGACTATTTTGTGTATGTCCATTACATGAAATCCAAATAAAAATCTATTTTAATTACAGGTTGTAATGCAACAAAATAGGAAAAATGCCAAAGGGGATGCATACTTTTGCAAGGCACTGTAAATGTAATCCATTTGAAATTCAGGCTGTAACACAACAAAATATGAAAAAAGTCAAGGGTTGTGAATACTGTCTGTGTAACGGCTGTCTGAAGAAGTAGACCAAGGCGCAGCGTGTTGAGTGCTCATATTTAATGGTGTTCGAGACACTGAACAAAACAAGAAAATGACATCCAAACAGTTCTGTCAGGTATAACTAAACACTAAACAGAAATGAACTACCCACAAACCCCAAAGAAAAACAGGCTGCCTAAGTATGACTCCCAATCAGCGACAACGATGTACAGCTGTCCCTGATTGAGAGCCATACCAGGCCAAAACAAAGGAATACAAAGCATAGAAAAAAGGACATAGAATGCCCACCCAAATCACACCCTGACCAAACCTAAATAGAGACATAAAAAGGCTCTCTCAGGTCAGGGCGTGACAGTCTGAAGTCTACTACTTAGTATGTACAAACAGCCATCCTCTAAAAGCACAGACATCTAGTGGTACATGAAGAAACACAACACAATTTTAATAAGACATAAACATATGACATTTCTCCAGAAGACAATAGACAAACCAAATATACAGAAATGCCAATACATTTGTTATTTTTGTTCCACTACAGCAGTAACATACACCTCTCTCTTTCTGCGTTTAGTATCACAACACTCAATACCGAAACGATACTCAATACCAAGACGATACTCGATACCTTAAAGATACAACGTCAAGAAAAAGAAAGCGTATTAGCTAAAGTCACAGAAAAACCACTGGGCTTACTTTTTTATTAAATTGAACAATATATTGATAACTGGTAGAACAACAAAAATAACAAATAGAATATCTTCTATCCTATATTCAATTTCTTTAAAAAATAAACACCATATTAAACAGCAGAACAATATCTTACATTTTCCTTGTGCAGAACCACATCTGATCCTCACAGCATACTAAACTATTTTACAATTACATCTAAACTGTTTTAACATGTAATTTGATACATAAGAGGGTTAATTTGCTCATCTATGGACATAATATTGGGTCAAATGAAATTCATGAGACCTATGATTAATTATTCATTACACCTAAATAATTGAATGTCTTAAATGAATAGTTTAGTTCCAAAACAACATAAAAAAACCAATATGATGCTAATTTCCTCACCTCGCTCATCAACTCATCCTTGACCGCTGGCTACGTCCCTTCCGTCTTCAAGAGAGCGAGAGTTGCACCCCTTCTGAAAAAACCTACACTCGATCCCTCCGATGTCAACAACTACAGACCAGTATCCCTTCTTTCTTTTCTCTCCAAAACTCTTGAACGTGCCGTCCTTGGCCAGCTCTCCTGCTATCTCTCTCAGAATTACCTTCTTGATCCTAATCAGTCAGGTTTCAAGACTGGGCATTCAACTGAGACTGCTCTTCTCTGTGTCACGGAGGCTCTCCGCACTGCTAAAGCTAACTCTCTCTCCTCTGCTCTCATCCTTCTAGACCTATCTGCTGCCTTTGATACTGTGAACCATCAGATCCTCCTCTCCACCCTCTCCGAGTTGGGCATCTCCGGCGCGGCCCACGCTTGGATTGCGTCCTACCTGACAGGTCGCTCCTACCAGGTGGCGTGGCGAGAATCTGTCTCCGCACCATGCGCTCTCACCACTGGTGTCCCCCAGGGCTCTGTTCTAGGCCCTCTCCTATTCTCGCTATACACCAAGTCACTTGGCTCTGTCATATCCTCACATGGTCTCTCTTATCATTGCTATGCAGACGACACACAATTAATCTTCTCCTTTCCCCCTTCTGATAACCAGGCGGCGAATCGCATCTCTGCATGTCTGTCAGACATATCAGTGTGGATGACGGATCACCAGCTCAAGCTGAACCTCGGCAAGACGGAGCTGCTCTTCCTCCCGGGGAAGGACTGCCCGTTCCATGATCTCGCCATCACGGTTGACAACTGCCTTGTGTCCTCCTCCCAGAGTGCTAAGAACCTTGGCGTGATCCTGGACAACACCCTGTCGTTCTCCACTAACATCAAGGCGGTGACCCGATCCTGTAGGTTCATGCTCTACAACATTCGCAGAGTACGACCCTGCCTCACACAGGAAGCGGCGCAGGTCCTAATCCAGGCACTTGTCATCTCCCGTCTGGATTACTGCAACTCGCTGTTGGCTGGGCTCCCTGCCTGTGCCATTAAACCCCTACAACTCATCCAGAATGCCGCAGCCCGTCTGGTGTTCAACCTTCCCAAGTTCTCTCACGTCACCCCGCTCCTCCGCTCTCTCCACTGGCTTCCAGTTGAAGCTCGCATCCGCTACAAGACCATGGTGATTGCCTACGGAGCTGTGAAGGGAACGGCACCTCCATACCTTCAGGCTCTGATCAGGCCCTACACCCAAACAAGGGCACTGCGTTCATCCACCACTGGCCTGCTGGCCCCCCTACCTCTGAGGAAGCACAGTTCCCGCTCAGCCCAGTCAAAACTGTTCGCTGCTCTGGCACCCCAATGGTGGAACAAGCTCCCTCACGACGCCAGGACAGCGGAGTCAATCACCACCTTCCGGAGACACCTGAAACCCCACCTCTTTAAGGAATACCTAGGATAGGATAAAGTAATCCTTCTAACCCCCCCCTTAAAAGATGCACTATTGTAAAGTGGTTGTTCCACTGGATATCATAAGGTGAATGCACCATTTTGTAAGTCGCTCTGGATAAGAGCGTCTGCTAAATGACTTAAATGTAAATGTAAATGTAAATGTAAATTTCTGAAGCTTCCATATAGCAATAGTCTCAACACCATAGAAATACAAAGGATTTTACACAGCTTACTATGATTCCCAGAGTGCATTTCAACTCCCAGGGTGCAGTGCTCTGCCCAGGACTGCTGGCTGGTAGTGGCTACTGCTAGCAAGCCCAGACAAATGTGAAGTAGTCTAATTATATTGCTGTCATAGCTAAGTTATGAGTGCGTTTCACAACACTTTTGGTTTGTAATCATATTATAATGCTCAAATAACTGTCATGCTGAATATATGTTCATGTCATTGTCACTCAAAAATGATTTGAATTTAGTTGGTATTAGAATAACGTTACAATGCAAATGTCATGTGTAAACTCATTTTTTTTGTCATTTTGCAACGCAACCTCCTTTACACAGCACTGTTTTGTCTAAAAGCTCTGTCTCACATCAGAATTAGACAGTCATCCATGTTTCTCAAACATCGAATTTCCAAGTTCTTCCAAAAGTCAAATTTCAAAGTGGATGTTAACTTTAGGCATTAACTCCAAATTCTTAAATTTAGGGTCCAAATAGTTAAGGTAAGGGTTAAGGTTTGGAATAGGCTTAAAGCTGCATTATGTAACATTTTGGCAACCCGACCGAATTCACATGCATTTATGAGTTATAGATCTCCTAATTGAAAGCAAGTATAAGAAGCGGTAGATCTGTTCTATATGAGCTATTTCTATCCTTCCTTTTCTTAAGTTTAGTTTTTTGTAGACAATATTTTTGGTTATGGAAAAGATATTTCACAGCTGATTAGACGGTACAATGATTCTCTACACTACAATTGCTTGTTTTGTCACATAAACTGAAATTAGGCGAACTATTCAAATTTTTGCAATCAAGAAATGGCGGAGCGATTTCTGCATAGCGCACCTTCAAAACAAAATTGTCTAAAACATGCAACCTTTGGAACCAGAGGCAGATGCTTACAGTTGAAGTCGGAAGTTTACATACACCTTAACCAAATACATTTAAATTCAGTTTTTCACAATTCCTGACATTTAATCCTAGTAAAAATGAGCTGTCTTAGGTTAGTTAGGATCACCACTTTAAGAATGTGAAATGTCAGAATAATAGTAGAGAGAGTGATTTATTTCAGCTTTTATTTCTTTCATCACATTCCCATTGGGTCAGAATGTCAGGTGTCAGTGTGCAGCGGTAGGACGGAGTCAGGCACAGGACACAGAACTGAGTAAAAGACGTACTTTACTCGAAAAGAAACAACAATAATTTCCACGCAGGGAAAAACACACTAGCGCACAGAAGTCTAAAACACTAAACAAAGAACAAACACGCACAAAACCATGTGGGAACCAGAGGGTTAAATAGAGAATAAATTATAACGTAATGGGAACCAGGTGTGTACAATCAGCACAAAACAAATGGAAAAAGAAACGTAGATCGGTGGTAGCTATAAAGCCGGTGATGTCGACCGCCAAATGCCGCCCGAACAAGGAGAGGCACCAACTTCGGCGGAAGTCGTGACACAGAAGATTACATACATTCAATTAGTATTTGGTAGCATTGCCTTTAAATTGTTTAACTTGGGTCAAACGTTTGGGATAGCCTTCCACAAGCTTCCCACAATGACTTGGGTGATTTTTGGCTCATTCCTCCTGACCGAGCTGGTGTAACTGAGTCAGGTTTGCAGGCCTCCTTGTTCGCACACGTTTTTTCAGTTCTGCCCAAAAATGTTGTATTGGGTTGAGGTCAGGTCTTTGTGATGACCACTCCAATACCTTGACTTTGTTGTCCTTAAGCCATTTTGCCACAGTTGTAGAAGTATGCTTGGGGTCGTTGTCCATTTGGAAGACCCATTTGCGACCAAGCTTTAACTTCCTGACTGATGTCTCGAGATGTTGCTTCAATATATCCACATAATTTTCCTTCCTCATGGAAAGTTCACCCGTCCCTCCTGCAGAAAAGCACCCCCACAACATGATGCTGCCACCCCCCGTGTTTCACGGTTGGGATGTGTTCTTAGGCTTGCAAGCCTCCCCCTTTTTCCTCCAAACATAACAATGGTCATTATGGCCAAACAGTTCTATTTTTGTTTCATCAGACCAGAGGACATTTCTCCAAAAAGTACGATTTTTGTCCCCATGTGCAGTTGCAAACCATAGTCTGGCTTTTTTATGGCGGTTTTGGAGCAGTTGCTTCTTCCTTGCTGAGCGGCTTTCAGGTTATGTCAATATAGGACTTGTTTTACTGTGGATATAGATACTTCTGTACCTGTTTCCTCCAGCATCTTCACAAGGTCCTTTGCTGTTGTTCTGGGATTGATTTGCACTTTTCGCACCAAAGTACATTCATCTCTAGGAGACAGAATGCGTCTCCTTCCTGAGCGGTATGGCGGCTGCATGGTCCCATGGTGTTTATACTTGCGTACTATTGTTTGTACAGATGAATGTGGTACCTTCAGCGGTTTGAAAATTGCTCCCAAGGATGAACCAGACTTTTCTACAATTCTTTTTCTGAGGTCTTGGCTGATTTCTTTAGATTTTCCCATGATGTCAAACAAAGAGGCACTGAGTTTGAAGGTAGGCCTTGAAATACATCCACAGGTACACCTCCAATTGACTCAAATTATGTCAATTAGCCTAACAGAAGCTTCTAAAGCCATGACATCATTTTCCATGCTGTTTATTAAAGGGACAGTCAACTTAGTGTATGTAAACTTCGGACCCACTGGAATTGCGATACAGTGAATTTTAAGTGAAATAATCTGTCCTAACCGACTTGCCAAAACTATAGTTTGTTAACAAGACATTTGTGGAGTGGTTTAAAAACGAGCTTTAACCTGTTGGGTCTAGGGGGCAGCATTTGCACGTCTGGATAAAAAAAATGTACCCGATTTAATCTGGTTACTAATCCTACCCAGTAACTAGAATATGCATATACTTATTATATATGGATAGAAAACACTCTAAAGTTTCCAAAACTGTTTGAATGGTGTCTGTGAGTATAACAGAACTCATTTGGCAGGCAAAACCCTGAGACATTTTCTGACAGGAAGTGGATACCTGATGTGTTGTATTGACTTTAAACCTATCCCATTGAAAAACACAGGGGTTTAGGAATATTTTGGCACTTCCTATTGCTTCCACTAGATGTCACCAGCCTTTACAAAGTGTTTTGAGTCTTCTGGAGGGAGATCTGACCGAACAAGAGCCATGGAACGGTGATGTCCCATTAGACACCTGGCGCGCTAGTTCATGTTGGGTACCCTCGTTCCAATACGTTATAAAAGAGTATGCATTCGTCCACCTTGAATATTATTCATGTTCTGGTTAAAAAAGGCCCTAATGATTTATGCTATACAACGTTTGACATGTTTGAACGAACGGAAATATATTTTTTCCCCTCGTTCATGACGAGAAGTCCGGCTGGCTTACATCATGTGCTAACGAGACGGAGATTTTTGGACATAAATGATGAGCTTTTTTGAACAAAACTACATTCGTTATGGACCTGTGATACCTGGAAGTGACATCTGATGAAGAGAATCAAAGGTAATGGATTATTTACATAGTATTTTCGATTTTAGATCTCCCCAACATGACGTCTAGTCTGTATCGCAACGCGTATTTTTCTGGGCGCAGTGCTCAGATTATTGCAAAGTGTGATTTCCCAGTAAGGTTATTTTTAAATCTGGCAAGTTGATTGCGTTCAAGAGATGTAAATCTATAATTCTTTAAATGACAATATAATATTTTACCAATGTTTTCTAATTTTAATTATTTAATTTCTGACGCTGACTTGACTGCCGGTTATTGGAGGGAAACGATGTCCTCAACATCAATGCCATAGTAAAACGCTGTTTTTGTATATAAATATGAACTTGATAGAACTAAAAATGCATGCATTGTCTAACATAATGTCCTAGGAGTGTCATCTGATGGAGATTGTAAAAGGTTAGTGCATCATTTTAGCTGGTTTTATGGTTTTGGTGACCCTGTCTTTGACTTGACAAAACATTACACACAACTCTTGTAAATGTACTGTCCTAACATACTCTAAATTTATGCTTTCGCCGTAAAACCTTTTTGAAATCGTAAAACGTGGTTAGATTAAGGAGATGTTTATCTTTCAAATGGTGTAACATAGTTGTATTTTTGAAAAATTTGAATTTTGACATTTATTTGGATTCAAATTTGCCGCTCTTGAAATGCACCTGCTGTTGATGGAGTGCACCACGGGTGGCACGCTAGCGTCCCACCTAGCCCCAAGAGGTTAATGACTCCAACCTAAGTGTATGTAAACTTCCGACTTCAAGTGTACACCCATCCACCGTCCCCGTCCACAATGCCCTAGCAAAACCGGTAACAGCGCTCACTGTTGCCCCTAGTGGTCGGTTTCCATGTCATCAAATATGTCGAATACTGACTTGTTTCACAGGTGACCTGCTTGGCTTTGTATCACCTTTTGCTTAGTTGTTTCGGTCAGCTGGCCCTCATCATCTTTTCTGTAAGCAAAGTATTCACGTAGTTCGCTCTTGGAACCAGATTTGTCAACAAGATGTGGGTGTGGAGGTAAGATGTGTTCGTTACAAGAAGCCATGCTGTCAGCGTTTTCTCTCTCCTCTCCCTTGCTCTTAAAAGTGGGTGTGTCAGCTGTACGTGCAAATAGCCTGGCTAGCTTACTACTGCCCCATTGAGAAGATTCAGACCAATTACTAGATAGACTCAATCCTATCAATCAGTATGACGTAAGACAAATTTGACAGAAGTACCGAAAGTAACCAAATGTATATAATCAAAAAGTACTAAAGTTTCGGTATACTGTAACATTAGCTAATGGGCTCCTGTCATTCCTGCATCTACCCCGGCCAGTGGGAACCCTTCCTTCATTAGCAACTACTCATTTGATTATATGTCAAAAGCAACAATCCATTTAATTATAAAAGTGACCATGTATTCATAATGTGTGGAATAATGTCCATCTGTTCTGGAAGCGTGTGTGTGCGAGTGAGTGCATGCATGTGTGTATCTGTGGACACTAGTGGTGCGGGAGTCAGCTGTTTGTTCACCCACACCAGACCGCAATGGCTAATAACCCACATGCAACTGACCTACTGACTATATGTGATAAATTCCAAATTTGAGGTTTGCACCTGACCCTAAACCGTTAATATAAATGTTTTTTTGATGCCTGATTTAGATATGTTTCTGCTTATAATTTAAGACATTTTGGTAGGCTATTTGTTAGTCAACTTGTCTATAATTAGATACATGCAGCTTCCCTTCTGTCATTATATGTTGCCCTAGTAGACTAAATAAAGCCTTGCTCAACAGAATAATGTCATAAATTGGTAGACTGAATCAAATCAAATCAAATTTTCTTGGTCGCAAACACATATTTATGAAATGTTATATACTTTAGCAGATGTTATTGCCGGTGTAGCAAAATGTTTGTGGTCCTAGCTCCAGCAGTGCAGTAATATCTAACAATTCACAACAATACACACAGATCTAAAAGTAAAAGATTGAAATTAAGAAATATATACATATTAGGATGAGCAATGTTGGAATATATATATATATATATATATATATATATATATATATATATATATATATATATATATATATATCAGAGTATAAATATTTATATGGGATTTGATGTATATACATTATAGACATTATGGACAGTATGTGGATAGAGTTTTTAGTATATCTGTAGAATACGTAGGATATAATAGTATATATACAGCAATAGTTGAATAGGATGGCATTAAATAGAATGCAGCAGTGGAGGCTCCTCAGAGGAGGAAGGGGAGTACCATCCTCAGTGAAATTTCATAAAAATGTAAATTGTGAAACATTCAACAAGTTATCCTTTTAGATAAAAACTATGCTAAATATATTCATATGTCAACAAATAATTGATTAAAATACACTGTTTTGCAATGAAGGTCTACAGTAACTTCAACAGCACTGTCTGGGCTAGCATCATGGTGTTGCCGGAGGACAGTTAGCTTCCGTCCTCCTCTGGCTACATTTACTTCAATACAAAACCTAGGAGGCTCGTAGGCCTCACCCCCTTCCATAGACATACATGGTAATTATGACCACTTCCGGAGGCTTTTGCGGTATAAACTGACATGTTGTCCATCCTATCATAGAATTAGGATCAGATAATTAACCTAGTGTGTTGTATTGGGATTGTGCCACAGGGCATTATGGGGGTTCTATGTGTTGAAAGGCTTGGTGACATTGTTGGATAGAGATTAAGAGTGAAGAGTGAGAGTCTAGAATTTTTGGGGATATTATTCAATTCAAATTAGTTATTTCAAATTACAGGAGATGGAAGAGGTATATTATACATTGTTTTCTTGGTTTTAGAATAGTATTGTTGTGTCCAGTTTGTGCAATTTATTTACATTTGCCTTGCTAACTTCAGTAGCTAGTGTCATGTCTTTGCAATCATTAAAAGTGAAGACTGTTATTTTATCAAATCAATTATCTGTAATTATTATTACTTGATTAAACTAATCATGTAAATGTGATTAACTAGGAAGTAGGGGAACCAAGGAAAATCTTCAGTTATAATTTTCCTAATATAACTCTTCAGATATTCTAATATCTGATCAATTAGTCTTCTAATTAATGAATTATTCTTTACCTCATGTTCGTCTCATTCCAACTGTGGTCAACTGTTGATTATCTGCATGAACCCAACCTTTGCTATGAATCATCCATACACCAATTGGCTTAATCATTTTTTTACTAACTAACTAAATAATCACAGAAATGCATAAACAAACAAACAGTAGATATGGTTACAAGGAAATAATAGGGGAGGTTCCCTAGTGGGCTAAGCCGATATGACGGCTTGGTGGACAAAGGGAAGGGGGTGTGGACTGAGAATATGCGGGAAAGACAAAAGGAATCACTACACAGTTGATAATTATATTAATTGAAATGCTAATCCTTTGCACATGAACGCTCACTCATTCGGGAATAATTGCAATCAATATATATTTACACCCAGTGTGTCGTTGTGATTTCTGTTGGAATCAGGTCCATCTGCGGAGAGTCAGTTCATCAGTGTCTCTCTCTCTCTCTCTGCTTCCCTGAAGAACAAAGTATTTCGTGGTTAGAATGGATACTTCAGAGTACCATTCAGAAATGTTCTCATAGGATAGATGTTTCGGCGGTTGTCGGTATTTGCAATCCCAGGTTTACATAATTTCTAGCTGCAGACTAGTAATTAGTATATAAGATTTGATTTTATTCTGTTGGGATTGATAGTCTCAGTGTTTAACCATTTCCCACCTTGTAGCCAATGCTCCACGTGGTATGGTTAGGAATTCAAAAACCATTGCAACCTCAGTGTCCACTGAGGTACGCGTGGTCTGAAGAGGATTTCCTCAGGAGGGGGTTTATTCGTAACAATAGAAAAGCTCAGTTTCATGAAGCCAGATCATATCTGTACTCATGGGGGCGGGCCAATGACTTAGTTAAACTTTAAAGGGAATACAATTCTCTCACATTAAAGGTTTAACATCACATTACATCATTTCACAAATAGTCTCATCTTTACTCGTTCGTTTTATAGAAGAACTAGATTCTAACCTCATAATTGAGAAATGTACACATTCATAGATATAGTTATGTGTGTTTCCTGTCCTCTCTGAGGTCACCAAATGAAACACATACCCGCCCCTTAAGTGTCCATGGACCATTCCCACCTTCTCACAAGTGGACATTTTGTTTCAAATTCCCATTTTGGGGATTTAGGAGTTCGCCATGTGAAATCCTTTGTTCTCTCTGTGTCTCTCTTTCTGCATGGCCAGGGGGAGAGAGTCTCTGCCAGGAATTTACGACCTGAGATAACAGAACCTGGGTGTAGGAGAGAGAGAGGGGGAAGCCACGATCTATACCCAGAAAGGGCCACGTCATGACACTAGCTAGCCACCAGCGTGAGTCTGAAGTTTTCTCAGACAGAATGGTAGAATGGCCAACGCTGCCGAAAATGTTGTGGACTTTTTGTTGAAGAACCCCTTTCATTCTCTGGGGTACACGGAAAAGGTGCAAATTAAAAACGAGGGTCGACCTCTGCCTGAGATCAGTTTCATGAAGGGTGAAAAGGTGAAGGCTTTCAATACCAACTGGTATCAAAAGTATAGCTGATTAGCAGGGAGCCTTTCATCAAGCCACCTGTATTGCTGGCCTTGCCTGCTTTTTGGAAAGCCTTGGTCGAAAGGTGGGTACAGTGACCTGAAGAACATCGATTGTTCAACATCGATCGTTCAACAAAAGCAGGGAGCATATAAATGCCCACATCAAATTCAAGCTTTTGGGTATTCAAACTGCCCAACTCAATGAGAAAGTAAGAAGAAACAGGGATGTTTTCAAGCTGTTTATCAACACCACTGCATTTTTGGGCATGCAATAATTTGCTTTTAGAGGACACGACGAGATGGAAAGTTCCACCAACAAGGGCAACTACAAGGAGCTTGCAGATGTAATTGCACGTTACGATGCTTTACTTGCTGAACATACGGAACTTTCTACTGTCTTTTCTGGGATGTCGAAAACAATTCTTAATGATTGATAGCTTCACATCATCCATTTAAAGTTCGATTGAAGAGAGAGATTGACACAGCACATTTTTTCTTGTGCGCTCATGTAGACTTTCCACTTTCTTCCGGTATTTATTTAGCAAGATGATAACACATAATCACTCCAGACAGACAAGCAAAAACTCATGACATAAATGTTGCAGCACCTAAACATTAAAAATCAGACATGCTGTATGGGATAAAAACTAGGCTATTTTCAGTCTGTAGGCTAGTAATAAAGCAGCTGCTTACGCCTATGCACCCTGTCCATCTGGTCAGGATAAACTAATTGGTAAAGTTACGTATGTAAAGGTGTAGGTTCCGTCCCTCTCTTCGCCCCAACCTGGGCTCGAACCACGGACCCTTGCACACATCAACAACTGACACCCACGAAGCATCGTTACCCATCGCGCCACAAAAGCCGCGGCCCTTGCAACGCAAGGGGAAACCCTACTTCAAGTCTCAGAGCAAGTGACGTCACTGATTGAAATGCTATTAGCGCGCACCACCGCTAACTAACTAGCCATTTCACATCGGTTACACTCACCCCCCCTTTGACCTCCTCCTTTTCCGCAGCAACCAATGATCCGGGTCAACAGCATCAATGTAAAGGTGTAGGTTCCGTCCCTCTCTTCGCCCCAACCTGGGCTCGAACCAGGGACCCTTGCACACATCAACAACTGACACCCACGAAGCATTGTTACCCATCGCGCCACAAAAGCCACGGCCCTTGCAACGCAAGGGGAAACCCTACTTCAAGTCTCAGAGCGAGTGACGTCACTGATTGAAATGCTATTAGCGCGCACCACCGCTAACTAACTAGCCATTTCACATCGGTTACACGTATTTATAGTTCATTTGAGTGTCAGGAGAAAATGTGAATGTGATCAAATTCAGCTTATATTCAAAATTGGGCTGGCTAGCCTGCCTATACGTTTTTAATCCATAATGATTAACTGGAATGAATGAATGAATCAACATAATAGTGATGACTGATGTGAGTAAATGTTTTGTAAGCACTACAGTTGCATAAGCCTGTATGACATGCATAAAGAAAGGTCAGCCCTGTGAGTTATATTGTCTATCTGTTGTTGTCTATGTGTCTGAGTAGAGGAAATCTCCCTCCTAATCTAGTCTAAATATCATTTATATGAACAAATATAAGGTAGCTGCAGTTTGACAAGGTTTTCGTCCCCCCCCCCCCCCAGGGCCAGGAGTTTTTATCAGGAGGTTTTTAAAACCATGTGATCTGATTAGGAAAAACTGGTCCCCCATCATATCCCATATAAAACCTTTTTACAACTGATTAATCACGGTCATACCTTATAGGGTCCAGAGTTTTTCTTGTTAGGGTAACATATGAGGAAAAACTCCAGGCCCCAGGGGGTAATGATTGCCCCACTGCTTTGGAACCTATTGTGCCACCAGTCTGCTTGCAGTTGCCAGTTATCGTCAGGTATGTGGATGATCAGGGCTTTACTCAGGAACTTTTCTTGGGCTACTTTGATTTGTCAAGTGGGCGAGATGCGTAGTCTGTGTTTGACTTTAACAATTTTGAGATGTCTGAGTTTAACTTCATAGAGCAACGCTTTGTCAAACCTACGATGGCGCAGCTATAATGGATGTATCTGCCATTTTTATTTACAGCTAAGTTCCCTGTTCCCTGATTAAGTTCCCTGTTCCCTGTCTACTCCACTCCGCTACCATTGTCAAATTGCTCCTGACATTAACTGAAGCTTTATCTCATGTGCCCGCTAATCCACTGGCACATTGAATGTTTCCCCTCCAAGCACTGTGAGTACCCCTATCAATTTTCTCTCATTACTGTATGTAGAGTCAATCACATACACAAACACAATCACATTATTACACATCAATGATTTTACTCCTTGCTTGGACTAACTCATTCTTAGCTCTTTTGTCTAACTGTGTAGTATTGTGTTATTTTGTTTTTTGTCTTCTCAGTCAAATCATGTCCTGCACTGGTCAAGCCTCTGAACACCTCAACTCATGCCTCATACCCTCATTCAATCACTGCTGTGATCCCTTTCCAACACTGTGTAAGTAGCCCTCATTCCCATTCCCCATAATATTGTACCGTACTATAAATGTCTTTATTAAATGCTTTAGGTTAAAATAATTCGTTTTTGATGATTTCTGAAACACACTTTGTCGTCTCCGTGCATTTCGTGCCTATACCGTGGGTCTCCCATCCTCCTCAATTATTCAAGTCACCAGCTTCCACTGCTATGAATATATTCAAACAGTGCCTCTGGTTAGCTGATTTTCAGAAATGGTCCTTGAGTTGCCTCTCCTCCCACAGACATGTTTGCGTAAAACCCTGTTTCATTGTTCATTCCTCCCACAGCTGTTGGATAGGCTTATTATTTACTTTCACTTGGCCACTGTAACATACGATTAGCCTACAGGTTAGAGTACTCAATCTAGTGGGCCGATATAGGTTTATAACGGGCTGCAGCGGCAACTCGTCGATTCGGGGCAGAGCCCGAGACCTAGCTCGGTGCTTTCTGTGGTGGTGGGGCTGCCAGCGGACAATACAGAGCGTAGGGGTTGGTTCTCTAGTTGCGCTGTGATTTGCTCAGTTTATTGTCACCACAAAATCTACGGGAGAGCTCAAAAGGTCAAGCCCCTTGGGAGCTGCCATAGAGTTACATTAGAAGTGTCCATCCAAGAAGGCTCAAAGTAATTGGCCACAGATAAATTACGTCAAATCGCATTATATCTACCGTAGCTTTGATTGGACTGATCATATCAACATCATACTTTTGTTAGGGTTGAACTGGCTATTTGTATGCATAACCTTTATAATATACCGGGGAAGCTATGCTACAATATTAAGTATATAAACTACGGGGAAATCAACTGTTGAAGACAAGAAGAACTACAACCGGCAACAGGAAGTGCGTCATGATGCTGGGATCAGCCTACACGCCGACGACAGGAGGAGCAAGTTTAAACCACGCTCCTCCTCCCTCGGACAGGCCAGCATTGAGCGGGAACTATCTCTGTCAGTATAAAAGAGAGAACAATAGGATGTGTCGCTCCCTTCTCTGTTTTGCCCTGTGAGGTAAAACAGCGAGACCGTATATATACGAACCACACATATACCACACACGTGTTTGCATTAATTAAAGTACAGCTAAATCAGAAGTTAGTATGTGCTGACTATTTTGTTCTGATACCAGAAACGAACTGTCGCAACATTAACACTTTGAAAATCTAAGCTAGCAAGCAGTCATCATCATGTATCAAGTCGACAATCTACTGGCAAATCCTTTTCAATCCTTGTCATATGAAGGGAAATTATAGATAAAACGTATCGGTGCTCATCGGCCATTGGACATAAACATTACACAACAATTTGGAAGTCACAAATTCAACAAGTAATCAGTGGCTAACTGCAAGCGTTGAAAAGCAATCACTAGTCCAATTTTCGTGTGAAGTGGGTATGTGGTCCAAGTCTGGGTTTAAGGGTCTCTTTTCCAAGGTTAAAAGGCTAAACATTCACATGCAATACCATGTGTCACGCGGAATGACGCTGGAGAGACGAAGCAGGTACGGGGAGTAAAACCTTTAATTATAACGGACAGAGACGAGACAGGAACAGCGTCAGAAACAAATTCAAAAGACAAAAACAATACAATGCAGCAGCGGGGAACAGAGCTGGGGAACTGACAAATATAGGGGAGGAAATAACAGGTGATAAGTGAGTCCAGGTGAGTCCAATAACGCTGAAGCGAGTGACGAGGGAGGGCAGGTGTGTGATGATGTCAGGAGCGTGTGATGCAGGGTAATCTGGCGCCCTCAAGCAGATGTGACACCATGGGCCAGAAAAGGTTGAATACGGCACGAGTGAAGGAGTTGTTTACATCTTTGTTAATTTACCGTCAAAATGTTTTGATTCATTGTGGACCGGCTCGCTGTTTGAAAAGGGAAACTCTTTTGACGCAGTTATTACGTCAGCTCAAGAAAAGGGAATAAGACAGCTGGCTCTTTCAACACTGGGCAAAACGCAGGACAGAGGAGGTCAGAACTGCTGCACGGTTGATTTGGATCAAATTAGTTTGGTAAAAGAGGTGAGTTTGGGTTTTGCATTGTAGTGAGTTTTCTTAGTGTCAATTGCTCAACAATATAGGCTAAGATAATGTTGGTACAGGCATGTAAAGACAATAATGGAGCTATAATGGTTTTTTTTTAGGCTATAATTCACCTAAAAGGTTGAATACATTGGTCATGCTCTCAATCCAGCATGACTTCTGCTGCATTCAAAACAAGTGGAAACTTGGAACTGGGAGGGGGGGGGGAACTAACTCCGACTGGGAAAATACATTTTGAACGGTCATTCAACTTGGAATACCAAATCGGATACCTGAGCGTCTTTCTAGAGCTCCAACCTGAAGATCACTGACGTCATGATTCGACCATGTTTTTTCCCGAGATCCCAGTTGTCTTGAAAGCACCATCAATCCAGAGAATGCCAGACTTTAATGACAAAGTTTGATTACAAAATTTGCCCCCTCGTCACCTACCAGTTCAAGTGAGCACTGCACAACAAGGTGAGTCCAAAAATGTCTTGTATGCTGCTGCATAAATTATGTAATATGTATACTGTAGCTAAGAAAGTAATACTAAGTGTATGTTGTGTAGTAAGCTGTTAGTAGGCCTTGTGCCTCACCCTAATAATTTGGTCCCGTTTCCCCTCATAACTTAACCTACTGTTCTCACTTAGTGGTGCACATGTAGCCTATAGCCTGTTTTAGAGAAATATAATCATCTAATATTGTAAGAGCTTTCATTGTCTGCTTACATGACGCCTTTATTATTCCTACAGTCCTGACTTGGTGTACAGGGAGAATACTGTAAGAACGTCCCATGTTCTGAATTCTGTCGCTGTACATTTCAAAAGTGTACATCTTAATTGTTTAAGCAGGTCAGCCATATCAGCTATGTTGTTTTAAAAGGCAGTAAATGAGGCTGAATGAACTGTTTCGTTGCCAGACAAGGCTCCACTGATAGCCAGGTGTAGCAGTGGTAAGGATTCACTCCATGGTGCTGAAAAGAAAGCTCTGTTGTTGGGACAGTTATATGTAGGCCCTAACAATTTGTGGGCACCGTTTGTCACCATTCTAGTGCAATTAATGTATTGTGTTGTGTAGTTGCTTTGCTGCCACTAGCACAGTCAGCGTAGTCAGCTCAGCTTTCCCCATTGAGACCGTGTCTGTGCCTCGATCTAGGTTGGGCAAAATTAAAAATGGCGGTGTTCGCTTTAGCAATCTCACTAGTATAAAGACCTCCTCCATTCCTGCCATTATTGAAAGAGATTGTGATACCTCACATCTCAAAATTGGGTTACTTAATGTTAGATCCCTCACTTCCAAGGCAGTTACAGTCAATGAACTAATCACTGATCATAATCTTGATGTGATTGGCCTGACTGAAACATGGCTTAAGCCTGATGAATTTACTGTGTTAAATGAGGCCTCACCCCCTGGTTACACTAGTGACCATACCCCCCATGCATCCGGCAAAGGCGGAGGTGTTGCTAACATTTCCGATAGCAAATTTCAATTTACAAAAAAAAAAAACAATGACGTTTTCGTCTTTTGAGCTTCTAGTCATGAAATCTATGCAGCCTACTCACTCACTTTTTATAGCTACTGTTTACAGGCCTCCTGGGCCATATGCAGTGTTCCTCACTGAGTTCCCTGAATTCCTATCGGATCTTGTAGTCATAGCAGATAATATTCAAATTTTTGGTGACTTTAACATTCACATGGAAAAGTCCACAGACCCACTCCAAAAGGCTTTCGGAGCCATCATCGACTCAGTGGGTTTTGTCCAACATGTCTCTGGACCTACTCACTGCCACAGTCATACTCTGGACCTAGTTTTGTCCCATGGAATAAATGTTGTGGATCTTAATGTTTTTCCTCATAATCCTGGATTATCGGACCACCATTTTATTGCGTTTGCAATCGCAACAAATAATCTGCTCAGACCCCAACCAAGGAGCATTAAAAGTCGTGCTATAAATTCTCAGACAACCCAAAGATTCCTTGATGCCCTTCCAGACTCCCTCTGCCTACCCAAGGACGTCAGAGGACAAAAATCAGTTAACCACCTAACCGAGGAACTCAATTTAACCTTGCGCAATACCCTAGATGCAGTTGCACCCCTAAAAATTAAAAACATCTGTCATAAGAAACTAGCTCCCTGGTATACAGAAAATACACGAGCTCTGAAGCAAGCTTCCAGAAAACTGGAACGGAAATGGCGCCACACCAAACTGGAAGTCTTCCGACTAGCTTGGAAAGACAGTACCGTGCAGTATCGAAGAGCCCTTACTGCTGCTCGATCATCCTATTTTTCCAACTTAATTGAGGAAAATAAGAACAATCCGAAATTTATTTTTGATACTGTCGCAAAGCTAATTAAAAAGCAGCCTTCGCAAATGGAGGATGGCTTTCACTTCAGCAGTAATACATTTATGAACTTCTTTGAGGAAAAGATCATGATCATTAGAAAGCAAATTACGCACTCCTCTTTAAATCTGGGTATTCCTCCAAAGCTCCATTGTCCTGAGTCTACACAACTCTGCCAGGACCTAGGATCAAGGGAGATACTAAAGTGTTTTAGTACTATATCTCTTGACACAATGATGAAAATAATCATGGCCTCCAAACCATCAAGCTGCATACTGGACCCTATTCCAACTAAACTACTGAAAGAGCTGCTTCCTGTGCTTGGCCCTCCTATGTTGAACATAATAAATGGCTCTCTATCCACCGGATGTGTACCAAGCTCACTAAAAGTGGCAGTAATAAAGCCTCTCTTGAAAAAGCCAAATCTTGACCCAGAAATTATAAAAAACTATCGGCCTATATCGAATCTTCCATTCCTCTCAAAATTTTTAGAAAAAGCTGTTGCACAGCAACTCACTGCCTTCCTGAAGACAAACAATGTAAACGAAACGCTTCAGTCTGGTTTTAGACCCCATCATAGCACTGAGACTGCACTTGTGAAGGTGGTAAATTACCTTTTAATGACGTCAGACCGAGGCTCTGCATCTGTCCTCGTGCTCCTAGATCTTAGTGCCGCTTTTGATACCATCGATCACCACATTCTTTTGGAGAGATTGGAAACCCAAATTGGTCTACATGGACAAGTTCTGGCCTGGTTTAGATCTTATCTGTCGGAAAGATATCAGTTTGTCTCTGTGAATGGTTTGTCCTCTGACAAATCAATTGTACATTTCGGTGTTCCTCAAGGTTCCATTTTAGGACCACTATTGTTTTCACTATATATTTTACCTCTTGGGGATGTCATTCGAAAACATAATGTTAAATTTCACTGCTATGCGGACGACACACAGCTGTACATTTCAATGAAACATGGTGAAGCCCCAAAATTGCCCTCGCTAGAAGCCTGTGTTTCAGACATAAAGAAGTGGATGGCTGCAAACTTTCTACTTTTAAACTCGGACAAAACAGAGTTGCTTGTTCTAGGTCCCAAGAAACAAAGAGATCTTCTGTTGAATCTGACAATTAATCTGGATGGTTGTACAGTCGTCTCAAATAAAACTGTGAAGGACCTCGGCGTTACTCTGGACCCTGATCTCTCTTTTGAAGAACATATCAAGACTGTTTCAAGGACAGCTTTTTTCCATCTACGTAACATTGCAAAAATCAGAAACTTTCTGTCCAAAAATGACGCAGAAAAATTAATCCATGCTTTTGTTACTTCTAGGCTGGACTACTGCAATGCTCTACTTTCCGGCTACCCGGATAAAGCACTAAACAAACTTCAGTTAGTGCTAAATACGGCTGCTAGAATCCTGACTAGAACCCAAAAATTTGATCATATTACTCCAGTGCTAGCCTCCCTACACTGGCTTCCTGTTAAGGCAAGGGCTGATTTCAAGGTTTTACTGCTAACCTACAAAGCATTACATGGGCTTGCTCCTACCTATCTTTCCGATTTGGTCCTGCCGTACATACCTACACGTACGCTACGGTCACAAGACGCAGGCCTCCTAATTGTCCCTAGAATTTCTAAGCAAACGGCTGGAGGTAGGGCTTTCTCCTATAGAGCTCCATTTTTATGGAATGGTCTGCCTACCAATGTGAGAGACGCAGACTCAGTCTCAACCTTTAAGTCTTTACTGAAGACTTATCTCTTCAGTAGGTCCTATGATTAAGTATAGTCTGGCCCAGGAGTGTGAAGGTGAACGGAAAGGCTGGAGCAACGAACCGCCCTTGCTGTCTCTGCCTTGCAGGTTCCCCTCTTTCCACTGGGATTCTCTGCCTCTAACCCTTTTACAGGGGCTGAGTCACTGGCTTACTGGTGTTCTTTCATGCCGTCCATGGGAGGGGTGCGGCACTTGAGTGGGTTGAGTCACTGACGTGGTCTTCCTGTCTGGGTTGGCGCCCCCCCTTGGGTTGTGCCATGGCGGAGATCGTTGTGGGCTATACTCGGCCTTGTCTTAGGACGGTAAGTTGGTGGTTGGAGACATCCCTCTAGTGGTGTGGGGGCTGTGCTTTGGCAAAGTGGGTGGGGTTATATCCTGCCTGTTTGGCCCTGTCCGGGGGTATCATTGGATGGGGCCACAGTGTCTTCTGATCCCTCCTGTCTCAGCCTCCAGTATTTATGCTGCAGTAGTTTATGTGTCGGGGGGCTAGGGTCAGTCTGTTACATTTGGAGTATTTCTCTTGTCTTATCCGGTGTCCTGTGTGAATTTAAATATGCTCTCTCTAATTCTCTCTTTCTGTCTTTCTCTCGGAGGACCTGAGCCCTAGGACCATGCCTCAGGACTACCTGGTATGATGACTCCTTGCTGTCCCCAGTCCACCTGGCCGTGCTGCTGCTCCAGTTTCAACTGTTCTGCCTGCGGCTATGGAACCCTGACCTGTTCACCGGACGTGCTTGTTGCACCCTCAACAACTACTATGATTATTATTATTTGACCATGCTGGTCATTTATGAACATTTTAACGTCTTGACCATGTTCTGTTATAATATCCACCCTGCACAGCCAGAAGAGGACTGGCCACCCCTCATAGCCTGGTTCCTCTCTAGGTTTCTTCCTAGGTTTTTGGCCTTTCTAGGGAGTTTTTCGTAGGGAGTTTTTCCTAGCCACCGTGCTTCTTTCACATGCATTGCTTGCTGTTTGGGGTTTTAGGCTGGGTTTCTGTACAGCACTTTGAGATATCAGCTGATGTACGAAGGGCTATATAAATACATTTGATTTGCTGGCATGCATGTAAAACATATGTTTTTGTCCCACCAAGATTTACATGTTAAAATCGCCACTGATGGGCTACAACATAGTGGTGTTTTAGCCAATTTGGAGAGCATAGCCCCCGGTCTCAAAGACCCCAAGATAATTTGTTTTATTGAGTGTGCTCACATAGCCTACTAGCCTGTAGTCGTTAGGACAGCTAATCAAATGGCTACCCAGACTATTTGCATTGCCCCCCCCCACCTCTTTTACACTGTTGCTACTCTCTGTTTCTTATCTATGCATAGTCACTTTGACTCGACCTACATGTACATATTACCTCAATAACCTCGATTAACCTGTGTCCCTGCACATTGACTCTGTACCGGTACCCCCTGTATATAGCCTCGCTACTGTTATTTTACTGCTGCTCTTTATTTATTGTAACTTTTTTTTTTTTTTTTACTTATCTATTTTTTACTTAACACTTATTTTTCTTAAAACTGCATTGTAATAAAGGTATATTTAAAAAAAGTGTATGCATAAATGTTTATGTATATGTATGTGTGTATGCACAGTATGTATATAGATATATTTACACCAAAAATATATGGGGGATTGGAAATGATGCAGACAATTACATTGATGGAAGCAACAATCTATCCGCAATATTAAAGCTGATCTACCCCCTAAAAAAATAAACAAAACCTGCATTGTTGGTTAAGGGCTTGTAAGTATTCTTTAAGGAATACCTGGGATAGGATAAAGTAATCCTTCTAACCCCTTCTAACCCCCCCCTAAAAAGATTTAGATGCACTATTGTAAAGTGGTTGTTCCACTGGATATCATAAGGTGAATGCACCAATTTGTAAGACGCTCTGGATAAGAGCGTCTGCTAAATGACTTAAATGTAATGTAAATGTAAGTAAGCATTTCATTATAAGGTCTACAGATGTTGTGTTCGGCGCATGTGACAAACGCAATTTGATTTGATTTATCTACTTCCAGCTTCAATGTGGATGATTTCTTTATACTACACCCGGAATATTCCTGTCCACAGGTCCATATCATAAAGACATGTCTATACCACAACAAAAGCAAATTAGCTACTTTTTAACCATTCGGGAAGCTTATACAGTGCTACATTCAAATATTCCTTCCTTTTTGGTTTCTGTTGCTGACCCATCATTTACATATTTACCATGTAAATAGGTTGTATTTGAATTAGTATTCATTGTTTGTGCCTCATACCCTCAGATATTGACAGGGTTTCTTTTCCATCACTTGAGCACCCAGAATAACTCCCTGTAAACATACAATAAACATCTTGATTTTCAGAAATGTCGTTAACCTATATCGCGATGGATGAATTGTCTTATACCGTAGTCAACGGGCTTCTGGCTGTTTTCAACATATTGGCAAACTTGTTTTTTGCTTTCTGCCTCTTCTGTCCACCGCGAGGCAGAGACGGACTCAAACAGCCTGTGAAGTTACTCCTGGGATTCTTGGTTTGCTGCACCACAATTTTCCTGGTCTCTCTTATCACGTCGGAATGCTTGTGGCTACTCTCTGAAATCAAAGAGTTATGGTATGTTGATACGTTTGTATCGTTTGCTGCATTTACCAGCATGTCAACCTCTGTTTGGCTGAATTTCTTCTACTACACCCAGATCGTCCCAGCCCAGCGAGCTCTCTTCATCTGGGTGAAGAGGAACATCAAAATCATCATTTACTGGGGCCTGTTTGTCGACAGAGCTTTATTTCTGTTTGACTTGGCATCAGACATTTATTATGTCACCATTACCGAAGGAAACAATAACATCACTTACACATCAACAAACGACACTGTTTCTGACTCTACAGATGGACTGTCTTACGCTGTCCTGGTGTGTTTCTATTCCAAAATGATCTACATGTTTTTTTGTCTGTGTGTGATGGTGGGGTCCAGCTGGGTCACAGCGTGCTACCTGCATAGACACATGAAGAGCATGAAAGAGAGCGGCAGCACCTCCTCTCTCCGCCTGCACAGTCAGATGAGGGTCACCATCACTGGAATCCTGCAGGGAATTCTCTACTTCCTTTGTGCTCTGTGGATCTTGACAGATATCTTCATCAATATTCACCCCTCCTCTATAGGATTCGACTATAATACTTACTACACTGTCATCTCTCTCTACATGTTTGGCACAACTGTTAACCTTGGTATTGGTCAGTCTGTTTTCAGAGAGAGGGCAGCTGATATTTGGCTCAAAGCTCAACAGGCTGCAAGGTCATTGAAGTTGTGTGGATGATACTGTCACTGTGGTACTGTAATCTCTCTTGGACATATACAATTACGCAAGATTTTAGTTCTGGGTGTCTGAGATGAATGGTACTGAGACTACAATAGCAAATATGAAATACAGTTGATTGACATTAAAGTAATATCAGAAACCCTATAACTAAAACCATGTAAAATTGCATCAGCTACTCGTTGCTGTCCGTTAGAGATGAATATTTTAAAGTGGTAGTTAGTTCACTTTATTTAATCTGGCCCATAATGTAGCTATAATGTTATAACCTATTTTCAATTTTACAAATGAGTAATATAGTGTGTTAATTAATTTTTCATTTCATTTTGGTTTACTTGTTGACTTGGCCCTGTGTTTTCCATCTTTATCTGAGTTGCAAACCAGGTTATGGTACATTTTAAGGTGTTTTCCATATCCCAGCATGTGCTACACAGTACTTAATTTGTGTTTTTCCATCATAAACTCCTTCAGTTGGGCATCTACCAGTTTTGCAGATAAACATTAAAAAGGTGGATAACTCATTCCAGGTGATTCAGTAATGATATTATATTTTTAAGCCATTATCGTCTGATAACGATATGAAGGATGATACACCGTGCCTCCATAATAGCTATACCTCAAACAGTGAATCTGTGGGTTGGACAAGATCCCTTCAGAATTGTTGTTGTAGTCCAGCAGGCCCCAATAAAAAGTTACAATGTAAATAGTTTATGCTACATTTACTTTGTTCTTTTGTTGCCCGAGTGAGACACCCCTGAAATCCCTGGCACTGGTGACGTGTTCAGCATTTGAGCACCTAGAAGCTGAGAGAGAAGATATCACTGCGAACATATTCCATGCAGATTGTCTAAATCAAGATGGATATCTTGGCCTTTGCCATAGTCAATATTCTCAACATATTGGCCAACTTGTTTTTTGCTTTCTGTCTGTTCTGTCCACCGTGAGGCAGAGAGAGACTGAAACATCCTATAAAGATACTCCTGGGATTCTTGGTTTTTGCTGCACCAGTGTTTACGTGGTCTCTCTTATTGCAGTGAAATGTTTGTGTTGATTCCTCTTCACTGAACAGTTGGAGCTCTGCTTTGCTGCTTCTCTGATAGTGGGGTACACTTTATCCACCAGCATTTTGTCACATCCTGATCAGCAGAGGGAGCAATTGTATTAGTTTTGGTCAGGACATGGCAGAGATTTTGTGTTATGTGTGAGTTGGATGTTGGACTCCCAATTGAAGGCAGGTGTGTTGAGTTGCCTTTCATTGGGAGTCCTATATAGTAGTGTGTGTTTTTCCTTGGGGTTGTGGGTAGTTGTTTTTGCACTGCGTTTGTTAGCCTGCAAAACTGTTGCTGTCGTGTTTATTGGTTTTTCCTGTGGATGCTTTAATTGAGTTTATAAAAAATATGAGTATCCACATTCCCGCGGCGCCTTGGTCCATTCCTGACGACAGACTTTACACATTTCAACCTCTGTTTGGCAGGTTTGTTCTACTACACCCAGATTGTCCCAGCCCAGCTACTGCGCTTCATCTGGGTGAAGAGGAATCAAAATCATCATCTTCTGGGGCCATCATCATCTACCTCCAAGCCATATGACTGCTAAATAGTTATGTTTAACTTTTCTATTATTTCTCAGTTTTCTTTCTCTTTGCATTGTTGGGAAGGACCCGTAAGTACACCTCTTGTTTAGGAATCATGTGATGAATACTTTTTTATTTTATTTTATTACACAAAGGAGGCATGTCTTTGTCATGAAAGAGAGCGGCAGCACCTTCTCCTCTCTCCGCCTGCACAGTCAGATGAGGGTCACCATCACTGGAATCCTGCAGGGAATTCTATACTTCCTTTGTGCTCTGTAGATCGTCGCTGATTTCATCAGCTCCGAAATGTCAAATTGAACAGACTTTGACAATAATTTGAATATTTTCCACTCGGTCGTCTCTCTCTACATGCTTGTCACCACTGTAAACCTGGGTATTGGTCAGTCTGTTTTCAGACAGAGGGCAGCTGATATTTGGCTCAAAGCCCAACAAGCTGTAAGGTCATTGAAGTTGTGTGGATAAAGGATGAAACAATCGTAGTTGTAAGACATATGCTAAGGGTTAAATCTGTGATTTTGTATGTCTGTGAAATTAAATGTTTAGTTCTTGTTTTTTTTGCCAATTCTCACATAGAAACTTAATTGGGAGGAAGGATATTTTATATGCATTTGTATGGCTAACCATTTGAGAAAATCATTATGAAAGTGGCCATTTCATGCCTTTTTTTGACCAATACATGTCTCCTGTGAGACCCTATGATTACTGAACCGTACAGGACACAGACACCATCTTGATGTCATTATACAGCTTATAATGTGCTCTAAAATATCGAGCATCACTAGGTTCTGAAATACAGTTTTTCACATACATGTATTTAGTTTGTTAATTTTAAGACATTGTTTGTAACAGTATACTCTACCAGTACATCCAATTTACAAAGTGGGTGCTATAATACTTTTTAAGTTATGATCTATTTTCTGAGCACCACCAATACAGTGAATGGGATAATGGAATCAGAGGGAACTCCCTCTGCTGGTGATTTGCAGAATGTGATTATAGGTTATTACACAATGTACATTTCTATCTATAAAATGGCTCATAATGTCAAAGGTAGCAGAGCACCCACTCTGGAAATGTCACATGTTTGACGAGTATATTGTTCCAAACAATATGTAAAAAATTAAGCTAAATCAAAATGTCTGTATCATATGTGGTTCATGGATGATAGCGTCTCACAAGAGGCATGTATCGGTCTAAAAAGGACCTAATATAGCCACATTCATCATGATTTAAAAAAAAATGGTTTCTGATACAAATGTTGAAAAGCATATCAAACACCCTTCCCCCGAATTAGATTTCTATGTGAGAAATGCCTGAACAATCTGAGATACCCAAAACATTTTGGGGCATTCCTGGCGTGGATTGGCCCATTTATTTAATCTGGGTCTGTGAAACTGGTCCATTAAGTAGGTTTTAATGTGATAACCATGCTTTCTCTTTTACAAATGAGTCATTCTATAAAATAAATAAATCTATCTATTTATAATAGTTAATAATAGCAATAAGGCACCTCAGGGGTTTGTGGTAAATGGCCAATTTACCATGGCTAAGGGTTGTATCCACGCACTCTACCGTTGCGTCGTGCTTAAGAACAGCCCTTAGCCATGGTATATTGGCCATATACCACACCCCCTCGAGCGTTATTGCTTAATTATATCATGGCATTGTTGAATACTCATTTCTGATAGGCTAGAAGGGCATTCCAGAGCGTGCATTATTTCCCTATAATGCATGGTATAATTCAGTGGAGTTCATTCTTACAGTCAAATTGCAAACATTATTAATTTGAACTTAAAAAAGTGTGTGACTTTAAATGTGGGAAATTGTGCTTTTGGTTCATTTGTAACAAAAAATGTGTGACTTTGCTTTGTGTGCTCAATAAATAAATAATATAGAACAGAGTAAGTTATGTTGCCTGTATTTTCCTTTTGGGCTGATGGAGACTTCAGACAACCAATGGATCTTAGTGACATTGTCACAGCCTGATCTGTTTCAGCTGTTTTTGTGCTTGTCTCCACCCTCCTCCAGTTGTCGCCCATCTTCCCCATTATCAACTGTGTATTTATACCTGTGTTCTCTGTTTGTCTGTTGGCAGTTTGTCTTGTCTGGTCAGGTCTTACCAGCATGCTTTCCCGGCGTCCTGTTGCTCAAGTCCTGTTGCTCAAGTCCTGTTGCTCAAGTCCTGTTTCCTAGTTTTCCCGGTTCTGACTATTCTGCCTGCCATCCTATACCTGCCTGACTCTGACCTAATTATGAACCTCTGCCTGCCCTGACCCCGAGCCTGCCTGCCATCCTGTACCTGATAGTGGACCCTACAGTCTATGTCCGCAGGGTGGGAAGCATCAGCATGATTCAGGTGCAAAATGGTGGTATTTATTTAAGTGGTGCATAAAAGGAATAAAGATGGATCCAAAATATATAGACCTACAAAACATTAACAAACAGACATAGATTTATACTTGACTTTCAAAATAACAAATTACTTCCTCACACAGCTGAGTTAAAGAGAGCCCTGTACTGGGACAACATGTCACTTCTACCTCAAATGTGCAACCTGAAAAAGTTAAAAACCCAACCTCTAACACTGGGATAATCCAAAAGGCAACTGAACAGGTATTTCTTTTAATTAACATCAGCAATTCCTTCAATCTCAAATGTCATCATATCACTGTCTAGGACATAACTTCATACAATCGTTCAACAAATACATCTTTATTATGACATGGCTATATGATATGATGATTTTGGCATACCACACCTCCTGCAGCCCCCGCAAGGCAGTGGGTTCCAGTGAGCTCTTGGGGACCACCTGGAGGTCGGGGCACTCCCCAGATGGAATATGAACACGTCGTAAGCCATGGCAAAACATAGAATTACAGATCATTGTGAAATCATGAATGTTTTGTTAATACATGTAACTATTTATTTATGAATATAGTTTATGAAATGCTTTTGCAGACTCAACACTGATCAAAGCCAACTTTTTTGCTTTGTGACCCATCAATTGAGGTGTCTTTTAATCATGGCACACCATAAGGTTTGAGCAGTAAAAAAAACATATACTAGACCATAGAATAAGTAAAAAATAATAATACTTCTTCAAAACATTCAACTGAATGTAGTTTTGAGTATGGCTTTTTGTGACCGATTTTTATAAATTTACTGTATAATTATGAAACTATTTGTAACAATGAGGTTGTTTTTCTGGATCAAAAAAGGGCTTAGGTGGTGGCCATGGCAGGGGGCGAGGCAATGGGCGCAGTTGGTCGAATACGTGGATGAATTCTGTCCAGGCCCTGGGAAAGACATTTTGAGATCCTCATCTTGTCATCAAAGAGAAAATGTTGCAACTTTGAAGCTCTTCCCTATAATTCTACACATTTTGTCATGGATCATGGAGCTAGCGCTGTTTGGAATATGTTTCGAGACTACGCCGATAACATTAGAAAATGCATCGGTGACGCTGTCCCCAAAGGGAGGGTTCGCTGCTTCCCCAATCAAAAGCCTTGGATTAACACAGAGGTTGGCGCTAAATTAAGCACAGGGCTACTGCACACAGAAGCAATCATGAGGCTACGGCCGAGGACAGGAATAAGTACAAGAAGTTCCTTTATGACCTCCGCAGAGTCATCTAAAGAGCAAAAGGACAATATAGGAATAAGGTGGAATTATGTTACGCAGGCTCCGCCTCCCACCACATGTGGCAGGGGCTACAATCCGTTACGGATTACAAAGGAAGACCCAACCGTGATCTGCCCAACGATGCCTCTCTACCAGACCAACTCCATGCATTTTATGAACACTTTGACAAGAACAACATCTTGCCCGGTGTGAGGCCCGTCACCGACCCAGAGGATTGGGTGATCTCACTCTCCGAGTCCGACGTGAGAAAGGTCTACCGCCCTGTAGCACTCACTTCTGTAATAATGAAGTGCTTTGAGAGGCTGGTTACGACACACATTAACTCCACCATTCTAGACACTCTAGAGCTACTCCAATTTGCATACCGCCCCAGTAGATCCATAGATGATGCAATCTCAATTGCTCTCCACACTGCCGTCACCCACCTAGATAAGAAGCATACCTATGTGAGAATGCTGTTCATTGACTACAGCTAAGCGTTCAATACCATTGTCCCCTCCTAGCTCGTCACCAAGCATAGGACTCTGGGTCTGAACATATCCCCTTTGCAACTGGATCCTGGACTTCCTGACGGGCCGAAGCCAGGTGGTGAGGGTAGGCAGCATCAACACCGTCACTCTGACCCTCAACACAAGGGTGTATGCTTAGTCCCTTCCTCTACTCCCTGTTCACCCACGACTGCGTGGCCAAGCATGACTCCAACACCATCATCAAGTCACACTCCCATCCACATTGACGGGGCTGAAGTGGAGCAGGTCGAGAGCTTCAAGTTCCTTCGATGTCCCAATCACTAAATACTTAAAATGGTCCAAACACAAACGCACAGTCGTGAAGAAGGCGTGTCATTTCTTCACAACTGTGCATTTGTGTTTGGACCATGGAGGTTGAAAATATTTCTCCCTCAAATCCTCAAAAAGTTCTACAGCTGTACCATTGAGAGCATATTGACTGACTGCATCACAGCCTGGTATGGCAATAGCACCGCCTTCTATCACATTGTGCTACAGAGGGTGGTGCAGATAGACCAGTACATCACTGGGGCCGAGGTCCTTGCCATTCAGGACATCTATATCAGACAGTGTGGAACGAAAGCCTGGAAAATCGTTAAAGACACCAGCCACTAAGCCATAGACTATTCTCTCTGCTTCTGCATGGCAAGCGGTACCGGTGCATCAAGTCTGGGATCAAGAGGCTCTTGAACAGCTTCTATCCACAAGCAATAAGACTGATAAATTGCAAACAAAATATCTACATGGACTATCTGAGTTAATCTTGTATCTTTATTGACCTTTTTAGTTTTGCACTGTCTCTATGCACATTCACAGGGCCCTAAACACTCACACACCCACTCCATCATCTGGTCACTCACACATAATATACACATACATTTATACAGACTCTACACACACACACAACCACTCACATGCTGTACAAGCTGCTGCTACTGTTTATCTTATATCCTGTTGCCTAGTCACCTTACCCCTATACATATCTACCTCCATCACTCCAGTATCCCTGCACATTGTAAATATGGTATTGGAACCAGTGGAGGCTGCTTAGGGAGGACGGCTCATAATAATGGCTGGAACGGAGAAAATTAAATGGCATCAAACACATGGTACTTGTGCATGTGACAATAAAACGTGAAACTTGAAAATACTATTTTTCCGGTTTAAAGCCAATTTCCTGCTATTCTATACATTTGCCATTGAGCTAAGAGAATTTTGCACGTACAGTACCAGTCAAAAGTTTGGACACCTACTCATTCAAGGGTTTTTCTTTATTTTTACTATTTTCTACATTGTAGAACAGTGAAGACATCAAAACTATGACATAACACATGGAATCATTTAGTAAGCAAAAAAGTGTTAAACAAATACAAATAAATTCTTCAAAGTAGCCACCCTTTGCCTTGATGACAGATTTGCACACTCTTGGCATTCTCTCATCCAGCTTAATGAGGTAGTCACCTGGAAAGCATTTCAATTAACAGGTGTGCCTTGTTAAAAGTTAATTTGTGGAATTTCTTTCCTTCTTAATGCGTTTGAGCCAATCCGTTGTGTTGTGACAAGGTAGGGGTGGTATACAGAAGAAGGTTACTACATGATTCGATGTGTTATTTCATAGTTTTGATGTCTTAACTATTATTCTACAATGTAGAAAATAGTAAAACTAATGAAAAACCCTTGAATTACTTGGTGTGTCCAATCTTTTGACTAGTACTGTGCATTTCTATGCATTTTGACATGACTAATACTGTGTTCTTATGCTCAAACATAACAAACTCAATATGAGTATGATTTTCTAGCTTTTCTTTTGTTGATTGTAAGTTCTCAAGTTATTATAGGCTGTTAAAAAAAACATATTTAGATCCCATTTTATTTCAACATACTTTATATATGGTTTTAGTCATTTAAGTTACACTGAAAGACTACACCATTGCCCGCGACCTACAAGTGAGTCCCGACCCACAGTTTGGGAACCACAGGGCTTGTACATGAAAGAATCGAGAATTTGAACCGAAATGGTGATACAATCATTGGATAAAACTAGAAAGTAAAAACAGTTCCAAGGATCTCCTGCGACTTAATATTATTGGTCCTGGATGGCATGATATTTGCATAGACTTGCCCCCACGGATGAATCCACGCCCCCAACCCTCACCCACTCAGGCAGCTCCTCAACATCAAACACAGAGCAGCTGCGGTTCTATGGCAGTTGGAATGGAAATAAGGACTGTCAACCGAAACATCTTCTGATAAACTATCTAGCCATACGTTAACTTCTTGGTGACAGGGGGCAGTATTCAGAAATTCAGATGAATACGTGCCCAAATTAAACTGCCTGCTTCTCAGGCAAAAACCTGAGAAAGAATCCAACCAGGAAGTGACTTGTAGGTTTTCTATCTAATCCCTATTCAAACTACAGTGTCTGTGGGGTCATTTTGCACTTCCTTAGGCTTCCATTGGCTGTCAACAGTCTTTAGAAACTTGTTTCATGCTTCTACTGTTACTGGGGAGAGAATAGGAGCTCAGTCAATCAGTGGACTGCCTGGGACAAGTGAAATGTTTACTGCGCTAGCACGCTGGCGCGCCGCTCCTTCTTTTTCCTCTGTAATGAATACGCTATTGTCCGGTTGGAATATTATCGACGTTTTATGTTAAAAAGACCCTAAGGATTGATTGTAAACATCGTTTGACATGTTTCTACGAATGGCAATGGAACTATTTGACTTTGTCTCTGGTTTTGCGCTCGCGCGTTATGCCTTTGGATTAGTGATCTGAACGCGCAAACAAACGGAGGTATATGTACATAAATATGGAGTTTTTCAAACAAAAACAACATTTCTTTCTTGAGTCCTGGGAGTGCATTCTCATGAAGATCAGCAAAGGTAAGGGAAGATTTATAATACTAATTCTGAGTTTAGTTGACTCCAGATCTTGGCGGGTAACTGTATAGCTTGCTTTGATGGCTGAGCTCTGTACTCAGAATATTGAAAAATGTGCTTTTGCCGTAAAGCTATTTTAAAATCTGACACAGCGGTTGCATTAAGGAGAAGTGTATCTATAATTCTTTCAATAACTGTTGTAAATTTTATCAACGTTTATGATGAGTATTTTTGTAAATTGATGTAGTCATTCACCGGAAGTTTAGGTGGGAATACATTTTCTGAACATCACGCGCCAATGTAAAATGGGGTTTATGGATATAAATATGAATTTTATCGTACAAAACATACATGTATTTTGTAACATTGAGTCCTGGGAGTGTCATCTGATGAAGATCATCAAAGGTTAGTGATTAATTTTAGCTGTATTTCTGTTTTTTGTGACGCCTCTCCTTGCTTGGAAAATGGCTGTGTGGTTTTTCTTGTTTAGGTGCTGTCCTAACATAATCTAATGTTATGCTTTCGCCGTAAAGCCTTTTTTGAAATCGGACACTGTGGTTGGGTTAACGGTTACCGGTTTATGTGTCAAATGAGGGGAAAAGCTTAGCTTGTCACAACACAAAGTAAGACTTCAAGAATATTTTTTCGTGGATCCTGACGATTTTCATTTAAGGTGAGTAACGTAGAAAGAAGATGGTCGATAAGTTATTTGTGTGTTCCAGAAAGCTGTGAAACTTATTTGATTTACGCCTGCCAACGGCCTTGTTGTTTGGTACTAGCTATTTATGTAACTTAGCTAAATAAATCTATTAGGTTGGATGTCTCTCTTCAGTAAGACAATTGTAAATGTAATCAGTTTCTACCTTGTCAGTTCATTGACTTGTTTGAGCCACTGCCATCCATGACGTAAACTAACAGTGCAGTAAGATGGCTAATAGTGACTGCCAACTACTGGTGGTTTCTTTCTGTCTTCATCGTTCTCTCTATAGGTAAGCTAATGTATCCAACTACCTGGATGTTTTTCTACCCATCATTTTCTGTTTTTAGTATATCTCGTTTATTTTCAGATTGGAGGATGAAGTGCTGATAGTGTTTTAATATTTGGTCTAGGGAAAGTTTGAGGCCGATCTGACATCCTCTGGTGTGACAGAGAAGAGTGAATGGCCCCAGCCCTGACCAAGCTCTCCAAAGACGCCCACGGAATCCACTTGGCGACCACTCTCGCCCTCAGCAACATGGATGCAGATGGGGCAATGCTCAACATGGAGTGTGATCCTCAGTTGAAACTGAAGGATGGCAGCTATGCTCAGAGGGTGTGGCTCAACCTTTCCTCTCTGCCCTGTCTTGACACCTTTTGCTCTGGCACGAGTCCCCTTGAGGTTTCAGAGTCGCTCCTGTCCCCTCTGCTACATGCCTCGGCTGGACAGTACAACACAGTGCTTCTCTCCAGCCCTGGTTCCCTGTTCAACCTCCTGTTCCTCAACAAAAACCTGAAGAATTCCCTGGGGGCCTGTCCTGGTGCACAAGACATGTATTTTGTTCCCGTCACTGAACACAATAGCCAAGGTGTGGTTCAGCAGCAGTGTCAGCACAGTGGCCAAGGACCAGATGGCTATGATATCCCCCAGTCACCTACAAAACACTGCCAGGGGGATCTCATGTCCCAGTACAACCCTGCTGTCCCCACACCCGGCATAGCGAGGCAGGAGGAGGGGGGCACCATCAGCACAGACACAGCTCTAGCCCAGCCATGGACCAAAAGAACTAGGAGCCAAGGCCAGGAGCAGCCTGTGACTGCAATGGTGGAGGAGGCAGTGAGAGAGCAGACCCGGTGGCGTCTCTCCCAACAAGCAGCCCTGTTAGGACAGGCTGGGCGGATCCAGAGGAGGCTCCAGACTCTGCTAGGGGACCACCTTTCTAGCCACTCCAGCTGGAGGGTCTAAAGAAGAGGCAGGGCAGGGAGACCCCGGGTCCCCCCTCACCCCCAGCTGACACCAAACCCTTTGATCCAGCCATGGGGCAGAGACCGACAGGTACACAGACCCACAGGACCCAGGAGCTACTGCAAACCGTCTCAGTCCCATCCTCTTCTAAAGATATCCAGGAGTTTGCCAGCTATGCCCAGGCTGTGCTGCGCTAGGTGCAGGAGGCTGTAGATTCTGATGTCACAGAGAGCAGCTCAGATGAAGAATTGGAGCTTGAGCAGAAATGGGGGCCCGGTTATCGACCAGTGTGAGTAGAGGGAGCAAGAGAGATATTCTGGTAATCTGCTGTAGTTATAGTGTTGTTAATTACTCATGAGAAATACAATCTGTTGTTCAGTTAAGTAAGAATGATAGTGTTGCATTTCAGGCTTTACTGGGATGCAAAAACATTGCCATAGGCTAAACTTAGGGCCCTATAAAAGTTTATATTTTTTGCCTGATTTTGTTTTCTCCGTTTGTTTCTTCCAGGTTTCAGTTTTTCGCTCTCAAAATATATATATATTTTTTTATAGAAATTCAACAGAATTTGCTGTTCTAAGTCAGGGACAGGCAACTTTGATGGGTGGTGGGGCCACAATTTTTTATCTTCGGAATTTGTCATGAGTCTGCGTACCCACGTCCATACACATACATGCAGTCAATCTATTTGTGCAGTTAAACTGGCTTAACTAAATGCATTTTACCAGTAGCCATGGCCGACTCTGGCCTTTTGGGGGCCCTAAGCGGGATTTGGTAGGTGGGCCGCCACCTCACGGGCAAAACATTTTACTGGCCCTGTCTTTAAATGTTAGTTTAAAGTTCATTTCCTATAATTCTACACATTTTGCCATGAACACAGAGAAAAGTTTGCAATTTTATACCAAATTTCAGGCAATTATACTCATTTTGCCATGACTTTTATATATTGTTAACATACGCTACATGATCAAAAGTATGTGGACACCTGCTCGTCGATCATCTCATTCCAAAATCATGGGCATTATCCTCCACTCTTCTGGGAAGACTTTCCGCTAGGTGTTGGAACATTGCTGCGGGGACTTGCTTCCATTCAGCTACAAGAGCATTAGTGAGGTCAGACACTGATGTTGGGTGATTAGGCTTGCAGTCGGCATTCCAATTCATCCCAACGGTGTTTGATTGGGTTAAGGTTAGGGCTCTGCAGGCCAGTCAAGTTCTTCCACACTGATCTCTACAAACCATTTCTGTATGGACCTCGCTTTGTGCACTGGGGCATTGTCATGCTGAAACAGGAAAGAGCCTTCCCATGACTTTTGCCACAAAGTTGGAAGCACAGAATTGTCTAGAATGTCATTCTATTCTGTAGCGTTGATTGCCCTTCACTGGAACTAAGGGGCCTAGCCAGAACCATTAAAAACAGCCCCAGACCATTATTCCTCCTTCACCAAACTTTACAGTTGGCACTACGCATTGGGGCAGGTAGCGTTCTCCTTGTATCCGCCAAACAGAGATTTGTCTTTTGGACTGCCATTCATCACTCTAGAGAACGCATTTCCACTGCTCCAGAGTTCAATGGCGACGAGCTTTACACCACTCCAGCCAATGCTTGGCATCGCGTATGGTGATCTTAGGCTTGTGTGCGGCTGCTCGTCCATGGAAACCCATTTCATGAAGCTACCGACGAACAGTTCTTGTGCTGACATTGTTTCCAGATGCAGTTTGGAACTCGGTAGTGAGTGTTGCAATGGAGGACAAACAATTTTTGCTCGCTACGTGCTTCTGCACTCGACGGTCCCGCTCTGTGAGCTTGTATGGCCTACTACTTCACGGCTGAGCTATTGTCCTAGATGTTTCTACTTCACAATAACAACACTTACAGTTGACCGGGGCAGCTCTAGCAGGAGCAGAAATGTGACGAACTGACTTGTTGGAAAGGTGGCATTTTATGAAGGTGCCACGTTGAAAGTCACAGCTCTTCAGTAAGGCCATTCTCCTGTCAATGTTTGACTGTGGAGAGTAAATGGCTGTGTCCTCGATTTTATACACCTGTCCCCAACGGGCAATCCACTAATTTGAAGGGGTGTCAACATACTTTTGTTTATATAGTGTACTTCTGTCAGTCAATTTCTTAAGCTAAGACAGGTGGGAGGAGGGGGTGCTCCAGTACAGTAGGTACCATAACGTTGGATGCCAACTGGCGATAAACCCCACAAGAAGAGATGATGGTGAAAATGTTAGACAGTGGCTTTCGCTCTCCACTGCCGGGCACTGTTTTCCCACTGTTCAGCTAATGACGGCGAGGGCAGGTGTTCGGCAGGCGGGAGCGAAGAACACTGTGCTAGCTAGCTAGTCCTACAGAGGACTCCGGTACAGAGCAGGCAGAGGTGACACCTGTTTATGTGTTTGCGACAGTGTCCTAGCTAACTTGCTAGTTAGGTAACTGGCACACGGTGTCGCTAACTAGCAAGTTAGCTAGGACACAGTGTCGCGCACATTTAAACAGGGAAGTTATTTACTGCTGCTCTTTAATTATTTGTTATTCTTACTTTTTTAAGGTATTTTCTTAAAACTACATTGTAGGTATGGGCTTGTAAGTAAGCATTTCACTGTAAGGTCTACACCTGTTGTGTTCGGCGCATGTGACACATACAATTTGATTTGAATATCAAGTCGCACTCGCCAAATCAACCAAAAGTCGCTGGGGCAGCCTCAAAAAGTAGCTACATTTGTCACTATACTCGTTTACCAATAAAAGTTGCTGGCGGGGTCTGAAACCTCTAAACCTCTAAATCTATCGACAAAGTTGATAAGTTGGCAGCACTGAAACTGACTCTGTGGGAATAGGGCTCCAACGGGCCACCCCCTTTTTGCTTCCTGAATGATGTCGGTGTTGGTTGAAGTAAGCTACTTCTATGCAAATGTTGTTGATCAGTACAATAAAATAAGTCCCAAATCGAAGGGAAACAGATTGCCATCTGTAGTCTCTTGAAATCAGCCAAAACCAACTCAATAACTCAATGCATGTGCACACGCCTATTGAATAGGTTATGCATTCACCTGTATTGTGAATAGCCCTATGCTACATCTTGATTTGCCCAGTTTATCAAGAGATTTAACATTCAAATAAATGATTACTGTTTAGTTAGATTTGTAATAACAAGGTCTAATTGATTGTATGATTGTATAATTGATTATTTAATGCATACATTGCCGTCTCTGAAAATGTTTGCCGTAGAACGTTATAATGATATTGAATTCAAAAGATGCTCAACGATTGAACAGCGTAGTAGCTGAGTTTATTCCCGTGGATCAAGTGCCATTCTGTTACTTTGTCTTATACTGTGCGCCTTCTTTTTTTGCCGTGGAATTGGTTTGGTATCGTTTTGTAATCGAGTATCGTGATACTAAAGCTGTAATCGGTATAAAAGTAAATATTCTGGTATTGCGACAATACTAGTCAGTGACTGACATAACGAGAAACAACACTGATGCACAACCAAATTATTATTTTATTGACCTTCGGGCCTACAAAATGGGCTGCCAGTTGCCCATCCCTGTTCTAAGTCCACAACAATGCGTAAACCACATCAGTAGACCACTTCAGAGGTCTGGGAAAGATCTAGGAATTGTTGATTTTGGGATGTAGCTTGTTTGGTTAGCAATGTTTCGCTAGCATTCATGCACCATCGGAATCGCAGGAAGTCTAAGTCATCTTCATGGACACGTACTTGATGGAACATTCTTTCGATGTCTGCCATCATGGCAATGTGCTCTTGCCTATATCTTAGCAAGACTCCTATAAGCGTGTTTGCCAGGTCCGAGCCTTGAAGGAGTTCACTGTTGAGAGATGTCCCTATATAGGATGATGAACAGTCAAACACCACTCGTATTGTTCCTTTGTGCTAATGGTGAACGCCATGGTGTGGTATGTACCATACCTTGCCTTTGTCTCTGAGAAGCTGTTCTTGTGGTACCTTCTCGGCGTAACCTTTTGTTAACACCTTTTCCATGAAGCCTTTGTACTCTGCAGCGTAACCTTTGTCCTTCTTGAACTTCCTGATAATATTTAGAGCCCGCTGCTCTGCCATGTCACGATTGTTGGGCAGGACTACATCTTTGTTGCGAAAGGGCAACGGTAAGTAGTAGTGACGGTGTTTGAGGGTTATGGAGCTTGATACTATCTCCATAAACTTACAATCCTCAGCTGACATCTCACTTTTCTCTTCATACTCTCTCCTGGGGAAGTCGTGGTTGTACTGATTTACAAGAAGAACCCCCAGGTCGGCCATTGAGATACGATTGGCCATCACCGTAGGACGCCCAGATTCTTCTGCCATGGTACAATTGTTAAGAGGACCGTTCATCACCCATCCAAAGAGGGTTTTCACTGCATACAGTCCGTTGCCTTGGCTATTTATGATTTGCCAGGGTTCCATTGCCTTTGGAGCATTTACGCCAATCAGGAGTTCGACGTCAGCATCAATCTCCTTCAAATGAACCTCTTTCAAGTATGGCCACCTTTTGAGATCTTTCTGAGTGGGAAAGGTTCTCTCTTATCACTGGGATCTTATTCTGGGTGTAGACCTTTGGTAATGCAAGAAATGTGTCGCCTTCCACATTGCCAATCTCTAATCCAGATATCTCAAAGCTCTTTTTAGGACTCTCCTGCACCATTGTGCGTAGCAGAATTTCAGTCTCCCTGCCTTTAGCTCTCAGCTACCTCATGAGTCTCTCCATACAAAATGTTGCTGAGCTACCAGAATCGAGAAACGCATAGGTTAACAGACTTGCTTCCATTTGCCATCTTTACTTGAACTGGCACAATTGCAAGTGCACAATTTGTACCGGCCCCGGTATCTTCACCAGCTTCCAGTGAAATGAGCACTGCTGACAGCAGGGGCGAAAATCTGATATCCACTTTGGAGGGGACAATTACATGACATTTTCTCAAGAGCAATTCCTGAGGGGGACACCAAAAGTAGTGCTGTAACACATAGCCTACATTGTAATATGGTAAATGTATATTGAGGAACCAAAGAAATAAGGTGTTTGCCGTACTTCTAACTACCGGTACCCAAAACTACACAACTAATCACAACAGCAATACCATTGCCTTTAACAAATCTTAGTTCAATCACCAGTTTAAGTTGAGAGTGGGGGTATCCATGGCATTTTCCAATTATGTTCCTATTTTACAAGTCCAAAAAATTGAGAACCTTTCATAATGTTGCCAAACAAAGACTCAACAAACTTACCTGAGACTCCCTGTCTCTGCCAGTCTGTCCCTGCATATCTGTCCCCAACTCTGCTGTCTGTGTGCCATCTGTTGCCTGCTCTGCCTAATGACATCATTGTGAAACATTTCCATTAGAATTTCATTTCTTTCTTATGAACATTTTATCAACTAGTCTTTGAGATATTAGGCTACTAGGGTTCTTACTATGCGTTTTGGTGTACTGAAAAATACTCTGATGTCCGTCTTTTATTTTTCTGCCATTTTTCTACCTGGCTGGCTGGCTGGCTACACACACAGTGTGTAGGTTATTTACAGTAGGAGATGGGCTTCTATCATCTTCAATCATTCTATATGGGCTTCGATCTAAAAGGTAGCTAGCAAATGTGAAACGGATTAAAATGACAAGAGTTGACAGCTGTACGAGTTCACCATTTACACAACATATGCTGCAACCTTTTGTAATTTTAATAGTTTGTTTCATATTGGCTGGCTTCCAACAATAGCTGAATTTGCAAAGCTAGCGAGCACCAATTCAGTTTCAGTGGTGTTTGCTATAATCTTTGCTACCCGGGTTAAATAAAGGTGAAATAAAATAAATAAATAAAAGTTCCCTTGCGACAATTTAGCTTCTGCAATGAGACTATTAAATATATTTAAGACAATGGTAGAGCAGAGTGTAGTTCTGTTCAGTTTGGACTTCAGTTTATCGCTAACCTTATCACAGGGACTTTGAAGCACTAACTTACATCATCTGCATGCTGATTCCATCTTTGACGACGCCACATAAATGGAATAGGTACTAGCTAGCTTAATAGTTAATATTTGCGCGCTAGCTCTGCATATTCAGCTAGTGTGTGTGTGCGCGATTGACTGGATGAACCTCACGGTAGTTACGTAGCAAGCTAAGGAACTGGCAGTGGATCAAGCCATTGTGAGGCAAAGGGCGGGGGGGGTCGCAATCTTTTGAAACTTAAAAACGCGCTATTAAGTGTCTATAATCAGCACTATTGCTTTCATTGCGTATTATTAATATTATTTAAATTACATAGTTATGTTTCAGTGATATATTGGGGCGGACAAATCATATTTTTCCCAGGATGGGGGGGGGGGGGGTCGTGTCCCCCCCCGTCCCCCCCGGGATTTCCGCCCCTGGCTGACAGTCTCCTCCCGCTTTACTGCTACACCACTCATATCTGCCTTTTGAGATCAAAATCTCTCTCTTCCTTGAATGTGCAGGATAGTGGGGTGCTTTCTTTGACAGCTCTGACAGGTCATCCTTCTTTTACATTCTTTGCTTAAGTGTCCTCTCATCAAACAGCCAAAACAAAGGCCTTTTGATCTCAGAAACTCAACCTTGGATTCGTGTGGCTGTGCCTTCACTTGTTGGCAGTCAACCAATAAATGCTCACCAGCACAAAATACACATGAGATACTGGGAGCATCAGAAGGGTAGGTGCCTGGTCTCTTTACTTTGAATGTTTGTTCTTTTAGAGGTTTTTCAGAGCCGCAATCTGCAGTGGCAAAGCTGTTTCCCCTACTCTTAGACTTGAACTGCTGTTTAAAGTCAGCTGATGTTTTGGTTTTTAAAAACTTTTTGTTGGACAGGGGTCTTGAATATCTCCATACAACGGATCCTGCAATATTTTAGCTGTTTTTCCATGAACGTCACAAGGTCACTGAACTGGTCCCTCAGGTGGTTTCTCTCTAAAATATCACATGCTGTAGACCTCCATTTTTCCCTTAGTTTGTAGGGACGTTTTGACATGATCAACTTTATGTTGGAGGGAAGATTAAGCTCTTCCATGTTCTGTAGGTCTTGCATAGCATTACAGACACCTCTTGGAGTGCATAGCCACCCAGTCCCTTTCCATCATCCGGTTTGATGTTTGTCCAGTTCCAGACTTTTTCCATGTAAGCAGTGGTGACTTTGATTTCATTGCCAAAGTGTTCATTTAACAACCTCTTAGCCTCTGCATAGCCTCTTCTGGCTTCCATATGCAGACAACTACGGTCCAGATCCTTGGGCTGACCAGAGCTGTACTGTTCCAGGTAATAGAGCTTATCCTGGTGACTGCTTGTCTTATCTTATATACCATGCTCAAATGCACGCATGAATGGCCTAAAGTTTAGAGGATCACCATCAAACATAGGTATCTCCCTAACAGGGAGTGTGGCCTGTTTGTGCTGTAGTACAAGGAGGTCAGCAATTTCATTCTGCCTTTGCATGACAGTAGAGAGGTTATCATGGCTTGTATTATGGCTGATACCCGCAGTGTTGATTCTGTGTTGATTGCTAGACCTTGCTGTTGGCTGCTGAAGGGTGTGGTTTATGACTGTTTTCTGAATAGAATTTGATGGCATTGTTGTCGGTTGTTGTAAAACCCTTTTGTAATGGGGTCTTTGGAACTGCACCTAATGCAGCAAACTCAACAGGTGATGGTTCAGGTTCCTCATAGACCTCAGGTTCCTGGTTCTCAAAATAAAAGTTCATTCCATCTTCTTGGCTTAGTAAGTGGGCTGCCACAGCATGGGATTGAGAAGTTGACTCAACACTCTCCAGGACCTTCAGTCTGGCATTATATGCTGCTATGTCTGTTTCCAATGCCATTTTTTCCATCCTAAAATTCAGTCGAGCTTTCTGTTGTTCCAATTGAGCTTTCTCCAGTTCCAATGCATGCGTGTCCTGTAATGATGCTTGGCGAGCTAGTAGAGCTGCTCGTTCTGCCTCAGCTTTTAGGCGTGAAGAGGACACTGAGGAAGCCGTCTTAGAATACTTTGTTTTACTTGATGTTTTTGACACATTGGAAATGCTGTCGTGTGGTTCAATGAGCGTTTGTGGCTCAACTTTTGCTTTTTTCCATATTTCCACCTCTCAGGAAATGTTCATAAGTCCTCGTTCTTGGGTGATAATAGTTACTGGTCTCATTTTCCTGTTCCTCTTCTGTGACTAGCTCTAGCACAGATTCATGAGCATTCTTAGTCATTGAGAACAGCATCAAATGCTTCAAGACCCTCATTCACAGTTTCAATGTTTCCTCCATCAACAAGAAGGTCTTTCATTTCATTCATTTTGCGTGTACACACTCCAAGTTTGCCTCTCAGGGCTGCATAGAGTGAATTGAAATGCTCCTCTGCCCTCTCCAGTGGCGTCTTATTTGGGATTTCATCCGCCATCATTCACTTTTAGTTCACTCAATTTACAATGACACAGTTGTTGGTTTGATTGTTAAACGCAATGCCCCTTTAGACCTTCTTTAATGCTTTAAAACACAGTCATCCATTTCAGCATATTGACCCATTTTGAATTGAACATGTGCAAGTTCTGCATTTTAGATGCGTTTTAAACATTTCATCCCGTTATAAGTGTTGTCCCCTTTAATGAAGTTTAAACACACAGTATTTTTTAGATCCTTTAGTTGCGTTCTGTTGATGAATTGCATTTCCACGTTAGGGCAAATATTGGACATGATTAGGCTACATTGTGCATAGGATCTCAGTGTTTCCCAAACTTAAACTTCTTAATTGTTTTCAGAGCGCTGTGTTTTGAATTCCATTCCCAAGATTATCAAACGTTCCAATTATAAGAACATTTGCACTTCCATAATATGCATGATGAAGCGTTCGCATTGAACAGGGCAGCTCATTCATTCGCAGTGGTTACTCACAGCTGGCGAATTCTAGGAGTTTAAGTCCTTCCAAGCGGGCTGTCCATATGGTCCGCATGCAATGACAAATAGAACAATATCCAGCGTGTGTCCGAACCGGAGCTTTCCTTCCGATAGTAATCCTTCACGGAATCTTTTGACTTGATTGTAGTGGCTTCCTTTCCTCTTGACCATAGCCACTACCCTAGCCTGAAAGTGGGTTTGTTTCGTAGGCATACAGTCCACATTCAAGGTTTCCAAACGGCCAAAACATTCAATGAGATCCAGGGATATGGTGCAACAAAAAGGTTTATTCATATATCTAACAAATGATTCTCCAATCAACTTAAAGCATAGATTAATTGACATGGAAAATATATATGACCTGTCTGTATGGTCAAAAGACAATACCGCTCCGCGTCTAGCTAGGACTCGTCCCCCAAGGCCCAACTTCCTGCCTTTTATCCTAACACACTTACCACAGTACAATGAATGGGCAAGGGGGGGCAAAAATGAACAACAAATTAATACATCTTAATCAGGTAAATATAAATCATAAAGGTATGTACCTAATATTTCATCATATACATTCATATTCAATATATTTACACAAACGTACATGGAGCTCTGTATGTTCTGTCTTTTATACAGATATGTCCAAATCAGCTCTAACACAGTGGCTTGTAAATACAATGCAATTCAAAAGGAGGCAAATAATTACTATCAAAACCATTTGCCATCATTTTGATGTTGCCAGATTGACTTTAGATGCAGTATAATGTTAGCTAAGATTGAGGGGAGGTCACCGGATTTTAGCTAGCTAACGTTTTTGACTGACTTCGCTAGCTAATGACAACATTGCCATCTGTCTAAAGTTCATTTGACTTCATGATAATGCTGGCAAAGTTATTTCCTACTAAAAATTAAACTACTTTAGCAATGTCATCGTATTTCCAGGCATTATAGTGTCATTTAGACTAAACAGTCGTTAGCCTCTGTCCAGGAATTATGTACAGATCCCAAACATGCTCAATGTCTGGTGAGTTTTCAGACCATGGAAGAACTGGGACATTTTCAGATTCCAGGATTTGTGTAAAGATCCTTGCGTTATCATTCTGAAACATGAGGTGATGGCGGTGGATGAATGGCACAACAATGGGCCTCAGGATCTCATTACGGTACCTCTGTGCATTCAAATTGCCATTGATATAATGTAATTGTGTTTGTTGTCTGTAGCTTATGCCTGCCCATACCATAACCCCACCGCCACCATTGGGAACTCTGTTCACAATGTTGACATCAACAAACTGCTCGCCCAGACGATGCAAAACACGCTGCCTGCCATCTGCCTGGTACAGTTGAAACCGGGATTCATCCGTGAAGAGCACACTTCAAAGGTGAGCATTTTCCCACTGAAGTAGGTTACGATGCTGAACTGCAGTCAGGTCAAGACTCTGGTGAGGACGACGAGCATGCAGATACGCTTCCCTGAGACGGTTTCTGATAGTTGGTGCAGAAATTCTTTGGTTGTGCAAACCCACAGTTTCATCAGCTGTCCGGGTGGCTGGTCTCAAGGTGAAGAAGCTGAGGACCTGGGCTGGCACGGTTATAAGTGTTCTGCGGTTGAGAGGCCAGTTGGACGTACTGCCAAATTCTCTAAAACGACGTCAATTCTCTGGCAACTGCTCTGATGGCCATTCCTGCAGTCAGCATGCCATTTGCATGCTCCCTCAAAACTTGAGATATCTGTGGCATCGTGTTGTGACAAAACTATACATTTTAGAGTGGCCTTTTATTGTCCCTAGCACAAGGTGCACCTGTGTAATGATCATGCTGTTTAATCAGCTTTTTGATATGCTACACCTGTCAGGTGGCTGGATTACCTTGGCAAATTAGAAATACTCACTAACAGGGTTGTAAACAAATTTGTGCACACAATTTGAGAGAAATAAGCTTTTTGTGTGTATGGAACATTTCTGGGATCATTTATTTCAGCTCATGAAACATGGGACCAACACTTTACATGTTACGTTTATATTTTTGTTCAGTATATGTCACAACAGGTCTAAATATGTCATGACAGTGTTATAACTATATGACAGGTTATGACAAGTTCAGATGTTATGACATGACATGGTTATGAATGTGTCATAATGTGTTATGACGCTAGGTGTCAAGTAAAGTTTTACCATATGACTAGGATTGTGCTTTAAGCTTGTGGACAGCTAAATCAAGTTGATATGGAAACCAGTAGAACAGGAGAGAAATGCTGATTTTAAAATAGTATCAATAGAAAGCTAGGATCCTCCTCTGTTCAATAGACTAGCCAACTCTGTTTTCACTGGAATTGTAATAAGAATTTTTGCGCAATGGCTGGGCTTATATTAGCCTACAGGTTTCACTTCAAGCATCAACCAACTTCGCTGCCTGACATGTGATATTCCACTCAAACTAAGCTCAGTATGCAGTATGTGTGCGATAAACGAGATGCATGGCGGACTAACGAAAATACACACCCGCCAATTTAATTCCACTAAATTATGCTAATTGACCTTTTATAAACCGATAAGCATGATCGGTCAAAATAATTTTTGCCGGCTTATTGATCAACGGTTAACCATTAACATCCCTAACAGGCACATTTACATCTCTTTACTTTTACCATTCAAAACCCACACAGAAGATGCTGAATTTAACCAAATGACTTTGTTTCAGATCTTAGTATTGGCAGATAAATGATGTGAATATTGTTCCTACATGACTCCTACAGAGAGAGAGACAGACTATAATGTTTAACTGGTTCTATGGTGGCAGAACAGGGATATTTATTTTACCTCAGTGGTGCTTTACAGCTTCATGAAGTCAAGAGTCAGGTTATGATAGACTGGGAGTGGTGTCTGTCATCTTGGTGCTTGTCAGGAGGTACGGAGAGTGCCCACACATTCAGTGTACAGGCTGCACGCTCCCTGGGGTGGGTGTGGGTGTGAAAGTCACAGGGACCACCCTCACTTCACTGGAATCCTGTTAATGGCTGATTCTGTACTTGTCATACGACCTTAAGCTTGTGAATTATTGTGAATTATGGTTTTAAATAAAATCCTTTATCGTAGAAGAAAATAAAGTATACCATCTCAATGTCATTTTTGCTGAAGGTGATACATGTAATATCCTCATCTAATGTAACCCTCATTACCCTTCTTTGGACACTGTGTTAACTAACCTCCAAACGAGCTTCAATGACATACAACACTCCTTCCGTGGCTTCCAACTGCTCTTAAACGCTAGTAAAACCAAATGCATGCTTTTCACCCGTTCGCTGCCCGCACCCGCCCGCCCGACTAGCATTACTACTCTGGATGGTTCTGACTTAGAATATGTGGACAACTACAAATACCTTGGTGTCTGGCTAGACTGTAAACTCTCCTTCCAAACTCAAATTAAACATCTCCAATCCAAAATGAAATCTAGAATCGGCTTCCTATTTCGCAACAAAGTCTCCTTCACTCACGCCGCCAAACATACCCTCGTAAAACTGACTATCCTACCGATCCTCGACTTCGGCGATGTAATTTACAAAATAGCTTCCAATACTCAGTAAACTGGATGTTATCACAGAACCATCCGTTTTGTCACCAAAGCCCCTTATACCACCCACCACTGCGACCTGTATGCTCTAGTCGGCTGGCCCTCGCTACATATTCGTCGCCAGACCCACTGGCTCCAGGTCATCTATAAGTCTATGCTAGGTAAAGCTCCGCCTTATCTCAGCTCACTGGTCACGATAACAACACCCACCCGGAGCACGCGCACCAGCAGGTATATCTCACTGGTCATCCTCAAAACCAACACCTCATTTGGCCGCCTTTCCTTCCAGTTCTCTGCTGTCAATGACTGTAACGAATTGCAAAATCACTGAAGCTGGAGACTTATATTTCCCTCACTAACTTTAAACATCAGCTATCTGAACAGCTAACTGATCGCTGCAGCTGTTCATAGCCCATCTGTAAATAGCCCACCCAATCTACCTACCTCATCCCCATATTGTTTTTATTTACTTTTCTGCTCTTTTGCACACCAGAATTGCTATTTGTGCATCACCATCTGCTCATCTATCACCCCAGTGTTAATTTGATAAATTGTGGTTTTGCACACACTGTATATACACTTTTTTTTCTATTGTGTTACTGACTGTACGCTTGTTTATTCCATGTGTAACTCTGTTGTTGTTTGTGTCGCACTGCTCTGCTTTGCTTGTTCTCAACTAGCTTACGTGGTTAAATAAAGGTGAAATAATACAAAATAAATCTCCCTCCTCCTACCTCCCTTGGTCTGCAGCCTCGACTCCCATGAGAGAGTCATGTGTTCCCGCTGTGTGAGGATGAGGCTCTAATGTGTCATGAAGAGGAGCAGCAGGAGCCTCGCTGGGAGGAGAGAGAGAAGGCAGATTCCATCAGCAGCACAGATGACAGCTGCAGCTCTGTCCAGTGACCCCCATTCTCAGCCCTGTCTTCAGCCCTGTCCAGTACATTACCACCACCTGCTGGAGACGATGAGAACAACACACTTACTGCAGTCACCTGAAACGACTTAGCTCTACCATGGCACAGGTACATCACAGCCACTGACAGACAGTTCATAATGTTTCACTTTTTATTGTTAATATATGTAGATTTTAAATATTTCATGTACAGTGCTTTATACAAGTGTATAGGTTTAAAGAAAAAACAGTATACTTGTACTGTACTTCTCCCGATTGGCACAGCAGCCTAAGGTACTGCATCTCAGTGCTAGAGGCGTCACTACAGACCTTGGTTTGATTCCAGGCTGTATCACAACCAGCTGTGATTGGGAGTCCCAATTGGCCCAGCGTCGTCCGGTTTTGGCCGGGGTAGGCCATCATTGTAAATAAGAATTTGTTCTTAACTGACTTGCCTAGTTAAATAAATAAAACATATATAGCTCAGCTGGATTTGTTATGAAACAATAGAAGTTTGAGACCAACTACATGTAACTGCAGCCACTCATCCATTGGTTAATGGTAAATTAATGGTTATATATGGCAAGAGTGTTCCACACTGTTCCACACACCATTCATTAAATTCTGACCAGTTTCCCAGTCCCAGTCCCTGCCCATGAAAAACATCCCCACAGCATGATGCTGCCACCACCATGCTTCACTGTGGGGATGGTGTTCTTGGGGTGATGTGAGGTGTTGGGTTTGGGTTTGCACCAGACATAGCGTTTTCCTTGATGGCCAAAAAGCTCAATTTTAGTCTCATTTGACCAGAGTACCTTCTTCCATATGTTTGGGGAGTTCCCCACATGCCTTTTGGCGTACACCAAATGTGTTTGCTTATTTTTTTCTTTAAGCAATGGCTTTTTTGCTGGCAACTCTTCCGTAAAGCCCAGCTATGTGGAGTGTATGTCTTAAAGTGGTCCTATGGACAGATACTCCAATCTCCGCTGTGGAGCTTTGCAGCTCCTTCAGGGTTGTCTTTGGTCTCTTTGTTGCCTCTGATTTAATGCCCTCCTTGCCTGGTCCGTGAGTTTCGGTGGGCGCCCCTCTCTTGGCAGGTTTGTTGTGGTGTCATATTCTTTCCGTTTTTTAATAATGGATTTAATGGTGCTCTGTCAGATGTTCAAAGTTTTCAGATATTTTTTATAATCCAACCCTGATCTGTACTTCTCCACAACTTTGTCCCTGACCTGTTTGGAGAGCTCCTTGGTCTTCATGGTGCCGCTTGCTTGGTGGTACCCCTTGCTTAGTGGCATTGCAGACTCTGGGGCCTTTCAGAACAGGTACTGAGATCACGTGACATACCATGTGATATACTGAGATCATGTGACAGATAATGTGACACTTAGATTGCACACAGGTGGACTTTATTTAATGAATTATGTGACTTCGTAAGGTAATTGGTTGCACCAGATCTTACTTAGGGGCTTCAAAGCAAAGGGGGTGAATACATATGCAGGCACCACTTTTTTCCATTAAAAAAAATAATTAAATGAAACAAGTCATTTTTTTCCCATTACATGAAATACCCCCTAAAAAATCAATTTAAATTACAGGTGGTAATGCAACAAAATAGGAAAAACGCCAAGGGGGATGAATACTCATGCAAGGCACTGTATGTATATAGTAGATCTTTTTACCCAAAAAATATATGGGGGATTGGAAATTATGCAGACAATTACATTGATTTAAGCAACAATCTAACCGCAATATTAAAGCTGATCTACCCCCCCAATTTTTTTATTTTTTTTAAACTGCATTGTTGGTTAATGTAAGTAAGCATTTCACTGTAAGGTCTACAGATGTTGTGTTCGGCGCATGTGACAAACGCAATTTGATTTATCTACTTTCATCTTCCATGTGGATGATTTCTTCATACTACACATAGAATATTCCTGTCCACAGCTCTATATCATAAAGACACATCTGTACCACAATAAATGCAAATTAGCTATTTTCTAACCATTGAGGAAGCTTATACAGTGCTACATTCATATAGTCATTTTTGTTTTCTGTTGCTGACCCATTTTACATATTTACCATGTAAATATGTTGTATTTGAATTAGTTTTCATCGTCGGTGCCTCATACCCTCAGATATTGACAGGGTTTCTTTTCTATCACTTGAGCACCCAGAATAACTCCCTGTAAACATACAATAAACATCTTGATTTTCAGAAATGTCGTTAACCTATATCGCGATGGATGAATTGTCTTATACCGTAGTCAACGGGCTTCTGGCTGTTTTCAACATATTGGCAAACTTGTTTTTTGCTTTCTGCCTCTTCTGTCCACCGCGAGGCAGAGACGGACTCAAACAGCCTGTGAAGTTACTCCTGGGATTCTTGGTTTGCTGCACCACAATTTTCCTGGTCTCTCTTATCACGTCGGAATGCTTGTGGCTACTCTCTGAAAGCAAAGAGTCCACGTATGTTGATGCTTTTGTAGCGTTTGCTGCATTTACCAGCATGTCAACCTCTGTTTGGCTGAATTTCTTCTACTACACCCAGATCGTCCCAGCCCAGCGAGCTCTCTTCATCTGGGTGAAGAGGAACATCAAAATCATCATTTACTGGGGCCTGTTTGTCGACAGAGCTTTATTTCTGTTTGACTTGGCATCAGACATTTATTATGTCACCATTACCGAAGGAAACGATAACATCACTTACACATCAACAAACGACACTGTTTCTGACTCTACAGATGGACTGTTTTACACTGTCAAGGTGTGTTTCTATTCCAAAGTTTTCTACATGTTTTTTTGTCTGTGTGTGATGGTGGGGTCGAGCTGTGCCACAGTGTGCTACCTGCATAGACACATGAAGAGAATGAAAGAGACCGGCAGCACCTTCTTCTCTCTCCGCCTGCACAGTCAGATGAGGGTCACCATCACTGGAATCCTGCAGGGAATTCTCTACTTCCTTTGTGCTCTGTGGATCTTGACAGATATCTTCATCAACATTTACCCCTCCTCTATAAAATTCGACTATAATACTTACTACACTGTCATCTCTCTCTACATGTTTGGCACCACTGTTAACCTTGGTATCGGTCAGTCTGTTTTCAGAGAGAGGGCAGCTGATATTTGGCTCAAAGCTCAACAGGCTGCAAGGTCATTGAAGTTGTGTGGATGATACTGTCACTGTGGTACTGTAATCTCTCTTGGACATATACAAGTAACATAAATGGTAGTAGCATCTGTCGACAGACAAGGAACGACTAACAAGGAACTTTATTCAGGTGTGCAGATTTTTCGTCACTGATGATTTGAACAAATCATGATTTTACAGGTGCTTGCGTCTTTCTAATTTCTAAAGGGAAAGGGACATTTGGCCGCAGACTTGCCTGAAACTGGTTGAGAGTTTTGTTTTAGAGAGCTGGAGACTTTGCTAGTCTCGTTAGTAAATTTTCTAACCTGTCTGCCCCAGAATTTAATTGAGCATCTGACGCAATTACGCAAGATTTTAGTTCTGGGTGTCTGAGATGAATGGTACTGAGACTACAACAGCAAATATGAAATACAGTTGATTGACATTAAAGTAATATCAGAAACCCTATAACTAAAACCATGTAAAATTGCATCAGCTACTCGTTGCTGTCCGTTAGAGATGAATATTTTAAAGTGGTAGTTAGTTCACTTTATTTAATCTGGCCCATAATGTAGCTATAATGTGATAACCTATTTTCAATTTTACAAATGAGTAATATAGTATGTTAATTAATTTTTAATTTCATTTTGGTTTACTTGTTGACATGGCCCTGTGTTTTCCATCTTTATCTGAGTTGCAAACCAGGTTATGGTACATTTTAAGGTGTTTTCCATATCCCAGCATGTGCTACACAGTACTTAATTTGTGTTTTTCCATCATAAACTCCTTCAGTTGGGCATCTACCAGTTTTGCAGATAAACATTAAAAAGGTGGATAACTCATTCCAGGTGATTCAGTAATGATATTATATTTTTAAGCCATTATCGTCTGATAACGATATGAAGGACGATACACCGTGCCTCCATAATAGCTATACCTCAAACAGTGAATCTGTGAGTTGGACAAGATCCCTTCAGAATTGTTGTTGTAGTCCAGCAGGCCCCAATAAAAAGTTACAATGTAAATAGTTTATGCTACATTTACTTTGTTCTTTTGTTGCCCGAGTGAGACACCCCTGAAATCCCTGGCACTGGTGACGTGTTCAGCATTTGAGCACCTAGAAGCTGAGAGAGAAGATATCACTGCGAACATATTCCATGCAGATTGTCTAAATCAAGATGGATATCTTGGCCTTTGCCATAGTCAATATTCTCAACATATTGGCCAACATGTTTTTTGCTTTCTGTCTGTTCTGTCCACCGTGAGGCAGAGAGAGACTGAAACATCCTATAAAGATACTCCTGGGATTCTTGGTTTGCTGCACCAGTGTTTACGTGGTCTCTCTTATTGCAGTGAAATGTTTGTGTTGATTCCTCTTCACTGAACAGTTGGAGCTCTGCTTTGCTGCTTCTCTGATAGTGGGGTACACTTTATCCACCAGCATTTTGTCACATCCTGATCAGCAGAGGGAGCAATTGTATTAGTTTTGGTCAGGACATGGCAGAGATTTTGTGTTATGTGTGAGTTGGATGTTGGACTCCCAATTGAAGGCAGGTGTGTTGAGTTGCCTTTGATTGGGAGTCCTATATAGTAGTGTGTGTTTTTCCTTGGGGTTTTGGGTAGTTGTTTTTGCACTGCGTTTGTTAGCCTGCAAAACTGTTGCTGTCGTGTTTATTGGTTTTTCCTGTGGATGCTTTAATTGAGTTTATAAAAAATATGAGTATCCACATTCCAGCGGCGCCTTGGTCCATTCCTGACGACAGACCTTACACATTTCAACCTCTGTTTGGCAGGTTTGTTCTACTACACCCAGATTGTCCCAGCCCAGCTACCGCGCTTCATCTGGGTGAAGAGGAACATCAAAATAATCATCTTCTGGGGCCATCATCATCTACCGCCAAGCCATATGACTGCTAAATAGTTATGTTTAACTTTTCTATTATTTCTCAGTTTTCTTTCTCTTTGCATTGTTGGGAAGGACCCGTAAGTACACCTCTTGTTTAGGAATCATGTGATGAATACTTTTTTATTTTATTTTATTACACAAAGGAGGCATGTCTTTGTCATGAAAGAGAGCGGCAGCACCTTCTCCTCTCTCCGCCTGCACAGTCAGATGAGGGTCACCATCACTGGAATCCTGCAGGGAATTCTATACTTCCTTTGTGCTCTGTAGATCGTCGCTGATTTCATCAGCTCCGAAATGTCAAATTGAAGACTTTGACAATAATTTGAATATTTTCCACACGGTCGTCTCTCTCTACATGCTTGTCACCACTGTAAACCTGGGTATTGGTCAGTCTGTTTTCAGACAGAGGGCAGCTGATATTTGGCTCAAAGCCCAACAAGCTGTAAGGTCATTGAAGTTGTGTGGATAGAGGATGAAACAATTGTAGTTGTAAGACATAGGCTAAGGGTTAAATCTGTGATTTTGTATGTCTGTGAAATTAAATGTTTAGTTCTTATTTTGTTTCTCCAATTCTCACATAGAAACTTAATTGGGAGGAAGGATATTTTATATGCATTTGTATGGCTAACCATTTTTGAGAAAATCATTATGAAAGTGGCCATTTCATGCCTTTTTTGGACCAATACATGTCTCCTGTGAGACCCTATGATTACTGAACCGTACAGGACACAGACACCATCTTGATGTCATTATACAGCTTATAATGTGCTCTAAAATATCGAGCATCACTAGGTTCTGAAATACAGTTTTTCACATACATGTATTTAGTTTGTTAATTTTAAGACATTGTTTGTAACAGTATACTCTACCAGTACATCCAATTTACAAAGTGGGTGCTATAATACTTTTTAAGTTATGATCTATTTTCTGAGCACCACCAATACAGTGAATGGGATAATGGAATCAGAGGGAACTCCCTCTGCTGGTGATTTGCAGAATGTGATTATAGGTTATTACACAATGTACATTTCTATCTATAAAATGGCTCATAATGTCAAAGGTAGCAGAGCACCCACTCTGGAAATGTCACATGTTTGACGAGTATATTGTTCCAAACAATATGTAAAAAATTAAGCTAAATCAAAATGTCTGTATCATATGTGGTTCATGGATGATAGCGTCTCACAAGAGGCATGTATCGGTCTAAAAAGGACCTAATATAGCCACTTTCATCATGATAAAAAAAAAAAATGGTTTCTGATACAAATGTTGAAAAGCATATCAAACACCCTTCCCCCGAATTAGATTTCTATGTGAGAAATGCCTGAACAATCTGAGATACCCAAAACATTTTTGGGCATTCCTGGCGTGGATTGGCCCATTTATTTAATCTGGGTCTGTGAAACTGGTCCATTAAGTAGGTTTTAATGTGATAACCATCCTTTCTCTTTTACAAATGAGTCATTCTATAAAATAAATAAATCTATTTATAATAGTTAATAATAGCAATAAGGCACCTCAGGGGTTTGTGGTAAATGGCCAATTTACCATGGCTAAGGGTTGTATCCACGCACTCTACCGTTGCGTCGTGCTTAAGAACAGCCCTTAGCCATGGTATATTGGCCATATACGACACCCCCTCGAGCCTTATTGCTTAATTATATCATGGCATTGTTGAATACTCAATTCTGATAGGCTAGAAGGGCATTGCAGATCCAGAGCGTGCATTATTTCCCTATAATGCATGGTATAATTCAGTGACTATGGAGTTCATTCTTACATTGTTCTATGTTTGAGCTGCTTTTGAAACCAAAAGTCAAATTGCAAACATTATTAATTTGAACTTAAAAAAGTGTGTGACTTTAAATGTGGGAAATTGTGCTTTTGGTTCATTTGTAACAAAAACAGTGTGACTTTGCTTTGTGTGCTCAATAAATAAATAATATAGAACAGAGTAGGTTATGTTGCCTGTATTTTCCTTTTGGGCTGATGGAGACTTCAGACAACCAATGGATCTTAGTGACATTGTCACAGCCTGATCTGTTTCAGCTGTTTTTGTGCTTGTCTCCACCCTGGGCGACACCTCCAGGTGTCGGCCATCTTCCCCATTATCAACTGTGTATTTATACCTGTGTTCTCTGTTTGTCTGTTGGCAGTTTGTCTTGTCTGCTCAGGTCTTACCAGCATGCTTTCCTGGCGTCCTGTTGCTCAAGTCCTGTTGCTCAAGTCCTGTTGCTCAAGTCCTGTTGCTCAAGTCCTGTTTCCTAGTTTTCCCGGTTCTGACTATTCTGCCTGCCATCCTGTACCTGCCTGACTCTGACCTAATTATGAACCTCTGCCTGCCCTGACCCCGAGCCTGCCTGCCATCCTGTACCTGCCTGACTGGCCTGATCACGAACGCCTGCCAGTCCTCGACCTGCCCTTTGCCTGCCCCGTGTTAACCATAAATAATCTGAGAACTGTACTATCCGCCTCCTGTGTCTGCATCTGAGTCATATCCTGAGTTGTGGTAGACATGGAGAACTATACAGTTGGTCTATTTGCTTCTGAGTTAAACAGCACAAATCACTTACATCATTTTTAAAATCTATGAACATGTAAAATAGTGGACCCTACAGTCTATGTCCGCAGGGTGGGAAGCATCAGCATGAGTCAGGTGCAAAATGGTGGTATTTATTTAAGTGGTGCGTAGAAGGAATAAAGATGGATCCAAAATATATAGACCTACAAAACATTAACAAACAGACATAGATTTATACTTGACTTTCAAAATAACAAATTACTTCCTCACACAGCTGAGTTAAAGAGAGCCCTGTACTGGGACAACATGTCACTTCTACCTCAAATGTGCAACCTGAAAAAGTTAAAAACCCAACCTCTAACACTGGGATAATCCAAAAGGCAACTGAACAGGTATTTCTTTTAATTAACATCAGCAATTCCTTCAATCTCAAATGTCATCATATCACTGTCTAGGACATAACTTCATACAATCATTCAACAATTAAAAGTAAATTTGTGGAATTTCTTTCCTTCTTAATGCGTTTGAGCCAATCAGTTGTGTTGTGACAAGGTAGGGGTGGTATACAGAAGAAGGTTACTACATGATTCGATGTGTTATTTCATAGTTTTGATGTCTTAACTATTATTCTACAATGTAGAAAATAGTAAATCTAATGAAAAACCCCTGAATTACTTGGTGTGTCCAATCTTTTGACTAGTACTGTGCATTTCTATGCATTTTGACATGACTAATACTGTGTTCTTATACTCAAACATAACAAAATCAATGTGGGTATGATTTTCTAGCTTTTCTTTTGTTGATTGTAAGTTCTCAAGTTATTATAGGCTGTTATAAAAAACATATTTAGATCCCATTTTATTTCAACATACTTTATATATGGTTTTAGTCATTTAAGTTACACTGAAAGACTACACCATTGCCCGCGACCTACAAGTGAGTCCCGACCCACAGTTTGGGAACCACAGGGCTTGTACATGAAAGAATCGAGAATTTGAACCGAAATGGTGATACAATCATTGGATAAAACTAGAAAGTAAAAACAGTTCCAAGGATCTCCTGCGACTTAATATTATTGGTCCTGGATGGCATGATATTTGCATAGACTTGCCCCCACGGATGAATCCACGCCCCCAACCCTCACCCACTCAGGCAGCTCCTCAACATCAAACACAGAGCAGCTGCGGTTCTATGGCAGGTGGAATGGAAATAGGACAGCGGAGAAAGGACTGTCAACTGAAACATCTTCTGATAAACTATCTAGCCATACGTTAATGGTTTATGTGTCAAATGAGGAGAAAAGCTTAGCTTGTCACAACACAAAGTAAGGCTTCAAGAATCTTTTTTTCATTTTTTTCTTGTCGATTTTCATTTAAGGTGAGTAACTAGCTATTTATGTAACTTAGCTAAATAAATCTATTAGGTTGGATGTCTCTCTTCAGTAAGACAATTGTAAATGTAATCAGTTTCCACCTTGTCAGTTCATTGACTTGTTTGAGCCACTGCCATCCATGACGTAAACTAACAGTGCAGTTAGATGGCTAATAGTGACTGCCAACTACTGGTGGTTTCTTTCTGTCTTCATCGTTCTCTCTATAGGTAAGCTAATGTATCCAACTACCTGGATGGTTTTCTACCCATCATTTTCTGTTTTTAGTATATCTCGTTTATTTTCAGATTGGAGGATGAAGTGCTGATAGTGTTTTAATATTTGGTCTAGGGAAAGTCTGAGGCCGATCTGACATCCTCTGGTGTGACAGAGAAGAGTGAATGGCCCCAGCCCTGACCAAGCTCTCCAAAGACGCCCACGGAATCCACTTGGCGACCACTCTCGCCCTCAGCAACATGGATGTAGATGGGGCAATGCTCAACATGGAGTGTGATCCTCAGTTGAAACTGAAGGAGGGCAGCTATGCTCAGAGGGTGTGGCTCAACCTCTCCTCTCTGCCCTGTCTGGACACCTTTTGCTCTGGCACGAGTCCCCTTGAGGTTTCAGAGTCGCTCCTGTCCCCTCTGCTACATGCCTCGGCTGGACAGTACAACACAGTGCTTCTCTCCAGCCCTGGTTCCCTGTTCAACCTCCTGTTCCTCAACAAAAACCTGAAGAATTCCCTGCGGGCCTGTCCAGGTGCACAAGACATGTATTTTGTTCCCGTCACTGAACACAATGGCCAAGGTGTGGTTCAGCAGCAGTGTCAGCACAGTGTACAACCACACAACCCTGCTGTCCCCACACCCGGCATAGCAAGGCAGGAGGAGGGGGCACCATCAGCACAGACACAGCTCTAGCCCAGCCATGGACCAAAAGGACTAGGAGCCAAGGCCAGGAGCAGCCTGTGACTGCAATGGTGGAGGAGGCAGTGAGAGAGCAGACCCGGTGGCGTCTCTCCCAACAAGCAGCCCTGTTAGGACAGGCTGGGCGGATCCAGAGGAGGCTCCAGGCTCTGCTAGGGGACCACCTTTCTAGCCACTCCAGCTGGAGGGTCTAAAGAAGAGGCAGGGCAGGGAGACCCCGGGTCCCCCCTCACCCCCAGCTGACACCAAACCCTTTGATCCAGCCATGGGGCAGAGACCGACAGGTACACAGAGCCACAGGACCCAGGAGCTACTGCAAACCGTCTCAGTCCCATCCTCTTCTAAAGACATCCAGGAGTTTGCCAGCTATGCCCAGGCTGTGCTGCGCACGGTGCAGGAGGCTGTAGACTCTGATATCACAGAGAGCAGCTCAGATGAAGAATTGGAGCCTGAGCAGAAATGGGGGACCAGGTCTCGACCAGTGTGAGTAGAGGGAGCAAGAGAGACATTTTGGTAATATACTGTAGTTATAGTGTTGTTAATTACTCATGAGAAATACAATCTGTTGTTCAGTTAAGTAAGAATGATAGTGTTGTATTTCAGGCTTTACTGGGATGCAAAAACATTGCCATAGACTAAACTTAGGGCCCTATAAAAGTTTATATTTTTTCCCTTATTTTGTTTTCTCCGTTAGTTTTTTCCAGGTTTTTAATATATATATAGACCGAATAGAAAGTCAACACCATTTGATGTTCTAAGTCAGAGATGGGCAATTTTGATGGGTGTGGGGGCCACCAAAAATCTAAACTCATGAGGGGCCTGCAGTGGCTCGCTGGTCTGCGTTCCCACATCCATACCCACACATGCAGTCAACTGATTTGTGCAGTTAAACTACAAACTGGCTTAACTAAATGCATTTTACCAGTCGCCAGGGCCGACCCTGGCCTTTTGGGGGCCCTAAGCGAGATTTGGTTGGTGGGCCCCCACCTCACGGGCAAAACATTTTACTGGCCCTGTCTTTAAATGTTAGTTTAAAGTTCATTTCCTGCAATTCTACACATTTTTGCCATGGGGTGTAGAGGAATGTTTCAGTTTTAAAGCAAGTTTTCTGCAATTGTACACATTTTGCCATGAGCACAGAGAAAAGTTTGCAATGTTATACCAAATTTCATGAAATTCTACTCATTTTGTCATGACTTTTATATAGTGTTAACATGCGCTACATGACCAAAAGTATGTGGACACCTGCTCGTTGAACATCTCATTCCAAAATCACGGGTATTATCCTCCACTCTCCTGGGAATTCTGGGAAGTCTTTCCGCTGTCAGACATGGATGTTGGGCGATTAGGCTTGCAGTCGGCATTCCAATTCATCCCAAAGGTGTTCGATTGGGTTAAGGTTAGGGCTCTGCAGGCCAGTCAAGTTTTCCACCTGTCCCCAACGGGCAATCCACTAATTTGAAGGGGTGTCAACATACTTTTGTTTATATAGTGTACTTCTGTCGGTCAATTTCTTAAGCTAAGACAGGTGGGAGGAGGGGGTGCTCCAGTACAGTAGGTACCATAACGTTGGATGCCAACTGGCGATAAACCCCACAAGAAGAGGTGATGGTGAAAATGGTAGACAGTGGCTTACGCCCTCCACTGTCGGGCACTGTTTTCATACTGTTCAGCTAACGACGGCAAGGGCAGGTGTTCGGCAGGCGGGAGCGAAGGACACTGTGCTAGCTAGCTAGTCCTACAGAGGACTCCGGTACAGAGCAGGCAGAGGTGGCGCACAGTGTCGCTAACTAGCAAGTTAGCTAGGACACAGTGTTGCACACATTTAAACTGAGAAGTTATTTACTGCTGCTCTTTTAATTATGTTATTCTTATCTCTTACTTTTTTTAGGTATTTTCTTAACTACATTGTAGGTAAGGGCTTGTAAGTAAGCATTTCACTGTAAGGTCTACACCTGTTGTATTCGGCGCATGTGACACATACAATTTGATTTGAATATCAAGTCGCACTCGCCAAATCAACCAAAAGTCGCTGGGGCAGCCTACATTTGTCGCTATACTCGTTTACCAATAAAAGTTGCTGGCGGGGTCTGAAACCTCTAAACCTCTAAATCTATCGACAAAGTTGATAAGTTGGCAGCACTGAAACTGACTCTGTGGGAATAGGGCTCCAACGGGCCACCCCCTTTTTGCTTCCTGAATGATGTCGGTGTTGGTTGAAGTAAGCTACTTCTTTGCAAATGTTGTTGATCAGTACAATAAAATAAGTTCTAAATCGAAGGGAAACAGATTGCCATCTGTAGTCCCTTGAAATCAGCCAAAACCAACTCAATAACTCAATGCATGTGCACACGCCTATTGAATAGGTTATGCATTCACCTGTATTGTGAATAGCCCTATGCTACATCTTGATTTGCCCAGTTTATCAAGAGATTTACCATTCAAATAAATGATTACTGTTTAGTTAGATTTGTAATAACAAGGTCTAATTGATTGTATGATTGTATAATTGATTATTTAATGCATACATTGCTGTCTCTGAAAATGTTTGCCGTAGAACGTTATAATGATATTGAACTCAAAAGATGCTCAACGATTGAACAGCGTAGTAGCTGAGTTTATTCCCGTGGATCAAGTGCCATTCTGTTACTTTGTTTTATACTGTGCGCCTTCTTTTTTTGCCGTGGGATTGGTTTGGTATCGTGATACTAAACCTGTAATCGGTATTAAAGTAAATATTCTGGTATCGCGACAATACTAGTCAGTGACTGACATAATGAGAAAAAACTGATGCACAACCACATTTTGAAATTCTACCTCTCAACAGTAAGTTAAGACCCTGACTTCTTATTTTTTTATTTTATTGATCTTCGGGCCTACAAAATGGGCTGCCCATCCCTGTTCTTAGTCCACAACAATGCGTAAACCACATCAGTAGACCACTTTAGAGGTCTGGGAAAGATTTAAGACATTTTGGGGTGTAGCTTGTTTGGTTAGCAATGTTTTGCTAGCGTCCATGTGTTTTGCAATTTTCGAAAACAAATGGCTACTGAATTGACGCAAATAATCATGATATCATTCTTCCAGGTAGGCTTGCGCTACATTGTAGTTAATATTTAATTTAGAAGGTTTTTGGTTAAGCCTTTCCAACTACCAGAAGACAGTTGTCACTATATTAGCCTCATCGCTAACGTCTACACAAAATGATAGACAAACACGCACAGACAGGGGCATGTGCTGTTGCCTCTTCAGAAATGAACAGTAGTGTATTTTCCTGTGTTATGATCTTTGGCAAATTAATGAATGTTCTACACTGACATTTTTTTTATAAATGTAAAATGTTTGTCCCATGTTTTATGAGCTGAAATAAAAGATCCCAGAAATGTTACATACGCACAAAAAGCAACTTTTTGCGCACAAATTTGTTTACATCCGTGTTAGTGAGCATTTCTTCTTTGCCAAGGTATTTCATCTACCTGACAGGTGTGGCATATCAAGAAGCTGATTAAACAGCATGATCATTACACAGGTGCACCTTGTGCTGGGGACAATAAAAGGCCACTCTAAAATGTGCAGTTTTGTCACACAACCCAATGCCACAAATACAAATGTTTCATGTTTTGAGGGAGCGTGCAATTGGCATGCTGACTGCAGGAATGTCCACCAGAGCTGTGGCCAAAGAATTTAATGTTCATATCAAATCTTATTGGACACATACATTTGAGAATTTGGCAGTACGTCCAACTGGCCTCACAACCACGGACCACGTGTATGGTGTCGTGTTGGCGAGCGGTTTGCTGATGTCAACGTTGTGAACAGAGTACCCCATGGTGGGGTTATGGTATGGGCAGGCATAAGCTACAGACAACAAACACAATTGCATTTTATCGATGGCAGTTTGAATGCACAGAGGTACCGTGACAAGATCCTGATCCCCATTGTCGTGCCATTAATTCGCCGCCATCACCTAATGTTTATGTACACATCTGGGAAGCTGATAATGCCCCAGTTCTTCCATCGCCTGCATACTCACCAGACATGTCACCTGTTGAGCATGTTTGGGATGCTCTGCATCGACATGTACGGCAGCGTGTTCCAGTTCCCGCCAATATCCAGCAACTTTGCACAGCCATTGAAGAGTGGGACAAAATTCCACAGGCCACAAGCAACAGCATAATCAACTCAATGCGAAGATGTGTTGCGCTGCATGAGGCAAATGGTGGTCATACCAGATACTGACTGGTTTTCTGATCCACGCCCCTACCTTTTTTTAAGGTGTCTGACCAACAGATGCATATTTGTATTCCCAGTCTTGTCAAATCCATAGATTAGGCCTTCATTTATTTATTTAAATTGACTGACTTCCATATATGAACTGTAACTCAGTGAAATGGTTAAATTCCGTTTTAAAGTCTTGATTCTGTCAGTGGTCTGTGCAAGGGAGATTTTATTGAGCCCTACTAAGCTGTATGCAACAGGAACAGCATTTTCAGAGGTAACTGTGTCACTGGATGAGATTTTGTTAAAAGTTGTTAGCTGAACACCTGTAGCTTTGACCTTGGGTCTGTTTCTCGTTTAAAAAAGGCATATATTTTAAAGAGCTGTGGTGTTTTCCTGGATAGCATAGTGGGTTATTAGAGCTAAATAAACAAGGTTAGGCAGAGAGGTAGGTTATGAGAAACACATTCAATATGTTTTCTATGTGTGACAGTGAGTGAATTGTAAATGGAAAACAGACCCTAAACAAGTTAAAATTAGAATTTCATTTGACACACACACAACAGCTTTTACCATTTATATAGTCTACTTCCCTGTTCATCTAACCCAGCTAGGTTCTTATGAGAATGCCTTTAGCTGATTGTTGCCGGGGGAAAGGAGCCCATAACAGCCGTTGGAGATTAACAGGGAGTTGATTGTAGATTTAATCCTGACCTGACTGCATAAAAATGCAGAATCGCAATTTGATCCCCGTTGCAGGAGAACTTTCCTGCAATGCATGGAATATAAAACTGGTGTAGTTGAGGTTTAAAAAGGGTTCTAAAGTTTGTAATTTCCACTTTTAAATTTGACTTGATTTCCCCTTCTGAAAAATGTATCAACCACTAAAATGTCCATTTAATTATAATCCACATAATAATTCACATTTCCTATTGCTGCAGAATTATTTTCCTGCTGTAGCAAACTGCTTCAACTTAAGATCCTACACCTGTAGTTGGTCTCCGGCACCTTGCCAGAGACAGGGAGGGTACACTGCAGATTCCCTAAGAAAACAAGCCTTGAGAGGGGTTGAGAGAGGGAAAAGAAACAGGGCGAGACTAGGATGACAGCTGTAGAAAGGCAGCCCTCCCTCCCTATGGAAGTACTTTAGCGGTTCCACCCTTCCAGTGTTGGGCTCCTCCTCATAGCCTAATGTTTCATTTGGACCCGATAAGCCCTGGTTAAACTTGGTGCCCTTTCTCTTCATAAAGCTGTGGAGACTGGAGAGTGTGATGTTTCTTTGTTTGCTTTCGCCCGGCTGTGATTGCGAGGACCTATCTGGTTGGTCTTTAGTCTGCCGCAGATTCCTCCACAGCCCCTGCCCCTCTACTGCTCTCACTCCCAATATGCTGTGCTTTCTCGCTTCATTGACCCAGAAGAGAGAAGGGAAGTATTTAAATGAGGAGGATGTTGGTCTGTCTGTTTGTCTCCCTGCCTGGTGTCTGTTACATCTCTTCCCTGGTAGGATGTTAGTAACACTTCTCTGATATAGAAACACTGTGCCAGGTTTCTTAGCATTAAGTCAAGTTTCATGACTCTTGTTTGCCCTGAGTCCAACGCACGGATTATCAGTTTTCTCTTCTAGTCAGGTAACCTGCTCACCATGTCGAATGTAGTGATGTAGGAAGGCGACAGGGTTTGCATGGGGCGAAAGGGACAGGAGGGGGATGTAGAGGGGATGTCCTTGATTCTCTGTCTAATAAACAGGGGGGGGGGGGGGGGTCTGGCATCATTCTGGCGGTAAGTCTTTGTTGGAGCCCCTATCTCCTGCTGGGTAGAACACAACTACAATCGTTCCAAGTCTGTTCTATTCATTCAATTTCTATGGGGTAGAATGGTCTGTCTCTGTGGCCTTCCTTCCATTAGCTCCTCCATGGGGGAGAGTTTATGGCATACACATCCTCCCCCGGGAATATGTCTCGGAGTGGATGGGCTATTTTGGGCCTCTCTCGACAATGTGAAAACAGTGTGGTTACAACTCTTCATTTTTGTATGTCCATCATTTGACGTGGGAGTGACCCTGGCAGACTAGGCTAATTCCTGGACAGTGAAACGCGGGGCACACCCTGTAGGCTTTACTTTATGTTCCGACCTACAACTACAGCAATAAGTGTTTTAAGAAAGCAGAGCTCAGCTTTTTGCTCAGTCGGGTTCAGGGCTGAAAACTTGTGTGTAACTGCAAGAGTAGGCTTTAGAATTGCCCCACCAGTATAGAATAGGTGGGTGGGGGGGTGTTTTCCATTGGCCAGCAGCAGTGTCTTTCTGGAGAATGGAGATAGTGCCCAGATATGGTGGGCTGTTTGTTTGTTACAACTTGGGAGGGGATGGCTGCTCCAGTCCTCAGCAGGAAAGTGCCTCTCCTCTCTCGCCTCCTCTCCACTGTGTCGGTGTGCTGCCTGCTTCGGCCCCAGCGCCTTCTATTGTGTCGGAGAGGAGAGACTGCTTGCCTGGGGATGAAGGTGACATCTCTCTTTTGCTTACACTTCTACAGAGTGTGGACAGGTTCCACCACCTATCCTACAACTCAAGGGATGTCAGATGTAATTTTCACTTTCCTCGTTGTGAAATGAAACCATATTTGGAGGTTTTAGTTTGAGAGGCTACAGCACTGGGCCTGTGTTTTGTTAGTGTGGTGGTCTATGCCCCACCATTCAAGCCGACCCAGCCGGTCTGATAACCTTTCTCTTTAGTTGTCCACTCTGTTTAAAGTGGCTTGCTCTTGGCATTCCCAGGTCCGCTACACAGAGCCATGGTAACTAAAGCTAACTGGACTGTGGAGTGCCTGCCAGAGACAGCTAGCTCGCCTACACCAGAGGAATAGTGTAACGCAGTCAGGAGCTCCATAGAAACCTACACACAGGCACAGCTTGCTGGGGATTTATTTGTGACCTAGATAGACTTCCTACTAGTTTCACTAGCATAAGAATAATTTACCCTTATTAGCCTACAGTATCTGCCACCAATATGAAGAAGCTGATATTCAAAAGTAGCATTTTCATCTGATTCTTTAATAGGGTGAATAATGTAGGTCGTAGTGTATTTGTTGCTGTGTAAACATCAACAATATGTCCTCAGCCTCTGTACTGTTCTGCTGGGATATCTATATTTTAAAGGTCAGTAAACATACACACACACACTCCTACCATTCAACCTGTTTCAAGGAAGAGTTTGTATTTCATCTGATAAAAAAAATCATACAAAACCCAGAGAATTGAATATGCTTGTCTGGTCTTAGGCTAAACACAATGGCAGCATTAGCACGTCTGTCTTCTATTCACTATCTGTCTCTCCCTTTCTCTCTCTCGCTTCTCTGTCTCAGTAGGCATGGTGTGAGTGGAGGTGGCAGAAGGCGAGGGCTGAGGCGGGCAGCAGGTGGACCTGGCTACAGCTGCGTGTGGCAGAGCTCGAGGGACGCATCCAACAGCTGGAGGACCTGCACAAACAGATCACCTTCACCAAGGTAAGGCCCAGGTCCCCAGTAGGCACACCCCAAGGTTTAATTAGTTCATTGAAATGGTGTGTTTGGAAAAGGATTACTGATTTTGTTAGTCAGTCTCACTCAGATTTTTTTTTTTTTTTACAATTGCAGGAAACTAGCTGTAAAATAACTAATTCTCCTCTCTGCGCCGTGGCAAAATGAGTAGAGTTGCATGAAATTAGTTGTAAAATAGCAACATCTTTTCTCTGCCCCATGGCAAAATGTGTAGAACTATTTAAAAAAACATCTGTTGTCAAGAAGGGGGGACACTAATGTTTGCTCACGATGTTGGGTGGGGGTGTATGGATGTGCGTGAACAGACCCATGAGCAACTGTGGCCCCTCATGATGAGTTTGGATTTTTTTGTCATGTCCTTCGAAGGCACTGTAAATACCGAATGGAGGACATGAGAGCCACCAGGAAACTCTAAACTCAATGACCTCACTCAAGACCTTTGCTATGAATCAGTGCTGGCTGGTGGCACTTTACATGCTCATAGTAATGGCTGGAACAGAATGAATGGAATGGTATCAAACACATGGTTTCCTTGTGTTTTATTGCCATTCTGGTTACTCCATTCCAAGCAGCCATAATTATGAGCCGTCCTCCCCTCACCATCCACCTCTGGTGTGTGAATATGCCCTGGTGGAGTTGATGGCAGTGTATGTGATTGTGTGTGGTCCCGGGGGGTGTGGTCTTGGCAGAGTCGCAGCCGTTGACGGACAGGCAGATCCAGCAGACGTTACTAACGGAGACAGCAGGGCTGTCGTTCAGGGGGGGGGGACCGCTAGAGACCCTCCCTCCGACACGGAGAACGAACCCAGCAGCCCCACACGCCTCCTCAGGAACATACAGAGACAGGTACATTTTTAAATGTCATTTAACCTTTATTTCAACAGTAACATTGCAACCTAGGTCTCTTTTTCAAATGAGCCCTCTGTCAGATGATACTGTATATAGTGGATGAGATGTATTTTTCTCCTCAGTTCAGTAGATAAAGATCTTCAACCAAAACCTAAAATTAGATAAAGGGAACCTGAGTGAACAAATAGAACAACAATTACATAATTATTTCATAAACAAAGTTATGCACCACCCAATTCTCCTGTGTGAAAAAGTAATTACCCCCTTACACTCAATAACTGGTTGTACCACCTTTAGCTGCAAAGACTGCAACCAAACACTTCCTGTAGTTGTTGATCAGTCTCTCAAATCGCTGTGGAGGAATTTTGGCCCACTCCTGCATTTTACATTTACGTTTACATTTACGTCATTTGGCAGACGCTCTTATCCAGAGCGACTTACAAATTGGTGCATTCGCCTTATGATATCCAGTGGAACAACCACTTTACAATAGTACATCTATATCTTTTTTTTTGGGGGGGGGGGGGGGGGTTAGAAGGATTACTTTATCATATCCCAGGTATTCCTTAAAGAGGCGGGGTTTCAGGTGTCTACAGAAGGTGGTGATTGACTCCGCTGTCCTGGCGTCATGAGGGAGCTTGTTCCAGCATTGGGGTGCCAGAGCAGCGAACAGTTTTGACTGCATGCAGAACTGCTTTAACTCAGTGACATTTGTGGGTTTTCAAACATTAACTGCTCATTTCAAGTCCTGCCACATCTCAATTGGGATTAGATCTGGACTTTGACTAGGCCATTCCAAAACCTAAAATGTCTAACTTTTTTGCCATTTTCATGTGGACATGATTGTTTGTTTTGGATCATTGTCTTGCTGCATGACCAGAGCAGAATTCATGGTTCCTTCTATTAAGGAAAATTGTCCAGGTCCTGAGGCAGCAAAGCATCCCCAAACCATCACACTACCACCATGATTGACGAATTGGTATGAGGTTCTTACTGTGGAATGCAGTGTTTGGTTTTCACCAGGAATAATGGGACCCATCTCATCCAAGAAGTTATACTTTTGACTCATCTGTCCATAGAACATCCACCCAAGAGTCTTGATGATTATTTTTATTTATACATTTTATTTAACCTTTAGTAGTGCTGCTTCCAGGTGCTTTTTGGCAAACTTGAGTCAACTTTTTGGATGAGATGGATCCCATTTATGTCTGGCGAAAACCAAACACTGCATTCCTCAGTAAGAACCGGTCAAGCGTGGTGGTGGTGTGATGGTTTGGGGATGCTTTGCTGCAGTTCATGCTTGAAAACCCACAAATGTTGCTGAGTTAAAGCAGTTCTGCATGCAAGAGTGGGCCAAAATTCCTCCACAGCGATTTGAGAGACTGATCAACAACTACAGGAAGTGTTTGGTTGCAGTCTTTGCAGCTAAAGGTGGTACAACCAGTTATTGAAGACTTCATAACATTTAGTATAAAACAAATATGCAAAAATAGAGAATCAGAAAGGGGGCAAATAATTTTTTCATGGCACTGTGTAGAGGATGATGTGATGTTGTGTTGTCCTCAGAGTGCCCAACTGAGCCAAATCGTCAACAGCCTGATGCCGCCTCTGAACCTCTCTCCCTCCTCCTCTCCAATCTCTAAAGACTCCTGGAGTTGGAAAGGACAGACCAAGAGAGCCTTCAGCAGGTACACACACACAATACACCCCGCCAGGCCACATGGTCCTCTCCTGCACAGTTTAGTTTATAGGATCCCCTTACTCTTCCTGGGTTCCAACACCTATGGTAGATGCGTAACCAGGCCAGCCCAGTACAATACAGTACAGCTTGGTTTGGCTCGACTCCGTTTGGCCCAGTAGTGTGAAAAGGGTAATGGTGACCTTAACCCACAATCATGCCAAAACCAGATATTCCCACTAAGCCTGTGTTTTCTCTAATTAATAGGCTGCTCTTTTCCAATGAAAATATTTATTCTGTTTATAAAAGCTGCACCCTGTGTCTCTGTTGCATACTATGTCAAGGTGAAAATAAATTGGGCTGTCAAATCACTGACTGTCCGCGGGTCCTTAATAAGTCTTAAATTATCTGATTTAAAGGCCTTCATTCTTAATGTCTTTTATTCTGTTTTCAAAGGTCTTAAAAAAAGTGACAGAGAAGACTACAGTGTTCGCGTTGGAAAAATAAACAAAATGTAATATTAAATAATACTCAAGACTGAGCTATCCACATGTGCGCCTCTGTGTATGTGTGTGTACATCGTGTGCCATTGCGAGTCTGACCGTTGCCAGAGGAGAGAGCAAGGAAGCCTATACAAGTTGATAGACAACACTAACTAGAGCTGAGATGATAGACTGAAAATGACCAACACTGACATTGCCCTTTTTGCTTACGTCGGTAATTTCAGTGATCAGAATACACAACGTTCCTGATTATTTTTTGGGTGTTCTAAAACCGTTATTTGGTCAACAGTAATGAGTATTTACCTGCTTCCTGCAATGAAAGCACAGTATCTGCCCTGTCTCTGTTTCGCTGCTGGCTCTTACTCCTGCTCCCCCCTTTACACACGGAGTGAAGGGAGAGATACATTCTGAGAAGCTCAAGCATATTGACAGTTAAGCAACATTTCGAAATATAATTTCAGGAAAGACGCATTTCTAAAAACAACTACTGAGTCTCAGCTTTATCTAAGTATAACAATTATTTTTCAACTGTCAACACAGAGGAAATAACATCACTTTACAAACGCAGTATGTCATTATGATGCGCCATTTGCAGTGGTAGTCGATATAGACCTGCCTACCAATGGAAAGTGTTTGTAGGACATTTATCGTTATATCAATTGCGTGGCTAAAGCAACAATATTATATTAAGATTTAGCAATCTAGCTAATGTTTTTTGACTTCCCATTTCCTCTGGTGGTAAATTATGTCACATAGGCTATAGCCTAGGCCAATATGCACACAAAAAAACAAAAATATATTGGATTATTCTGGATCTTATTTTGACATGTTGCACTTCAAAATATCTATAATGCATTCCCTGAACATGTTAGATGAAATGGCTAACTTCTTTAATTTCTTACTTGGCACTGGAATAAGTCAGTCTAGAGCTGTCCCCTCCCACGTAGCTACCTTGCTTCGAAGTATAGCCATTTTATACTTGATTCACAGAATTATTTTAGGCTAATGTTAAAACGTTCTAGCATAATACGTACAGGAGACCTACTAGGTGTGTAGATTTTTGTTCCAGCTCTACTCTAACACACCAGATTCTACAAATCAACTGCTCAACAGGACCTTGTTAAGCTGACGGGTGTGTTTGAGCAGTGCTGGATGAAAAGCCTGCATTGGTATGCTGACTGCATGAATGTCCGCCAGAGAATTGATGTTTTCTCGTTTTAGAGAAATTGACAGATTTCAGACTACATGTAACCACGCCAACCCAGGACCTCCACATCAGTCTTCTTCACCTGCAGGATCATCTGGGACCAGCCGTTCTGAGCATTTCTGTCTGTAATAAAGCCTTTTTGAACAGGAAAACTCATTCTGATTGGCTGGGCCTGACTCCCAAGTGGGTGGGCCTATGCCCACCCATGGCTGCACCCCTGCTCAGTCATGTGAAATTCATAGATTAATGCCTAATTTATTTATTTCAATTGATTGATTTCATTATATGAACTGTAACTCCGTAAAATCATTGAAATTGTTGCATGTTGCGTTTGTTTTTGTATTGATATCGAAACCAAAATTCTGAAAACTTGGGATAGCCTAACAAATGCAGATGGGCAACCCCATGCTTCAGCCATCTATAGCCTAGCCCTAGCCAGTAGCCAGTATGCTACTAAATCCGTCTGACTTATTGCTAAACTAGTTCACCTACCTGATAATAAAAGCCATGTAGGCTATAGCTTTGGTGAAAGAGCCAGCCCTAAAAATACAACTTTTTGCCAACATAGGCTCAATTCTGGAGGGGAAATTTAGTAGGTGTGTGGTGTGCGCAGACCTCAGTGTATTAAATTCCATTCCAAGTGGCATTAAAACGGTTTTAAATTCAACTTCATGTAACCTGCAGAAAACCTGCAATCAAAAGCCACATCAAATGGTTCCATACAAAATTAAAATACTATGGATTGCTTAGATGCCAGAGATTAGATTCTGTAGACAGACCTGTTTTAATTTGAATTTAAAATGGAAATGATGTGACATAATGGCTGTTATAAGGCACCACCACTCCCTCTAAAAAGCTGGGGTTATTGAGTTATTTGGATGGTACTGACTATCCTCAGGGGTGCTGTACTCTACAACTTCTTCAGAGCTGCTGTTTTGTATTTCCGTCCCAGACAGCACAGCAGAGAAAAGTATTTTGAGCATACTGTTTGTCTAGTTTTGATCCAAGATATTTCAAGCCTGTTCCAAAGAGGACCAGGAGGCGGGGTCGGGTGGGGGTCGAGGAGGGCCAGGGAGGATAACTAACTAAATCAGTTGACTTTCTGTAACAAAGGGAAACATAAATATCCCACCAAGGCTGGAAATTACAGGCCCATAGTGAGTCAGTATCCACTAGTTTAGGCCCAAATGGCACCCTGTTTTCTATATAGTGCACTACTTTTGACCAGGGCCCATAATTATCTGGACAAAAGTAGTGCGCTATATAGAGAGATGGGTCCTGGTCGGAAGTATTGGCCGAAGCCGTACTCTACAGCCCAGAGAGGACCTCAGATCTCCTATCCACCACTATGATGTTCAACATGCTCCCTATCCTTAAAACAACCGGTGGAAAGGTTTTGTGTCCGGCTATGATTTGGATCATTAACCTGAAGTTCTTCCTTCATCTTGCCTTTTTTACTCTCAATAATTAAGTCTATGGATTTGTTCCAAATTGCACCCTATTCCCTATATAGTGCACTATTTTGAACAGAGCCTTATGGACCCTGGTCCAAAGTAATGCACTATAAAGGGAATATGATGCTACCCTCAATTTCTAATTTTCTCTGACTCCCACGCTGCCTTGGATGTCATGGAAATATAGATCATATCTGGGAGCACGAGGCTAGATCTTGTTTGAGTCATTTCAGGGACTGCTGTGTGTGTTGACTAAAATGGTGTGAGTTTGGTGACTAAAGGTGTATCTCAAATGTCACCCTATTCCCTACACAGGGCTCTGGTCAAACATAGTGCACTGCCATTTGGGACTATACAGAGTGTCGTCATCTGTTGTCCCCATGCAGTGGCCTGCTCCTGGGAGGATGTGACCCCTTCTCCCAGAAGGGATCCAAGAGGAGGAGAGAGAACCGCAGGAGGCAGCACTTCCTCCAAGTGGATGCCACCTGTGTCTCAGCCCGCACACGACCCCTGGTGACCTATCACAAACCTCGACTCTTCATTAACACCACCCACAGACAGCAGGTAGGGATCTTTTCTTTTTACCTCTGGGCCCATATTCATAAAGCGTCTCACAGTAGGAGGGCTGATCTAGGATCAGTTTTGCCTTTAATATCATGATGAATATGATCATGTGGACGGGGGGGACCTGATTGTAGATTAGCACTCCTACATACGGCCCCTGACCTTCACCTCTCATTCATGAGGCAAATCACTAACCACCACATCCTCAATGTGTGATGCTGATGCCTGGCTAAAGGCATCACACAAGACTGAAATACAGTGCATGTCTTTATTCCATGCATTTGGCCCAACCTGAAGTTAGAGGATAGTGTTTGCTGCCAATAATGAAATGTCAGAGGATTGAAGGGAAAAAAAGTATCCTATTTAAATTAGGATTCGAGAGCTGTATCTGCTGTGTCCCTAACGGTGTCATTTAGACACAAGCAGTCTCTGATACATAATAGTCTAATCCTGATGCTGTGAAGAGCTCTGTGTAGCAGTTGAACAAGACAGAGTGGAGCAGTGCATTTTTAATGTCAAACCCTGCATGACTGCTTTTCCTTGCCACTGGTTTGGTCTGGTCTAGCCTGGTTCCAGATCTGTTTTTGCCTCAGACCAGTTCTATAAGGAGTTGGCAAGAGAGCAGAAACAGCCTGGCATCATCCATCTAGTCTGTTCTGAGCTTTAAATATCAACCTGCTTTCAACCTGCAACACACGCAGCCCATAGGCCTCTGGTCAAAAGTAGTGCACTGAATAGGGTGCCATTTGGGACGTTCCCCAATTGGCGGCCTGCGGGCCTAATTATTTGTAGAATTTTCATTGTGTGACATAAAAGACTGTAAAAACACCAGGAAATCAGCATCAAGTGATTTTTAATTTAAGAAATCTGTTCCCAAGTATTCCCACGTATAATAGAGAGACACGTGATCATAAACAAATGAAAGCAAGGTTTGAAATGATTGTTTTGGTGATATTATATCTGTTTGGGCTTCTTGCGGTCAATTTGCAGTCTACAAATTATTAGTAATTATGTTCCGGCCCCCTGATCATCCGCTCAAGAAAATATCGTCCAGCGTCTGAATCTAGTTGATCCCTGCTCTAGTCTCTACACCCAAAAAACAAAAGGTGCCAGTTAGAGGTCGACCGATTAATCGGAATGGCCGATAAATTAGGGCCGATTTCAAGTTTTCATAACAATCGGTAATCGGCATTTTTGGACACCGATTATGGCCAATTACATTGCACTCCACGAGGAGACTGCATGGCAGGCTGACTACCTGTTATGCGAGTGCAGCAAGGAGCCAAGGTAAGGTGCTAGCTAGCATTAAACGTATCTTATAAAAAACAATCAATCTTAACATAATCACTAGTTAACTACACGTGGTTAATGATATTACTAGTTTATCTAGTGTGTCCTGCGTTGCATATAATCGATGCGGCGCCTGTTAATTTATCATTGAATCATAGCCTACTTCGCCAAATGGGTGATGAGTTAACAAACGCATTCGCAAAAAAAGCACTGTCGTTGCACCAATGTGTACCTAACCATAAATACCAATGCCTTAAAATCAATACACAAGTATATTTTTAAACCTGCATGTTTAGTTAATATTGCCTGTTAACATGAATTTCTTTTAACTAGGGAAATTGTGTGACTTCTCTTGCATTCTGTGCAAGCAGAGTCAGGGTATATGCAGCAGTTTGGGCCACCTGGCACGTTGCGAACTGTGTGAAGACCATTTCTTCCTAACAAAGACCGTAATTAATTTGCCAGAATTGTACATAATTATGACATTACATTGAAGGTTGTGCAATGTAACAGCAATATTTAGACTTAAGGATGCCACCCGTTAGATAAAATACGGAACGGTTCCGTATTTCACTGAAAGAATAAACGTTTTGTTTTCGAAATGATAGTTTCCGGATTTGACGATATTAATGACCTAAGGCTCGTATTTCTGTGTGTTATTATGTTATAATTAAGTCTATGATTTGATATTTGATAGAGCAGTCTGACTGAACGGTGGTAGGCAGCAGCAGGCTCGTAAGCATTCATTCAAACAGCACTTTCCTGCATTTGCCAGCAGCTCTTCGCTGTGCTTAAAGCATTGCGCTGTTTATAACTTCAAGCCTGAAAATAAGGGAGAGCCGCACACTCTAGGAGCTCAGATGCAAAAATGTAATATCCAACGTTTCGACAGCCAAGCTGTCTTCATCAGGGTATAACTTCAAGTCTATCAACTCCGAGATTAGGCTGGCAATACTATAGTGCCTATAAGAACATCCAGTAGTCAAAGGTATATGAAATACAAATGGGATAGAGAGAAATAGTCCTATAATAACTACAACCTAAAACTTCTTACCTGGGAATATTGAAGACTCATGTTAAAAGGAACCACCAGGAAACACGTTAGCTTTTTTACATGGCAAACATTGCACTTTTACTTTTCTCCAACACTTTGTTTTTGCATTATTTAAACCAAATTGAACATGTTTCATTATTTATTTGAGACGAAAATAGTTTTTATTGATGTGTTATATTAAGTTAAAATAAAAGTGTTTATTCAGTATTGTTGCAATTGTCATTATTACAAAAAATATATATATAAATAAATCGGCCGATTTAATCGGCAGTGGCTTTTTTTTGGTCCTCCAATAATCGGTGTCGGTATCGGCGTTGAAAAATCATAATCGGTCGACCTCTAGTGCCAGGCAGGGGCGCCTCTCTCTGACTGGTGTTATTACAGAGTAAGACAATGTGCGAAGCCTACTGAGATATTAGCTGTTAGATTTAATTAGTTTAATTAGCGTGATTTAGCTGAGCGGCTGGCTGCTCCTCCAGGTCATAGTGACTCACACAGCAACAACACAGTAAGGCTTCATGTTAGCAGAACTGAGAAACCAGCTGAAGTTGGTCACAACACTGTTTAACCCTTCTGTACACAAATCCCTTTATAAATGAGTTTCATATGGTGGTCATTGTCTCTGAAAGTGTTGCTATCTTCAAGAGCCACAGGTGGTTTGCGTTAATAGTTTCCTTCATTAAATCAGTGGTATCCACAGGTCCTGGAGGTGTAGAGAGTAAGTTATTCTAGAATCTGTGATTGACTGTTTTTATTCATCCCTCCTCTCTCCTGCAGGACTCAGCCTCCCTCTCCTCCTCCCTCTGTCCCACCTTTGTGTCCTGTGACCCCCTGGCCCTGTGTTCTGACCCAGCCTGTTCCTCCGGCAGCACCCTGATCTCCAGGACCAGTGGCTTTAGGACACTCCCTGTTCTCTCTCTCTCCTCAGGTAGGTACTCCCCTCCCTATGCTGGACAGACGATATGATACTCTGTGTTCTTGTGTAAGGCTAACTGGACTGTACATGGGTCTTTTGTGGTGACTGTATTAATATTCCATATGACAGTTGAGTCACGGTAATCTCCTCTTATGTGCTCTGGACATGCTCAAATGGCTGTCAGATTGCTAACAGTCTGGTACTCAGGGCTGTATTGTCCCTCCATCAGGTCCTAACAGCCTGGTACTCAGGGCTGTATTGTCTCTCCATCAGGTCCTAACAGCCTGGTACTCAGGGCTGTATTGTCTCTCCATCAGGTCCTAACAGCCTGGTACTCAGGGCTGTATTGTCCCTCCATTAGGTCCTAACAGCCTGGTACTCAGGGCTGTATTGTCCCTCCATCAGGTCCTAACAATCTGGTATTCAGGGCTGTATTGTCCCTCCATCAGGTCCTAACAGCCTGGTACTCAGGGCTGTATTGTCCCTCCATCAGTCCTAACAGCCTGGTCCTCAGGGCTGTATTGTCCCTCCATCAGGTCCTAACAGCCTGGTATTCAGGGCTGTATTGTCCCTCCATCAGGTCCTAACAGCCTGGTACTCAGGGCTGTATTGTCTCTCCATCAGGTCCTAACAGCCTGGTCCTCAGGGCTGTATTGTCCCTCCATCAGGTCCAAATAGCCTGGTCCTCAGGGCTGTATTGTCCCTCCATCAGGTCCTAACAGCCTGGTACTCAGGGCTGTATTGTCCCTCCATCAGGTCCTAACAGCCTGGTATTCAGGGCTCTATTGTCCCTCCATCAGGTCCTAACAGCCTGGTACTCAGGGCTGTATGGTCTCTCCATCAGGTCCTAACAGCCTGGTCCTCAGGGCTCTATTGTCCCTCCATCAGGTCCTAACAGCCTGGTACTCAGGGCTGTATTGTCCCTCCATCAGGTCCTAACAGCCTGGTACTCAGGGCTGTATTGTCTCTCCATCAGGTCCTAACAGCCTGGTCCTCAGGGCTGTATTGTCCCTCCATCAGGTCCAAATAGCCTGGTCCTCAGGGCTGTATTGTCCCTCCATCAGGTCCTAACAGCCTGGTACTCAGGGCTGTATTGTCCCTCCATCAGGTCCTAACAGCCTGGTATTCAGGGCTCTATTGTCCCTCCATCAGGTCCTAACAGCCTGGTACTCAGGGCTGTATTGTCTCTCCATCAGGTCCTAACAGCCTGGTCCTCAGGGCTCTATTGTCCCTCCATCAGGTCCTAACAGCCTGGTACTCAGGGCTGTATTGTCCCTCCATCAGGTCCTAACAGCCTGGTACTCAGGGCTGTATTGTCTCTCCATCAGGTCCTAACAGCCTGGTCCTCAGGGCTGTATTGTCCCTCCATCAGGTCCAAATAGCCTGGTCCTCAGGGCTGTATTGTCCCTCCATCAGGTCCTAACAGCCTGGTACTCAGGGCTGTATTGTCCCTCCATCAGGTCCTAACAGCCTGGTATTCAGGGCTCTATTGTCCCTCCATCAGGTCCTAACAGCCTGGTACTCAGGGCTGTATTGTCTCTCCATCAGGTCCTAACAGCCTGGTCCTCAGGGCTCTATTGTCCCTCCATCAGGTCCTAACAGCCTGGTACTCAGGGCTGTATTGTCCCTCCATCAGGTCCTAACAGCCTGGTACTCAGGGCTCTATTGTCCCTCTAACCACTCTGATGTCAATGCAAATGAAATCAAAAATCACATCCAACACTAATCATCAAAACAGTATGTGCTTTTAAAACTCACCTCACTGTGATGATCAGTTTGAAGAAAGAAGTTCAACAACAGTTTGAAACTGAGTGGAAAACATGGTTGATGTGGATGTTGTTTTAAAGCCTTAACACAATGAAATGGACAGAGCTTTCTAAGGTGATGATTCATTTAAAGCTGCATTATGCAGAAACCTCTCTGCTGGTTCCTGGTCACTAACATTCTAATAGTTTGCCTAATTTCAGTATATGTGACAAAACAAGCACGTATCGTGAAGAGAATCATTGTAACATATAAACCAGTGTTTCCCAACCCTGGTCCTCGAGTACCCCCAACAGTACACATTTTTATTGTAACGCTGGACAAACATACCTGATTCAACTTGTCAACTAATCATCAAGGTCTCAATGAGTTGGATGAGGTGTGTTTGTCCAGCGCTATAACTAAAATGTGTACTGTTGTGTACTGAGGACCAGGGTTGGGAAACACTGATTTGAACCGCTCTGAAATATCTTTTCCATAAGCAAAAATATTGTATTTTCAGATGTTTGAAGCTAGTGTACAAAACTGAAAGTAAAAGACGCAAAAAGGAAACTGGAGAACGGGAACCATAGAAATAGAGCACTTAGAACAGATCTACTGCTTCTTAGACTTGCTTTCAATTAAGAACGACAGATCTGTAACTCAACTTTCTAAGTGAATTTGGTGGGGTATCCCAAAAAGTTACATATTGCAGCTTTAAGAAGTTGCATGTACAACACCAATACACATATTATTGTCCATTTACAGATGTGAAAAAAAGAATACAATACAGTGTATTCTGTTACCCTGTCCTTCTCAAGCCCTTTAAATCACCTTCCCTGGTCTGTGTTTTCCTGTAACTCTATGTATTGTGCTGTGGAGGTTACATCCTACATACCCTCACTGTCAAAACAGCTCTCTCTCTGTTGTATGTGGAATGTAGACTGTAGAGTTTTTAAGACCGGACAGGGGTGTCAAATCAACAATGCAGCTGTACTCCACACAGCTGTACTGTGATGAGGTTATTACTGGGAACTGGCTAGGGGTTGGTGTATTGGCTCTTATAAACTGGGTGGTTCGAGCCCTGAATGCTGATTGGCTGACAGCCGTGGTATATCAGACCGTATACTACGGGTATGACAAAACATTTATTTTTACTGCCCAAATTACGTTGGTAACCAGTTAATAATAGCAATAAGGCACCTCAGGGGTTTGTGGTATATGGCCAATATACCATGACTAAGGGCTGTATCCAGGCACTCTGCATTGCGCAATAAAACAGCCCTTAGCCATGGTATATTGGCCATATACCACACCCCCATGTGCCGTATTGCTTAATTGTACAGGCGTGGGCAAACTGTTTGGCTCAAGGGCCACATCGGGATTTCGATTATTATTTTTACAAAATTCATTGTGGGCCGTATCTGCTCTAGTATGTAGTGAGGTAGATGGAGAGATTCAGAGAGTAATGCTCATTGTTCAATTCATAATATTCTACAATATTCTTCTTCTTCTTCTAGTCTTCTCTTCAAACCTAATACAGTCAGTCAGCAGGTTTGGTCTGGATCTCCCCTCCACAGATAGCCTTCTGTCCCACCACCTCCAGAACGCTGCCCTGCTCAGAGAGGACTGGGTCCAGCGACCTCTACTACCGGTCAAGACAGAGTCCAGTGATGTCTACTACCACCACAGCTATATGGACAGGGGACACACTTGTCCATCAGGGTTCAGTGAGTAGCATCTAATAGACTATTACTAATGGTTTCAGAAAAGAGTATGACCCGTCTTAAAACCAACAGTGTCCCCTGAAACCTGGCAGGGATTTTTCTTTGTTCTTCCTCATTTAAAGTAATAGATTGACAGTGATTTCAGCTATGCTGCTATCTTGTGTAACGACTCCTACTGAGCTACCAGTGTAGATGCATTGGCTGTAATTCTCTTTTGGCATCTCACCAGGGGACTTTCACAGCAGTAAGCTCTGAGTCAGCCAGTCTAATCATTACTCTCCTGTTGCTTCTCGCTGCTTGCTCTGTTGGCTATTGACTGCAGGGGGGTTAACGATCCTAAAGATTCCTAATGATCCTCACTGGGCTGAAGGGAGCGGTTCTGAGGCAGTGCCCTGTGGCTGGAGAGAAGGGCTGGCTTGAGGGGCTGAGGCACTGGCACATGGCTAATGAGAATGTTGGGTTAGTCTTAGAGACCTAACTCACTCTGCTCCACTCGATTTCCTGTCAGCCTGAATCACCCCACATGGACAATGATTGATCTAAAAACAAACACCACAAGGAATATTCTACTGACATTTGCTATTATGTGGAAGATCACCCTTTCTCGTTCGCTTGAGGGGGCGATGTGTTGGGAGGGGGCGATGTGTTGGGAGGGGCGATGTGTTGGGAGGGGGCGATGTGTTGGGAGGGGGCGATGTGTTGGGAGGGGGCGATGTGGTGGGAGGGGGCGATGTGGTGGGAGAGGAGAGGGAGGGGGCGATGTGTTGGGAGGGGGCGATGTGTTGGGAGGGGGCGATGTGTTGGGAGGGGGCGATGTGGTGGGAGGGGGCGATGTGGTGGGAGAGGAGAGGGAGGGGGCGATGTGGTGGGAGGGGGCGATGTGGTGGGATAGGAGAGGGAGGGGGCGATGTGGTGGGAGGGGGCGATGTGGTGGGAGAGGAGAGGGAGGGGGCGATGTGGTGGGAGGGGGCGATGTGGTGGGAGGGGAGAGGGAGGGGGCGATGTGGTGGGAGGGGGCGATGTGGTGGGAGGGGAGAGGGAGGGGGGCGATGTGGTGGGAGGGGGCGATGTGGTGGGAGGGGAGAGGAAGGGGGCGATGTGGTGGGAGGGGGCGATGTGCTGGGAGGGGAGAGGGAGGGGGCGATGTGGTGGGAGAGGAGAGGGAGGGGGCGATGTGGTGGGAGGGGGAGATGTGGTGGGAGAGGAGAGGGAGGGGGCGATGTGGTGGGAGAGGGAGGGGGCGATGTGGTGGGAGGGGGAGATGTGGTGGGAGAGGAGAGGAGAGGGAGGGGGCGATGTGGTGGGAGGGGGAGATGTGGTGGGAGAGGAGAGGAGAGGGAGGGGGCGATGTGGTGGGAGAGGGAGGGGGCGATGTGGTGGGAGGGGGAGATGTGGTGGGAGAGGAGAGGGAGGGGGCGATGTGGTGGGAGAGGGCGATGTGGTGGGAAAGGAGAGGGAGGGGGCGATGTGGTGGGAGAGGGTGGGGGCGATGTGGTGGGAGGGGGCGACGTGGTGGGAGAAGGAGGGTGCGAGGGGGCGACGTGGTGGGAGAGGAGAGGGAGGGGGCGATGTGGTGGGAGGGGGCGACGTAGTGGGAGAGGGAGGGGGCGACGTGGTGGGAGGGGGCAACGTGGTGGGAGAGGGAGGGTGCGAGGGGGCGACGTGGTGCGAGGGGGCGACGTGGTGCGAGGGGGCGACGTGGTGCGAGGGGGCGACGTGGTGCGAGGGGGCGACGTGGTGGGAGAGGAGTGGGAGGGGGGCGATGTGGTGGGAGGGGGCGATGTGGTGGGAGAGGGGAGGGAGGGGGCGATGTGGTGGGAGATGAGGGGGGAGGGAGGGGGCGATGTGGTGGGAGGGGCGATGTGGTGAGAGGGGAGGGAGGGGGCGATGTGGTGAGAGGGGAGGGAGGGGGCGATGTGGTGGGAGGGAGGGGCGATGTGGTGGGAGAGGAGAGGGAGGGGGCGATGTGGGGGGAGGGAGGGGGCGATGTGGTGGGAGGGGGCGATGTGGTGGGAGGAGGCGATGTGGTGGGAGGGAGGGGGCGATGTGGTGGGAGGGGCGATGTGGTGGGAGAGGAGAGGGAGGGGGCGATGTGGTGGGAGGGGCGATGTGGTGGGAGAGGAGAGGGAGGGGGCGATGTGGTGGGAGGGGGTGGTGGGAGAGGAGAGGGAGGGGGCGATGTGGTGGGAGGGGGTGGTGGGAGGGGGAGGCTGAGGGGGAGATGTGGTGGGAGGGGGTGGTGGGAGGGGGAGGCTGAGGGGGAGATGTGGTGGGAGAGGGCGATGTGGTGGGAAGGGGAGGCTGAGGGGGAGATGTGGTGGGAGGGGGAGGCTGAGGGGGAGGCTGAGGGGGAGATGTGGTGGGAGGGGGCGATGTGGTGGGAGGGGGAGGCTGAGGGGGAGATGTTGTGAGGGGGAGAGCGGGGGAGAGCGAGAGATGGGAGATGTGAGAGGGAGGGACAGGGGGAGATGTTGTGAAGGGGAGATGTCAGAGAGGGGGGGAGATGATGAGAGCTGCAGTTATTGTCCTGCTGATCTGGCCCTGACAGGCAGGCAGCACAACGGTGGCAGTTTGAGGCATTATTTAGGATTCAGTACCACTTGTCCTGTTCAGTCCTGCAACCTTACAGCTCACACTGTAGATGACCATATCATCTATGTAATTATCAGCCGCCCAACCCCGAACAACATATCTGTTATCCTAACAATGAAACAGGCCCAAGACAAAGACCTTGATTGTTTGCAGAACTGAAGCGGGAAAGCGTTGAGAAGGAATATGTCTAACCTAATGGGATTAATAGTTAAACATTAGACTGATATGTTATTAAAGGCTACTCTCTAACCAAGCCTTGTAATCCTATGGGGGTTTGGAGGGTGGTTTCAGACAAGGGGAATTCCAGTCTGTTGCGTTAACATGGCTGATGTGTCATTCCAGATTGCAGCCACAAGCAGCATGGGAGGAGCCGGAGGGGAGTGGCCAGGGGTGTGTCACCTGTCAGATGGGCGGGCTCTGCTCAGACCCCACACTGGAAGGCTTCTTGTGGAGGGAGGAAGAGGAGACACACCCACAAGACCAAAGAAGGTATACTACATGACAAAAGTATGTGGACACCTGCTCGTTGAACATCTCATTCCAAATTCATGGGCAGTAATATTGAATTAGTCCCCTTTGCTTTTATAACAACCTACACTCTTCTGGGAAGGCTTTCCACTAGATGTTGTAACATTGCTGCAGGGACTTGCTTCCATTCAGCCACAAGTACATTAGTGAGGTCGGCCCTGATGTTGGGCGATTAGGCCTGGCTTGCAGTCGGCATTCTAACTCATCCCAAAGGTGTTCGATGGGGTTGAGGTCAGGGCTCTGTGCAGGCCAGTCAAATTCTGCCACGGAACACACCATTTTTGTATGGACCTCGCTTTGTGCACGGGGGCATTGTCATGCTGAAACAGGAAAGGGCCTTCCCTAAACTGTTGCCACAAAGTTGGAAGCACAGAATCGTCTAGATTGTCATTGTAGCGTTAAGACTGCCCTTCACTGGAACTAAGAGGCGTAGCCCGAACAATGGAAAACAGCCTCAGACCATTGTCCCTCCTCCACCAATGCATTGGGACAGGTAGCGTTCTCCTGGTATCCGCCAAACCCAGATTTGTCCATCTGACTGCCAGATTGTGAAGCGTGATTCATCACTCCAGAGAACGCATATCCAGAGTCCAATGGCGGCGAGTTTACACCACTCCAGCCGATGCTTGGCATTGCACATGGGGATCTTAGGCTTGTGTGTGGCTACTCAGCCATGGAAACCCATTTCATGAATCTCCCAACGAAAAGTTATTGTGCTGATGTTGCTTCAGAGGCAGTTCTGTGACCTTGTGTGGCCTACCACTTCTTTGCTGAGCCATTGTTGCTCCAAGACGTTTTCACTTCACAATAACAGCACTTTCAGTTGACCGGGGCAGCTCTAGCAGGGCAGACGTTTGACAAACTGACTTGTTGGAAAGGTGGCATCCTGTGATGGTGCCACGTTGAAAGTCACTGAGCTCTTCTGTAAGACCAATTTACTGCCAATGTTTGTCTATGGAGACTGCATGGCTGGGTCCCCATTTTTATACACCTGTCAGCAACGGGTGTGGCTGAAATAGCCGAATCCACTTAATTGAAGGGGTGATCCCTGGGATGGGTTTTTCCTTGATTAATCAGGAATTTCTGCTTTTCTGGCATTTATCCTCCATTAATTTCTAATAGAAACGGACCTATCCCCTAGCTAAGTCATGATTTCCCTGATTTTCTATGTTGTTCTGATCATATCCAACTGGTTATTACATGTTAGGCTCCCTACTGGCGTAGCGGTCTAAGGCACTGCATCTCAGTGCAAGAGGCTTCACTACAGTCCCTGGTTCAAATCCAGGCTGTATCACATCCGGCCGTGATTGGGGGTCTCATAGTGCGGCGCACAATTGGTCCAGCGTTGTCCGGGGTAGGCCGTCATTGTAAATAAGGATTTGTTCTTAACTGACTTCCCTAGTTAAATAAAGGTAACATTTAAAAAAAAGAAGCCTATGTAGCCTGCTAGTGTAGTTATGTATTCATTACACATATGCTATGTAGCCTGTTACAGAGTGACCCATGGTGTTCACAGTAATGTGTTGTTGGCCTATAGATGAGGAGGTCCTCTTGTCTCAGCTGTCAGACCCTGAGGACAGTCCAGATGAGAGCCTGGAGGATGCCGTTACACCCCAGACCTCACACACACACAAACAGGTACCACACACACACACACATTATAGCTCCAATACTGCCTGGCTACTTGTGTGCATTATAGCTCCATTACTGCCTTCCTACCTGGATTTATAGCTTGAAAAGTAAGCAACTTGTGAATTGACTTGTAATACATTGCATTCTGACATCTAGTTGAGACGTTTATAATGAACGGTGTGCTTGTTGATGTATTAGTGAGCTATGTGACGGTTTTGTCTATGCTATTTTGTTCTCAGGATCCAATCCGCAGACGTCAGGGAGAGAGTGTTTACACCATTGACAACATCATCATCCCCATGTCCCTGGCTGCCACTACCAAGGTGGAGAAACTTCACTACAAAGACATTATAACACCCAGGTATGACTTCTGGTGCTTGTTCTTTGGCTTGAGTTACTTCTTAACAAAAGCTACAGCCACCTGTTTTTGCTTAACACTATTTTGAGTTTGAATGATCAAAGCTTCCTATTTTGGGCCCTCACCAGTTTGCATCCCTGAAAATGGTCTGTTCTTCGATGTCCTTTGATATGTGTGTTATTTGTTCACCTCACACGTTGCTCTGCTCCTCCCTCCTTCCCTACAGCTGGAGAGTGGTTGATATCCCACCCCTGGAAGAGAGAGAGAGACAGGACGAGGAAGAGGAGCTGCTGTGTGACGAGACCTTTTCACAGAGTCATCTGGGGTGTGAGAAGAGAGAGAAACTCCGCTGGACCTCCTGGGATAAGAGCAGATGCTACAGACGCACCACCAGGTGGGCACAGGGCACACCACATTTCAACTTGCTGCTCCTAATTGAACCTGCAGTAAAGCTTCTCATCTCAATAGATATCAATACACAGTGTCTGTTTTTTCCATAGAGAATGAGGTGTGGCATACTCTTGTTCCGATGCAGTAGTTTGTATTTAAAATCACCTGTCTCTGTAGATCTGGCAGTAGGAACGATGGACCAGGTGTTTCTGTATGGGACTCTGCTGTCAGGGATGACATCAGAGGTGACATGAGCACTCACGTGGACTGGAGCTGCAGTCTGGACACAGACGCAGGCAGAGCCTTAGAGGAGTGGGTGGTAAGAAAGGACATTCACTGTCTAGCCCTTACCAGCCTAAAGTCTGGATCCTGGTTGAGCTCTTTGTTACATTCTGAGTATGACGTCTTGGTACTAGCATTTATTAACCCTGCTGCAGGGTTTTCATTTTGAAAATGTGGCACTGGAAATTTCACCAGCAACATCAATTTACCAGACATTTGAGAAATTTACTGGACCGATATGCATTGGGTGCATAACCTGATTAGGGCGTTCACCCACAGCGCTCAGAATGACAGAAATCACATTTAGGTTATGGTAATTCATCTTAACAGAACATGCAAGTCGAGGATGCAATGAAGTGCATCCTTCTCTAATTCTGATGTGCACTTTGAAGATGTTAGAATAACTATCTACATTTACTTTTCCTCAGCCAACAATTTACGAACAACAAAATCACTAGCCTATGTCAATCTACTATCCCCCATAGTAGAAAAGTTTACCTATTCTATTGGTCAGCTTTTCAAGAAAGAAATAGCCTAGGCTACATGAAACAAGTAAAAAAGCAATGAGTCTGATGCAACAGATCAGAATGTTTAGCTTAAAATGTTGCTAAACTAATAGGCCTATTTCTTCACATTATAAGCGCAGCACTGCGCACAAGTTACCGGCTAACGGAACCCTGACCTGCTGGTAGGAACATTCCAATCAATAACCTATTAACTTTAATGCAGAGTTGCTAGTAGAAACTATGCTATTTTCTGCTATGCACAAGTATGTTAATTATCAAGCTGAATTAGAGCTTTTACTTCGAAGTATGACTCACTAAGACTGAACAACAGTTTCGGATTAGGTGAGATATGAATATTGATATTTCATGTAAGAGGTTAGGCCATTAGTGGTGACCATGAAACATTCCTGAGATAAAAAACCTATCAAATATCTGCTGTGTATATCTGCAATAGGAGGGTTTGTGGGTGGTGGACTGGTTGAGGAGTTCTTGAGCCGACACAGATGCACTGTGGGTGATTAGACATGGCTGATTGGAGTGGGTTCTGATTGGACTAAAGTCTTAACAGGACAGCACAGGCACTAGCAGTACAGTCAATTTTGCTGCTGACTAACTGACCCCCATTAACAATCAGTTAAATTAGTTCCAAACAGTAAAATGATGTAACTTAGTGAAAATACTATGCATGCGTATTCATGAGTTGCATGTTTTCTCACAATATTGTTTTGAACGTTTGTTTTGTACTGATGCCCAACTGAGCTTTCTTCTCAATGCATCGCCAATGAGCGCTGATGAAGATTTTTTCAGTGTGTAGTGGCTTCCTTTCCTCTTGACCATAGCCACTGCCCTAGCCTGAAAGTGGGGTTGTTTCGTACGCATACGGTCCACATTCAAGGTTTCCAAACGGCCAAAACATTCAATGAGATCCAGGGATATGGTGCAACAAAAAGGTTTATTCATATATCTAACAAATGATTCTCCAATCAAGTTACAGCATAGATTAATTGACATGGAAAATGCATAATATGAGCTGTTTGTATGTCTGTATGGTCAAAAGACTATACCGCTAACGCGTCTAGCTAGGACTCGTCCCCCGAAGGCCCAACTTCCTGCCTTTATCCTAACACACTTACCACAGTACAATGAATGGGCAAGAGGGGGGGGGGGGGCAAAAACTAACAACAAATGAATACATCTCAATTAGGTAAATATAAATCATAAAGGTATGTACCTAATATTTCATCATATACATTCATATTTAATATACACTGCTGAAAAAAATAAAGGGAACACTAAAATAACACATCCTAGATCTGAATGAATGAAATAATCTTATTAAATACTTTTTTCTTTACATAGTTGAATGTGCACAAAAATAATCAATGGAAATCCAATTTATCAACCCATGGAGGTCTGGATTTGGAGTCACACTCAAAATTAAAGTGGAAAACCACACTACAGGCTGATCCAACTTTGATGTAATGTCCTTAAAACAAGTCAAAATGAGGCTCAGTAGTGTGTGTGGCCTCCCTACAACGCCTGGGCATGCTCCTGATGAGGTGGCGGATGGTCTCCTGAGGGATCTCCTCCCAGACCTAGACTAAAGCATCCGCCAACTCCTGGACAGTCTGTGGTACAACGTGGCGTTGGTGGATGGAGCGAGACATGATGTCCCAGATGTGCTCAATTGGATTCAGGTCTGGGGAACGGGCGGGCCAGTTCATAGCATCAATGCCTTCCTCTTGCAGGAACTGCTGACACACTCCAGCCACATGAAGTCTAGCATTGTCTTGCATTAGGAGGAACCCAGGGCCAACCGCACCAGCATATGGTCTCACAAGGGGTCTGAGGATCTCATCTCGGTATCTAATGGCAGTCAGGCTACCTCTGGCGAGCACATGGAGGGCTGTGCGGCCCCCCAAAGAAATGCCACCCCACACCATGACTGACCCACCGCCAAACCGGTCATGCTGGAGGATGTTGCAGGCAGCAGAACGTTCTCTACGGCGTCTCCAGACTCTGTCACGTCTGTCACATGTGCTCAGTGTGAACCTGCTTTCATCTGTGAAGAGCACAGGGCGCCAGTGGCGAATTTGCCAATCTTGGTGTTCTCTGGCAAATGCCAAACGTCCTGCACGGTGTTGGGCTGTAAGCACAACCACCACCTGTGGACGTCGGGCCCTCATACCACCCTCATGGAGTCTGTTTCTGACCATTTGAGCAGACACATGCACATTTGTGGCCTGCTGAAGGTCATTTTGCAGGGCTCTGGCAGTGCTCCTCCTGCTCCTCCTTGCACAAAGGCGGAGGTAGCGGTCCTGCTGCTGGGTTGTTGCCCTCCTACGGCCTCCTCCACATCTCCTGATGTACTGGTCTGTCCTGGTAGCGCCTCCATGCTCTGGACACTACGCTGACAGACACAGCAAACCTTCTTGCCACAGCTCGCATTGATGTGCCATCCTGGATGAGCTGCACTACCTGAGCCACTTGTGTGGGTTGTAGACTCCGTCTCATGCTACCACTAGAGTGAAAGCACCGCCAGCATTCAAAAGTGACCGAAACATCAGCCAGGAAGCATAGGAACTGAGAAGTGGTCTGTGGTCACCACCTGCAGAACCACTCCTTTATTGGGGGTGTCTTGCTAATTGCCTATAATTTCCACCTGTTGTCTATTCCATTTGCACAACAGCATGTGAAATCTATTGTCAATCAGTGTTGCTTCCTAAGTGGACACTTCTGGGATTTCACAGAAGTGTGATTGACTTGGACTTACATTGGGTTGTTTAAGTGTTCCCTTTATTTTTTTGAGCAGTATATTTACACAAACGTACATGGAGCTCTGTATGTTCTGTCTTTTATACAAATATGTCCAAATCAGCTCTAACACAGTGGCTTGGAAATACAATGCAATTCAAAAGGAGGCAAATAATTACTATCAAAACCTTTTTGCCATCATTTTGATGTTGCCAGACTGACTTTAGATGCAGTATAATGTTAGCTAAGGTTGAGGGGAGGTCACCGGATTTTAGCTAGCTAACGTTTTTGACTGACTTCGCTAGCTAATGACAACATTGCCATCTGTCTAAAGTTCATTTGACTTCATGATAATGCTGGCAAAGTTATTTCCTACTAAAAATTAAACTACTTTAGCAATGTCATCGTATTTCCAGCCATTATAGTGTCATTTAGACTAAACAGTCGTTAGCCTCTGTCCAGGAATTATGTATAGATCCCAAACATGCTCAATGTCTGGTGAGTTTTCAGACCATGGAAGAACTGGGACATTTTCAGATTCCAGGATTTGTGTAAAGATCCTTGCGTTATCATTCTGAAACATGAGGTGATGGCGGTGGATGAATGGCACAACAATGGGCCTCAGGATCTCATTACGGTACCTCTGTGCATTCAAATTGCCATTGATATAATGTAATTGTGTTTGTTGTCTGTAGCTTATGCCTGCCCATACCATAACCCCACCGCCACCATTGGGAACTCTGTTCACAATGTTGACATCAGCAAACTGCTCGCCCAGACGATGCCATACACGCTGTCTGCCATCTATGCCTGGTACAGTTGAAACCGGGATTCATCCGTGAAGAGCACACTTCAAAGGTGAGCATTTTCCCACTGAAGTAGGTTACGATGCTGAACTGCAGTCAGGTCAAGACTCTGGTGAGGACGACGAGCATACAGATACGCTTCCCTGAGACGGTTTCTGATAGTTGGTGCAGAAATTCTTTGGTTGTGCAAACCCACAGTTTCATCAGCTGTCCAGGTGGCTGGTCTCAAATGATCCTCAGGTGAAGAAACCGGATGTGGAGGACCTGGGCTGGCACGGTTACTGCCGTTGAGAGGCCAGTTGGACGTACTGCCAAATTCTGTAAAATAACGTCAATTCTCTGGCAACTGCTCTGATGGCCATTCCTGCAGTCAGCATGCCATTTGCATGCTCCCTCAAAACTTGATATCTGTGGCATCGTGTTGTGACAAAACTATACATTTTAGAGTGGCCTTTTATTGTCCCTAGCACAAGGTGCACCTGTGTAATGATCATGCTGTTTAATCAGCTTTTTGATATGCTACACCTGTCAGGTGGATAGATTACCTTGGCAAAGGGGAAATATTCAGTAACAGGGTTGTAAACAAATTTGTGCACACATTTTGAGAGAAATACGCTTTTTGTGTGTTTGGATCATTTCTGGGATCATTTATTTCACCTCATGAAACATGGGACCAACACTTTACATGTTACATTTATATTTTTGTTCAGTATATGTCACAACAGGTCTAAATATGTCATGACAGTGTTATGACCATATGACAGGTTATGACAAGTTCAGATGTTATGACATGACATGGTTATGAATGTGTCATAATGTGTTATGACGCTAGGTGTCAAGTAAAGTTTTACCATATGACTAGGATTGTGCTTTAAGCTTGTGGACAGCTAAATCAAGTTGATATGGAAACCAGTAGAACAGGAGAGAAATGCTGATTTTAAAATAGTATCAATAGAAAGCTAGGATCCTCCTCTGTTCAATAGACTAGCCAACTCTGTTTTCACTGGAATTGTACTAAGAATTTTTGCGCAATGGCTGGGCTTATATTAGCCTACAGGTTTCACTTCAAGCATCAACCAACTTCGCTGCCTGACAGGTGATATTCCACTCAAACTAAGCTCAGTATGCAGTATGTGTGCGATAAACGAGATGCATGGCGGACTAACGAAAATACACACCAATTTAATTCCACTAAATTATGCTAATTGACCTTTTATAAACCGATAAGCATGATCGGTCAAAATAATTTTTGGCGGCTTATTGATCAACGGTTAACCATTAACATCCCTAACAGGCACATTTACATCTCTTTACTTTTACCATTCAAAACCCACACAGAAGATGCTGAATTTAACCAAATGACTTTGTTTCAGATCTTAGTATTGGCAGATAAATGATGTGAATATTGTTCCTACATGACTACTACAGAGAGAGAGACAGACTGTAATGTTTAACAGGTTCTATGGTGGCAGAACAGGGATATTTATTTTACCTCAGTGGTGCTTTACAGCTTCATGAAGTCAAGAGTCAGGTTATGATTGACTGGGAGTGGTGTCTGTCATCTTGGTGCTTGTCAGGAGGTACGGAGAGTGCCCACACATTCAGTGTACAGGCTGCACGCTCCCTGGGGTGGGTGTGGGTGTGAAAGTCACAGGGACCACCCTCACTTCACTGGAATCCTGTTAATGGCTGATTCTGTACTTGTCATACGACCTTCAGCTTGTGAATTATGGTTTTAAATAAAATCCTTTATCGTAGAAGAAAATAAAGTATACCATCTCAATGTCATTTTTGCTGAAGGTGATACATGTAATATCCTCATCTAATGTAACCCTCATTACCCTTCTTTGGACACTGTATTAACTAACCTCCAAACGAGCTTCAATGCCATACAACACTCCTTCCGTGGCTTCCAACTGCTCTTAAACGCTAGTAAAACCAAATGCATGCTTTTCAACCGTTCGCTGCCCGCACCCACCCACCCGCCCGACTAGCATCACTACTCTGGACGGTTCTGACTTTGAATATGTGGACAACTACAAATACTTTGGTGTCTGGCTAGACTATAAACTCTCCTTCCAGACTCATATTAAACATCTCCAATCCAAAATGAAATCTAGAATCGGCTTCCTATCTCGCAACAAAGCCTCCTTCACTCACGCCGCCAAACATACCCTCGTAAAACTGACTATCCGACCGATCCTCGACTTCGGCGATGTCATTTACAAAATAGCTTCCAATACTCAGTAAACTGGACGTTATCTATCACAGAACCATCCGTTTTGTCACCAAAGCCCCTTATACCACCCACCACTGCGACCTGTATGCTCTAGTCGGCTGGCCCTCGCTACATATATTCGTCGCCAGACCCACTGGCTCCAGGTCATCTATAAGTCTATGCTAGGTAAAGCTCCGCCTTATCTCAGCTCACTGGTCACGATAACAACACCCACCCGGAGCACGCGCTCCAGCAGGTATATCTCACTGGTCATCCTCAAAACCAACACCTCCTTTGGCCGCCTTTCCTTCCAGTTCTCTGTTGCCAATGACTGGAACGAATTGCAAAATCACTGAAGCTGGAGACTTATATTTCCCTCACTTTAAACATCAGCTATCTGAACAGCTAACTGATCGCTGCAGCTGTTCATAGCCCATCTGTAAATAGCCCACCCAATCTACCTACCTCATCCCCATATTGTTTTTATTTACTTTTCTGCTCTTTTGCACACCGGTATTTCTACTTGCGCATCACCATCTGCTCATCTATCACCCCAGTGTTAATTTGCTAAATTGTTGATTTGCACACACTGTGTATATAGACTTTTTTTCTATTGTGTTATTGACTGTACGCTTGTTTATTCCATGTGTAACTCTGTGTTGTTGTTTGTGTCACACTGCTTTGCTTTATCTTGGCCAGGTCGCAGTTATAAATGAGAACTTGTTCTCAACTGGCTTACATGGTTAAATAAAGGTATAATAAAAAAATAAAACTCCCTCCTCCTACCTCCCTTGGTCTGCAGCCTCGACTCCCATGGGAGAGTCATGTGTTCCCGCTGTGTGAGGATGAGGCTCTAAGGTGTCATGAAGAGGAGCAGCAGGAGCCTCGCTGGGAGGAGAGAGAGAAGGCAGATTCCACCAGCAGCACAGATGACAGCAGCAGCTCTGTCCAGTCACCCCCATTCTCAGCCCTGTCTTCAGCCCTGTCCAGTACATTACCACCACCTGCTGGAGACGATGAGAACAACACACTTACTGCAGTCACCAGAAATGACTTGGCTTTACCATGGCACAGGTACATCACAGCCACTGACAGACAGTTCATAATGTTTCACTTTTTATTGTTAATATATGTAGATTTTAAGTATTTCATGTACAGTGCTTTATACACGTGTATAGGTTTAAAGAAAGAAAAAAAAACAGTATAGTTGTACTGTATTGCTCCCGATTGGCACAGCAGCCTAAGGTACTGCATCTCAGTGCTTGAGGCGTCACTACAGACCCTGGTTCGATTCCAGGCTGTATCACAACCGGCTGTGATTGGGAGTCCCAATTGGCACAGCGTCGTCCGGGTTTGGCCATCAATGTAAATAAGAATTTGTTCTTAACTGACTTGCCTAGTTAAATAAATTAAACATATATAGCTCGGCTGGATTTGTTATGAAACAATAGAAGTTTATGAGACCAACTACATGTAACTGCACCCTTCTCATCCATTGGTTAATGGTAAATTAATGGTTATATATGGCAAGACTGTTCCACGCTGTTTGAACTACCTGTGTTGTCTCTCCTCTCCAGATCCCTTCAGGAGTTTAGGAGACCCACAGGGACACAAGAGGAGGCCTGAACTCCCTGGAGTAGATGTCACACGCTGTGTACCTCATTTTAATGTATACTTGCTACATTTCCTAAACACAGTGATATTTTATTTGGGTTCAAATGTTTTAGAGCAGGGTTTTTTATTTATTTAAAACATTGTGATTTGTTTTATTCCTTTCAGTTCCTCTGCTGTATTTTAAGGTTTTGGATGGGATTGTGTTGGATATTCAACATGTACACATTTAAAAAAATTTAATTTACCCTGACCTGCATTCATATTGAAGATCTGTGTACTAGTGCACAATCGATCGTAACCTTGGCTGACAATGTACCATAGTATGTAAACAGTTGTTGCCTGTTATTTATTTTACGTTTCAAGACATGTCTGATAATGCAGTCTTAACATATACTTTTATATACACTACCATTCAAAAGTTTGTGGTCACTTAGAAATGTCCTTGTTTTTGAAAGAAAAGCTAATTTTTTGTCCCTTTAAAATAACATCAAGTTGATCAGAAATACAGTGTAGACATTGTTAATGTTGTAAATGACTATTGTAGCTGGAAACAGCTGATTTTTAATAGAATATCTACATAGGCCCATTATGAGCAACTATCACTCCTTTGTTCCAATGGCACGTTGTGTTAGCTAATCCAAGGCTAATTGATCATTAGAAAATCCTTTTACGATTTATGTTAGCACAGCTGAAAAACTTTTGTTCTGATTAAAGAAGCAATAAAATTGGCCTTCTTTAGACTAATTGAGTATCTGGAGCATCAGCATTTGTGGGTTTGATTACAGGCTCAAAATGGCCAGAAACAAAGAACTTTCTTCTGAAACTTGTAAGTCTGTCTTTTCTTGGCTAGAAGGCCAGCATCCCGGAGTCGCCTCTTCACTGTTGACGTTGAGACTGGTGTTTTGCGGGTACTATTTAATGAAGCTGCCAGTTGAGGACTTGTGAGGCGTCTGTTTCTCAAACTAGACACTAATGTACTTGTCCTCTTGCTCAGTTGTGCACCGGGGTCTCCCACTCCTCTTTCTATTCTGGTTAGGGCCGGTTTGCGCTGTTCTGTTAAGGGAGTAGTACACAGCGTTGTATGAGATCTTCAGTTTCTTGGCAATTTTTCACATGGAATAGCCTTCATTTCTCAGAACAAGAATAGACTGACAAGTTTCAGAAGAAAGTTCTTTCTTTCTGGCCATTTTGAGCCTGTAATCGAACCCACAAATGCTGATGCTCCAGATTCTCAACTAGTCTAAAGAAGGCCAGTTTTATTGCTGCTTTAATCAGAACAATAGTTTTCAGCTGTGCTAACACTATTGCAAAAGGGTTTTCTAATGATCAATTAGCCTTTTAAAATGATAAACTTGGGGTCACTTAGAAATGTCCTTGTTTTTGAAAGAAAAGCACATTTTCTGTCCATTAAAAAACATCAAGTTGTTCAGAAATACAGTGTAGACAGTGATGGTTGCTGATAATGGGCCTCTGTATGCCTATGTAGATATTCCATAAAAAATCAGCCCTTTCCAGCTACAATAGTCATTTACAACATTAACAATGTCTACATTTTATTTCTGATCAATTTGGTGATATTTTAATGGACAAAACATGTGATGTCTTTCAAAAACAAGTACATTTCTAAGTGACCCCAAACTTTTGAACGGTGGTGTGTGTGAGCGAGCGTGAGTATTTAAAAAATAAAAAAAATAATCACGAGTTTATTTCTTGGTAAGCAGATTGGTCTGTATAAACATATGAAGAAGAAAAAACAGGAAGGTTTTTAGTTTGTGTACTGCTTGTCTGAGTTTGACAGTGGTGTCATCTCTGTGACGACTTTGAAATCATTCAGGCCACTGTTGTCTGACTATTGTTGTCACATTAAGGACAAAACAGACTGCCAACAAACGTTTAAAAGCAGCGGGGAGGTTGTCTTATCGCAACCGACCACAGAACATCGGATGCCAGTTTCTGTTCATGTCCCGATGATTCTACAGGTGAACTTCTGTGCTGGCAGAGGTTCGTTAAGGTGTCTTTCTGTGTTACTGTATTGAGCAGTCAAAACAGTTACTGTGTAATGACTGTTTTACCCGTGCTCAACAAAGTGTGGTGCTGTTGTCTTTTATAAGAATGTAGTGGGACACAAACTTGTTAAGTTAAAGGCCTTAAAAGTAATTTGTAAATATACCATTTTAACCTTCAGTAGCATCAGCAGGGGGTGTGTCCCAAATGTCAACCTATTCTCTAGAGCTCTACTTTTGACCAGGACCCAATGGCTCAGGTCAAAAGTAGTACACTATGTAGGAAATAGGGTGCCGTTTGGAAGGCTAATTGCAGGCAAGTAGCGCTCAATGTTATCAGTTCCAACCGAGGCAGGCTTGGAGAACAAGGGTGGAGGAGGGGGTTGTATCTAATGAGATTCATTTTCCTCTCCTTCATTATCTCCGACCTGTAAACTAGAGGAGCCATTGCCCTTATACCATCTGTGAAGTGTGCTTAAAGGGGCAGTGAAGTAAAAAATTTGATTGTTGCATTATAATATATATTTTGTACATAAGTTTGAAATAACACTGCGTTTGTGAAAATGATGAAAATGCCAATTTGTTTAAGAGCCGTTTCAAAAAATGCCTGGAATTTCGGCCTGTTCAGGTGAACAGTTGGCCCATATGATTTCAATGTGATCTGATTTATAATAGGCCAATGACTGTTCATCTGGGTAAGAGGATGGTCTATAGCCCACCCCATCAGCCAATCAGGGCTCTATATGTACAGTGGCTTGCAAAAGTATTCACCCCCTTGGCATTTTTCCTATTTTGTTACCTTACAACCTGGAATTGAAATAGATTTTTGGGGTGTTTGTAACATTTGATTTACACAACATGCCTACCACTTTGAAGATGCAAAATATTTTTTGTGAACCAAACAAGAAATAAGACAAAACAGAACTTGAGCATGCATAACTATTCACCCCCCTAAAGTCAATACTTTGTAGAGCCACCTTTTGCAGCAATTACAGCTGCAAGTCTCTTGGGGTATGTCTCTATAAGCTTGGCACATCTAGCCACTGGGATTTTTGCCCGTTGTTCAAAGCAAAACTGCTCCAGCTCCTTGAAGTTGGATGGGTTCCACTGGTGTACAGCAATCTTTAAGTCATACCACAGATTCTCAATTGGATTGAGGTCTGGGCTTTGACTAGGCCATTCCAAGACATTTAAATGTTTCTGCTTAAACCACTCGAGTGTTGCTTTAGCAGTATGCTTAGGGTCATTGCACTGCTGGAAGGTGCACCTCCATCCCAGTCTCAAGTCTGTGGAAACAAACAGTTTCCCCTCAAGAATTTCCCTGTATTTAGCGCCATCCATCATTCCTTCAATTCTGACCAGTTTCCCAGTCCCTGCTGATGAAAAACATCCCCACAGCATGATGCTGCCACCATGCTTCACTGTGGGGATGGTGTTCTCGGGGTGATGTGAGGTGTTGGGTTTGCGCCAGACATAGCGTTTTCCTTGAAGGCCAAAAAGCTCAATTTTTGTCTCATTTGACCAGAGTACCTTCTTCCATATGTTTGGTGAGTTTCCCACATGCCTTTTGGCAAACACCAAATGTGTTTGCTTATTTTTTCTTTAAGCAATGGCTTTTTTTCTGGCCACTCTTCTGTAAAGCCCAGCTCTGTGGAGTGTATTTCTTAAAGTGATCCTATGGACAGATACTCCAATCTCCACTGTGGAGCTTTGCAGCTCATTCAGGGGTCTCTTTGTTGCTTCTGATTTAATGCCCTCCTAGCCTGGTCTGTGAGTTTTGGTGGGCAGCCCTTTCTTGGCAGGTTTGTTGTGGTGCCAAATTCTTTCCGTTTTTTAATAATGGATTTAATGGTGCTCTGTGGGATGTTCAAAGTTTCAGATATTTTTTATAACCCAACCCTGATCTGTACTTCTCCACAACTTTGTCCCTGACCTGTTTGGAGAGCTCCTTGGTCTTCATGGTGCCACTTGCTTGCTGGTACCCCTTGCTTAGTGGTGTTGCAGACTCTGGTGCCTTTCAGAACAGGTGTGTATATATACTGAGATCATGTGACACTTAGCGCACAGGTGGACTTTATTTAACTAATTATGTGACTTTGAAGATAATTGGTTGCACCAGATCTTATTTAGGGGCTTCATAGAAAAGGGGGTGAATACATATGCATGCGGCACTTTTCCGTTTTTTTATTCCTTATAATTATTTTAATTATTTTTTTAATTTTTTTACTTCACAAATTATTTTGTGTATGTCCATTACATGAAATCCAAATAAAAATAAATTTAAATGACAGGTTGTAATGCAACAAAATAGGAAAAACGCAAAGGGGGATGAATACTTTTGCAAGGCACTGTAAATATTTTCACATAAGTTTCCTAATGCCCACACGATCACGCTGAGCTTTTTAAGGGCCAAAGGAGGCTCAGGGAAATAAATGTTAAAAAATATATTTTGGAGTTTTCATTAAATAAACACAGTGATTTCCTAGACAAACAGTGCTGAAAATAAAATGACAGACTGCATGGGGGCTTTAAACCTTCAACCTGAATACATCCATAGCTGCAGGAAGATGGGTGGGGGTGCTGTGACTTATTTTCGGGGGGGGGGGAGCTAAGAAAAAAAAATATTTACCTGTGCTACAGATGGCTGTATTGGTCCGCTAATCCATGACTAGTAAAGGCCCAGTGCAATACGTTTGTGGAATGTTTTTTCTCCAATATGTTTTTTAAAATAGTTTTCATTATTGTTCAGATTTTTCAGGGGGTGCTGCAGCACCCTTAGCATCCCTAGTTCCCTCGGCTATGCACCCATCACATAACAGCAAAAGGCAAGGCCAAGGAAAAGTCTGTTTTGAAGTTTATTATAATATGTAAAAAGGTTTAAAGTGTTTCCACAATAGGCCTACTGGGCATGACCAGGAAAAAACATCAATAACATGACCTAACCAGCCTGGTGGACTAGGCCTACATCCCAGGTGGCACCCTATTTGCAGTATAGGGGTCTGGCCAAAAGTAGCCCACTATATAGGAAATGGGGTGCCATTTGGGACAAAGTCCAGGTTACTAACTACTGTATGTAGTAGTAGGTGACCCTAACTACCCTTTCACTGTGTGGCTATGTTGCTGTTTATGAGGGTTGACCTGAAACAAGGTTAGGGTATTGATCTGTCATGATGAGAAAAGCCTGTCGGCTCCAATGCGTTTCAGTGAGTCATAACACACCATACTTGCATTCCAAATGGCATTCTATTCCCTATACAGCCATTGAGCGGTTATTGTCTATTGCTACTCTGTATTATGTCATGTTTTGTGTGGACACCAGGAAAAGTAGCTGCTGCTTCAGCAACCGTGAATGGGGATCCTAATAAAATACTAAATACTAGTCCGATGGCCATTAGGGGGAAGACATTATTTTCAGGGAACATTTGCGTATTGGTCCTGGTCAAGTAGTGCACTATAAAGGAAATAGGGTGCCAGCAGTCATCCTGCTCACTGTCCTTCACATAAGTCTGCCTGCCCTCAATGCATTGTATGCTGTGTGCAAAATGGTAGCCTACCTAAAGAACTGATAGGCTGGTGTTGAGTGCTATTTTTAATGTCAAAATAGCACTCCATTAATAATATCATCCTAACCAAGTGTCATAGTCATTTGCTTTTATTAGAAATGGAAATGTTATATTACGATTTTAATCCATGGTTCGCTGTAACACATTTTGCTACATCCTCTATAGTCTATGAGTTATACTAGGCAGACATGTGCAGTGTATATAATAGACCGGTATAGACTGTATTGAATTCGTTAGCGCCCCTCTTGAAATACTTACGGTAGTCACGGAGTAGCGGGAGGGGTGAAGTGGGCCCAGGATTCCGTTGCCAGTCACTGTGCTCTGAGAACGAGTTCTACTGCAAAGCCACTGCAACGAACAGGTATGATTATATATATAGATGAAAACCATAATGTAAATGGGAAATGGTCATGAGTTTTTGCCTGTATCTTCTATTTTATTCATTCATATCACCATGTTGGTTTTATTAAGTTTTCTCATTGTGTGCATCAGTGCATGAATTAATATAAATAATTTGAGGTACTCAATTGAATTGATTCAGAGAAAGGACGCATTGTTCATTGCGACTGTGTCTGACTGCCGAAGAGTGCCGGACATATTTTGTGGACACTTCAAATGCGACCTACCTCTGCATTTTTTATTTATTTAAAAATGTGAAATTTGAAGATTGGAATTTGCCCATGATGGATCACCTAGAATGAATGGTAAATGTGTAGTTTGTTGGCCGTCGTAGCCTATTGAACCAATCAATCATCTTATCTTGGTAGCCCACATGAAATAAAAGCATTATTGATATAATTCGTATGCTGTTAAGCCTATTTATGTTAATTACTGAACGCATAGTCGGCGCCGCAGGGAGAACGTTCGGTCGTTGTCTTCCTCAGACAGTCTGTAGTACGCGGGTGAATTTGACGCGCTGCTTTGGTTAGGTCCAGCACTTATGGTGCTGAAACATCGGCAGTCCCGGTTTACTGACGACCAATTGTGTAAGCTACCAAAACCTTCTCTCCCTGTTCCGTTTTTTTAAAAAGCCCACCGCAGATGTTTCTGATGATAGGCTATGCTATTGTTTTACTTGTTGCAATTGTTCAGTGATGATTTAAGACAAAGCAACCTCTTGTTTGATTTAGACAGATATCATCTTGATTATCTACGATTAGGCTACAGTTGTTGGATCGTTTTAGACTAGGAGAGCTTGGCAGGTAGGCTGTAGATCAGGGATGGGCAACTTTAATTAATAGGGGTGGGGGCCACAGTTGCTCACGGGTCTGCATAACCACATCATTAGAACCACCCAGCAGACCCAGATTTTTTTTTATGTTTTAGAGTTAATTTCTTGCAATTCTACAAATTGTGCCATGGGGTGTAGAACAAATGTTGCAGTTTTAAAGCAAGTTTGCTGCCATTCTACACATTTTGCCATGGGACGGAGAGAACGTTAGCAGTTTTTAATATGATATCTGAGTGAGACTGACTAACAAAATCAATTGGGGCCCACACACCGGTAATTCACCCATGATAACACGTTTAGATATATGGCTGCTAAACTAATTTAGCAATCCCAAAAATATTAGGTGACATAAAAATGAAGAAAAAAAGATCAGAGGGCATTCAGAAGGGGGTACACAGGCCAAAACCGGCCACCAGTTGCCCATCCCTGCTATAGATGATCTATAATTGTTGACGGTGCGAACCCAGTGCAGCCTAATGGAATGACTGTGGAAGCAATAGAAGGGATGGTTCTCGAGGCTTAGGCGAAATTGGTGCCCCACTGCCCCTTTCCTCTCTCTGTCTGTATTTCTGTCGTCCTGCCTGTATTTCTCTCTCTCACACACACACACAAGATGCTGAGTCATAAGATTGTCTTGGTTAATTATCATGGCAATTCAACAATAACCTAGCCTACTGTATATGTAGGATCTTTGTGTTTGATATACATGTTTTTCTCGATGGCGGTGTTCACTATGGATCAGTCTAATCTCAGACACCTTTTAATTCATGCATGTTATTATCATTATGTTACAATAGGATTGCACACAATAACTTGTAGAAAACATTGTTCGGATGATTCCCCCTTGACACCAGAGAGGATGAATACCAAATACCAGTATGGAGAAGAAGAAAAAAATTATGAAATGTATGCATTCACTACTGTAAGTCGCTCTGGATAAGAGCATCTGCTAAATGACTAAAATGTAAATGAATATCATGACTTATGATGATGAATTGTATTTTTTCCCTAGCCTTTACATTACAGTAGTTATGAGCAGACGTCTAATGAGTAAGCCTGGATACCAGTCTGTTTATGCTCTCTTGCCAACTCCTCATGGAATTGAGGCGAGACAAGGAGTTGGCAAGAGACCCCAAACAGACTGGCATCTAGGCTAGTAATGAGTGTGCTTCCACTGCCTCTGTGCAGCACAGTTACTGGGAGTAGAGTGTCCTTTGTATTCAGCTCCAAAGCTTTTATTGAGAGAGCAATAGAGCACTACTGACTAATACTGAGGGGCTCTTTAGATGCTGAAGCGGCCATTGTCCATTTTAGAGGCCTGTTCTGCAGTGTTTCCCCTATATGCATTTTGCAGCCGCACACCGCCACTGATAGAACTTTTCATTTTACTCTGTGACCGCTGCTGAAAAAATTCCCAGGGGAAACTCTGTACTGTATATGACAACAAGGCATCAGGGTGAAGGTAAAACCTTGAGACTTCAGTCCAATACTAAACAGATATTGAGTGGAACATACACTCTTAGAAAAACAACATGCTATCTAGAACCTTGAAGGGTTCTTCGGCTGTCCCCAAAGGAGAACCATTTAAATAATTATTTTGGGTTCCATGTAGAACATTTCTACTGAGGGTTCTACATGGAACCAAAAAGGGTTCTACCTGGAAGCAAAAAGGGTTCTCCTATGGAGACAGAAGATCCCTTTTTGGAACCCTGTAGATGCTCACCAGTGTAATCAGATATACATGATATTAAAGCTATATTGATTTCTTTCCATCCCTGCTGGTTGTGGTTGTGTCCATTGGTTCAGGTGTTAAAGGCCTGATGCATTCAGGATGAGAATAGTCTCTCAAGGGCTTTCTCCCTCCCTCTCCCTCTCTCTGTCATCTGTCTCTCCATCTCTGTCTTTCTGTCTCTGTCTCGTCTCGGGGGAGTGATGGTTGATGGTCAGTCAGGCTTTCTTCTTGTGAGTTCCTATCACTGGCATGAGAACTCTTGAAGACTCCAGATATGATAGTCTTCCTGCTGGTTTCCTCCCTACTGACTGATAGACATCTGTTATCTGGGATCTGAGCCTGTCTGCCCCTGGTCTGTGTCGACATCTCTCTACTGGCCATGGCAATACATCAAAGTATTTATTCTTCCTTTGATACATGAGGAGAAATGTAACTGACTGAAGCAGAAAGTTGCATACTTCTGGATCATATAAATTGTGTGTGTGTGAACATGTTTTCCTACCTTATCAGGATCACACTGTCCTGACAAGTGTGTGTGCATGCGGGCCTACCTGTGCGTACCTGTGCATACCTATGCGTGTGTGTTCTTCCCCTAAGGACTGTGTACTTAGTGAACCAGATCACCAGGCACCTGGTTTGGATATGTTATTGTAATGTCTGTTATTTGGTTTACATAGTCAAATAAGGATGATATGCAAAGGCTGTGTGCAATATGGTTGCAATGTAAGTCCACTGTTGAATGCCAGTTCCAGCTCTTTCAAATGCCATGCAAATGATATGGAAAGGAATTGTGTAGACGAGCATTTCTATGCAAGTCATTCTCCATAAGAAACAGTTTGGCTGTAACACCAGCTCTAAAAACGCTATCATTGAAAGCATGCACATTTACATTTACCATGGGAAAGGCACATATATGGTAGTAGTTTGTATAAATCAATCCATTAGAAATATAAAAGTTGACCTATCAAGACAAATAATTAAAGAGGGAATAGTTGTCTTTAACTGTGCAATGTGTTTGGTTGATATATACTTGAGTCAATGAATCAGTCAGTGTGTAAGTAATCAATATAGAAAGGCTGTGCATTAACAAGTAGCCAGTCACGCGCACACACACAAAGTAGGCCCCTGAGAGAGCTTCAATGGACCACAGTAAGACTTCTATTTCATTAACATTGAAGAGGTCTTTCTATTTCAATATTGATCACCCTTTCACCTGCTGTGTTCCTGAGATAAAATGTTCAGTACCACTTCAGCACTGAGTTGTCTGGAAAAGACGATGGAGTTGGTTTTTATGAATGAAAACCGTTGTGTCCATTGTTTATAGAAAACAGACACACGCCAGTATTGAGTTGAGGGGATAAAGCCGGTCTGGTGTCAGGTTATTTAATGCCTAATCTCTAGTGATAGATTGAGGACATTAACATAAATGCTAACGAGCTAGCAATCTAGCGCACGCAAGTTTTTGGCGTGTGCCAAATGCCTATTTCCTATATAGTGCATTACTTTTGACCAGGGGTTTGTCCCAAATTACCTTTTATTCCTTATTGGCCCTGGTCATATGTAGTGCACTAAATAGTGAATAGGGTGCCATTTGAGATGTAGCTAGGGTTGTGGGTTTTAAGTTGAGGTAATGTCAGCAGGTTATGAGGTCATGCTAGCAGGTTATGAGGTCATGCTAGCAGGTCATGAGGTAATGCTAGCAGGTCACGAGGTAATGTCAGCAGGTTACGAGGTAATGTCAGCAGGTTACGAGGTAATGTCAGCAGGTTACGAGGTAATGTCAGCAGGTTATGAGGTAATGTCAGCAGGTTATGTCAGAGTGGTGCAGCAGCAGTTTTACATAACCTGGTCTGTCTGTCTGTCTGTCCCAGTGCTACTGCAGCCAGCCATAATCCAAACTCATGCCTTGTGTGTGTGTGTGTGTGTGTGTGTGTGAGCAGCAGCCAAAGGCATGTACTCCCCACTTACTCTGGCCAAATTCTGACGTAACTTGATGTGTGTGACGGCCCGTGCGTGTGCCTTCTAGGCTGTGTTCTATAATTCCTCTTTGTTCCAAGGTTCTGGTTTACTCACAGCTCTAGTAGTGCTCTGCTTGGTCCGAAGAGATGGGTACTGTCTTCCCTGGGTGTAGGAGTGGTGTGTGTGTGTGTAGTGTGACCAGTCTGGCCCACCACCACCCTAAGTCACAGCCCTTCTCAGCTGACACTCATTAGGCTAAGCTGCCCAGACAGCTCCCTCCCTGTCCTGCCCTGTGGGCCGAGTTGCCAGTCTGGCACTATCCACCCATCCACCCTGCTAGCGCCAACTAACTCAGTGGGCCTGTCCCAAATGGCACCCGATTCCCTATATAGTGCACTACTTGTGACCAGGGCCCATAGGTAACTCATTATATAAGGAATAGGATGCCAGTTGGTACACTATCTAACTCTGTGACTGCAGGCAGGCAGCAGTTGTTTTGGTCACCCCAAGAGGATCTCTGCATCAATTATTGGAACAGGACTCATCTGCTGAGAGCTAAAGTCTCTGGGACTTTCAGTTTTCCTTGATATTGAGATCCAAGTTGTCCTTGTTTTCCTCAGCTGTTGACGCAAGCAGACCTCAGATGGTTGTTGTGTTTTAGAGAGACTCACAACAACAATTTAGGATGCATCCCAAATGGCACCCTATTCGCTAATTAGTGCATTACTTTGGAACAGGGCCCTGGTCCAAAGTAGTTTACTATGCACTCTTATAAAAAAAGGGATCCAAAAGGGTTCTTCGGCTGTCTCATAGTCCCAGTCGGTATTAGAATGTCGCGTCCCCGCCCGCCTGTGGGGAAAACAACCTGTGGTTTCCTAGGTTACCCCATTGGCTCACAGCAAAAACTTGACCTTTTTCAAACACAATTTTCTTGTGGTCGGCTTGTTTTAGTGAATTACAAAACTATATTCAAGAAAAGTACAACATGTCTAAAGATTACTTTTCAACATAGCCTGCTCCCGAGCGTTCTCACTATATATAAAAACATAATATTGTAGGGCTTCCCTCATGCCCCTTTTTATGACTGTGCTAGCAGCCACGTGAATGAGTGAGTGCTAGCTAGCTACCGACCAGAACATTAATCTAGCCAAGATCAACAACACAAACAAACAGACTACACAGCTACAAATAGTGACATGCATTACAAACGGGTTCCATGTAGAATCATCTGTGGAAATGGTTTTACATGGAACCCAAAAGGGTTCTACCTGGAACCAAAAGTGTTCTACCTGGAATCAAAAAGGGTTCTTTGAAGGGTTCTCCTATGGGGAAAGCTGAAGAACTGCTTTAGGTTCTAGATAGCACATTTCTTTCTAAGACTCTTTACTAGGGAATAGGGTGCCATGTGGGATGCTGGCTTGTCCTTATAAAACCTATCAACAACATCAGAGAGGTAGTTCTGCTGCCTAGTTAGAGGAGAGTTTGATAGCCAGGGGCAATGTGCCCAAAACGGCTGGACTGGCACAGCTTTAAATCACCTACAATCAGATAGTGATGTAATTTAATGCCCTGATTAATACATACTAGGTTTTACAAAGGAACCTGACCTTTAGTGTGGGAGGTAGAAGATACTTAATCTCAATTCCGACGTTCCCATGTTTGTTTGAGTCTGTTTCTCTTCCTTGAGACCGCACTGGCAGCAGAGAGACACTCATGGACACTCATAGGCCAGGTTATATATTATTATTAGCTTAGTGCTGTAGATGGTAGAGGGCAACCTGTACA